>NC_142035.1:63899208-64545909 GCF_982192425.1 Myodes glareolus
TGGTAATAAAATTCAAGAGCTAGCATGATGTACTGCACATTTGACATGGCTGTGAGTATTAGCCTCTCTGCTGGCCAGCTGGATTCTGAATGTGTGGTTTACCAACTCTGTTGCTGATTTAATAGAGTTCCTAGCTAGTACACCATCTACCCCTAAGCAGAAAGTTCTCTTGGTTTTCCTTGTTGTGCTGGGCAGCTTTATGTCAACTTGATCCAAGTGATTTGGGAAGAGACAAACTAGGGTGGAAATATGAACCCCTCCAGAGAGATGGCTCAGAAGTTCATTTCTGAGGACCTAGGATTCAATTACCAGCACCTAAATTGCAGGTCACTGTCCGTAACTCCAGTTCCAGGGGACCTGAAACTCATGGCAGAATACTAATGTACATAAAATTAAGAAAAGAAAACACAAAAGAAAAAGGAAAGAAAATATGCCTCCCACCAAATTGACATTGGATGGACCTATTTGCTTTACAAAGTTCCATTAGGGGAAAAGTACTAGAGGTCTCAGCTATAAAATAGACACTTCATTGCAAGACATAATAATTCAAAATACAGCTTCCATAACCTAGTAGACACAATTACTGAGTGTCACCCTTACTAGGACAGGATAGAACAGTAAAAGATATTCAAACTTCTGTTAGAATTACACTAGACAACCAGCTAAGTGCAGTATCCTGTTCTTCTTTCATAAAGCAATCTTCTAAGTGTTATGGTTCCTTCCTCTGTTGTCCCCAAGTTTCCTAAAATTTTAGTGTGGGTAGTTAAAGAAGAAATATATATTGTCTATTGCCTAGGTAATGCATAATAACAATGTAATAAATCGAAAGATAGCAGTTTTTCAAGGTATGTGATTTTTTTTATTTTTGTTGAGCTCTACATTTTACTCTGCTCCTCTCCCTGCCTCTCCCCTCCCCTTCAACTCTCTTCTAAGGTCTCCATGCTCCCAATTTACTCAGGAGATCTTGTCTTTAAGAAGGTATATGATAGCAAAGGCTGGTTTAGAAAAGGAAATGAGACATGGCAGAAAGCTGTTAAGAGTACAAAAAATATTCTAAGGCTTATTTAGAAGAAGCCCTGTGTTGATCAGTGTCAGTATCACAGTGCCTCTCACACAACCACCTTACTTACTATTCCTTAATTTTTAATGTCATCATATCAAAACTCAAGAAATATAAATAAAACATCTACCTTCTTTGGACACCACCACAGCAGGATGCAACCACATTCATTAGATCGCACCATAGCCTAAAAGTCCTAGCCAAATCCAATTACCCAATTATCAGAATAGGGGCCATGAACTTGGTTGAACTTGAAAGTCTTTCTTCACTACCAGTTGGGTTGAGTCACATAGTCATTCCCCATAAACATTTTCTGTAATTTCCCTTGAAAATATTTCATCACAACTTTACTAAAGTGATGTTGGAATCTGCCACTCCTTTGACTTTACCATAACCTAGTCAGAAAGTACACTCTATGAGGGTATATTTAGTCTGGTATCTTTTGTACTTAACAGAGTGCTTTGAGAAATGTAGGCACTCAACAAACTCTTATTTGGTGAGTGGATATGTGAGTTGCAGTTATACTTATAGACAGGCTCTCAAAGTCTTCTGCTTTAAAAGCAAAGTCTATAAGTAAGCAATGAGAACAATATTCACTTCTATACTTTCAGTTTTAAAGTCATCCATATGTTCCAGCTTGCTAGGTGATTAGTCAATTCATCTGAGCTAAACAAATACTTCCTGAGTACTATCCTGTGCTCTGGTGTGCAGGGGGAAGAATGCTTTCAAAAGAATTCCCTCCTATATCTTTTTTTTAACATCCACACACAGATGTTGGAAAAGTTCACTGTATTGGCATAAAAACAGACAGGTGGACCAATAGAAGCTAATTGAAGACCCTGATATTAATCCACACACCTATGCACATGTGAATTTTGGCAAACAAAAATTCATGCAATAGGAAAGAAAGCATCTTCTGCAAATAGTACTGTCATAATTAGATGTCAACATGTTGAAGAATGCAAATAGATCCATATCTATCCCCATGCAGAAAACTCAAGTCAAAATGGGTTAAAGACCTCAACATAAATCCAGCCACCTCATAGAAGAGAAAGTGGGAAGGAGCCTTGAACACATGGGCACAGGCGACCACTTCCTAAATATAACACCAGTAGTACAGACACTGAAAGCAGCAGTAAATGAATGGAACCTCGTAAAACAGAGAAGCTTCTGTGAGGTAATGAACACAGTCAATAAGACAAAATGGTAGCCAATTGAATGGGAAAAGATTTTCACCAACCCTACATCAGACAGATGACTGAACTCAAAAATACATAGAAAACTTAAGAAACTAGACATTAAAATAAAAAATAATCCAACTAAAAATGAGATACAGATCTAAACAGAAAAAATAGCTGAAATACAATTAAGAAATTGCTCAAAATCCTTAGCCATAAGAGAAATGCAAATCAAGATACCATCTTACACCAGTCAAAATGGCTAAGATCAAAAATACTGATGATTGCTTATGCTGGAGAAGATGTGAAAAAGGGAACACTACTTCATTGTTGGTGGGAGGGCAAACTCATAGAGCGACTTTGGAAATAAGTATGGTGGTTCCTCAGAAGATTGAAAAATCAGTCTACCTCAAAACACAACAATACCATTCTTGGGCATATACCTTAAGGATGTACACTCATGCCACAAGGACATTTGCTCAACTGTGTTCAGAGCAGCATTATTTGTAATAGTCAGATCTTGGAAACAACCTAGAGCCCCCTCAACCAAAGAATGGATAAAAAAAATGTGGTCCATTTACACAATGGAGTACTATGCAGAGATCAAAAGCATTTTGAAATTTACAGGCAAATGGTGAAGCAATGGGAGGAGGGGAAGGAATGAGAACTTAGATTGGTATGTAAAATGAGAAACAACTGTTTAAAACAAACAAACAAACAAATAAATGCTCTCAAAACACAAATTTTTTTTTATTCTGTGGTATTCAGTCAGTAGAGGGCAGTGGAATCATATAAAAACAGTCTTCCTAGGTCGACCAGAGCCAAGTATTTCATATCAGTTAATTAAGAAGAGTAGGAACCTTCAATCTAATTTCTGTAGAAATGCTTCTATCTTGAACTTTTATTTTCAATACAATGTGTTATTTGGCATAAGAAATTCAGTAGGCAGGAATTGAATTTTTCTGAGATCTGAGGCCTGGATTTTAAATTTTTATTAAGTATGTATATATTTCCTATATTAAATATAGCTAGTTAAAGTTGGGACTTAAAAATTGGGCACCATTTTCTGGGTGTATATGAAGTGAGTTGTATCTTGTATCACAGTGCACTTTGTATAGGCTATTTTCCTTAATATAAATGTTTTAACTGTAACCAAAAAATATATTTAAAATTCACCTGTTTTCCCATAGTAGTTGAAAACACTTTTGCTGAAGGGGATGTTTCAAAGTGACTAGTTTCAAAATTGCTGTCTTCTAATTCTGCTTAGAAGAGGGCAAAATATACAGAGGTGCCTCTCTGTCTTCAGTCTTCAAAGTTTCTTAATCTATCTATAGGAAACACACCTCTCTACACAAGCGCTTCTTGCACACTGACATCACAAGTGACAAAAAGGTGATAGTGACAAAAATAAATCAAATTCTTGTCAGGAGATGCGATTCCTGAGAGGTGACAGCAGCTAAACCCCAAAGAATCTTTTGATGAGCATACGCACTCAGCTCTGCCTGCAGAGCCTTCCTGAGGCACAGCAGTTACAAGGACACCTTTAGGCCATTTCAAGTGCCAGTCAAAAATTAGATCTGGGCATTTCCTTTGCGACTTCTTTGGACCTGCAGGAACTTCTCAGCATAGCTTGTAACGTCGCCTTACGTTGTAGCCTGAGTAGTTTTAACAACCCTCCCTTTTCTCTAAAAGAAAATTAAATCTAAAATGGAATTAGGTTTCAGATACTTCTTCCTCTTCAAATTTTGCCTTTTTGGTGCTGTGCCCTCCAGCAGTGCATGGAGATCAGTGATGTTTTCAGATCTGATGCCAGCATCAATCGGATAAATTGTCTGGCAAACAGTGCTAAGAGAACAGGCAATGAGCTGGCACCCTCTGATGAATATGCACGCCCCCTTTCCTTCTCTATAAACCTATTAGTTTTCTAAGTTAGCATGACTCTTCCTAGTCCAGGCAAATGTTTAAAGAGAACATTCTAGCATGCAACTCAATATGCTCCTGCTTAATGATAGGTTTTCTGAAGATAGATTTTTACTACAGTGTTATGTGACTTAACAAGAAGAACGTATAGGATTTCTCAGGCTCACTAGGTGCATTCAAGAGACTGCCACTCAAAACCACAGCACACAGTACTTATCTATGACATGCCATATTTATTAACCTTCATCAAGATAACCTCTACTTACTTCCAAATATTACATTACAGCATTACAGGGATCTAGGCCAAAGCATTTAGTCTGCCCAAGCTATGCAGTGGGGAGCTTATTTTTTCCTTCTTGTTGTCTGACAACAAGAGTGAGACAAGTTTAGAAAAGCATCTTGAAAAATTGCAATATGTAACAATTTCAAGATTTTTTCCTTGATGGAGACACAACTATTAATTCATTCTGTGTTACCATAAAAATATCAAGACCCAAATAACTTCTAATAATCGTGATTCATTTGGCTGGTGGTCTGTTCTCAAGGATGCAAAATCTATGACAGGTACAGCCTTGTCTTGACTTTTGCTGACAGCCTTCTCATTCTTCCATAGCATCGGAAATCTTGTGGTGAGGCAGGGCAAGTATAGCAGAGAGAGCTCATTCTCAGAACAAAGGCATTCACTCATCCTATGAATGACTCAATCCATTCATTAAGATAGTTTCCTTATCATTCAACTTACCAAAAGTCCTATATCCTAAAACCATTAAGATATTAATTTGAAGGCTCAGTCTTTAAAACAAGAAATCAGAGAAGTACATTTAAAATACATGAGCAATCATCTGAAAAGCAGTTTAGAATATTGCCGCATCTAGATTCAGCAATATTGAAATATGAAAGGTAGATGCAGAGTGGCTCTCTGTCATGGGAAACCAACAGCCTTTACATATGAAATAAGTTCATGTATCAGCAACATCTCCAACAATGATGTTTCCTCATGACCTAACTTAGAGTTTTATTGCTGGGAAGAGACACCGTGACTATGGAAACTCTTATAAAAGAAAACATTTAACTGGGGTTGGCTTACATTTCTGTCTATATGCATCATCAAAAGTCCTTCATAATATTAGATAGAAAGAACCTCAAAATTCTCATAGCGAAAGATAAGGAATAAGTAAATGAACTGAATATTATCCACAAGTGAATATAATTACCACTGTTTATGCACACAAACCAGTGTAGCTATACCTCAAACAACTTTGAGTGGAAAACGATCATAACAATACATACAAAATGTAATATAATGAGATTTTAAAAATACATTGAAATATGAAGAATTGGTTTTAGATGTGCGTATTTGCAGAGAAAAATTTCAAAGTATGTGTGGCTATGGTACACACCAATTTGGGAAGAATAATTACCTCAGGAGCAGAGGAAAGGAAAGGAATGGGTGTGTCATACTGTGTTTTTCAATATCTAATTATTTTAATTAAAAGAAATCTCTGAGATAAAAGGCAGATTGATAACTTCTATTATGGGTATTACGTGAGTACTATGATATCTTTTGTATTGTTTTCATCATATAAAATAATAAATCAATGAATACAGTTCATGATTATGAAATAAACATATATTTGCAACATATTGTACAAAATTCAGGGTTGTCTGATTATTCTCAGTTGCTATTTCTGGTTGCGTGACATCTGAAGTCATGAAGTATATAAAATAAATAGTCTCTGGTAATCGAAATATGGAAATTGAATCTCAACTATCAGTTGTGAAGATCTTTGGGGGCAAAGTCTGAATTTTTTGAAGTTCAGAAAAAAATTACAAATAGCCATGCACGCTGTTCCACTGTTGTGACTTCATCCTCCACCATCCTTTTGCTCCTTTGTCCAGTTTGGTTACACTGTCTCATTGGTACTTAAGGCACTTGACATTCACCCTCAGCCTGGGGATTTAAGTTTCCTATTTTCTGCTTGCTGTACTTCTCATCTTAGTTCAAAAGGCCCCTTCTCAAGTGGCTCAACCAGGAGCACCTGGCTAATTCTGAACCGTAGGAGCTCCCCCTTTCTCTTTTCACGCAGGGACTAAATGCTCATTGAATAATTTTCATTACGTTGGTCACTCATATCAAATTATATTGATGATTTATTTGTATGTTGTCTGCTTTCACAAAGTGCAAGCTCACAATTACTGGCGCATCTCTGGGATCTAGAGCAGTCCTTGGTGCAAATGGCACTAAGTAAGAATGGAAGGAATGAAAAGTGTCAGCGGACTCTAAAAGCTTTACACACTAGGGAGTGGAATATAGATACGGACAGCGTCTTTCTCTATAGGTTAGGAGTATGGATAGGCCAAAAATCTAACCATCTCAAAACAAGCTGGTAAGAGTGCACGCACAATCAGAGAGCAGAAAACAACGATGCTGGTGTTCTGCTAGCTTTCTGCTCTTTACACAGTGCAGGGCCCAGCTTAAGAAATGGTGTCACCCACTTTTAGAGTAGGTCTTCTCACCCTAGTGAAGACAGTCCCTCAGAGGCATGGCCAGAGACTAACATAATCTAAATAACTCTCATGGGTATGTTTAGAAGAAGATCTCCCAGGTGATTCTAGAATCTGTCACTTGATAATTAGTTTTAGTCATCACATCCACTCTCTTCTTTTTCTTTGGAAAATCTACCTAGTGTTGGTAATATATAAGTTTCAGTAGATACACCATATCAAAGACTCGTCACATTTTTTCTTAGAGGTAAACAAAGGCTTTCAGTGTGTGTATATGTGTATGCAATGTAAAGTTATTATTTAACTTTGTTGCTAGATATTGTCATTTGCAATTTTGTGCTGCCTCTTTATATATAAGGAAAAATGGAGAAGATAATTTCACTAGGAGAACATAAGTTAGAACAAGGTCATGGACAAACTGCACCAAAAACTAAAGTTAAGAACTTTCCAAATTCTGTTACAGATTGCATATAAAATTATTGACATAATACCCTATATATTTTAAGTAAAACAAAATATTGTCTGATGTGGGATAATGGTCTTTTATCCTGTCACTTGTATTATTTTAATAAAACACTGATTGGCCAGTAGCCATGCAGGAAGGATAGGTGGAGAGAACAGGCAGGAAGTAGAGGTGGGATGACAAAAACAGGAGAATTCTGGGAAGAAGAAAGGTCAGTCTACAGTTGTCACCCAGACACAGAGGAAACAAGATGAGAATGCCTCACTGATGAAGGTACCAAGCAAGCCACATGGCTAACACAGACAATAATTTTGGACTAATATAAATTATAAGAGTTTTCAAAAGCCTGAGGGTAATAGGCAAACCAGTTTATAATTATTGTAGACCTCTGTGTGTTTCTTTGGGGCTGAACGGCTGTGGGACTGGGAGGGACAGAAACCTCTGTCAACAATTGTCTTTCTTTGAAATTCCTGCCAAGTAGCTATCCTGTGACTAAATGCTAAGCAGGAAAGCCTTTCCACTGATTACTGCCCTACTTACAAACTTCAGTTTCCAAATGCCATGGGACTATGCTATTGGTCTCAAGTATAGTATTTCTCCCAACAGTCTTCTAGATTATACAAAGATTCATGCAAGTTTGAGAGTTCCATTATGAATCCCCCAAAGAGCCTCTGTCTTTTTTGCATTTTTTTTTGGTTTTATGCGCAGCAAGCTAGAGTTCACAAAAGAAACTCCATTCATATGCAAAAATTTGAAATGGCAACTTCTATTTTAGAAGACCTTTGCATCAGTGGGTTTGTAAGGTGAAACGTGTGCTCCTTTCAAAAATGGAAAGAAACTAGTGAAGTATTATTAGCTTGCAATTCTGGGGGGAGAATGGTACCCAGAGAAATATAAATGCCCTATTTGTATGTCATTTGGATGCCCAAAGCTGACACCTTTCACCAATAAGGTAGACAAGCTTTATGGAACAAAATGACAACTTCCAGAATAGCATGTAAATTAAAACCACCTTTTCTACATCTTGTCCCATGCCTGAAGTCTCTTCCAGTTATGACCTTCCTCTGTGCCGTGTCATGTCAGAAACTCCTAGAATTCTACCACTTCTACTGTCATAAAACAACCAATTCACCACATATTTTATATGTACACATATAAATATTTGTGTATATATAATATAGTATCAGATATTATTGAATGTGTTCTTTAATCTCTTGGTAGCATCCCATATGTTTCAGAAATTGTATATACATTTAAAAGTCATGGCTGTTTGTGCTCATATACTTTACACAGCTATGAATAAAGGTGCTGTAAATATTTCCATATTTACATAGAACTTTTGTATGGATGCATACTTCCATTCTCTTGGATAAATATTTATAAATGATACTACAGAGTGCTATGCTAAGAATATGTCTTCATTTGTGCCAAATGGTTGCAATTATGTGCTTGTACCTATGAGGTATGAGGGGTTTAGGAAGCTTGAAAAAAGACAGAAAATGAGTGAACAAGATGAGACAGGGAGGACACACAGAGCATCTTGCTTGCAACTACTGCTCTTTGGCTTCTCTTCCTCCTCAGACACTTTTATCCTTCCATGGGCAAAGACGGACATGGCCTTGGCGGAAGCACCTCTTTCCCTAGCTGCAACACATGTTTGCCTGAGATCATCAAAGTTCTCTTGAAGACTGGCAACATGCCGATTGCTCCCTGCCATTTAACATCCATGAGTTTCCCTAACTTTCACTGCCCTCATTTTCACCTTTTCACGTCTTTGGATCTCATTACCTGTGTGCTCCTTGCTTGTCAGTGCCCAGTGACCTGTGTTCATCTTCCTCTTCCTTTGGTAAGACTGAGGGCTTTCCTTTGATCGAATACTAGCCTAAAACATACTTATTACAACCTATTTAATAGGTAATAAATACTCTGTAAAAAAAATACTGGCTCATACCCTCCAAGAAGAACAAGTGCTTAGAAAGTTTAGATCACAAACATGATTATGTGCATCATACAAATTTAGTTGGCAATCAGGCATAGCATTGGTGTGTTCCATAAGCTTGAATTCTCTCCTTTTCGAGTGTGCCTGCTAGAATGGAGCAGTATTCTTTTTGTGGTGTGTGCTTTCTATTTTTATATATTTGTTTAATTTATTCATTTATTTGCCATCCCAACCACAATTTCCCTTTCCTTCTCCTATTCCCTATCCCCTCTCTTCTGTATCTCCCCTAATCCTCTGCTTCTGTTCAGAAATGTGCAGGCCTCCCATGAGCATCAAAAATGCATGGCATATCAAGTTATATATCATCTCTCCTTCTTATTAAAACTTGGCAAGGCAATCCAGTATAAGGAATAGGCTTTCAAGAGCCAGACAAAGTGTTAGGGAAAGCCCCTTCTCCCATTGTTAGGAATCCTACAGGCAGACCAATTTATATAACTATCACATACATGTACAGGGCTTTTCAGTCTCATGCAGGTTCTCTGGTTATTGGTACAGTCTCTGTGAGTTCCTATGAGCCAGGTTAGTTGATTTTGTGAGTTTTCTCTTGATGTCATTGATCCCTCTGGTTCTTATACTCCATCTTTCCTCTCTCCAGCAGGAATCTCTGTGGTAGGCCTAATGTTTGGCTGTGGATCTCTGAATCTGTTTCCATTAGTTACTGGATGGAGCCGTTGATGAAGATTGGGGTAGTCACCAATCTGATTACAAGAGATGACCAGTTCAGACTATGCATCCTCTAATGCTAGAAGGGCAAACTTGGACTTCTACTTTGGAGATCAATATGGTGGTTTCTCAGACAATTGGAAATAAATCTACCTCAAGAGTCAACAATATCACGCTTGGTCATATACCCAAAGAATGCTCATTCATACCACAAAGATGCTTGCTCAACTATGTTCATAGCAGTTTTATTCTTTATAGCAAGAACTTGGAGACAACCTAGATGCCCCTCAACCAAAAAGTGGATAAAGAAAATGTGGTTCATTAACATAAAGAAATATTACTCAGTTGTTATAAATAATGACACCAGGAAATTTGAAGGCAAATGGATGGAATAGAAAAAATTACCCTGAGTGAGATAACCCTGACCCAGATCCAGAAAAATCACATAACTGGATGTTAGCTGTGAAATAAAGGAGAACCATGCTAAAGTTCACAAACCCAGAGAGGCTAGATAACAAGAATGGCTCAATAGTGGATGCATGGATCTCCCTGGGAAGGGGAAATAGAAGAAATCTCATATAGGACTGGGGGAAGGTGAGGGTGGAAACTTCAGGGATCAGGTTGAAAGGATGGAGGGAAAGAGATGACTGGAAAAGGGGAGCATTTGGGTGAGGTAGAAGCCCGATGCAAGGGAAACTCCCACGAATCTACAGGAATGAATCTGGATCAATATTCTTGAAGCAGGATCTCATGCTCTTGAGAATCTTCCTCATAGACAGGGAGAGCTACAGCTATTAAGACTCTGTTGGATTTTTGATTTCTGTTTAGTAAAGTGTAGGATGTTTCTATAAAATATTCACTCTATCCTACATAACAAGAATATAACTCATTTTTCCAAAGAAAATTTATTTCTAAAGCCTATTATGATGATTAATGAGACATACGCTTTATCAAGAACAAGTATCTATATTTAACACTTATTAAAAAATATGTCCAAAAATATTTGGAGTAGGCACACTTAGATTATAAACTGATAAGACCTCATCTGGCCACTTCTAAAAATATGGTTCCTAGCACAGAATTTCGTCTCAGCCACCACTGCAGATGCCATGCAAGGTGCTTCAGTATTTTACAGAATTAAAATCATTGTCAACAGGGCAACCCTTAAATTCTGTCTTGGAATAGACATTTACTAAAATTTCATAATATTCTAGGCATATAATTGCATAATAGAAAATTATGATTTAAGCTGCCATCTTTTGGGTAACTTTACATAGAAGAAATTCAATTTGCCCAAGTCATGACAACTTGCATCTGGGTCTGCCTATGTCCAAAGCCATATTTCAAGCATAGTTCATATGAAGTTATGTAGATATATTTTTCCAATACAACTATGTTTTTAATCTTTTAAAGATACCTTTGTGGTTAATAAGCATTTGGAGAACCTCATTAAAGTTCTTGGAGCTCTCCTCATCAAAATGAATATATAGGTTGAATTTTTCAGAAAACTTGATGTGGTAACTTAAATCTTTCCTTTCTTCCTAATACTCATCATGGATCTTATTCTAAGAATAAGAATTATGCTACATTAAGAATATAGCATATATTAGCTACCCTTTTTCTTTTGGCTGTAGTTTTGAATGTGTTTCTTATTTGTAAGGCAAGCACAATGTGCTCTAATGTATCTTTCTGAAGTTTTACATCTCCCCAATATACTCCCGATATCTGACTTGAAATGTTCAAGCCACAGACAATTGAAATTCAGAGACTAGCATTAGGCACCCGTTCTTGGTAACCATACTTGGCAAACAAGCTTTTAAGGGGTGGGTTACACTACTTTCCCTATATGAATACTGGATATCTATCCTGTCTGGGAGTCAGTTGTGCCCTACCAAGAAGGCCCAGCAGAAGGAATACCATGAGCTGCATCTCTTTGACCACGTGAGCACAGTGGCACACCTGTACTTCTCTGGATGTGTATTACCAACACATCCTTCTGCATGCTATTGACAGTAAGTGAACAGTCCTAAGTTTGGCATGCTGCCAGTGCTCTATGTCACATGACCAAAGGCCTTCTCAGAAGAGTATGTGAGCCACTCGTTAGTATAATTTAAACATTAATTATGGAGCAGTCCCCCAAATGCCATGAAAACAAATAACCCACTGAGCCACGGCTGAGCAAACTACCTTAGTGCTGAGGCTCAGACAAACAGGAGAGTGATTAGCAGCAATGTATTACGAAGCTCAGCTATATTTCACACAGTGTTTGACAATCCATAGGGCCCACTTCTGTTTTCCCACAAATAAGATACACACTTTAATGGTTCTCTTTTATCCCACACATCATAGTGAATCTGTGAGAATATCACTTACCCTCTTCAATCCATTTTCAACTGCTGTGTACTTAAAGACATGAATGGAGAGAGTGTCCCCAGTGTTGATTCTGTTTCATCACTGTGTACTTTTGTCTTGCTGCTGACAAAGTGTAGAAAGTACATTTAGATGTAGAACAATTGGCAATACAATATGTCAAGAAAGACTCTGCAGTTTATTTAACCATGGACTTTGGCATTGCTTGCTCTCCATGGAGTCTATTCTTGGACAGTTTATCATTTGAAATTACTAGAAGAACCTTTCTCCAATTGTTTCTGGGAATCTGATCCTAAAGTATGAGTACAAAGAATAGTATAGAATTTAAACATAACATAAACTGACCATTTATGAATTTTTTTGTAACAGACATTGAAATTTGTTTTCTGTTATAACTTTATCTGCTAAGGAAGAAGTTTTTCCCAGTCCACCTAAGGACAGTGATGATCAAATACGTCTTGAGCATGCCAGATAGAGACAATGCCTAAAAACTCGACACTTAAGCTTGGCATGGTGGCACACACCTTTAATCCCAGCACTCAGAAAACAGAGGCAGGTGGATTTCTGTGAGTTCGAGGCCAGCCTGGTCTATAGAGCAAGTTCCAGGACAAGCTCCAAGGCTACAAAGAAAAATCCTATCTTGGAAAAACAAAACAAAATTTAACACTTTCTTAAAATAGTCTTTGTTTTCTAAACATCATTTCAAAACATTTTGATTGCAGTTTTTATCTAATTTAAAATTTTTAAGATTCAATATGTACAGCAGTTTTATTCATACTAATTTGGGGACAATGTCAAAAACCACTTACATGAGTTATTGTGAAAAATAAATGAAACTACTTGTGGAAAGACCCTGTAACATCCCCAGATGTATAAACATAGAAATTTTCAGATCCACCTCTACTTTACAAATTACTTGCAAATTGTTATTCCTAATTTTACATGAAAAAGTTCAAAAGATTTAGAACAAACAGTTTGGGGGCTCTTTATGTAACGAATTTCTTGCCATATAGGGAACTCCTAATGAGATAGAGTGGAGGCCTGTTTACCTAAGCTAATGCTTCTGAAGACAGAAATTGCTGAGGACAAGTACAGAACAATCTTGATAAATTGTTGAAGACTGAGTGAGTATGGACTAGCATGGAAATGACAAACTTCCGGTAGCCACAGTTTTAGAGAGGACCCACATTGCCCTGGGTAGTATTTTCAGGGATCTAAATGTGACCATCAGATAAAGAGTCTCTAGATTTTAACTCTGATTTTTGACAAGGATTTGGGGAAATATTAACCACTATGCAATAAACCTAAGCCTACTTTGCAAGAAAGAAGCCAGGGTGAGTCTTTTTTTTTTCAGATATCCGACTACCACATTCTGCCTACTGCCTACTTTAGCCCCTAAGAGTCTCTTATCATGTATAATGTGATGAATAAGAAATATACAAGGAATGGTCTTCAGTGGACTAGAATAGAAACATACATTTCTATATATCCAAGCAAAATAATAGGGATAGAGACAGAAGGAAATTCAGTAACGAAAACTTTCTTTTAGGATCACGTACAGAGAGAGAAAGGCTGAATAAAAGATTAAGCTTTAATTACAAGGTTATAAAATGACATTTTCCCCTGTCATTGCTAACCACACTAACTTGGTGTGCAACAGGAGTGGATGGTATTGTAATGACAGCTTTAGTTGTCCACTTGACACATCCTAGACAGACCTGGGGATAGAGTTTCACCGAGGGAGTGTTTACATTGGGTTGTCTTGAGGTTGTCTATGGAGGGTTATCTTAAGTTAATTGATGTGAGAAGATGTAGCTCACTGTGGGCCTCACCATTCATTCCCTAGGCAGAGAATCCTGAACTGTGTGCGTGGGGACCAAGCTGAACACAATCAATCAAATGAGCAGGCATTAGTGAATTTTCTGTGCTCTTGACTTTGAATGTGACTAGAAGTTCCAAGCTCTTGTCAAATGTGACTTCCCCACAATGATGGGTGTCAATCTGGAGTTCTAAGCTGAATAAACCCTTTCTCTCCTAAACTGCTTTTTGTTGGGATATTTTGTCACAAGAGCAATAAAAATAGAACACACAGTAAAGAGTTTTAAGAAACAGACTTATTTTAAGAGCAATTTTAAGGAAGCTTAACGTCAAGAAGAGAATCAAACTAGAACACTATGGAAAACATCCTTCCGTCCAACTGCAATTCAGATTAATTTAGATGATGTCACATTAACATAAATGCTTAATTTCTATTTCTCAATAAAGTATGTCTCATTTCAAAAAAACATGCAGGAAATAAGAATACAAAAGCTGCAGATAACTTGGAAGGCAGTTTAGTGTGTTTTTGTACATGTATGTTATTGTAGTGAAGTTTAGATGTCTGTAATCCAGCCACTGTCTCATGTATTTATCTGACTGATTTAAAAGTTATATATTTGTGAATGTTTATAAATAGTTTATTTATAATCAGAAACTGAAAGCAACAAATATTTCTCTTAGGCATAAATATGTAATCAAACTAGGACCTACTCATACAGTATAACTATTCTGAAAAATAATGAATAAACTAGCATGTCTCAAAAAGGCTAGAATACTTAAATTTGTATTACTACTGAAAGAAGTTAGTCTGAGAAGTGAAACAATTTAAAGACCCAGTTAGGGTTGTTTTTATTTGTTTGTTTGTTTGATTTATTGTTTTGTTTTGTTTTCTTCTTCATTTCATGCGTAATTGTATGTACTGTGCAGGTGTGTGTGTGTGTGTGTGTGTGTGTGTGTGTGTGTGAATGTGTTCAAGTGTGTCTAGGCACACACATGTGAGAGCTCATGAGCATGTAGAAGCCAGAGGCTGATATCCAGAATCTTCTATTTTATTCTTTGAGACAGAATCTTTCAATCAAACACAGAATTCATCTATATGGTTAGTCTCATTGGCTAGATTGCCTCAGAGATCCCTACCTAAGTCTTCTGAAGATGGAAAGAGGCCATCATGTTTGCCAGGAATTTATATGGATTCTGTGTATCTGAAAACAAGTGCTATTTCTTCTGTGGTAAATGCTTTAACCTCCAAGTCATCCCTCTTATTGATGAGTCCATTGGGTCTGTTTGTTTCTGTTTGGCTGTTGTTTCAAGATATTCAAAACTTGTATAGCTAAGACTGACCTAAAATGTGCTGCTAAGTTCAAGTTGACCTTAAGGTTATTGATAATCTTACCTTAGCCTTGTGAATGCTTAATTACAGTTGCAAGTCACCACACCTGGATAATTAGTTAATATTTTGTGAAACGTGAAATAATAGGAAACAAATCAACTGACTTACTAGAGATGCAAGGAATTTCTTTCATAGAAAGCTATTATATAAATTATTGAAATATATTTTTCAAAAGTCACATAGTGAACCTTAATATATATGCTTTTAAAAAGCATTTAAGGGGACTGGAGAGATGGCTCAGAGGTTAAGAGCATTGCCTACTCTTCCAAAGGTCCTGAGTTCAATTCCCAGCAACCACATGGTGGCTCACAACCATCTATAATGAGGTCTGGTGCCCTCTTCTGGCCTGCAGGCATACACACAGACAAAATATTGTATACAGAATTAATAAATAAATATTTTTTTAAAAAATTAAAAAGCATTTAAGGAGATTCCTATGAAGGAATTTGGCAGGTGACATGACCTCACTTGAGTAAGTGTTTAGAGTGCATGCTTACCAATGTGACTTTAGAAATGAGTAGAATTAGCAAGATTTAAACATCAGAAACTGCACTTAAGCACTGTACCCTCACTGATGTCATTGTCCACCATCAGGATATGAGGTCAGAACTCTGGTACCACTGTGCATGTATATGGAACTGAAACATGAAGTGTTTAAGTGAAGAGTGCTGAGAGCCAAATGTCTTGTTACAGGTGAAGTTATAGATAAGAGTTTGAGGCCAGAATGTTGTATGGTATGATGGACTAACGAGATACCAATATGAATTAATGACAATATTCATAAAGACTTTGATGGTTACATATAAAATATTTTAATTTATATAGTTCAGGTTATGGTGTTTCTTTGGTTATTAACTTAAAAGATCAAAATAGTGATCCACAGTAGCAGTGAACATATGTACACCTAGATTTTGGTTTCTAGTTCTTAAAAAACCAAAGATGGAAGCAAGGAATTTACACAAATGGTGAGTTTTAGACTGGAACAAACATTTAAGATTTGAGTATGTAACACAAAAACCAAGGAAATATTCAACACACATATGCACGCACACATACACACTTATACACACACACACACTCTCTCTCTCTCTCTCACACACACACACACACACATGCATGCACACACAAACACACATATGCACACACACACACACACACACACACACACAGACACCAGGATACTTTACAAGGACACAATAGACAACTAAAGAGCTTCCAATGCCCAGAGCTAAAATAAAAAGAACAACAAGATAAATAAAATAGATTTGAATTAAACAAATACCCAAGAATCTCTACTTACATGAATAAATAATCAAATAAAGAAATTGAATAAAATAGATTAGTCTCCCATTTAGGGGAATTCTAAATAATTTATGTAGATACTACACCCTGGAGGAAGTAGAGAAAAACTTGCTATTACTTCAAGTTGGCTGTTATCTAGTGCCTTTCTTCCAAAGAATATTGTATAAAGGAGAGGGAGAAATAATAATGTCACAGTTGCAAGACGTGACCTATACTGTCTCAGTCAGGTGATCAAAGTCACCATTAAAATGATGTCATTTTGGTGATACAAATCCAAATCTGATGCGGCAAAAATAGCACTTCCAGTCTTCCTGTTCCCAAAGTCATACTTTAGTCAATGCATAAGAAAAGCTTCAAAAATGCCAACAGAGGAATAATTCATTCAACAATAGTGATGAGAACTTCTTGAAATCATCATGATTCTTGAATCTCAGTGGGATTCAAGATGGAATACTGGAACAGAAAGGCACACTGCGTCATCTCCATCAGGACTCCAGGACTGGGACCTAAGTGGGGTAGTTAGAGAATGGAGATATGACAGGCAAAGGGACACACAGACAGAATGCTGGGATCCCCGTTGCAGAAACTTCAGCACTCCGAGTCTCAGTGTGTTTATTGTGTAGATTTGAACAGAGGTGGAGTTATTGTATACAATAAGTGGACAAGGAGGTTGGGTTATTACATTCTGATAATGGGGAAGCAAAGTTTATGCTATACAGCTGGATGAGTAGGACCATTCTCTTTAGGGCCATTCTCTTTAGTCTTTGGGTCATAAATATATGGAGGGGGAATCTATGCTGGACATTTTCAGCACAAAATGTCAACGCTTACCCTCAGTTCCCTCAGGAAAGTTTTGAAATCCCACTGAGCCAAAGGTTGTGGGGCCCTTAACATGATTATACCTATGTGGAGTGAACACACATCTACTCTACAGAAGACTTGCCCAGGGCTTCCTCTGCTCCTTATGCAATGCTAGGTAAAACTTAAGGGAAACTCAATAAGTTATGGATTCCAGTCAGAAATGTATCAATATCAGTTCACATATGTGACAGATAGACCATATTAATTAATGTGCATGGATCAAATGTACCATAATAATGTAGTTAATGTTAATTAACATTTGAAATCAGATGCCAGATATAGGAAAAGTCTCTGCCCACACACTATATGATATTTTTTACATCTAAAACTCTAGAATTAAAAGTTGATTTTTTTAAAACAAAGGAGAGATGGTTCTTTACCTGAATGGACATACTTTATAATGCCAACTGCTATTATAATATGCATGGCAAATGCAGAGGTCTCTGTTCTGGGGGCTCTGTGGCCAAAGAAAAGTCAGAAAATTATTGATGATTGAAGTAGAACCTGTGGTGAACCTATGAAATTCAGGATCGAAAAGGCATAACTATGTCATGGATTGGCTATAAAATCAGACTCTCGGGTTGCTATAAGCCAGTCACAAATTAAGGCAAAGACAAATAAGTAGTAGAAAAAAAAATAAATTCTGAGTGATTTTGTTGTAGCATCAGAAAAGGCACAATGAGCAACTTTGCCTCTGGTCCAGAAAGTCCCATGCTGCTCCCAGAATGACGTCACCCCAGGCACTTCTGAAGGGTTCCTGAGTCATCCTCAGAAGATCATTTACAGTTTGATGAAGAATTTAAAAAGATGTAAAAATTCTGGCTATAAGCAGGTTTTCTAAACTAATAAGGCTCCAAGAGGCTCTTGAAAATGTGGAAAGAAATGAGAACGTGCATGATAATGATAAACTGGTTCATCAGATCAGAGGCCAAAGCATCTGCTTTTGAAAATCCTATTCTCATGTTTGGCCTTTAGTCTTTTTCTTAATCTTCACATATATTGTTTGGAAAGACTCTACGTGGTTGAAGATGTTATTGACAGGCGATTCATTCACAATCCATAGATAGTTGATTTGAATTCCATGAATCTATGAAAAGCTGGGAGTGGAAAGGCTTCCTTATTTAGTTCATTCTGTAAAACTAAAAGACTATTCAAATTACCTAACTCTAGAGCAACCGGTTCCACTGGCTATCATCCCTGAGATCAGAAAGTCTCTTTCTTCTTGTGTATGTTTTTTCTAGATAAACTATTGTGGTTAATATTTAAATCTATCACTTTTCATTTTTCTTTTTACAAATAGAAAAACAATCTAGGATATGGATCCCAGATTGAGACATTTCACTGCATGTAAGTAGAATCAACATGCTTTTGTTTTTCATTCATTTTCAGCCTACAGAAGCAAATTTTATTAATTTATCACTATCACTCTATTTTCCATTCATATTTACTTAAATAATTCAGTTGATCTATTAAAAGTTATATATATATATATACATATATATTTATATATATAAAGTGTATATATATAACTTTTAAAAGTTATATATATATATAATATTAAGCATAGGCCACAAGAATAGAAAATATTTGCTTCAATATTCAAAATGCAAATCTACCTACTAGCAAATCCCTCTGAATGGCCTTCATATAAAAAAGACACACATGCTTTTACATACACAACTGCTGCAGGAGCTTCTTCTGCTCCTTCAGCCAATAGCCTTTGAGAGACCAGTCCACTGGGGCGTGGTCTCTTTCTCTTTAAAAAGCAGCAGCAGCCAGCCCTCTGCGCTCTCTCTTGCTCCAGAGACTAGATTCCTTTCCTGGCTGCCATGTAGGATGGTGTTTTGTAAGTTTTTTCCCCTCAAATAAATAACCCTTTGAATCCAAACTGGTGTGGGATTGTTTTGCGTTTTACATAACTACTCAGGATAGATTAAAGAGTAGACATGAGCTTGAATATCAAGCTAATCAAGTGAGAGAAAGTTGTGTTTAAGGACACAACTTGCTTTATGCATAATGTTAATAAACTCTCTCCGAACTTTAAATCTATGCAAAACTATTAAAACGCATTCCTTCACCTTCATGAGTAGTCAACTATTTAATTAAAACCTTAAGTTCCCATGATATTTAAATCAAAGTTTTAAACGATGGAATTTTGTGCTCTGTTATGCAACAGAGAGAGAAGGCAGACAGAGAGAGAGAGAGAGAGAGAGAGAGAGAGAGAGAGAGAGAGAGAGAGAACACATGCATGTATAAGAGCGCCTTGGATCACATATAATGTGAAGCTTCCTATTATGCTATTTGTCATTAAATTCCCACCTTTTAAACATATCTTGTTTAATAAAATGATACTACTAAACTATGTCTTTATTTCACAAAATGGCCCAAGCAACATTGAATTACAATGACTTAAGAAGAAAATTTATATATAATTCCATCTCAGGTTTACAGATGTTGACATAGTTTTATTTCATTGAAGTCAAGCAAACAAAGATACTTCCTGTGTTTTTTATCTGCTAATGAATTTGCTTCTTCAAAATATGTGTCTGTTATGTTCAAGACACCGTCGCAGGTATTAGAGGCACAGCATTGAAGAAACTGCCAAAATTACTGATCTCCTGCAGGTCTCCTTTCATGAAGGAAGAGAGAAACATAAACAATGAATATAGAACCTAAAATACTGAGTGTAGTGCTTCTGAAACCAAGGAAGGATAAGAGAGATCAGTAGTAAGGATTAGCAATGAAGATAAAATGTGAAACAGGAGAATGATGGTGGTTAGGATCACTTCCAGAAAGCGAGTTAAATAGAGAATTCCAGAAAGTGAAGAGAGTATAAGTACACTCAAATCTGGAATTAGCCTTACACATCGGACGACCAACAGGGACACCACTGTAATGAGAGTCAAAGGGTGACATAGAGGTAAGGAAGAGGGTTATCTGAGAGGTAGCGAATCAGGAAAACTACATGACTGTGTAAGTCAATTTAAGGAATTTGATTGAGTAACTATGGAAGCATCAGTAATGGTAGACTCTGTTTAATGTGTGAAAATAGGAATAATCTATTTTTGGAGATCTTTTTCTAGTTAGAATAATCAGTATTAATTGATCTAAAAGAAGTTCCAAAATATGGAAAGAAGGAAAGGAACACAAAGAACAGAGAAGGGGTGATGTGACTCCATGGCCAAATAATTTACCTAGCAACTTCAGGATCTATGTTTAATCCCCAGCACACTCCCCCTACATGAAAAGAAAGAGCAGAGACAGTTTAAAAGACAAATCATGGGACTAGAGAAATGGCTCAGCGGGAAAGCACAGTAGTGCTCTTGCAGAGGAGATGGATTTGGTTCCAAGAGCTTACACTGGATGGTTGACAACCATCTGTATCTCCAGTTCCAGGGAACCCAACAGACTCTTCTGGTTTCCAGAGGCCTTGCACACATGTGGTGCATGTACATGCATCCAGACACTCACACATACACGTAAAGTAAAATTTAAAAAAATATTTTAAAGGGTACAATATATAGCAATGTAGGGCCATTAAATTCATCCAAAATGCAAAAATCACATTAACTGAAAATGTTTTAAGCATTCCATTTAGAGACCATAAAAGTCAGTTGGTGCTCTGCATGCTGTTTGTAAGAACTGCTCTTTAAATAGAAAGCATAAAGAGGTCAAAATAAAAGAATGAAGAAGGATTGATCATAAAAAATCTAATAAAATAAATTTATTTACTATATGAATATTAGACAAGATATCTAAGAAAAGATTATTCCAGGAATAAAGGGAGATTCAGCAGAAGGCAGAAGGCCAATGTACCAATAAAACGTAACAATCTTAGTTGTGTCTGTTTCTAATAATAGACCTTCAAAAATACAATGGCAAAAGCTTATAGAACTGAAAGAAAATCAACTAAATTCACAAGCAGCTGAATATTTTAAAATCTCTTGCTCAATAATTAAGTGAATATATATATAAACTCCAATCAGGAAGAGTATGTGAGCACCCTATATACCAACTTCTCCTGATTGGCACCCTGTAAAATGCTCCAGTTCCAAAGGAAAAAAATACATATTTTTTGAAAAACAGAGATCCTACACTTAACAAGACATACCATGCTCTAGACTGATAATCTCAATAAATAGAAAAGACTTGGAATTGCTTAATGATCCTGCTCTGACCACCATAGCGGTAATCCATATTTGAAAGCTAACTATCTGGGAAATAGACATTTGGGAATTATGTAGAAAATTTTTTATATATCTATGAGTCAAAGCAAAAAAAAATCACAGTGGGAATCAATTATTTTGAATTATATGGAATATGAAAACACATGATACAAAATTGTGGAATGCTGCCAAACGGGGCTCTTGGGACATACACATGAAAACATCATTTATAATCAGCCTGATATGATGAGTCTTCACTTACATGTTAGGGCTGGAAACGGAAGAGCAAACTCAACTCGAGAAAAGTGAAGAGAAAGAAATAACAAGGTGGGGTGGACATGAATAAAGTAGGAAGCCAGTGAGAGGTGTCAGTGAAAGATGCACCGTGTCTTAAACAACCAAAGTCACTGAAAAGCATGCACCAGAATTAGTGAGGAAAACTCCAGAAAACTATTAATGCCAGAATATGGAATGTTAGGTGGGCTGTAGTGATAGCTGTTAAAAACATTAAAATGATGACAAAAGAAAATAAATTTGCCGAAATCCATAGTCAAAAACATATATAAGAAAAGATAACCTAACTAATCCTTTATATTTAAATAAACTTAATTTATAGCCTAAAATATTCCTACAAATCACTCTCTCAGCCTAGATATACAGTATCACTTGGAGATTCTAACGAACGTTTGTGGAAGAAATGGTATGAAAAATATCTGCCCAAAGCAAGGAAAATGGGTTCATTACATTCTGTGAAACTAGAAATGACCTGGTGCCAAAGTAGCCAGAACTGTTCAAAAGGAAAGGAGGAAAGACACTAAAAAACTAATATTCCACAAGTCGTAGAGAGTAGCATGTGAGGACATTGTAGCAACTTGAATCTGACAATCGGTCAAATGTTGGTACATCAGTAACAAAGGGGTTTACACCAGCCTACTCTGAGTTGAGTATCTGAAAGCAATCAATACAATATATTTAATAAGCAAACTAAATGAAGAAAGAAGTATGTGATTATTCCTATATATGTGTAGATGTAGGAAAGCCATTTAGCAAATAACCGTATCTATTTTTAAAAGTTGATGTGCAAGGAAGGAAGTTTTATATTGGGGTTTTCATCCATGCTTTCTATTGGTTCTCCCTGAACGCTGCTGTCTTCCCTCCGTCCTTCACCATCACTCTGGTCACCTGACCACTTTCCTCTTCCCAGTGTCCTCTTTTGCTTCCAAACACATGTATTGTTACTATTTTGTTCCTATTCTCTTCCCCACAACATCTCTTCTTACCTTCTCCTATCCTCTTTTATCCCATTTAAAGCAGTTCTAAATGGCCTTAACAAAATAGGGAAACATAAGAAAAGCAGGCTGGTCAGAAGGAAAAAAGAGAATAATTTGTGTACTCAAATCACTATCTGTGTGTTCCATCCAGGTCAGCCCACAGAAAACCCATTAGAACTAATACAAGAATCTAGTAAAATAATAAACTGTAAGGTCGGAGCGAGACTCATCTCAGTTGTCAGTTTGACAAGACAGAATCTCCAGAAGACAAGCCTCTTGGTGAGACTGTGAGTGAGTTTCTGGATGGGTTAGCTGAGGTAGAAAAACCCTAAATGTGGGTGTGGTTTCAACTGGTTGGGATCCAAGAAAGGGTGAAAGGAAGAAAGTGATCTGACCACCAGGTCATCTCTCCCTGCTTCCCGACAGCTGGTGTCATGTGACCAGTTGATGACATTGACCGGATTATGCCGTGTGACCAGCTGGTGCCATGTGAGCTGCTGCCTCAAGCACCTGCCAGTAGGACTGCTCCATCATGATACATCGTATCCTTGAACTGCAAGTCAGAATCAGCCCTTCATAAATAGAGTTTGTCACAACAACAAATAATGTAGATAATATATTCAATATATGCAAAATGCAATTTTATTCATATATATTAACAACAAACAACTGAACATTTCAACTTAAAATAACCATTTATAATATCATAAAATCTGAGTTAATTTTGATATATATGACTTACATTTTGAAAACTATAAAATATTTCTGAGAGAAATTACTGATAACTAATATGAGAAGATATGCTATTATTATTGCTTGGAGTACTCAATAATGTTAGCTTATGAATACACATTAAACTGCTACAGAGTCTATGCAATTCATCACAAATTTTCTGTTAGGAAATATAAAGTGAGACAGACTTACCATTCTATGTGACAATTGCATTTATAAGTATTTTTCCAGGTGCTAAACAAACTATGGTCACATAAAAACCTGGTTGACTTGTAATTGTCTGAAGCTAGAAGTAACCAAGTAATAAGACAATCTAGTAGAATTACCAAAATAAATAAACAGAAATTAGTCATTAAATAGTACGTGTGGGTTCCAGGTATGAGTACTTGATGCCATTAATTGTTTGAAAGAATCCAAGTGAAAAACTACAGTGAGATTTCATTGCACAGCCAAGCAGAAAAGATGTACTTAGAAACACTGGTGCTACATGGATGTCAGCAGCAGACACATGCGTGACCGGTGGAAAAGCAGGATGATTAAGCATTTAGCACTTCCTTACTAATAGTTATAGACATTTCTAAACAACTGTTTCTGTAAACAGATATTTCCATTGATTTTGAATAAAGTCATAGGAGAGGGATGGCCCACAAGACTTTCAACAGCAGAGGATGGAACAAGCTTTAACTATAGTGAAGAAAAAGGCACATCTTCAAGAGCTGGAAAATGGTGTCCTCAAACATCAGAAGAGCATGAGAAATGGTGGGGGAGAAAACAATTTCTAAGGTGGCTAAAAAATTTTTAAAAAAAGGTTTTTTATTCACCAGCACAAGCCAAAGAGTGCTTGAATGAATTGGTGGACGAGGTAATGGAGTATAGCGCACACTCCTTCAAATCATTATTGAGGCAATCAGCAAGCTGACAAAGCCAGAGTGCCCCAAGCAATGGTCTGTGGGGTAGACAGGCACATACTGGGTTCAGTAACCTCAGAGCATAGAGCATATAAACTGTGGACTGAAAAATTAATTGTCTAGATAATTTGACGCCATACCAGGAATAGTCTGCTTCTTTTTGTTGCTGTTGTTTTGTTTTGTTCTTTGTACTTTTTGTTTTCTTTTACATTTTGGGCTTAATTCTCAAATTTTCCAGCTGGAAGAACACAGAGTTTTGTTAATAAATTCACGATTCCATGGTCAAAAACAGCCTAAACTGAAGCTTAGCCGAATCTAATTATCTTTAAGGACTGCATGGTTCTTATCATCTTGATGCGGCAAGTGTTATCAAAGATACTGCAGGGAGGTGAGGTTGTGGTCCTGTTTCGTGTGCACCAGTACCTCCAGTTCGATGTACAGAAGAGTTAGAAGTCAGAACCCAGGCCCCTTCAACTCCTTTATTCATAATGTTTCTTTCATCCCAAATATCCATGTCCATTATCCTTATTACACCCAAGTCCTTACATCCAAGTCCTATGGTAAAGAAAATGAATTTTAAGGAATACCTAGTCACCCAAGAGTTCAAAAAATGTCAGTTACTGGTACCATCACTCTCCTTCAAGTTCAAATTTGAATCCTTTGCTCTTCTTCTGTCCATGTCCCATCATTCCTCTCTCTTAAGTTATGGGGTCTCCTGTTTTCTCAAAAGTCTATATTGATACATCTTATTTACTTTCGGGGGACACTCTAGCCAACAATGTGCATAAATTAACCAACCCTCCTTTTTGCATGGTGAGGTCTTTGAAGCAAAAGTCAACATCCAAGCCCCCATGTCCCTCATGGTGCCTGACATCTTACACTAGCTGTAACAGTGGAGTATCTTTGTTTCCTTTTACATGTAGGTGTGCATTTATGTGTGAGCATATATGTGTGTGTGTGTGTGTGTGTGTGTGTGTGTGTGTGTGTGCATGTAGAGATGAGAGTAACTCACTTGATCAATCTCCAGTTTCTTTACTGAGGCAGGGTGTCCCTCTGGACCCCGAGCTCACCGATTCTACCACTTCAACAAGCTTGCTTCCTCTGCCTATCTCCTGCGCACTGGGGTTACAGGCAGATAGACCATCACACTTATCTGGCATCTAGTCGGTCCTGGAATTGCAGACTGTAGTCCTCAGACTTGCTTTATCCACTGAGCCATCTCTCCATTACCCCACAGTAATATTTTCTTCATGCTAAAAACTAAATTGGTGTTTCACGGCTTTTAAACTTACTTCCTACTCTTAGGGTCAAAGCTGTGGTTTTACAACAGGTGGAAGCTAATAAGCATAATGAAAATGTCATGTCCAGTAGACCAGCATCCTTAATTTTTGAATTAAGCTCTCCTCCCCTTCCACACTGAGGCAATCAAAAGGAACAATATCTAAAGAAACCTTTATACCCATGCAGTGTGGAAGAGCGCACTTGACTCTGTACGGAAGGCAGAAATGCAAGCTCGCTTTGCATTTTTGCTGAGGAAACATATGACATTCATCAGCATAATTATATGAGAGAGAGAGAGAGAGTTTTAAGAGTACCACATTCTTACAGAAAATCCTAGTAACTGTTTTTATTTATTTTAAATTACAAAAGAAATAATTTATTACTTTTCCTCAATTATTTCATTATGTAGAACTAATAAAAAGTTTTGACATCTCAATTATGTTTAGCAAAGAATCATGTAATTTAATAAATAATCTTTGACTGAAGTGATATTTACTTAAAACATAGAATATGCAGGAGGAATCTGAAATCATATTTTCCTGGTGCCATCTAATGAAATAATTGTGCAATTAGATACATACAGTGCAAAATAATGACAAATGTTTTATTTAAAACTCGGGAAACAAAAGCACATCGTTTGTGCTTTTTTTTTTTTCCAAGGGAACAAAATCCTACAGTATATTAATCAAAATGGGTTTTTATGCCTCTGGCAGCAGTGTTTTAAAGTAAACCCTTAATATCAGATCCCAATCCCCAGTTTCAATTTGCTTCCAATGGAAAGGACATTAGAGTTTATAAAATACTCCTTGATTACTTTTTTGAAGGCCTGAAATCTTGACACGTCTGTGACTCGCTCTTGCTACATCAATACAGTGGTTGAAAGAGCAATCCCCACCGTGAGCATTGCCACGTTGACTTATAGAATCATGCCCTTGAGAAAAAGCCAGAGAGAGAAAGGGAGCACCAGGCAGTGACAAAAATGAAATAGAACTGTCATCTGGCAGTTCTTCATAGTCCGTCAAGAAAACTATTAAAGATGTGCAAAGAGCCAGAGAGTGCTTGGGCAAAGGTTGTTAAACTACCGCTTCAAGGGCAGGTCACTTCAGGCTGATCAAGACTCTCATAAAGGCAGACTCAGTGTGGACAGCGGCACCTGCTGCCCATTCCTGTCTCACCCGATGAGCGGTTTTCATGTACACGATGATTAAGATGATGAATTTATACTAGATTGTGAATTAACTTTTTCTATTATTTTTTTAATTTCGAGACAGGATCTTGCGATGTAGTCCAGGCTGGTCTTAATTCTTTGATCCTCCTGCCTCAGCATGCCCAGTGCAGGTATGATAGGTACATACCAGCATACAGGACAAAAATTAACTTGTGTATCCTTTTTATGGTAGAAAATGTTTTGGTGATTATTTTTTATCTGGATCATCAACTATATTAATAATCTTTCCTTTAATGCAAATCTAAATATGAGCTCTCTTTGGCTACTTTGTAAATACTTAGCCAAACTGGTCAGTGTCTGGCTTCAGAGACCTTGTTTTCTCTTTTTTCTATATAGGAAGTCCAAAACCAGGCTATTTCCTCCTTCCCTCCCTCTCTACCTTCCTTCCTCTCCATTATCTTTTCCTTACCCAGTGCTGTTGGCTGCCTGTTCTATGTCCCCCTAAACTGAGGGATTCCTGAATCCACTAGGTAGCTGTCCAAGATGTTAGTTGTTCTAAAAGTATTGAATCATTTGGGGATAAGAGGACTATAAGAAATGATATCACTCTACTTGCCACACGATCAAGTGTATTCTGTTCTAAAACTAAACATGTCAAGTGTTTGCTTTGGTGGCGGGGGGGACTCTATTGTTACCAGTGGTTTTGTTTATCCCTCAAGATATTAACACAGCACTTCACCTTGAAAAGGAATAACGTAAAAGGCGATGTTTCTCTGATTTTCCTCTCTGCTTCTCTATCCTTTGTGTATAGGAAGGCAACTGATTTTTTTGAGTTGATCTTGTAATCTGCCACATTACTGAAGGTATTTATCAGCTGTAGGAGTCCTTTGGAAGAGTTTTTGGGGTCACTAATGTACACTATCATATCATCTGCAAATAACGAAAGTTTGATTTCTTCCTTTCTGATTCGAATCCCCTTGATCTCCTTATGTTGTCTTATTGCTATTGCTAGAACTTCAAACACTATGTTGAAGAGATATGGTGAGAGTGGACAGCCTTGTCGTGTTCCTGATTTTAGTGGAATGACTTTGAGTTTCTCTCCATTTAATTTGATATTAGCTGTTGGCTTGCTATATATTGCTTATATTATATTTAGGTATGATCCTTGTATCCCTAATCTCTCCAAGACCTTTATCAGAAAGGGGTGTTGAATTTTGTCAAATGCTTTTTCAGCATCTAATGAAATGATCATATGTCCTTTTTCTTTCAGTTTATTTATATGATGGACTACATTGATGGATTTTCTTATGTTGAACCAACCCTGCACCTCTGGGATAAAGCCAATCTTCATCTGACGACAGATGAAGATAGAGACAGAGACCCTCATCAGAGCAAGGATTGAGCTCCCAAGGTCCAATTGAAAGGCAAGAAGGAGGGAGAAGACGAGCAAGGAAGTCAGGACCACAAGGGGTTGGTCCACCAACTAAGGCAGTGTGCCTGTTCTAAAGGGAGCTCACCAAATCCAGATGGACCGGATCTGAATGAGCATGTGATCAAACAGGTCTCTCTGATTGTGGCTGACAATGGGGGCTGACTGAGAAACCATTGATAAAGGCACTGGGACTTGTTTTTATGGCATGTTCTGGCTTTTTGGGACCCTAGCCTATATGGATGCACAGCTCCCTAGGCCTGGATGTAGGGGGGAGAGCCTTCTACTTCCCATAAGGCAGGGTTCCCTGCCCTCTCTCTAGCAGGGAGGGAGAGGGAGGAGGGGTGTGGGGGAACGGGAGGGGAATGGGAGGATGGAAGGGAGTGTAAATATTTGAATGGAAAAATAAAAAAAAGAAAAGGAATAACAAAGAACACATCTTGGCATTTTAGAGATTTGAGGGTTTCTTTCTGTCACCTAGTATAGTTTGCAGTCACTGTGGCAAAAATTGGGAAATCACATAAAAATGTAACAAACTCGAATACACAATACACAATGTTCCTCATAATTATCTCTAAATCTCATGATTTTGGGTTTAAATTTTTAAAATGGAAAAAAAAAGTGTAGTATTACTGCAGTTGAAGAATGTCCTTGGTGTGGAAGGGCTTAGGAAGGCAAAGCTGAGTTTGTAGAAGCTGAAAGATTAGATTTAATCACATAGAGTGATTAGGCTCCCACAGGGATTTTGAGGGTTATAAAAGCTTATATTTTATTACTTATTTTGTTTCAAAAAACCCTGATTTTTCAATATCATTTAAGTTCAAAGCCCTCATCCATTCATTCACTGCCTCTGCCTTTGTTCATTTCATTTCATTCTGGCTCCCAGAACTCTCCACGAGATGTTTTGTTTTCAGATGAAATTTTCAATGTTCACAATATGCTGAGGAAGGCAGAAACAAAAGATACCTTTGAGTGGCGACAGAAATCATAGTATTTTCTCCTTTCTGTATCCACACTCTCGAAGTCGCTTCTATTCTAACGTACTCTGACTTTTTGCAAAGATTTGCCGTCTTCCGTGACGATGGAGCTGGGTCTGTGATAATTTGGGGCTTGTCCTCTCATAGAGCTTTCTGTGTCATCCACCCTATATTTCCCGTGGTTATTTCAGACATTTCTTTCATGATTCCCAGGCCCCAAAAGCATACTGTAGACTTGCAGTAATAATATAAGGACACTAAAGATTTATAGCAATAATGATTTTTACATTTTCACTAATCTCTCAGGCAGATGGGATATATTATTTTATACTAGGCTTCCCTCATACTTTCTGGCAAGACCAAGAACATGGTATGTTCCAAGCCCCAGAGATTCTGTTTCTCAGAATATTTGAAGGTGCACTGTAGAGTTCAATTTACAAACTTGGCTAGTATATATGACACACAGCATAATGCCAAAACCCACCAGCTACAGAAGTATAATAGAAAATGAGTCATTTCCTGCTGAACGGTGGGTTTGGAAACCTGCTGCTTAATCCAATTTTTCTTGGACAGATCATCAGGGGGCCATCACCATGATTGTCATGGAATATTTTTACCAGTGACCCAAAGCTTACACAGTTAGGAGAGTGGCCTTTTACTGAAAGAACTGATTCGGACCTCTGAAAATTTACTTTCCAAAAAGGAAAGGAGAGGAGGTACAGATAGGACTTGAGTCACATATTATACTTGGAGCTTTGTTGGAATGTGGTGTGTGTCTGTGTGTGTGTGTGTGTGTGTGTGTGTGTGTGTGTGTGTGTGTGTTTCATTTCCCACTTCAAGTGGTCTATTTTTTTTTCTTAAAATAAGACAAGACAAATTATTCCTGACTGCTCACCATTACAGGGAAAAACAACAACAACAGAAGACAGGATACATACACTGGATTTTTTTTTTTTTAAGCGTCACCGTAGAAGCCATTATTTATTTCTTCTCTTTCTCTCTTCAGTGCTGGGAATTGTTCATTTCAATAATCACTTAATGTTGAAGTTTTCCATTTGGTACTAAACCTTCCAGGCCATTCTAGAGACTTCACACAGGTGGTCATGATTGTGAGACACCGCCATAGCAGAGGGAGAGTGCCAGTGTGGTCTCTTCCGCACATGCAGTCACATTTAGTGTCCTTGGAAACTCTCAGAGGTATACAAATGGAGAAACTGTGGCACAGCTAGTGACCTGTGTGAAGTTTTAATTGTCAGCAGGCAGAGGAGTCAGCGCATGGAATACAGACTGTGTGTTTCAGAGGCTTCGTTCTTGATTGCTGCACTTACCGACTGGAATTTTGAAGAAGCTAATAAGTAAGACATGTCATGAACGGGACGTCAGAGCACTGTGGGTGCAGGCAAGCATGGACTTCTGGACTGTAGGCAACACCCTGCTTTGTGCTTTCATAACTGCATGATGTGGACAGTAACCAGAAAGGTGATGTCTAAAGTCAGAGAATGATATAACCCGGCCCTGTTGCAAGAAAATGTCTCAGGGAGGTAGGGATCAAGTGTAAACAAATCTACACCCACTGAGAGACCATATAAAAGAAAGCTGTCAATAAAGGATCCTGGCAACTGCATATAGGTCTGTTGCTGGGGAGCTAACTGCAGAACTACTAAAAAAAAAAAATCAGGTAAATTTGCACCTTCTTTCATTATCTTTCAATACGACATGGAACAGATTTATAGTAAAGTGTATTTTGTGGCATATCTTAAATTCAAACTTATCTGATATTTTTCTTTGGATGTATTACATGGCAACCTGTGTAACAGTTAAATTTGTCTTAATAATGTCTCCCAAGGCTGCCTGGGTGGCTCAGTGGTTAACAACCACCTGTAGAAGATCTGGGTTCAGCACACACAGGGTGGCTCACTTTATCTGTAACTCTGGTTCAGGGTATCTCATGAGGATCCTCTTCTGGCCTCAGGCACCACACACACACACACACACACACACACACACACACACACACACACACACAAATTAAAAATAAATATTTTTCTTTAAAAAAAAACACAACTCCCTGTGATACAATGTATGAGCCACAAGCCCAGGAACATCACCTCATTTTAACGTGAATTAATGTTGAAAAGTTCCTAACACTGCTTCCTAACTCAAGAGATGTTTGTGAATGACATGGATAAGGGGTTTTAAAATTCACCTTTAAATTACAAAGTTACTAAACTTGAGAGCCAAGGAACAGAGGCTGTTAGGGTTGGATTGGGGTTTGAGGGGTAGAGTTAGAGAAGCCGCAAGTATGGAAAGGCAAATCTGCAATGGCAGTGCTGGAGGGCCCGGGAGAGGCAGAGGTGGGGGCATCCGAGGGTGGGAGGAACCAAGAGCAGAGTTTTATTGATGACTGGAACAACATTGTTTTGGATTAATAATTTTAATAAAACGAGCAATGCAAGACCTTCTTCCTTCTGGTTCAGAAGCAAGGCTCTTGGAGGCAGGGAGAAAGAGGCCATCTTGGACTGCCGTGCAGTCTGAGGCTGATGGCCACTGACGGGAGCAGCAGTGGGAGTTCTGCCTAAAACTCCCCTTTGTAAAATACCAAGAAAGATTAGAAATGTGCAAAATGAGAGTAAAACCCACCCAAATTCTTCTAATTCTCTAACTGCAGCAACAAGGCTGTAACCAATTTTATGGGTTTTTTTTTTCCTCTGTAGGTTCAGAAGGTAATTTTCTCCAGACTATAAGCCCTTCTATCTCTCAGCCCATGAAATGTAATATTATATAGTTGCTCTTAACTAAAAAGTCAAATTAAGATTGAGAACATATTTAGGCTATTTAATGTTTTTTTTTGATAGATATATTTAGACATCTCAAGACCAAAGTGAAATAATGCAGGCTTTTCCACATTCATTAATTTTTAAAAATCAGATTTCTTTAAGCTGCTCTCATTTTTTCCCCCAGAACATTTGGCACCTGCCATTCCTCATCTCCAGAGACCCCAGCATGAGATGGCATCTGATTTAGCACAAAATGGTACATTACATAATTTTCAGCTTTATATGTCAACATTTTATGATGTTCTGTAAATGCATCATGATTTCCAGATGTTTCGCCACCTGAATCAGATTTAAATTGTGGCAAAAATTCTTTGATACAGATGCTGGGAAAATAGAGTGTATTTGTTCAAATATATCATCTCGGCTCAAGCTTTAACACACTCTTTTTTTTTTCTAGACTGCAGATTTGAAGATGCAAATAAAAGATCTTCCCCAATGGAGACTGTGCCCCAGTTTGCTTTCTTCCCTGTGTGTCAGTACAGCGGTGCTCACTTCCCGTTTCTCCAGGGGTGACCTATGGAATTCATAATGCTTGCTTTCATGTACATCGCTGGTCATCAGAAGCGACAACACAGTTAAATCAAATCTGCAGATCACTATTGAATAATAGTGCAACCTTAGATGCTTTGCAGGTTAAATGAAACTGATCAATTCAGTACTTGTCTTCAGAGCCCAGTTGCCAAATGCCATGCAAAGATGACCAAGTTAACTAAACCGTATAATGTTTCAGGTGATGCCACTTTAAGAGCTAGAGATAATATATGCATATATGTGCTTATCAATAAGCTCCACCAACAGAGGAGTCTGATATGAGGGGGAAATAATAGTCAAATAAGACATGAAAACCAAAGAAAAATGATGAAGGATGAGTGAAACACATCCAGGCCTGCCTTCCCATGTGCAATGGAGTTTGCCAGTTGCCTCATTATATTTTGTTACATTGATTATTTGTTTCATTAGTTGAAAATGTTTTCTTTGTTGTATTGTATTAGTTTATTATTATTATTGTACCAACTAGTTTATACATTAAAAATATTGTCAAAAGTATCTTTAATTTCTTTTCTGGGTTAGTAATAAATCAGAAATACAGTGAGTGTTTAATAAACATTATTCAACCAACTGGACAAATACTACTGCTGGTCAAGGGAAAGTTATAATACAGATGTGCATCCATCCCAAGAATTCCACAGGACAGATTTTGTAAGACATGTGAAGCAAATGGAAATATATTTGTAAGATATATAAACCATCTACTTTTTCTCCTTCATTGATGGTCAGGTTCCATGTTAATAATGTAAGTTTGAATTATCATAGATACCTCAAATAAAATATTCTATTCTTTTGTTACTTATCAATGTTAGGATTGTTACTGTCCCCAGATGGAACAGCTTACAATACCACTTTCAATAACTACATCCATATTGTCTTCGAGACATGGTCGCTTCTATGCTTACTTAAATTAAGCAACGTTACATAGACAATCACTGTGAGTGACAACATTTTACTAAGTGAACGTGAGATAAGCAGCTGCTAATTCCTGTCACGCTAAGCTTTCTTCTCAGAAACACATGACATAGATTTTACACATGCAGTATCATATGTGACATTACCCCCCATAACAACACACACAGTGTTGACAAAGCACTGCGGTACTGTCGAGAGCATGCATTTATGTTCTCCATGAGTCCATGGAATTAGCCCTCCAGCTCTCCTGACCTCAGCTGAACTATTCTGTCTAATCAGCTGGGCTAGCTGCTGCTGGTCCAGGGTGCTGTAGCTGGGGTTACAGGAGTGACTTAGTCATGCACATTGAAGTCTGCCTGCAGAGTGAGTTCATGCAAACTACAGGGATGGAAACATAGAGAAATGAATGCAGGCCATCCCTTCAGCTAATCTTCCACTGGCCAAAGTCAATCATTTTCTCAGGCCCAGCAGCAGAGAAAAAAGAGTTTACAAATCACATGACCAAGGGTGTGTTTGACATAGCCAAACAAATGGGAGCCACCCTTTCAACTTGCCACCGGATGCAACTGTTATGGAAAAGCAGAGACAAGATGAAGGGGTAGGAAGAGGCGGAATCAAAGAAGGGTCTGAATCAGGTGACGTTAGAGCTGAGCTCTGCATTCTGGACAGCTCCAGAATGCTTCTAGATGACTCTAGACAAGGGGGAGAATGTAACTTCAAAGTTCATAAAGCTCATTGCACAACAGAAATCAATGAAAGAGCTGGAAAAAGGAGGACAATGGTTGGGATGGAGAAAACAATAGCAATCCAAGAGGACTCAGTAATTAGGATTTTTCCAAGAATGCAGGGTGTGGGCATGAATGCCTGCAGGAACACTGAGCCAGGAATGCAAAAATATCTGCCTTTCCTATATTAAGAAATATTCTTGTTAATGTCTTGAGTTACAAACAGTCTCAACATTGAATCCTTGCATCAGGGATTTTTTTTCTCAATGTGTTTAATAAGCTATGTTTTATATCTCTGGTTTATTATGTTCATAACCCGTGAAGCTGTCCAAGAGTTCTCTCTTGCAGGAGCAGAGGCACGTTCACATCTCAGCATCATAAGCATCCCCTCCTGGAGGGAGAGGTGCTAAGTAAATGCAAGAAGAAGAGAGCACAGTCACCCCACCAAGATTACACGACTCTAAATAGATTTTATTCTTGCTGTCACTTCATTTTATGAAAATGAAAAGTAGTTTTCACAGGTATTAAATTTTCATTTTACCCCGAAAAAAAAGAGAGAGAGAGAGAAATTCTGTAAAAATTGTAAGTTCCCGGAGCAGCAACTTTATAAAAATGTCTGCTTTTACCCCTCAGGGCGCCGCTTTACTTGTCGGAAATGAAAAGCTGTTTGTCCTCATGGTTGGGAATACACACATCAGAAAAAATTAATCATGCAAATATTTGCAAAGTGGGAACAGTAATTGTTGGGATCCTCAGCAGTGAGCTGCTATTCACCACTGCATATAGAAACTCCAGGAGTGAATGCCAGGCGATGGCTCATTTGCACACAGGACAGAAGTATCATCTACGGTTGGGTGTAACTACCAAAAACCTTTCTGCATCTGTTCCCTAAGGAATTAAATTTTGACAGTCAGGTTGCCAAATGGTATCAGAGTTGAAAGAATTGTCATTAAATATTTGCAAATGGCAGGATGGTATATAAGATTCTGAAATTAGAATTGGCATTTATTTGTGAGGAGTGGCTATTCATTCTGGCAATGCTATTCCTAGTTACATTCAAGGAATATTATTATAAGGCTCCTGGTTTATTTTGATTTCTAATTTGCAAGGGGGAAGAGACACAGCCTTTCTTGTCTGTAAGGCATTGTAATGATAGTGGAAAGTCTAAGATAATTTAAACTCAATCGAGGTTGTCATTCCATAAAAGGATGAAATGTTGACTAGCTTCATTGGAAAATTTATCAAGGGCAGGGAAGGGATTTTGATGGAATGGCTCCACGTTCTTTGTGCAATAACAGCAGCACTATATCAGGGTGTTCTGAACTTTACAAAACTGGACATGAAACATATTTGATAGCCACCTTACCTATGTTACTCCCTATCAACCTCTACCAGACACTCCAAAGGGGACAAAATACAGGAGAAACAATGAGATTGTGCCAGCCCACATCATGTGTGGCATGCCATTGAAGCTGGTTCTGATCCCCATAAGAGAAAGTGTGGGCCACAGTACAAGTACTCAAAGGTAGCTGTTGGAAGCCTACAGTTAACAATACATCTTTCATCTGACATGGGGGGAATGAGGAACTCATTCATAAGAAAATTCTAGCACTGGATTACTAGGCTTTTTGAAATGGGTATTTTTCAATGACTTAAAATATTGTGGTTCCTTAGTTGTCTACTTAGCATTACCATCTGGAAAAAGAAGAGAAGGCCTTGTTAACTTATGTAAATGGGGACCATTTCCTACATCTTATTTCTTAGAACATTGTGAGTTCCAAGGAGATGCTAAGTCACCTGATGTCTTCCATAACAACCCTATTCATAACACAAGAAGATTTAAGATCATTTTCTTACTTGCCCTTGGAAATTGATTTTCTCATTTTCAATAATTCAGTGTAAAATCTGTTGTCTATTTATGGTAGATATTCCAAAAGATACATAAGGAATTATCAACAACAAAATAATGAAATAAATAATCATTCACATTAATTAAGTGATAAAATAGAAACAGCATTCCCAGATATGGATATCTGTTGTTATTCTGTTAAACCTTCCATCTTAGTTTAGTGTTAGAATGATGTATTTTGAGCATCCAAAGCACTGAACACCAGCCAATATCTTACACTAATGCTGGCTTTTGCTACGACAATGCTCAAGCTTCTGGGTGTGGATAAACTTGTCAATTTTTAGAAAGAAAAAAAAAGCACCTGTGTAGTTTATTGACTTGGAATCTCTCAGGTATAAAGCCAAGAATGGTACAGCTGGCTAATATAGTGGTTCTGTTTCTGGATCTTTTGAGGAATCTAAACGCTGATTTCCATTGTGAATGGACTAATTCCTGCTATAAGCAGTGTGTACGGTTTCCTCTTCACTCACATCTCCCGGCAGCGTTTGTTCTGTGTATTCCAGCACTCTTCATAATAGACGTGTTCTGGAAACAGCTGGTGTCTATCAGCTGATGAATGGGTACAGCAAATGTGATGCCTGGACTCAATGGAATTTGATTCAGCCCTAAATAAGAATAAAATTATGGCTATTGTTGGAAATGTATGCAATTTGAGATCATCATATTAAGCAAAATTAGGCAGACTTGGGAAGGCAAATTTCACATGTTCTCTTCGTTTATGGATGACAAAGTTTATGTAGAAATATAAATCCATTTTTATAGCACAAAAACAGAAGGGAGACTAGAGGAAGAATGGGTACTAGTTAGAGAGGGGAGGGTGGGAAGGGGAAAAGAGGGAGTTATGAGAACTAAATATGATCAAAGTATGTATATACCATAAAACAAACAGTTTTTATGAAATCCTATACAAAATATAAAATATGTTTTAAAAGATACAGTTTCACAATCAGATGCCCTACCACTTGTGGACTCAGCTCAGAAATGCCTGTATTCTTACCTGAAACAAAAAACAAAAGCAAACTTTGGGATCATTACCCAACACCCTATTTGCTACTTGGCTCTTTCTTAGCACTGACTGGGAGAAGGAACGGTGTCTCTGCTCAGAAATGGTGTCAAATGGTTCTGAACAGTCCACTCTCCATCATTTCTACAGTTGATCTGCTATTAATCTTGCTTTTATCTTCTTCTGGGATAGTTAGGTTCCATATGCAGGCAGTTAGCCATCTTTTATTTTGTATGCCATTTATTTTTGCATGTTTGTGTACTGTGCATCCGACCAAGAAAGAAGTTTTTCAAAGGCAAACACTGAGTAACTTTCTCTAAACCAGGAAACCAGAAGAAATAAATATAGTAAGGTAAATTTAATGTAGGGAAATTTTTTGTTTAGGCTGATTAATTACTGCAGTCTTTGACAGTCAGAAGTAGGAAGCAACCTGGTGGAAGAATTGGAAAACTCTTACCTTCCCTGGCTATCAGCACTATATCATTCTGGTTTGTTATCCCGACTGTTGTACAAGTAAAGATCTTGCATTCTATTAGCTCCAGAAACAATGAGAATCAATAAAAAAAAATCACGTCTGAGAGTCTAGAAATTCTTCAAGTATTATCAAGATACTTCATTACATCAGTTACAAATTTTATTACATGTTATATGAAGCTTTAGAAAATACCTTCTACTAAACTCAGTTATTTCAGTTGTCTTGCCTTATAACAAATACTCCTCTGTGTAAACAAAGTTTAAAAATAAAAAAGTCAGACGAAAGGCATTAGTCTCTTCAGATAACCTCAAAGTCCATTCTCCATGGTGAGGATTTCAGAGAAGGGGTCACTGCCTTTTCTGCAATGATTAATTAGAAATGGAGCAACCAACAAATCTTTGTACTTGAGGGCATCAGTAACTCAAACACACATCCTGAATTTGCATGGGCCAAGATCTTCCTCTCTACTTAGCAAATACAAGGACACATACTTTCTAGAAGCGTCTCTCATTCATAAGGAAAACTAAATGTGGACCTATTTATTATAAAGATGTAACTCTATCCTGATCATTTTACCTGAAATATAATTGCATTTTGTAGCTTACTGAAGTACTGATATCAGGAGACTCTTCTGAAGGACATCAATTCTGGCCAGAAGGGCAAATCAAATCATAGAAGACAGTATGCTGAATACAACCCGATGATAATGCCTTATCCTCTCTTCTACCATTACTTCTGACACAAAATATTTTTCAACCTGTGAAATTGTAGTGGAAGTGCTAATCATCCAAACCAGTAGAACTGAAATTTCTTACCGGCAATATTTCAGATTTTTGAAAAGTTCAGGGTTCTTTTAATTAACTGTGTGAAAGGCAGATGAAAGACATAATTCTCTATTTTGCCAATCTGAGAGCACTTGTGGTATGGCCACAAATCTTGGTTTGACCAAAATCTATATACCAACCTACTCAATCTTGCTTGGACTTATTTAGCTCTTCAAATAACGAAGACTTTCAATATACAGTGACTGTCTCCTGGCAGACAATAAGGCATAGAGAGAGGTTAGAAAAAACTCAGCAATTACTGCGCAGAGCTCAAATCTGCCTGCCAACAGGAGAACACTGATTTGTGAGACGCATCAAGAGGCTGGCAAGATCAATCTGCAAAGATCCCTCTGATAGAGGAATAATGAGTTGACAAAGACCAATGTTCAGTTGGGTCCAAGCCCAATAAGATCACTGTTGAGCATCGTCAATATTGTCTCTGTTGGGAGCTGACACAATCACACAGGAATCAATTGGACCTTTCACAGCCCTGTCACACATGAGTTTTAGCTTTGGCTCACAACTCTGTAGAGGAGCTTGCAGATGTTGGCAGATTTCTCCTAACTTAAGAGATGTCATTATTAAGCAGGAGTTTCACTCCATACTGTTTGTGCTTCCGTTGTGTTTCTCTGAGCTCTGTGTGCTGAAGAAGGCAGACAAGAAAAAAGAGAAAGAGGAGATGAGGCATTAGAGAAAAGAGGTTTCTCTTCAAACACTCCCCTTTGCATTTTTATTTTTATTGTATTTTATTTTCAAATAATGACCAAATACCATATATAAATGTGTGAACTGTTTCTTATCTTTGTCTTAATTTAAGTTGGGGATCAAAGATTTCTACTGAAGCACAGAATATTAAAATTTTTTCTGCTCTGAAGCAACATAGTGAAGTTGTTCTGCTTCAGCATCAAAAACAGAGAGAGTACATAGATGTTTCTGTATAGAAAACGTTAGGAGTTGTTCAAGGAGTTTGGAAAACTAATAAACAACCGGAGTTTTAAACAAGTCTTGCAGTGTAGTCCAGTCTGTTTTATGAGTCATTATTTCCACCACATCAAGGAATCAACTTCAAGTTTCATGAAACTCATTTATACCTTGTCCAAATGGCCATTCATGTGTCTAATACTAGCTTCTGTGTCTAACTATTGAAAAACATTATCTGACCCATGTTCATAGAATTAAATACAGAATAATTTAGTATGAGTCAACAGCTGTGTCTTTTGCAATACACATACAAAGAAATGAATTTGGTAGATATTTCGCATCTAAATATAAACTTGTGAATCATAGGAGATATAGGACAGTCAAATATGTATTGCCTGACTTCCAACATAGAAGGCTAGTATGTTAATGAACCAAATATCTACATAAAATTAAATACATAGTAATATGATCTCTCTTGCCTAGCTAATTATAGTAACAATAAGGTCTCTGTCTCAAGCTTAGTTTGACATCAGTGATATGAAACTGTATGTAGAGAAGGCGTTTATGGTAGCCACTTTGGTTTTTAATTATTGTCTTCTACTCTCTGTCTAAACCTGCCTACCTTTGGGATAGGACAGATCTGTAGAAGCTAGTAATGGCTTGCCTTTCTTAACTGAGTCATTCAATCTTTTGTCCCTAAGGTTCTGCATCAGTCCCAAGACTCTCCAGGTTAGTAAAAGTACCATTCCTAACTACCCTTAATTTGATTAAACGTGATTGTTTCCACGCAAGGGAAGCCCCTCTCCTTCCCTCCAAAGCTCTCACTTCTTTCCCCTTCAGTGATACAATGCTCTCAATAAGTCTAGGTTATTGAGACAGGTTAACAAGACAGGAAGGAGTTGACTGTGGGTAACTTTTTATTTTTACTCCATCACAAAAAGCCCAAGAACAAAGAGTCCAAGCTGTTATTTTAAAACGCAGTTAGAGAAATTGAAGGCAAACTCTAAATTACAAACTTAGCTATTCTGTCATCAGCTTGCAGATTGGAGAAAATACTATCCCACTGAGCCTCACCATAATCTCAGACCTGTGTGTGTGTGTGTGTGTGTGTGTGTGTGTGTGTGTGAGAGAGAGAGAGAGAGAGAGACAGAGAGAGACAGAGAGAGAGAGAGACAGAGAATACTTTGTGAATCAAAAGAGTACAGGAATATAATAAAAATATACTGAAATATTGGTGCTAGCAGTTGCTTTCAATTATTTCATGCCCCGTGCCAAGCAAATAGCAATTTGCAGCTGCAAGACAGAAACAAAAAGAAGATTCAAATTCCCTCATGCCTCACCTCTTTGGTGATTTAGATCTGGTCTGAACCAGCTACTCTTTTGAGTTTGTTGCCAACTAAATTCCCTGAAAACTTCGTGAAGTCACCATTGTCATCACTTCTCTGGTGAATCAGGAAATGACAGCAGTTCCAATAGCCCAGGTCCCACAGGAGCTGTCTTATTCTCAGGAGGTTCTCTCCCCATCAGCTTGATCTGAGACACTATGAATATATAGGGAAATGGTGCAGAAATGTCAGGATATGTATTTATTTCAGCTGCTGTGAGTGAAGTATGGGTGACTTGAGTGACTCTGGAGGGTATGGAAGTGAATAGCACTGTTTAGTACTGGCCTTAGAATAAGTGCATCAAGCTTCTGACTACTTGAATTAAATGTAGTAAAGCTTTTTTGGTTGGGTATAGACACCTACCAGTTACTCCTCTATCTCTGGGTGTATTCCCCGAAGGAGATGCTTAATTCCATTAAGCTATTGTTTGATTCTCTATTAACTAGTGTGGTGGTTAGAACAATAATGACCATAGGCTCATGTTTGTTTGGATGTTTGGTCCCCCAATTCATAGAGCTGATTGGGAAAGTTTAAGAAGTGTTGCCTTATTGGATGAGGTATGTCCCTGGGGATGGGCTTTGAGGTTTCAAAAGCTTAAGCTAGACCCAGTCTCCCTCTCTCTCTCCTCTCTCTCTCTCTCTCTCTCTCTCTCTCTCTCTCTCTCTCTCTCTCTCTCCGCTCCCTCTCTCTCTCTCCATCCTGCCTGTAGATCCAGACATAAGCTCTCAGTTACTACCTCAGTGTCTGCCTGCAGCCATGTCTTCACCATAGTGGAGGTGAACGAACACTCTACAACTATAAAGAAGCCCTCAATTAAACATTTTATTTTATAACTTTCCTTAATCACAGTGTCTTCTCACAGCAATAGAACAGTAACTAAGACAAGTATATAGAAGTAAGGCTTGATTTTTCTGATAAATAAACACAAAGATTTGACAATTAGAGGTTCATGAATTGGAGAATTATCATGTGAGAGTAAGAGAAAGTCAAATCACAAATGAGAGAATGATGGTGGACACTGGAGTAGCTACAACACCAAAGCTGAAGCCTGTGCATTGGGAGACAGGTAATGGTCCCAGACGCCGGAAGGAAAGCAATAAAGAGAGAGAAGTACCAACTAAGGACAAGAATGGAAAAACAAAAGTCAAGATGTCATTAGTTTTTTTCTGCTGTGCAGTACTCTATCATGTAAATGTACCACATTTTCCTTAAACATTCTTCAGTCAAGGGGCATTTAAGCTATTTCCAGGTTCTGGCTATGACAAACCATGCTGCTATGAACATAGCTGAGCACATGTCCTTGTGGCACAATTGAGCATATATCCTTTGGATATATACCCAAAAGTGGTATTACTGGGTCTTGGGGATGGTTGTTTCCTAATTTTCTGAGAAATCACCACACTGACTTCTAAAGGGGTTGTACCAGCTTGCATTCCCACCAGCAATGCAGAAGTGTTCCCTTTTCCCTACAACCTCTCCAGTATCAGTGTTTTTGATCTTGGCCACTCGTACAGGGATAAGATGGAATCTCAGAGTTGTTTTGATTTGCATTTTTCTGGTAACTATGGATGTTGAACATTTACTTAAGTGTCTTCCAGCTATTTTAGATTCCTTTGTTGAGAGTTCTCTGTTTAGGTTTGTACTCCATTTTTTATTGGATTATTTGTTCTTTTGATGACCAATTTCTTGGGTTCTTTGTATATTTTGGAGATCAGACCTCTGTCTGATGTGGGGATAGTCAAGATCTTTTCCCATTCTGTAGGCTGTCATTTTGTCTTCTTGACAATGTCCTTTGCTTTACAGTTTCAGGAGGTCCCATTTATTAATTGTTTCTCTAAGTGTCTGTGCTGCTGAGGTTATATTTAGGAAGTGGTCTCATGTGCCAATGCATTCAAGTGTACTTCCCATTTTCTCCTCTATAAGGTTCAGTGAGGCTGACTTTATGTTGAGGTCTTTGATCCATTTGGTCTTGAGTTTTGTGCATGGCGATAATGACATCTTGAATTTTGCAGGAAAATAGATGGAGCTAGAAAACATTATTTTGAGGGAGGTAACCCAGATACAGAAAGACAATTATCATATGTACTCACTCATAAGCGGTTTTTAAACATAAATCAAAGAAAAATAGCCTACAAACCACAATCCCAGAGAACTTAGACAACAATGAGGACACTAAGAGAGTCTTATTTTCTGTTTATGCAGCTGACAAAAAGGAACTGAATTCTGCTTGGTTTTGCTGATACTTAGACAATTCACATAAGAGTACAGACCCTCTTTCCGCAGTTTTCTACACATATATCAACTGAGGAAAATATGTATAGGAAAGAAAAAGAGACTTCACCATTTCTTAGCCTATAGTCAAATGTGGGCCAGTGGGTCTCACCCTCGTAAGCTTTCTTCCTCTACTTCCCATGGGTATGAGAAGGATTTTTTCAACAGATCTCCCAGGCTTTTCTCTGTCAATGCTCAGATGAATGTTCTGAGCCGCTGACATTTAAAATGAGCATATGTGGATTTTCTCCTAAGTCCCATCTCAAGGTTTCAATTTAGCAAGGGGTGGAACAATAAGATGTTTAAGAGAGTTATAGGGCCAGACCATCCCAGTTTAAGCTAAAATTTTGCTGATTTTTTTTTGTGTGTGTGTGTGACCAAAACTCCTAGATTTCTTACCTTTTTCATTCGTAAGATGAATGGGGACAAGAATAGTTCATGCCTCATAGAGAGTGCACAGCACTAAATGAACACATATAGATATGGCTAAGTGAATACTATCAAATACATAGGGCTAAGTGAATACAATCAATGTATACAATCAATGTGCAGGACAGAAACAGTGGCAATTACTGCTCATTATTTTGAGAAAATATAGATGGTGTGTTTAGAAATTGAATACTCTCTATATGGTGAACACTCATTATGTATAGTAAATGCTATTATTTATTAAAATGCTGAATAGGGTTTTAAAATTAAAACCACTAACAAATTACTTTTAAATAATTAAAAGTCTAATAATATAAAAACTATTTCTAGGTGGAATAAATGTTTATTTTTTTAATTCTTCAGAAAGAGTATTGGGTTATTACGGTTAACTGGGACAGAATAGATTGGGAGGGGGCTGGGAAGAGGAGATCCAGGACCACAAATCTGAAGGAGCCCAACTTTGCCTATAAAACATGCTAGCTAAAGGGGAAGTTTACAGACAGACATTGGGGAAAGCATTGTTGGATGCACATTACAGAATAGATTGCAGGTGGTCCAAGTGAGTGGTTCAAGACTAAGTAGCAGTGAGACTAGGAAAATCTAAGAATCAATAACACACTCATGATCTTGGGTGATCAGACATCAGGAGCATTCTGTAAGCACAAATCCTGAAAAGTATAACAAGAATGTCAAGTCCGTAAATTTTGCGTCTTTTTTTTGAAATTTATTTATTTATTTTAAAGTTTATTAATTTATAAAAGTTTCCATTTCCACCCCTCCTCCCAACTCCCAACACCCTCCCATTCTCCCCACTCCCTCTCCTCCTCCCTCTTCATCCCTAAGAGCAGTCAGGGTTTCCTGCCCTGTGGGAAGTTCCTCCCCGCTCCCTCCAGGTCCAGGAAGGTGAGCCTCCAAACAGACTGGATCCCCAAAATCCAGTATATACAGAGGAAACAAGTCTCAGTGTCATTGTTAATGGCTTTTCAGAAAGACCACGAGCCAGCCACATTCGGAGAATCCGGCCACATTCAGAGAATCTGATTGGATCACATGCTCCTTCAGACCCAGTCCAACTGGTCTTGGTGAACTCTCATTAGATCAGTCCCCTTGTATCAGTGGGTGAACGCACTCCTCATGGTCCTGCCTTTCTTGTTCATGTTCTCCCTCCTTCTGCTCCTCATTTAGACCTTGGGGGCTCAGTCAGTGCTCCAGTGTGGGTCTCTGTCTCAATCTCCATCCATCAACGGGTGAAGGTTCCCTCTGGTCTTGCCTTCTTTGCTCGTGTTCTCTTTCCTTCTGCTTCTCGTTTGGACCTAGGGAGGTAAGCCCAGTGTTCCAATGTGGATCTCTGTCTCTATCTCCATCCATCGCCAGATGAAGGTTCTATGGTGATAAGCAAAATATTCATCAGTATGGTTATGGGCCAAGGCCGGTTCAGGCACCCTCTCCTCTGTCCAGAGAACAATTTGGGGATCTCTCCTTGGACCTGGGATCACCTTTATAATCAAGTCTCTTGTAAACCCTAAAATGACTCCCTTAGTTGAGATATATACTTCCCTGATCCCATATCCATCCTTCCTCCCTCCCCCCATCCCAATCCCCCGAGCTTTCCCCATTCCTCTCCTACTCCCTTCTCTTGCGTCTTTTATGAGACCAAGCTCAAAGTTAGGTCCAGGGAAGATAGAGATCCTGGCTATCGAGTTCATTGAGTTGGAAGCTAGTTCCTAAGCAGTGCTAAGCTCAAGAATGTTGTAGGAGGCGACTTGCTCATTCTAGCCACTCAGAACCAATATAACCACACAGAAACTGCATTAATTAAATCACTGCTTGGCCTATTAGCTCTAGTATATCTTAATTTAACCCACTTCTCTTAATCTGTGTGTTGCCATGTGGCTGTGGCTTACCAGGTATCTGTCTTGGGTGGGGCTACATGGCTTCTCCTGACTCTGCCTTCCTTCCCCTAGCATTCAGTTTAATTTTCCCTACCTACCTAAGTTCTGCCTTGCACAGACCTAATACAGTTTCTTTATTAAACAATAGTATTCACAGCATACAGAGGGGAATCTCACATCATCTTACCTTTTCTGTTTAAATAAAAAGGTTTTAACTTTAGCATGGTAAAATTACATAAAACAGTAATCAAGCAAAAATTACATCTATTTCATCTTCTATCATAACTAAGGAAAACTATAACTATATATTCTTCAACTCCATCAAAGACTCAAGAAGGATATAATATTACCTAAGTAAACAGGAAGTGCATTATAAGCAACTTCCAAAACTCTAGAACTGACAGAGACATCTTGCTGCCTGGGCAATCACCCAAAGTTCTTCTGTACCATTGGGGCATCCATATTCATCCTACAGATCCATAGAATCCAGGAAACTTTTACATGAAGTAGAAAATTTCAAAGATAGTTCCACCAATATAGGCAATTTGTCAGTCACTTTCTTCTGTGTTCTGCAAAATTCTGGCAGAATTTTTCTTTCAGGAAACAGGAACCCCAAATGACTTTCCTCACCTTCTTTAGGCAACTTCAGCAGTGATTTCTCTGTGGGAAATGCATGTCTAGATTGTACAGCATAGCATCAAGCAGTCTAGGCCAGAGCAGTTTCTTGTTCAAATGGCTAGCAAACTTCATAAGGAGTCTCTTTGATGCCCATCTTCCTCTTAAAGTAATTGGTGCTGCCAGGAACAGATGTGTCTCAACGTCATGGAAAGTCCTAAGTTCTTAAACATCTTAAATGCCATATTCTGAAGGTCTTTGAAAGATATGAAGAATGCCTATATATCTGAACTATATCTCTGTATATCTAGAAAATCTAACAAACATGACTACAAGCTTACGATTTTAGATGATTATCTATTAACCTATATATCTTAATTATACATTACATTTTTAACTGAGCTGGACAAACATATTACCTTAATCAAGATCAGAAATACATAAATAACAAAATTGACCTTAAATTTGTATCAAGAGACCAAGATTCATACCCATGCAAATCTCTATAGCATATCCCCCGTTGAATGCAAACAAACATTTATAGACAATATTTGGGATTATGGGTGTATTTCTCTCCAAACTACTTCCTGCTGTTTATTGGGCAAATAATTTTTGGGAGTATTCATGGTGACCTTTGGGGGGGTTCTTGGTCCTTCAAACCATATTACTCTGGAAGGATTCCACAGGTTTTCATCCTCTGTGAAAGCAAAGGAAGGACCTCTTTTCCAAAGCAACATATCCTTAGACCCGTATTTTGAGGTCAAGATACCTTTAAGATATATATGCTGGTTACTTACCTCTTTCATCAAAAAAAAAAAATCAAAGAAAGCACCTTAATATACACAATCCAGATTCTCTGTACATTCTATCTTTATGTGGCTTATTTTTCTTTACTCCTTTTAATCTATGACTGTCTGTACTCTGTCTCTTCAAAGACTTTATTTTATTTTTTTAAACTATTTACTTCTTTTTATAACTCTCTATCCTCCTTTTATTTTCTCTCCCAAGCCTACATACATTTACCCAACACTGTGACCCATTTAGAGCTCTTTTCCATCTGAATTTGTCTTTATTGTGTATCTATAATCATTTTCTGACCAGGACTGCTTCTTTTTTTTGTAATTTTATTAAATTTGCTTCTTAAAATACTAAGTACTTCTTTAAAACCTAAGGGTGTTATGCTAGGAGTAATACAGCCATGTCTGTTTGCTCCACCAGTCCAACATGGCAGAAGACATTAGTGCCTGAGACTGCTAGGTGGGAGTCATCCTCACCACCTTAACTCTGGCATCCAGTTGGCCCATGCTTCTACCAAGTAACTTGTGGTACACTGCCTGCCTACAAACCCCATTTAAATGCTTGAGCTCCTGAAAGAGCCAGAGTTTGTGCTGGCAGCACAGCCCAGAAAGTCACCATTTCAAAACTGTGCGGCTTTTTTTTCTGCCTCTACTGAATCAGGAAAACCCCTCTTGCTGTGGGGCAATGGTCTTTTATCCTGTCTCTTGTTTTATTTTTAATAAAACACTGATTGTCCAGTAGCCACGCATGAAGTATAGGTGGGGTGACCAGCCAGGAAGTAGAGATGGGGCAATGAGAACAGGAGAGTTCGGGGAAGAAGAATGGTTCAGTCTGTAGTTGTCACCCAGACACAGAGAAAGCAAGACGAGAAAGCCTTGATGATGAAAGGTTCCCAAGTCACATGGCTAACACAGACAAGAATTATGGGCTAATTTAAGCTATAAAAGTTATAAGAAGCCTGAGCTAATAGGCCAAGCAGTTTATAATTAATGTAGTAGAGCTCTGTGTATTTCTTTGGGGCTGAATGCCTGCGGCACCGGGCAGGACAGAAATCTCTGTCAACACTCTCTTAAAAAAGCAACAGCGTTAAGCTGTGCTTAAATCTGTCTTCTGTTTGTTTGTTGCCTAGAATTCCTTCCCAAACTCTCTCAGTTTTTTTTATAAAGTAATTTTATTAAATTATAAAAGTTTCCATTTCCGCCCCTCCTCCCAACGCCCTCCCACTCCCCCCACTCCCTCTCCTTCTCCCTCTTCATCCCTAAGAGCAGTCAGGGTTTCCTGCCCTGTGGGAAGTTCCTCCCCCCTCCCTCCAGGTCCAGGAAGGTGAGTATCCAAACAGACTGAATCCGCAAAATCCAGTATATGCAGAGGAAACAAGTCCCAGTGTCATTGTCAATGGCTTTTCAGAAAGACTCCGGGCCAGAAACATTCAGAGAATCTGGCCACATTCAGAGAATCTGGTTGGATCACGTCCTTGTTCAGTCCCAGTCCAACTGGCCTTGGTGAACTCTCATTAGATCAGTCCCCTTGTATCAATGGGTGATCGCATCCCTCGCAGTCCTGATTTACTTTTTCATTTTCTTCCTCCTTCTGCTCCTCATTTGGACCTTGGGGGGCTCAGTCCGGTGCTCCAATGTGGGTCTCCGTCTGTATCGTCATCCTTCGTCGGATGAAGGTTCCCTCTGGTCTTGCCTTCTTTGCTCACGTTCGCTTTCTTTCTTCTTCTCGTTTGAACCTAGGGAGTTAAGTCCAGTGTTCCAATGTGGGTCTCTGTCTCTATCTCCATCCATCGCCAGATGAAGGATCTATGGTGATAAGCAAAATATTCATCAGTATGGTTATGGGCCAAGGCCGGTTCAGGCACCCTCTCCTCTGTCCAGAGAACAATCTGGGGATCTCTCCTTGGACCTGGAATCCCATATATAATCAAGTCTCCTGTAAACCCTAAAATGGCTCCCTTAGTTGAAATATATTCTTCCCTGATCCCATATTCATCCTTCCTTCCTCCCCCCTATCCCGGTCCACCGAGCTTTCCCCATTCCTCTCCTACTCCCTTCTCTCTAACCCTCTCCCCTTCCAACAACCCTCCCCCCCATGCACCCGAGGTTACCTGGGACTCTTGTCTATTTCCTATCTCCTGGTGGATAGCTAAATAATCTTCATCAGGTTCATCTTCTTATTTAGCTTCTCTAGGATCACGAATAGTAGGCTCAAAGACTAATTATGGTTAGAATCCACTTATGAGTGAATACATACCGTGTTCCTCTTTTTGGGTTTGGCTTACCTCACTCAGTAAAGCGTTTTCTATTTCCATCCATTTGCATGCAAAATTCAAGATGTCATTTTTTTTTTACCGCTGAGTAAAACTCTAATGTGTATATGTTTCACACCTTTTTTAACCATTCTTCTATTGAGGGGCACCTAGGTTGTTTCCAGGTTCTGGCTATTACAAATAGTGCTGCTATGAACATAGTTGAACAAATGCTTTTGCAGTATGTTAGGGAATCTCTAGGGTATATTCCCAAGAGTGGAATTGCTGGGTCCTGAGGGAGGTTGACTCCCAGTTTCCTGAGAAACCGCTACACTGATTTCCACAGTGGCTGCACAAGTTTGCATTCCCACCAACAATGGATGAGTGTTCCCCTCATTCCACATCGTCTCCAGCATAGGCTATCATTGGTGTTTTTGAGTTTGGCTATTCTGACAGGTGTAAGATGATATCTCAAAGTTGTTTTGATTTGTATTTCCCTGATCGCTAAGGAGGTTGAGCATGACCTTAAGTGCCTTTTGGCCATTTGAAGTTCATCTGTTGTGAATTCTCTGTTCAGATCAGTACCCTATTTTTTAATTGGGTTAATTAGAGTTTTAGTGTCTAGTTTCTTGAGTTCTTTGTATATTTTGAAGATCAGACCTTTGTCTGATGAGGGATTTGTGAAGGTCTTCTCCCAGTCAGAAGGTAGCCTTTTTGTCTTACTGACAGTGTCCTTTGCTTTACAGAAGCTTTTCAGTTTCAGTAGGTCCCATTTATTCATTGTTTCTCTTATTGTCTGCACTCCTGGGGTTCTGCTTAGGAAGTGGTCTCCTGTGCCTATATCTTGTAGACTACTTCCCACTTTCTCTTCTATCAGGTTCAAAGTGGTTGGATTAATGTTGATGTCTTTAATCCATTTGGACCTGAGTTTTGTGCATGGTGATAGATATGGGTCTATTTTCATTCTTCTACAGGTTGACATCCAGTTATGCCAGCACCATTTGTTAAAGATGCAATCCTTCTTCCATTGTATACCTTTAGCTCCCTTGTCAAAAATGAGGTGTTCATAAGTTTGTGGGTTAATACCCGGGTCTTCTATTCGATTCCATAGGTCGACTTCTCTGTTGTTATGCCAATAGCAAGCTGTTTTCAACACTGTTGCTCTGTAATAGAGTTTGAAGTCAGGGATGGTAATGCCTCCAGAAGTTCCTTTATTGTATAAGATTGTTTTGGCTATCCTGGGTTTTTCTTTTTCCACATAAACTTGACTATTGTTCTCTCAAGGTCTGTGAAGAAGTTTGGTGGGATTTTGGTGGGAATTGCATTGAATCTATAGATTGCTTTTGGTAGAATTGCCATTTTTACTATGTTGATTCTCCCAATCCAAGAGCAGGGGAGGTCTTTCCATTTTCTGGTATCCTCCTCAATTTCTTTTTTCAAGGACTTAAAGTTCTTGTCAAATAGGTCTTTCACTTCCTTGGTTAGAGTTACCCCAAGATATTTTATGCTATTTGTGGCTATCATGAAAGGTGATGTTTCTCTGATTTCCCTCTCTGCTTCTTTGTCCTTTGTGTATAGGAGGGCAACCGATTTTTTTGGAGTTGATCTTGTATCCTGCCACATTACTAAAGGTGTTTATCAACTGTAGGAGTTCTTTGGTAGAGTTTTTGGGGTCGCTTATGTACACTATCATATCGTCTGCAAATAACTAAAGTTTAACTTCATCCTTTCCAATTCGAATCCCCTTGATCCCCTTATGTTGTCTTATTGCTATTGCTAGAACTTCAAGCACTATATTGAAGAGGTATGGAGAGAGTGGACAGCCTTGTCGTGTTCCTGATTTTAGTGGAATAGCTTTGAGTTTCTCTCTGTTCAATTTGATGTTATCTGTCGGCTTGCTATATATTGCTTTTATTATATTCAGGTATGATCCTCCTAAACCCAATCTCTCCAACACCCTTATCATAAAGGCGTGTTGAATTTTGTCAAATGCTTTTTCAGCATCCAATGAAATGATCATATGGTTTTTTTCTTTCAGTTTATTTATATGATGGATTACATTGATAGATTTACGTATGTTGAAACAACCCTGCATCTCTGGGATGAAGCCCACTTGATCATAATGGATGATTTTTCTAATGTATTCTTGGATTTGGTTTGCCAATATTTTATTGAGTATTTTTGTGTCAATGTTCATGAGTGAGATTGGTCTGTAATTCTCTTTCTTGGTTGTGTCTTTGTGTGGTTTTGGTATCAGAGTAACTGTAGCTTCATAAAAAGAGTTTGGCAATGATTCTTCTGTTTCTATATTGTGAAATACATTAAGGAGTATAGGTATTAGCTCTTCCTGGAAGTTCTGGTAGAATTCTGCATTGAAACCATCTAGTCCTGGACTTTTTTTGGTAGGGAGATTTTTGATAACAGCTTCTAATTCTTCACGACTGACAGGTCTATTTAGATTGTTCACCTGGTCTTGGTTCAACTTTGGTATATGGTACTTATCTAAAAAAATGTCCATTTCTTTTACATTTTCCAACTTTGTGGCATATAAATTTTCGTAGTAAGATCTAATGATTCTCTGAATTTCCTCTGTGTCTGTGGTTATGTCCCCCTTTTCATTTCTGATCTTATTAATTTGCATGTTCTCTCTCTGCCGTTTGATTAATTTGGATAGGGGATTGTCAATCTTGTTGATTTTCTTCAAGAACCAGCTTTTTGATTCATTGATTCTTTGGATTGTTTTCTGTGTTTCTATTTTGTTGATTTCAGCCCTCAGTTTGATTATTTCCAGTCTTCTAGACCTCCTGGGTGTATCAGCTTCTTTTTTTTCTAGAGCTTTCAAGTGTGCTGTTAAGTCTCCAATGTGTGCTTTCTTCGTTTTCTTTAATTGGGCACTTAGTGCTATGAACTTTCCTCTTAGCACTGCTTTGATAGTGTCCCATAGGTTTGAGTATGTTGTTTCTTTATTTTCATTAAATTCAAGGAAGACTTTAATCTCTTTCTTTATTTCTTCCTTGACCCAGGGGTGATTCAGTAGTTGACTGTTCAACTTCCATGAATTTGTTGGCTTCCTGGGGGTAGCACTGTTGTTGAATTCTAACTTTAATCCATGGTGGTCTGACAAGACACAGGTGGTTACTAATATTTTTTTGTATCTGTCGAAGTTTGCTTTGTTACCAAGTATGTGGTCAATTTTCGAGAAGGTTCCATGAGCTGCAGAGATGAAGGTATATTCTTTCCTATTTGGGTGGAATGTTCTATAGATATCTGCTAAGTCCATTTGATTCAATACCTCCAATAATTCTCTTATTTCTCTGCAAGGTTTCTGTCTGATTGACCTGTCCATTGGTGAGAGAGGAGTGTTGAAGTCTCCTACTATTAGTGTCTGTGAATTGATGACTGCCTTGAGTTCTAGAAGTGTTTCTTTTATATAAGTAGGAGGCTTTATATTAGGGGCATAGATATTCAGGATTGAGAGTTACTCCTGATGAATTGTTCCTGTTATGAGTATGAAATGTCCATCTCCATCTCTTCTGATTGATTTTAGTTTGAAGTCAATTTTGTTAGATATTAGAATGGCTACACCTGCTTGTTTCTTAGGTCCGTTTGCTTGAAAAACCTTTTCCCAACCCTTTACTCTGAGTAGATGTCTGTCTTTGTGGTTGAGGTGTGTTTCTTGTAAACAGCAGAATGTTGGATCCTGTTTTCGTATCTAGTCTCTTAGTGTGTGCCTTTTTATAGGTGAATTGAGTCCATTAATATTAAGTGATATTAATGACCAGTGGTTGTTGACTCCGGTTATTATTATTTTTTGTTTGTTTGTTTAATAGAGTTTGTATGTGTCCCTTCTTTGAGTTAAGCTCGTGAAGGGTCGCTAGACGTCTGAGTTATTGTAGGCAGTGTTGGCAATGTTGGATTCCTTGGGTTGTGATTTTCCTTCTATTACTTTCTGTAAGGCTGGGTTTGTGGCTACGAATTGTTTAAATTTGTTCTTATCCTGGAATATTTTGTTTTCTCCATTGATAGTGAATGATAGCTTGGCTGGGTATAGTAGTCTGGGTTTGCATCCATGGTCTCTTAGTTTCTGCAGTACCTCTATCCAGGACCTTCTGGCTTTCATGGATTCCATAGAGAAGTCTGCTGTAAGTCTGATAGGTATACCTTTATAAGTTACTTGACCTTTTTCCTTTGCAGCTCTTAATATTCTTTCTTTAATCTGTATGTTTTGTGTTTTGATTATTATATGGCGAGGGGATTTTTTTTTGATCAAGTCTATTCGGTGTTCTGTATGCTTCTTGAACCTTCATAGGAATATCATTCTTTAGGTTGGGAAAGTTTTCTTCTATAATTTTGTTGAATATATTTTCTGGGCCTTTGATCTGCAGTTCTTCTCCTTCTTCAATCCCTATTATTCGTAGATTTGGTTTTTTTATTGTGTCCCAGATTTCCTGAATGTTTTGTGATGAGAATTTGTTGGATTTGCTGTTTTCTTTGATCTGAGCATTTATTTTCTCTATGGTATCTTCAGACTCTGAGATTCGTTCTTCCATCTCTTGTATCCTATTGGTTATGCTTGATTCTATAGTCTCTGTTCATTTACCTAGATTTTCCATATCCAGCCGGCCCTCGTTTTGTGTTTTCTTCATTGCCTCCATTTCAGTTTTCAATTCTTGAACTGTTTCCATTACCTGTTTGATTGTTTTTTCTTGGTTTCCCAGTGTATCATTCACAGATTTACTCATTTCTTCAAACTTTTTGTTATACTTCTCATCCATTTCTTTACTCATTTCTTCAATCCTTTTGTTGTACTTCTCATCCAGTTCTTTAAGGGAATTATTCATATCCTGTTTAAGGGGCTCTATTGCTTTCATAATGGCATTTTTTCCAATTCTTCTGAATTAAGAGGTTCAAGTCCTTCTATTGTAGGGTCGTTGGGATCTGGTGATTTCATGTTGTTTTTTAGATTGTTGGAGGAGTTCTTGCCTTGGCATCTGCCCATCTCTTCCTTCAACTGCTCTATATTGGATCTTCTGGTACCAGGTCAGGTTCCCTTGTTGGGCAGGGACTTCACTGACAGAAGGTCTACCTTTCCTCAGTCAGTCTATTGAAACACAGGCACTCCCTCCTGCCGGGTTGCACTCACAGCCCAGGCTCAGCATGCAAGGGAACAGCTTTGCGGAGATCTTGTGGCCCCAGGGGGAAGGGAGAAAGAGAGGAAGGTATACCTGGATGAAGGCTGGGATGGGATTCGGGAGAGTTCCGCAGGGTGTAGCCACCACTGCAGGGCGACCAGAAAGTTGAGGGGAGTGGGGAAAGTCTGAATTCCTCCTAGCCGAAGCCCTCGGGCCAGAAGCAAACTCACCCCTCCTCCAATGGATGTCTGCTAGAAGATCACTGTCTCTTGCTGGCCAGGAATGTGGCTGAGGTGATTCAGGGCCTGCCTTTCAGGCAGGCTCTCAAAGCACAGGAACTGCCCCTGCCCGGCTGAGCCCACAGCCCAGACTCAGCGTGCCAGGGAGCAGCTCTGGGGAGATCTTGTGGCCTCAGGGGGAAGGGAGAAAAAGAGCAACTCTCTCAGTTTTTAAGTGGATTTTAGTCAACTACGTTGGCATGCCAATTTGTTGTAGAAGGTTGCTTGCTCACTCCGGCTGCTCACAATCAAAATAACCACACAGAACCTGTATTAATAAAATCACTGCTTGGCCTAATAGCTCTTGTTTCTTATTGGCTAGCTCTTACATATTAATTTAATTTCTGTTAATCTGTGCATTGCCACAAGGCTGTGGTTTACCAGATAAAGTTCCAGCTTCTTTCTCCAGTGTAGCTACATGACTTCTCCTGACTCTGCCTTCTTTCCGCCAGCATTCGGTTTACTTTTCCCCACCGACCTAAGTTCTGCCTGGCACAGGCCTAAGACAATTTCTTTATTTAACAATGGTATTCACAGCACCCAAAAGGGAAATCCACATCACCAGAAGACTTGGTTTTCAAGTTTTAAAGGTTTTCTAAGGTAAATGCTCCTATCCTGGCTAAGTTTAAGCTGCCTGTGTGACAAGAACTCATTTGCAAAAGTCCAATAGCATTAGCAGACTGTCTGCTGTAAGTTGGGATAAGTTAGTCTCAACAAACATGGAGCCTGTTTTTCAGAACTAAGAAAAAATATAAACTCAGTAGATTGTCAATACAGCATTGTCAAATACTGGGTAAGGTGCCTAAGGCCTCCCATTCCTTCTGCTAAAGTTAGAGACATGATCTTGCAAGTTTAGGCAAAGCTAAGCTTTTATAGGGGAAGGCAATCAGCACAAACAAATGGGCAGGTGGGAGATAATCTGGAATGACTACACCATGCCCATCAATACAGCACTTTTGTCTACATGTTTTGGGTTAGAAAAGTGATAGCATGTAATCCTTAGGCACCAATCCCACTAGACAGTTCACGTTCAAAACAGAAAGACCAGAACAGCAAGGTAGAAACAAAATAGGCACTTCCCTGAAAGAACCTTAATCTGCATGTGCTCTCTCAAAAGAAAACGTCATTTTTGCTCAGAGAAATAATCCTGTCTACTCTTAGAATGAACCTTGAAAGCAACTGGTGTAATAACATTTGTAACAACTGTTGTTGATGTAACTTCTATGTGATCATCTCATCTTGGTTACCCTTACCAATGGTCTCCACAAAGTTTCATTGAAGTGGTTTTCAAAGATTTTTTTCCTGGAGGCAGGTCATCATGGAAATATGAGGAGCCACCTGAGAAAAGAGGGAAAGGATTAGAGTCTGTGGCTTTGCATTGTCCTTTCAGTTTCGCCAAAACAGCTCCATATATACCTGCCTATGCTCTGAAGCATCATGGGAAATTTATTCTCAAAAAGGGGCTGAAGTGTTTTCTTTCAATTTGAAAGCAGACTCAATATCCTTTGTTTATAGCTAGTATTCACTTATGAGTGAATACATACCATATTTATCTTTTTGGGTTACCTCACTCAGGATAGTGTTTTCTAATTCCATCCATTTGCATGCAAAATTCAAGATGTCATTGTTTTTTTACCACTGAATTGTATTCTAATATGTAAATGTGCCACAGTTTCTTTATCCATTCTTCTGTTGAGGGGCATCTAGACTCGTTCCAGTTCTGGCAATTACAAATAATGCTGCTATGAGCATAATTGAACAAATGCCTTTGTAGTATGATTGAGCAAATTTTGGAAATAACTTTTTATTGCATAACACTTCTGACAGCTACTTATAAAAAAAAAGTTTTGAAAGGAGAGGTGATGGCTCTAGAGAAATTCCCAGGAATCCACATGGATGACCCCAGCTAAGATCCTAAGCAATAGAGGAGAGGGGACCCAATCTTGATTTGTCCTGTAGTCAGACTGATAAATAACTTAAATATCATCATAGACCCTTCATCCAGCAACTGATGGAAACAGAGGCAGAGACCCACATGGGAGCACTGGACTGAGCTCCCAAAGTCCAGTTGAAGAATGGGAGAAGTGAGAATATGAGCAAAGAGGTCAAGACTATGTTGAATACACCCACTGAAACAGTCTACCTGAGCTAATGGGAGCTCACCAACTCCACCCAGACTAGGAAGGGAGAAGCATAAGTGCAAACTAGTCCCTCTAATTGTGATTGTCAGTTGCATGGCTGGAGCAGACTGAGGGGCCACGGGTAGTGGCACCAGGATTTATCCCTACTGCTTTTGTACTGACTTTTGAGGAACCTATTCTCTTTGGATGGATATCTTGCTCAGTCTATATATAGGAGAGAGGGCCTTGGACCTTTCCCAAAGCAATGTACCTTACCCTCTCTGAGGACTGGATAGGGGTGGGGTGGGAGGGTATGTGGAGGGAATGGGAGGAGGGGAGGGATGGGAACTTGGATTGAAATGCATAATGAAAAAAAAGATAGCTTGTTTTCTTTTTTAAAAAGTAAAATAAAAATTAAAAATTTTCTGAAAGCAGAGATTTGCTCATATTCTCACTCCTCCCACTTTTCAACTGGATTTTGAGAGTTAAGCCCAGTGATCTGCTGTGGGCCTTCTCAGTTACTGCTCCTGGCAAGCATGGTGCAAGCTGAAATGCTTCTTCTGGGATCTTCCAGGAAGGAGACTGAAACCAGGAGCCTGTGGAAACCCTTCCTCTTCTTAAAGGTTTGTATCAGAACAAGGGAAGCATTACCAGATGATTCGGCAAGGTTAAAGTTGACTCACATTCTTAAAATGTAAAAATAACTGTGGACTATATGAAAGGGAACAAGGTTTACTAGTACAGTATTAAAATAACAAGTAAAATAAATCTATAAAATATACTTACAATTATCTATAAATGTTTGTACCTCTCTAAAAATAACCACTGTTGAAGTTTTATCATCTAACAAAAATGCTAATATTTTTCTCTATGTACACATTTCTTAAAATTGGTATGTTTAGCACCTGACAAAATTTGTGCTTGTCCAGGGTGACAAGGGTGGGCAAAGATCTTCACTGAAGTCTGTTTCTTTTGTTTATAATAAGAGAAAAGGGCAGTTTATCCCTCGTTGCCTCAGACAAAGACCATATCAGCCAGTGTCTTTGTCTTTTGATGAAATCCAGTGGTACAACTAATGGTGGAATTCATGTGTGCCTCATCTATCGCTTCTATCTAAGTCAACTGTCCCCAGAGGAGGAAACCCCCTGCTAAATTTCATAAAATAGAATATATACTCTGAAAAAGACCAGAGAGATGATTTACACCCCATCCCCATGGGTTTATATAGTTCTTAAACATTAGCTCCTCCTTAGGCCAGGTTTTTATCATTAAGCATTAATGCCATTTAAAAGGCATAAAAGATTGTTATAAACTTTGAAAGATTTTAAGAGCAAATAAATGCTATCTTATCAATTTCAGAGTCAAAGAATATTAAAATTAGATTAAAAATACGCAATTAACCTAATACATTTTGAATTTGGACTAATTGTTTGAAATTCAAAAGGACCCCAGGATATTTTTCACTTGAAACACAGGAATAAAAAATTCATACTAAACAGGCAGAGTTTGCCCTCAAGGTTGAAAACATTAATCATCATGCATCTAACTGTTAACTGTAAAAAATCACTTTTCTTCTGATTTAAAGAGAATTATTTAGTGAGTGTTTTTAACTTCTCTACTTCCTCAAGCAGCAGCTGTAACATAGGGTCAGGTCCTGGGCTCCTCTGCCCCTGCCTGACTCCCTTCACTACAAGAAGTTGCCTTTGATATCCAGGAGTCTCCTGGCCCAAGGAGGAAGGCACGGAGCTGAGGAATAAAGGAGTCTGCTAAGAGGCATCTGAGGTTTAGTTCCTAAATTGAGAAAATGATTGGAGTTGCGCTGGCTGCGGAGGATACACACATTAATTCAAAACAAGCATGTTACTCTACAAATCGTCCTACAGTTGTTAGAAGACCAACAAGCTTGATGTAGCAGCTAAAAAAAAAAATGTGGCCTTTGATTGGTTGGATGGGATTATTTCATACTTAGAAGGATCTGAACACAGTATAGACTTTGAAGTTGGTTTATGAAGCTTTCATGCGGGACCAAACCATCACAACTACCTTTCCTTCCCTTTATACCATGAGACTTTTTTACGTGAGGACCATGTGACTTTCTTGCTACAGAAGAACTACACTCCGCGAGGAATATAGAAATAATATATAAATAGATTCAGTAGACTTACTCTGAGCTAAAATTTGCTACATCTATGAGAAATGAATTGCATGTTTAACTTTTCTGGCCCTAGATGATGTATTTGAATGTGTGATGTAGATGGAAATTTTAGAAAAACACCAATCACTAATGTCTACAATTTATATTATTTTAAATAAGTGTATTTATTGTCTGACTTGTTTTTTCAAATTAGCTGAAACTCTGAATAGATGTAATCATCTTTTGATTGATATAGTAGGTCCTTCTAGTACCTTCTAATGTTGTTATAATTCACTATAGTTCTTGGCCAAAGAATGTGGCAATTTGCTCATTCTCTTGTCAATTTCCCAAGCATTTTCTTGGGAAATATAGCTACTTCAGACATTAATTGTCACACGATTTTAGCTTTCTCTCTTTCATATACTTAGGTTCCTAGAATATAAGTCAGAGTTAACAAAATTAAAAACATTCGTTCAGGGGCTATGGGGATGGCTAAGTGGTTAAGAACACTGACTGCTCTTGGAGAGGATCCAGGTTTAGTTCTGAGACCTCATAACACCCATGTATCCAGGGGATCACATGCTCCCTTCTAACTTACTTGTGGAGACTCTTGCACACACATGGAGCCATACATACACTCAGGTATCCACATATAAAAATATTGCTTTTTAGTCTCAGTTTATTTCACACAAATGAAATTCCCAAATAATTAGTTAAATTGTCAGATTCCTATGTGTAGAGGCCAGAGGTCACTATTGAGTATCCATCCTCCTTGATCTCTGCCCACCCGGAGCTTAGTGAGTAATCTAGGCTTGCTGACCAATGAGTAGCAGTGATATGCCCATCTCTTCCTCTTAAACTATGGGCTACAGATGTGAGGCACAATGCCAAGATTTTTGTGTAAAAGTTTAGCCTTCAAAATTAAGTTCTCACACTTGTGCAACAAGTGTTCTGCAGATAAAGGCATTGCCTTATCCCTCAAGATTAGAATAAATATTAATATTAAATACATGAAAACAATAACTAAATTTTGTTGATGCTTGAGTATATGTTTTAATAAGATGGTGGGCATGAAGCCTTTTTAAAAGAATTTTGCAATACTTACAAGGGGATTAAGACTGTCAAGTCACATTAAACTTTATGAGTCAAGATTTCATGTTTCAATCACTAGTCATCAAAGACATATTATATTTGTGTGTTTCTGTTTGTATGTGTTTCTCCACTAGCAGAAGTGGAAATATAGAAACTAATTATGGATAAAAACCACTACTTTAATTTTTATCATCAAATCCTCATCTAGTAATTGTTAGAAGCAGATGCAGAGATCCACAGTCAAGTACCAGGCTGAGCTCCAGAAATACAGCCAAAGAGCAGAAGGAGGAATTATATGAGTGGTGTGTGTGTGTGTGTGTGTGTGTGTGTGTGTGTGTGTGTGTGTGTGAAGATTAAAACAGAGAGATCCACAGAGACAAGGGACCCGAGCTCATGGAAGCTCTCAGACTCAACTCTAGACAGACAGCTGAGGAGCTCGCATGGGACCAAACTAGGCTCTCTGCATTTGCGTGATGGCTGTATGTAAAAGGAGACTGGATTTTAGTTTGTTGGTCACCCAAACCCGAATAATCACAAAAACTATATTAATGACAGTACTGTTTGATCTGTTAGCTCAGGCTTCTTATTAATTAACTCTTACATCTTAAATTAACCCATTTGTATTATTTTATATTTTACCACGAGGCTCATGGTTTGTTACTTCTTTCTTCTTGGTTGGCTAATGGCATCTGCTTGACTCTGCCTTCTTTCTCCATGCATTCAAGTTGGTTTTTCCACCTAGCTCTAGTTTGCCCTAAAGCAGCTTCTTTATTAACCAGTGATAATGAAACATTTTCATAGCATACACAGGGGGATCCCTCATCACTTGTCTGGCTTGGTCTGTTTGTGGAACCCCTGGCAGTGGGACCAGGATCTATTCCTGCTGCATAAACTGGCTATTTGGACTCCATTCCCTATGGTGGGATGCCTTGCTCAGCCTTGATGAAGTTGGGAGGGTTTTGGTCCTGCCTCAACTTAATGTACCAGACTTTGTTGACTCCCACTAAGAGGTCTTATCCTTTCTGAGGAGTGTGTAGGGAATGAGGAGAAATGGAAGGAAGCAGGAAGAGAGGAGGGAAGGGAAACTGTGGTTGGCATGTGAAATAAATGAAAAAAATTGAAAGAAAAAAGAGAAAACATCATAGGAAGAATGCAAGAGGAAATAAAGGGAGCCAGAGGCAAAAATAGAAATGACCTGAAAAATTATATTTAAGCAAAATATCTTAATAAATCTGTTAAGGATAATTAAAGGGAATATTTTAATTAAAGATAAAATGACTGCCAGATAATTGCAAATGATATGCAAGTGCACTGTTCTTAAGACAATGCTACAATATACTGTGTTAGAAATGTTAAAGTGAACAATTGTCTTCACATATCAACCTTGCTAAAGTAAACTTTAAGTATTACTGTAGGTAAAAGAAGATTTAATAGTAAGAGGTTCATCATGAAGGTACACAATTTCAAATGTGTGTTCTTAATGTGCCCTCAGGTATAAATTAATAATTGATATAACTAAACAAGCAATCCTAATTAATGTTTTAAATACATCTTTAGTAATTGATATAATAGCTAAAATTACTATTTGTTCTGAGACAAGGACTAACTAGTTAGTACAAGATTGTTTTTGGGTTCATGATCTTCCTCCTCAACTTCCAGGATGCTGGTTTTACAGGTATGGGCCATAATGGCCCAATCAAATTAAAAAATATAATTAAATATTTAATGTGATCAAAGTGAAATATAATAAATATTAAGCATGGGAGCAATCATTTAAGAAGTTACTTTTAAGAATATTCCCAATGTTGGTCATATACTGGTCAAGAAAGCACTTTCTTAAAATATCAAAAGAATGAAGTCATTTAGAATATTTTTTGTGATCCTAATGAATATAGACTAGAAGTTAATAAAATGGTAACTTTCAAATCACCACATGTTAATAACTAAGCAACAAAATTCTAAACAATTCATAGACCAAAGAAAGGTTAAATTCAAATAACATTTTCATCTAAGGACAGTATTCCCCATGAAAACTTGCGAAATGCTGCTAATATTACTTTTTAATGAAATTTATAATCTTAAATGAATATAAGAGAAATAATATATCAGAAAACTGAAGTTCAATTTACAATACAGCTTCTAAAATAGAAATTAGGTACAAAGAAAAAAGGTGGAGGCAGGTAAAAGGATAAAAATATATGCTAAAATATTCACTTCACAACACCAACAAAATAAATTTTATTTTAAAAATGGATTAATTATACTTGATGATGATGATAAATTAAAATGATAGCCAAAATAATATTAATATGAATAGAGAAATCACTACAGATCTTGTGGCTATTAATAACATCAATATTTAGCTTTTAGAACCAGAATAATTGAAAGAGTTTATAGAGAAATATAACCTAAAATTGATCTAAAGTAAATTTTGGATAATGGATTAGTCAGCAAAAGACAATAGTAAAATAACACAACGAGACACACACAACTCTTAAAGACTCCATCTATGACACTTACAGAACAAATTAAGGAGGAAATGATTGCCACTTATAAAAGAATTTAACTTCATTGGTAATAAAGACAAATGAAAGCAAACCCATAATGAGAAAACACTGATGCTTGACCACAAATCAGAAACAGTGATAGCAGAGCAGAGGAAAGCTTTAAACACTGATTTACAAAAAAGATAACCAGTAGCAAAGTAAAGAGGGGATCCAGACTCACAATTCATCAATATTAATCTTACGTGATAAAAGGTCTAAATGTATAGCAAAATCATCAAAATTCTTGAGGAAAATCTGGATGATCCCAAGTTTGAAGATAACTTCTCAGATTTAATGTCAAAGGCATAGTTCATGAATGAAACATTCGAGAAGTCGGACCTCATTCAAATTAAATACTTCTGATTCGTAAAAGATGCGGCTGAGAAAATGAAAAGCAAAACCACAGACTGGGAGAGACTACCTACAAAAAGGATTTGATAAAGAAATATACAGAGTTTTAAATATCAGTAATAGGAAAACAATTTGTTTTGTTTTATTTTATGTTGTGCTGTGTATGGGTGTAGGGGTCCCTGAGGAGGCCAGACGAGATCTTCAAATGCTCTGAACTGGAGTGATTGGCAGGTGTGAGTCACTCAATGTGGATGATGGGAGCCAAACTCAGAACTTCTGTAAGAGAAAAAAAGTGCTCTGAATGTCTGATCCATTTCTACAGTTCCAAAATGAGCCAAAGAGCTCAGCAGATGCCCCAAAGGAGATGCAGTATAAACATGGCAGAGAAGCACAGAACCAAGTGTACACATGACTTATCATCATGGAATAGAAATTAAAATAGCAATGAAATTCTACCACATACTTATTAGGATGATGGACATCTAGAAGACAGACCATACATATGCTGGTGAGGACAAGAACTACTGCTGGGGGCCAAGCAAGATGATACAACCATGTTGGAAGACAGCTTGTCAGCTTAGGACAAAACTAAGCATTCTCTTATTGTAGGCAGAGGCTGCTTATTCATTTCCCAGCCACCCAGACCAAAAATAATCACACAGACACTATATTAATTACAACACTGCTTGGCCAATTAGTTCATGTATATTTCTAGCTAACTCTTACATCTTAAACTAACCCATTTCTATTATTCTGTGTATTGCCCCAAGCCTGTGGCTTAACAGGTAAAATTCCAGCATCTATCTCCTTTGGCAACTACACGGTGTCTCCCTGACTCCACCTTCTTTCTCCTAGCATTCAGTTTAGTTTTTCTGCCTAGCTCTATTCTGCCCTGCCTCAGGTCCAAAGCAGCTTCTTTATTAACCAATGATATAAAACATAATCACAGCATACAGGGGGAATCCTGCATCATATTACCACAGGGGAAAATTGTGTTTCTTTTATTTATTGAAAGGAACTGAATCCTTACATCTACATGGAAGCCTTTATATCAGTGTTGTAGATACCAGAATTTGGAAGTTATCACGATGAACTGAGCAAGTGTGTAGATAATCAATGATAAATCCAGAAAACAGAATACTATTGATTAGTAAAAGAAAATTTGCCATCAAGTCATGGAAGGACACCTGGGAATTTTAGATAAATACTATTAAATGAAAGAAACCAAAAGTGAGCACTGTATGATCCCAACTATATAATATGCTGGAAAAAGTCAAGTAAAAAACACAAGTGTTGCCAGCGATCAAGGAAGAAGAATGTATAAAATCAGAGCACAAAAAGTCTTTTAAGGAAGTGAAAATAATCTGCTTGATACTAACATGACAGTTACACGTGACATGAATAATAAATACCCAGAAACAGAAATCTGAGTTCAACCTGACGGTCAAAAAAAGCAGAACAGCCAGCCACTGACTCTTACTTCTACCTCAGTTCAAACTGGTGATCTCCAGGAATCTCAGAATGAAACTGTGTCTGTGAGTTGTCTCCTCCTGTTTTATATTCCTCTCTAGGGCTGGGATTAAAAGTATGCAGCACTGGGATATATAGAAACTTTAATTTATTTTTCCAATTTAATTTTACATTCTATTCACATTTCTCCCCCACACCCCTTCTCTCACCCACCCACCAGCCTCATTCCCTCATCCACTCCTCCCAATGGGTATGGGCTCCAATAGAAAGTCAACAAAGTCTGACATATTAAGTTCCACCAAGGTCCCTATGCTCCCAATTTACTCAGAAGATCTTGTTTTGTTTTGTTTTCCTACTTCCCATGTAGATTAGATCTATGAATGTCTCTCTTAGGGTCCTCATTGTTGTCTAAGTTCTCTGGTATTGTGCTTTGTAGGCTGATTTTCTTTGCTTTATGTTTAAAACCACTTATGAGTGAGTACATGTGATAATTGTCTTTCTGGGTCTGGGTTACCTCACTCAAAATGATGCTTTCTAGCTCTATCCATTTGCCTGCAAAATTCAAGATGTCAGTTTTTTTTCTGCTGTGTAGTACTCCATTGTGTAAATGTACCACATTTTCCTTATCCATTCTTCGGTCGAGGGGCTGTGACAAACAAAGCTGCTATGAACATAGTTGAGCACATATCTTTGTGGGATGATTGAGCATCTTTTGGGTATATACCCAAAAGTGGTATTGTTGTGTCTTGAGGAAGGTTTTTTCCTATTTTTCTGAGAATTCACCACACTGACATCCAAAGGAACTGTACCAGCTTGCATTCCCACCAGCAATTTAGGAGTGTTCCTTTACCCCACAACCTCTCTAACACAAGCTGTCATCGGTGTTTTTGATCTTGGCCATTCTTTACAGGTGTAAGATGGAATCTCAGAGTTGTTTTGATTTGCATTTCTCTGATGACTAAGGATGCTACTTACACTTTTATTCTTAATTTTATGTATTCATGTATATGTGTATGTGTGTGTTTCACACTCATGCGGTGTCTGTGGAAGCTAGTAGAGAGTACTAGTTCCCTGAAGCTTTAGTTACAGACAGTTGTGAGCCAACCTACCTGGGTTCTGAGAATGGAACTTTGGTTCTCTGGAAGTAGGACCTGCTATCTACCATGGAGCCACCTCCCTGGTTCCCACTCTCATTTTAATGAGTGGATTTGGTACATGTAGGATAGCTTGATAAATACTTTTATTTAGTAAATGTAACTAAGGATGGTGATGTACAGATAGCATATGATTCTATCTATGAAGGTTAAACTAGCCTGCTACGTAATTCACATTTAGCTTGCAAAACTTATAGATAACTTTAAGAGAGCATAGATGCTGGCAGTCCTCCTGGCTCAATCTCCTAAGTACCTGTGTTACAGGCATAAGCTACTACACCCAATAATAATAATAATTGACATTTGTAAAGACAATACTTCAGAAGCTTCTAGTATATGCTTAATAGTTTAGATTTTTTCCTGTTCCCTATTTGACATGGAATGGGGTATTTGAAGTATTCAAATATATGAATGGCTGTTATTATCTATATAGTATATATTACATAAATATAAGATGTTATATTAATTTTCAATCATTTGATAAAAAGTGATACTTTGTATAATAGTCAATAATGATGAAAACAGCTAAAAGGCCTCACTTGGCCACTTTAACAACCTTAGTGACTATCATTTGTTACTGTACCACTGGTGTAGGAAGGATCATGGAAACAGAAGTTTTATTTGACAGAATTTCAGATAAGATCATATACAGTTAATGTCCCGGTAACAATTTCAATGTCACCTTACCTAGGAAAATCTTTGAATTTTATTTAGACAAAATCCTGAACTCATTTTATACTGAGGGTCAGTTAAAAGCTTGCATTTTGTCTCACCATTTTTTCTCTAACATAACAATAATGTTTCACAAACTGATTGTGAAGGTTTCTTAGTACAGACAGCCAACTGTGATCACACACACACACACACACACACACACACACACACAGGTTTATAAGTTTTCAAATTTTTAGAGTCTAAGCTTCTTCTCTGTCTTTCTCAAAGAGTTTTCAACCTTTCCTTTTTAGATGGTATTGTAGCCGGACATAGGCTTACAGGATGATCGCAAATTGCATAATACATACAAGATATTATAACACATGTATTACATATGTGGATCTATAAATTAAACTAGCATTTGTAAGAATAATACAGAATCTTTGTCAAAGAGGCATAAGTGAATAAAGCTGCCTATTATAGCCTTTGAGTGCTAGTATAATTCATTTAAAACTAAAGATTTATATATATATATATATATATATATATATATATATATATGTCAAAATTTAAAGCTTTGTGTGCTTTGTATACCTAACTTCAAAAGCAATTATCTTAAAAATCAGTAATTCAACTTAAAAGAGTGGAACCACATCTCCCAAATATCAGTCTATGACCCCCTCCTCCTGGGAACCTTCTCCCTTACACAGCATTGTAGAAAGTGGAAGAAAATAAAAGGCTATTCTTAGCTAAGTTAAGCACATTTTTTTCCCATAATCGCAGCTGAACTTTACCCAGGCCTATGAGCCATCTTGTGAACTTTCAGTGACAGTTAAAGGAAAGAAAAGCAGTTCAAAGACAGAGTCCAGAAACTCATAAAGAGCCTGGCCTTAAGAACAATGGCAGACGCTGGCCTTTTAAACTCAAAGATGCAGAAAAAGTGTGAGCTAAATTCAGATGATATTTTTTTTTTCACGGAGAGAAAAGCGAACTTCCTCTACCTGCACCATTCTACTCCGATGTTTAGCACAGTTTTCATCAGAACACAATAGAAACAAAGAGAGGAAGTTGTGCGTGGTATCCTTTACATTTCTGTCTTCAAGGTTATTTGGAAATCTTAGAGGCAGTTTTCCTTTCTCCAAACATTCCCTTCCGCTGTTTCTTTAAGTGGAAGAGTTAAAGAGGTTTTATATACTGTACCTTTTCAACATGTATATGCTTCTGAGCACGGTGTTTGCTTTCCTTAGAGATATGAATCGCTTTTGTTCATTTACCATCTTTGAAATTCATTTCTAGTAGCTGTGGAGCTGTGTTAATAGGCTTCTAACATAGCTGTCATTTCAAGTAATAGGTGCCAAGTTTTCAGCAGCTTATTAACACATTATAACAGCAAGCCTTATACTAAACAAACAAATTGCACAGCCTAGGACACAAGCAAAATTAGTGTGTATAAATATATACATTCATATGTATACATACATACAGTATATACTTAGGTCTCATCAACATATTTGGTTCCATACATGATTAGACCAGAATTGGCACTTTGTTTTTTATGAATATTCACAGGAAGAAAGAGTGGATTGGATTTGTATTTGGTCCCAAAATGTGAGACGAATACAAACTGGTATAATTACTGAAAGATTTCCATCCACTTAGCCCAGCAATGCTCTCAAGACCAAAAAATTACAGACTTGTGGTATTTCACTTCATACCACTGTGCTAACGTGATCTTTCAGCGCCACTTCATGGGGGATACTGCAGTCGAAGACAAACGTGGAAATAAGCAAGGAAATATACCAACTGGCAAGATTGCCGAGGAAAAGGCATACAAATATGAGAGCATGCTTCGAAGAGTCAAAATTTGCATTTGTATATGCACACTGGACCAACTTTCTACAAACACAAATATATTCTTCCAGATGTAGGGCAGACATATGTACAGATAAATACGACAATGTATATTCACACATGAGGTTATAAATACAGACAAGTATACACATACACACATGAGTGTGTTTCTAGAGATACACTGTGCTTTACAAGTGTTTATACAGTTAATGGATGCATAAGAATTCTCAGCAGCTTTCAAGAAGGCATATTTCAATAAAGGCTCTAAATTTACATTGTAGTAAAAACTGACCTTTTATGGGTATAAAAAAATCCGACACAATTTATAATCATGCTGTAATATATGTGTGGCTTGTAAATTGTAAGTTGTATGTTAAATTCAACTTTTACATCAGCTGGGCATTGTATAAAATTTCTGACATTTGTACGATTAATGGCTTGAGGGTCACTGGCTACCTTGCAAGATTTAGTATGTACCGTGTTTATTATCACTAATAATAGCTGGTAGATTAATTGCCTAGTAAATAGCAGTGATGAGCTAGTCACTTTATGAACTGCTTATGTTACTCCAGATATTTCTAGGCTCTCCAGACAACTTTCAAATTTGAGAAAGCAAAGCAAATTTAAATCAGAAAAGTCTAATTTAATAATGGACCTAAAGTAAATAATAATTGAGTGTTGTGGCAGAAAACGCCTTCCTATGGTACTCTCGTAGCTAATGCAGTATAGTTTGGTATGGTAGAGCTAGAAGGACATTATTTTGAAGCTGATAATAAAAGACAGCAGTTGACTTTCAGAAACTCTAGTATAAGAAATGTCAAGATTATATAATCAGAATTTTGAATGACTATAAAATTATTTAAACTCTTATATACCATAGTGAACAATCCACAGGAAATTCAAGATTAGGCATTTAGCAATAGACAGTGGCTCCACGTGTATACAGGAACATATTGGGACAAAGTCCCTAAAGTTGGGGTCTTTTAGTCAACTTCAGCCAGCTTTAGTGTCAATTTCGATGCATTAGATCTTCTATTTTAGAGACTTCAATTTGTTTTTCACACTTAACGAGTCCTGGAACATTAAAATCCTCCTTCCGGTTGATGTTCTGAAATTCCCTTAGTCAGTTTCACGCCTGACATCAAGGTGTCTCCGATCACGCTATTATGTAGCATTTTATCATAACCTATTTAAAGAATAGGCCTTCTTGGCCACAAGATCCAAGGGGAAAGGCCTGTGTATTATTTACCTTCTTTCCGCCAGTTTTCAGTACAACACCTGACATATGAGGGCCATTCCGTAAGTACTGAAATCATGAAAAAAAATTAAAGGATAAAGACTAGGTTCTCTTTGTGTTTTCAGATTTGTCTCATTCTTACTACTTAGGCAAATAGAATTCAATTTCCCTATAAATATCTCCTTCTAGTTCCAACAATGATGTAGACTTGAAGTTAGAGCCACAAAGAGAAGAGTGTCTGAGAGTCAGGACCTCACTCCTCTCTGAGAGCATCTCTTGTTTCCTTGCCTGAGAAAACTGATGCCTACAAAAAATAAACTCATAGTCAGTCAGGGCCAAGGGTCTTTTCATTGATTTCAGTAAAAACATTTTTTTATAGCAGCGTCTGCAATGGTCTCCCAAGAGTTTGTTCAAATCACCGCAGAATTTGGTTTCCAATGACTGTTACGTGATATATGTGTGAAAAGTAATGGACAGCGATCTCAAATTATGAATGCTATTCTGGTTGACATTCCTAGCAAGAACCACGATCTTAAAGTGTAAGGGAAAAAGGAAAAAGAAGAAAATACTTATGAGAAAGGAAAGAAAACAAAATATCATATATATATATATGCATGTATGTGTGTGTATACACACACACACACATGCATTTTTACAGAAATAACTAAAGTGATCATGGGAAGTTTGAAAGCTATATGGCCCCTAAAATATGAACCCCCAAGTTTTCCACCAAACTGTAGGGTGCACCTGGGCTTCCAGCAGAGTATATTTAACAATTTCTACTATAAATATAAAACACTCGCGAACACACACACACACACACACACACACACACACACACACACACACACATGGCTGCACTCTGTGATTATGAGACAGTAATGAAGTTTGGTAGTGAGACCTGCTTTCCACCACGGCATTGTTTATGCTACTTTAATAAGTTGCATCAACTTGGGAGATTCAGAAAATGTCACTTTCCCCACACTGCCGGGAAGGAATCTGACAACTGTTACCCAATCACTGAAACACAGCAATTTGTAAAAACGCTCATAAGAATTTTTCCTGACTTTTGTTCCAAAGCTAGATGGAGTGAGACACAGAATGAGGCTGATGTTGACCAATATGTTAAGAGAGGAAGGTAACTGTGACGTTTAACTTCAAAGGCAATGCACTAGAGAGCTGGCAAGTTCACAGACTCTCTCATCATAGAAGAGAGCAGGAATTTGAAGAAAAAAAAGTGGAAAGAGAAAAACTCAACTGACTGCCTTTAAAATAACGAGCAGTTTTCCCTAGCCTTGCCATATGACAAAAGCACCCAGACACCGCACATGCACATAGTTTCCAGAGGCTCATAAATTAATTTAGTGACAAAAGATTATACCCAAGTGACAAAGGTCCAGGACTCTGATTATCTTTATGGGTAATTGGGGCCATCAAATAGTTCCAAAGCTCCTTTTATTTGTCATTTGTTGACAATTCAGCCAATTCTCCTGTCTGCCATCCTCCATATTTAATGGGTCCCCACCGAAGTATGCAACTCACTCGTTTGTAGGGATCTGATGTCTTCATAGTGTTATGCGGACGTGCATTCTTTACTTCCTTATGTTGTTCATCAGTCTACCTCCTGCTCCTTTTTTCTATGACACCTCTGAGATGGTACCCATAGCAACATCCCTGAGAAGGTGAGCCTGAAGATGCGGCAATCATCCCCTGCACTTGGCATGGCTGACAATACCAGTCATTAGTGCTTCTGCCGGCTCAAACCTCCCTCACTCCTCTCTGGTCTTGTTCCCCTCCAGCCGCAGACACAGAGCTCAGTCGCGGAGATGCAGAGACTTGCTGTTAATGATTTGTCACCTGTTTAGAACACCTCAGGATGGCAGGTCTGTGTAATCTGCCCTCAGTGGCACTGCCAGGTTGCATTAGGAAACAATTACTTAGTTTATGACTTGTAAAATAGACACCAGAATTTCCAATTAAACTCTCATGTTTCCAAAGGAGACCAGGGCTCCTAACACAGAGGACAGTCTTATTCACTCTTGCTTCAAAGTTAACCAAATAGGAATACAGGCCCTCTAATAAACCAAGGAGACAGAACATGGAATAAGTTTAAATGAAGTCAGCCATTGCTGCTTATTAGATTCTTAAAGTTTGTAAAGATCTGGGAAAAATTGAACAATGGGCACACATAGCTAAATGCTTCTGCAGAAAAACTGACAAGAGAAGTCTCATTGGCAGCACCAATGTGCAAAATGTCCCCCTTCTTGTTTACATGTGTAAGCAGATTAAGAAATAGATAATTTCCTATTTTTCATATTCTTAATAAATGCTAGAAACGATAAACTTACCAAATTAAAATATTTCACTGAAAAACACCTATCATTGGCCAATTAGCATCAACTATAACCATAAACTTGTACAAACTTACTTTTTAAAAATATTATTGCATTGAGGAACCCTCGACCTAAGCAGCTTGAATTTTAAAATGTTCTACATATTGAAACACAGCAATTATTTTGCCATAGCTAAGACAGATCAAATGTTATTAAATTTCATCACAAAGTTGCATCCTTCATGAAAGTAATTCCATTAAATCATGTAATAATACTAATTAATTAATTAGAACCTTATTAAAATTCCAGAAAAGAGTATATAGGTTTTTTAATCAAAGATCTGCATGCCCAAATACCACAGGCTTCTACATCCCTACCCTGCTGCCTCCAAAAAGAGGAAGACAACCCCCCATCTATCAGTAGCTGTGTGAAAGGAGGAGATTTATCATTTTAAATTTTTCATCGCAGATGGTTTTCATTTTAAAAGGCAGGGAAGCGATTTTTTTAAATCATTTTCCTCCTAATGCAATTGAGCCAGACGTTTCTCGTAAATCTTGTTGCTTTAGTAGACAATACTCGATTCTCTAAACTTTATATGCAATATCCAGCTTTGTCTCTTCGTCTTTAGATGTCCATCTCCTGAATATGAGGATAAACTCCGTAAGAGAGGTGGCATCGGATCTCAAGAGAGCCATTCTGGTCACTGCCATCTTTTGTGTTCCCCGTTTAGCCGAGACGTTTCTCTTTGTGTTCAAACACAATCATGAACTTCCATGTGTGTTTAAAAGATTTTTCTCCCTCTGTAAGTCTTTGATAAATGGAGGGGAAATAAAAGTGAGTCTGTTAGTCAATCCATTTCTCCAGACAGAAAGCATACACTACCCAGTGACTCACTGTGTTCTATGAAGTCAAAACAAAACTGAAGCCACAGGAGGAGATAGCAATTAGAATCACTTCATACTCAAATTTCCTCTCAAATGTCAGCCCCTTTAAGGAAAGATGATTTAATTCTGTGGCACAGACTTGGTTGTCCCCATCCAGCAAATGGCAAACTCGTCATAATGACTGGCTCCTGCACTCCACTTGAAGCATAGTTGCTGTTAGGTATTGGGACTCCAGGATGGTTGAAGGAAAAGGGCACCTTGGACTAGTAATACAATGTCATCAATTGTCTTTCCACGGTAACTTTATTCTATGACACAGAATATAAATGCAAACTGTATGTATAAGTAAATGTACACATATGTTATATAATGTCCAATATCCAAAGCTCACTACAGGAGACAAAGCTGTTATAACCACATCATTTACACTCTAGTGCAATATTCTAAATCAAACTTTTTTCTCCCATTTTTCACTTTTATATTTATTAATTCATTAATACTGTCATAGGTTATAGTACTACACCTTTGCTTTATTTTTATTTATTTTTTACAGTCTATATTTCAAATATATTCTTCCCCTTCCGCACTTTCCTATTTCCTCACCCACCCAACTCTATATTTTCCTTTCTCTCTAAAAGACCCCAAGGAAAATATCAAAAAATAAAATTTTGCCAGTATATTTTACAGAATATTTGACATTGTTGCCCCAATGTATTTTATAGATAAGTCACCACTGTAGATCACAGAGTTTGTAAGTGAGAGATATTGGTAGCAGTATGAAGACTACCTTCTAGCATCACAAACTCTGGTCATTAGGGATAAAGTTTCTCCTTGGATACTAGTTTGATTTCTTCATGTTCAATGATACGAGTAAATTGTATCTTCAACAATAAAACATTAACATCTGTATGAGGAGGGCCCACTTGTTCGTCCCGGGCCAGGAAGAACAAGTGAACCCTCCTGCTACAAACATCAGTTTATGAAGAGAAACCAAGAGCTTTGGGGTAAGTTCACGGGGGAGGGGGGCAGTGCCTATAGGACCATTTTGCCTCACAATTTAACAAGATGAAAATCATTGCTGAAGCTGAAACTTTTACTTGATTGCATAAGAGGTCTCATTGAAGCATTGTGTCTTCTATATATGGTGACTCAACTACATTCATTTCATATATGTGTATGTTTTAGGTGGCTTCTACAGTGTAGGTTTCCAGATGGCTTTTCAAATGGCCTTTAGTGTTAACTTTCTCCCTAAATCTTCCCTCCTTAACCCTGTCCTCAAATCCCCCCACTTAATCTTCCTGTTCCAGATCTCCCTTTTTAATTTCTAACATTGAAACTTCATATAGGTTTACTGTCAATTTTTGCCACTTACCCTGTGTGCTTTCTCCTCTAGCCTCACTGTTTAATGTCTCAGATCAACTTAAAAGTAACTAAAATTTAAGGGGAATATGTGTTTCTGTATGGAACAGAACTGAATTAACTAAAAATGCAGTAAGCCTTTGGCAAATTATTTTCCACACTGAAACATAATAAAAATTTTTAATTAATTTCACCCCATTTGTCTCTTTATTGTTTTACATATAGTATCTTATATGTCCCAGGCTGGCTTCCTTTCTATAGTCCAGGATGACCGTGAATTTCTGATCCTCCTGCCTCCAACTCTACAGTATTGGGAATACATCTGTGCAACAAGATGTTCAAGTTTATTTTGAAGAACTGGAGGTGGAACCCATACATTCCAGCATGTTAGGACATCCCAGTCCAATTACATCCTTCTTTTATGTCTCCTAATTAAACATGGGCTATTATTTCACATATTAAAGAACATTTTCTTTTTACTATTGCAAATGTGTAGTGCTGGCTGCACAGATGATCTATATATTTTAAGATGAAATTAGATCTGGGACTAACAAGGGCTAATAGGGTTGATTCTGGGTGGGCAAATGTCATGGTTCAGTGGAAAAAGGTGCTTGCTGCCAAGTCTGACAATCTCAGTTCATTCCCTGGGATCTACATGGTAGAAGAAGAGATATAACTGACTTCCAAAAGTTGTCCTCAGACCTTCACATGTGCACCATGAACAGGTACACCTTTACACATGTCCACATGCATGCACATATATATATATAAATAATAAATAAATGGGCTTCTTAAAATTTGTTTTTATAATGAATTCAATCACAATTTAGTGCTATAAAGCTCCTATTCCATGTGTATTGATCTGTTTTTACAGATAGAAGTTAAAGTTTTCATTAAAAAATCTGGCTTCCAGCATACAAATAGATTTCATACAATTAAAGATACGAAATCTTTGATTTTTATAGACAAGTAAGAGTATGGATGACTGAACAAAGTTAGAACTCCTAAGTCTTACTCAAGTTTTGCAATTTCCTTTTTGCTTAAACTCCCTTTTCAAAATCACTTCAGATATAAAACAAAAGACATGCATGCATATGAAATTAAATAAGAATCAAGAAAATGAGAAAAAGAAGCATTTTTCCTCCTCCACAGATATATTTATTTATATCCAGCCTTATTTCATTTCGATACTTTTAGAATTGGGAGTGAGTAGGAATGATCCGACCAATGTTGAAGCTTTTTTCTTTTTTCTTTCTTTCTTTCTTTCTTTCTTTCTTTCTTTCTTTTTTTTTGTGGGATGCCTGAGAAATCCCTATCTTTAGATGCTGTGCATGTCAAAAGACAGAATGTAATGCAACGAGCTCATGACAACTTCAAGTGGAAGATTTTGTTCTAATGGGCTTGGGAGAATGGACTTAAAACCCTGCTTTTGCCATGAACTCGCTGTAAAATACAGATCTACTGACCCAGCTTCCTTGCACTCCCAGGTTTGCAACCAGAAACCAGTCGAGCCTTTCAGTGCTCAATTTTAAGTCTAGAACCAAACTTCCTCTTGGCCACTTTTCCAGTCATTTGTGCTACTCATGCCTGAGGAGCTTGAAGTTACTTACATACCATAAAGTCTACCCATTTACACAATCCAAGCACACAAGTGCACAGTTCCATAACATTTTCATCAAAATTCTTGATCACTTTCTCAATTGGAATAGACCTGGGATCGTTGCTGAGAGCCCGGATTTCCCTTCTGAAATGGGTGACACATTGATTCCAGTCAAACTCTTGACCCAACAAAGTCTCCGAAGTTAGAGATTTTCCTGAAAACTTCTTTAATTTCATTTGAGGTTTTTCCAAGTTCCATGGCAACAATCACCATGTTCAAATATAAGCTTGGACTCCATTCGGAGACAAATGGAATATACATGGAGGATATTCAGAGTCCTCCTTAATATTTCATGATGTGGCAATCAGTATGGATGACGGATCACAGGGACTCACAGGGGAGCTGGCATGGCTCTGCAGCCTACTAAAGGAGACATGGTACCCAGCACACACTAGCAGAACCTGCTGTGTAATTTTTGGAGAATTCCTTCTGCCTACGTTCTCTCACCCTTAATGAAGTGGTACTACTTTTAACATGATCTCGTAAACATTGTCATGAATAACAACCATTCTCCGAAGTTGAATATTGGTCTTCAAATCACAAAGTATAGGTATTTTAATACACCATAGGATAGATATTCTTTTTGCTGTTTATACCTGTGTAGCAACGGATCTTTATGCTGCCAATTTTAAGAGAGTTATAGCAAAATTTACAGAGCAAAGTTAGAAAATTAAAAGCTTATATTCTTTATTTGAATGTAAATAAATATTTCTGGTTATTTCTGTGGTAACAGTTTACTATATTTCTTTGATTTTACAAGAACTCTTTGGATTTATTTGAAGCGGGCATATTCAGGGAGAAATGTAATTCTACGGTTTTTCTGTAAGGTCTACTAAATTCCATGTTTGAAGGATTCCTACTGTTGGTAGAAAATATTGATTTGTCACGAGTTTTTGATGGTCTTATTTATGCTTTCCGCACTGGAATCAGTTGTCTGAGTACAGGTAGAGATGGGTTGGGAAGGCCATGTGGACCCAGAACTTCTGTGGTGAAGGAAGAAAGACACATCCTCTCATTGCACATAACAAAGTTTAAACGTCTGTGGTCTGAATAAGATGTAGCTCCTTACATTAATGATGAGAAAGAGAATTATGAAGCAGTGAGTATAGGCAAAGCCCTAAAACTTTGTGGTAAAAGAAAAGAAAATTGATAGGTTGTCCTTGACTTGCAACAGTGTTACAAGTGTATAAACATTAATTTAAGGCAGAGTTTTTGCAATCAGATGGGGGAGGTGAAACAGCTAAGGATGCAGGGAGATTTATCAAAAGAGGCTCAGAGTTGGGATGAGTTTAGAAAATAAATCTTAATTTTTCTACCTTATTCTGAAATAAGTCCCTAGAAATTAAAGAAAAGAAGAAAACGATTATTAGTACTAGACTTGCAAAAGCCTCTGTGTATATCCAAAGTAAATTTTAAGCCACATACTATGTATATGGTGTTTGTGAGACTCTCTATAATATGAACATGAGAAAAATCAAGCAAACAATGAAAATGGTTAAATTGAAAAGTCAGCCTCATGCACCAAATATAGTATAGAAATGGTTGATTTAAAGAAAATCAGGCAATAACTGATCGAATAAAAAATTCTTTAATTAAAATAAAACAGCACAAAATGCAAAAAAGAAGAAGAAGGAGGAGGAGGAGGATGAGAAGAAGAGGAAGAAGAAGAGGAAGAAGAAGAAGAAGAAGAAGAAGAAGAAGAAGAAGAAGAAGAAGAAGAAGAAGAAGAAGAAGAAGAAGAAGAAGAAGAAGAAGAAAAAGACGAAGAGCAGAAGTACCAACCAGTGGCCTGGGGGGATCTGACTTTGTTAGAACCACCCTCCCTTTGAGCACTTAGTCCTTCCCCTCCCCCCACATTGGGAGGGTGAATATTGCCCACTCCGAGATGGCCTCATGCCATCCTGGTGGCACTACACACACCACTTAATAACACAGAGCCAAGTGCTTAGCCTTTTACAATTTTCACAGAAAAAAAATGAACTTTCATTCAAAACTACGCCTAGCTAATTAAACTTTCTGGTGATCTACCTCACTCTTTTATTTCCATAAATTGAAAGGCAACCAGGGTTGTATGAAATTATCCTAACACAAAATGGGATTTTTCTCCTGAGTTTTAAGCAGAGATGTCTCAGAACTGTCGCATCCTGTGGCTGGGGTAGATGTTACTGTGCACAACAAATGTTTCTTCTTTGTGAAACCTGCCGTATTTTTGGAGAGTGATTTGGTCTCAAGACTGGGGAGGATACGCTGAGGAGGAAATTCGGCAGATGAGAATCAAGCCTTCATACTCTTCCAGCAGAGGATCTGGCTTAGGTCCTCAGCACCCATGCCAGTGACTCACAACCTCCTATAACTCAAATTCCAGGGGATCTGATGCCCTCACCGAAACTCCGCAGGCATTTGCACACATGCATACAATCTCCCATGGACTCACATATGCATATAATTGAAAACAAAACTAAATAATATTTTTTAAAATAATAGGTCATATTGTACAAATGCAGAGGGGAAACCACTACTGGTCACCAGAAATATGAACATAACAAAACGGCCTATAGAAACTTTCTCAGAATTGCAGAAGAAAAACAGACGAGATAGAGGGGATGGGTTCATATACCAAATATTACAGCAGGATGGAGCTTGGACTTTGGGATAGCTTTCATTGTCACTGACTTGATGACTTCATTCTTAAGCAGTGTGAACTCTGTAATCGCTCAGAGCCTACACTCCACTTGGGGCGGGGGCGGGGGCGGGGGGAGATTGGCCGCAATCTACGCAAGTCTTGTGAAGCTGTCTTGTAAAAGTTTTTTTTATTTAATTAATTAAATAAAATTAAACCCATCTATATTTTTAATGTTTCTCATTACAGTTTATTATATATGGCTCCATATGTTCTATCATTAGAGAAACTTTCTCAGTGGTGTGATGATGCAGTACATACACATGGGGTAAATAATGTGTTTTTCGTGGCTTTATGCACATATTTTATTTCAGGGTGGAGATGTGACAGTTCGTCACTAAAGAGTCCATTTTGGTGTGGGAAGGAAGAAACAGAACGATTGTCAAAGCTGCATCCAGTTTCTCTACTTTCATAACTCAACCACCAGTGATTTGTTGAAGACAGCTTTTCTCAGCAGTCCTCTCCCTGTGCTTAACAGAGGAGACTCAGTCACACCAGTTACTAGTATTTATTTTTAAACTACATGATTCACTTTTAAGGAATCCGAGTTTCTTCATTTTCACTGGCCATTGTCTAGTCTTACCACTGATGATTCAATTCCTTAAAGGGAAATTTCAACTTTAAGGTGAGGAACAGGGGAGTTATTATTTTCCAAGTTCAATACTCTGGCTATTTCTTTAGGGAGGGTGTCTCTCTTGCTAGATTGGCATAACTGACGTACCTGCTCCATAGACTGACCCATCGCTCTCCAGATGGGAGGCTAGCCTTTGACATAATATCCTATAACTAACTGTAGTATGACTCCTAGATTATTTTTGTAAGTAAAAATTTAAAGGGGAGGGGAGGAAGAGATTTTCTCAGTGGTTACCAGCATTTGCTGGTCTTTCAGACAGCCCAGGTTTAATTCCCAACACACATATGGCAGCTCACTACCATCTGTAACCCCAGTTGCAAGAACTGTAATGCCTTCCCCAGTCCTATTCAGACACCTGGCAAACACATGGTACTCATATATAAATGTAGGCAAAACACTCATACACAAAGTAAAATAAAATAAGAATTAAAAAAAAGTTATAGAGGCCGAGGAGATATCTCAGTGAGGACACTACATAGAATTCCCCAGAAGGCATATAAAAATGTTGCCCGTGACAGACATAGGCCTGATAGCCCCGGGCTATGAGGGTCAGGGGCACAGAGACAAGAAAATATCCAGGGTTAACAAACTACCAACCTAGTTCCAGGTTCACTGAGTGACCCTGACTTAATGTAATAAGTCAAAGTATGATAAAGTCAGATCACCAGACAACTGTGTCCTCCTCCAGCTTCTGCACACGTACATGGCCACAAACACCAAACACGTATGCACACGCACGCGCACGTGCACACACACACACACACACACACACACACACACACACACACACACAAAATTATAAGTTGGTATTGAGATACAAAACTAATGTTTGGTTGTCTCCAGAAGTTAAAAGTACTTTTCCTTTGGCTCACTAAATTTTTGTTAGTGGTTAATTTGGTTCTTTGACATTTCATATTTGTATGTAATGTATTCTTATTACCAATTCCCTGGGATCCTTATCAAATCCTGTTCAACATTCCATGGCCCTACTAGTTTCTTTCCCAGATTCATGAATTTTGAGACACTTACTTTCACCAGGGTCTCCTCTCTGTTGTCAATGCATTGAAACTATGAATTGAAGACTCACCGCAGTAGTGGAGGCACCAGTGACCAAACAGCTGAAGGCAATGAACCCCCATCCCTAAATTTATCACTAGAACATAGATCGGGAGTGAGGGAATGTATTCCTCTTGAGCTCTCCCCACCTCCATGCTTAACTGTTGACAGACTAATTCTTTTGAAAACTCAGTACAGGCATCCACAGCTAATATGTTTGTCTTGTGACTTGCTCAAGAGTTGGCATCTCTCTATCTTGGGGCCGTTACAATCTTTCTATCCCTTCTTCTGCAATGTTCCTTGAGCCTTAGAGAGAATTATGAGAATCTCTTCTTTAGGACCTAGCAATCATCTCTTCCTTGTTCTCAGCACCATATGCAGCCATGAATTGCTGCCTTTACCAATGTTCACTAGAAATAGAGGCATCTCTCTTTAAGGCAGAGAGTTTGTCTGTGGATAGAAAGGTGCATATTTAGAAGGAGTTTGATACTACATCAATTTAGCTAACCAACAGTATTTTCATTTGAAATTCTCTAGAGTCATGCCTTAGACTGGAGAGAAGCAGGGCTGGGAAAAGGAATGAGTGAGATACTCCGCGACTGTTAGAAAGAAAATAAAATTAAAATAAGAGTAAATAAGCCAAGACCCAATTGTCTAATAAGTGATTGTTTGGCAATAAGGCAGGAAGACAATAAACAGTTGTTGTTTCTGTTCAGCTTCAGTTTCTATCTCTACCACAGCCATCGGGACCAAGTTCTGTCCATAATTGCCAAGCTGCTTTGCTATGCTTGCAAAGGACACAATATAGTATTGTGTTGCAATAACTACTAATGAAGAGTATGCAGTCTGGCAAGTGAGTGAGTTGGCTCCCCCAATGCCCATCCCAGTGTTCCTTTCTCAATTACATTTCATAGTCTGCAATGAGGAATAAGAACTCAAAGAAAAACTAATAAAGGCAAGCTGGAACTCAAGGCTAAGTACATTTGCTACGTCCTCTCTCTAACAGATTTCCTTTTAATTCATCCAAAATGCATAGCATTTCGCATGTAATATTCTGTTTGTAGACAAACAATGACCCACATGCAGCTGTGCACACTATCTGGCAGGCAGATGTGGGACTAAGGGTGGTGCAATTGTGAGTTCATTTGTAGAAAAAGAAAGAACACTCCATTAGTGCTAATTCTCATCTTTCTTAACAGGCTCACTTTTTGACCTGAACCCTCCACACGGCTTATCTCTAAACCATAGCAGACTTAAGTCTCTTCTTGATGTTCTCTTATTTCAGGGTAGAGCTAATCCTACTGAGGGTTTCGGCCTCTGGCCGAACCTTTAATTCCAGACTTTATAGGCCAGTGCTCTTACTTTCCCCAGTTTCTCTACACCTGCCTCCTCTGGGGACAGAGGAGTTTAAGCGGAAATTAGGTGGCCACAGGTGTGAACACCTGCTGTGAGTTCACCAGCTTTGCTGGCTTTAAGGCAGTATCTGAGAGCTCAACAGTTTATTCAGTGAGAGATGGAAGAGGGGGGCAGTGGTCCTCTCGTGGAGTGTTGTTTTCTCCCTCAGTGACTGTTTCCATTCCACAGCCCTACTGGATCTCTGTTGTGATTGGGTAAGCACAGACCCTATCAGGCTTTTGAATCATGCACACTTTTAGGAATGGAGTCAGTGGAAATGTTCACCAGTCCCTTACTCACCAGAGGAAGCCAGGGGCAACAAGAATGACTTCAAATCTCTTATAGTCTTTTATTTTATCTCATTAAAACATTTAAGCTGGGGATAATGAGTAACTTGACCCTAATTCCTAATCTGGGAGAGATAAAAAAAAATCCCCAGACTAATAAGAGAAGTAAGAAAGAGATGAAAAAAGTCTTAAGATACATAGAATCAAATGGGAATGGATCTTAAGTGTATGTCTGTTGTAAAGAGTGTGTGGGGGGGGCGGGCTTTGCCAATTGTTGGGACCAATTATCGCAAGGAAGAGAGGGCTGCTTCTTTGTCCTGGCTGCCCGGCTAGCTTACACCTGAAAGAACCACACAGAAATTGTATTAATTAAAACACTGCTTGGCCATTAACTCTAACTTCTTATTGGCTAACTCTTAAATATTAGTTTAACCCATCTCCATTAATCTGTGTATTGCCACGTGGCAGTGGCTTACTGGAGATTCTAACCAGGGTCCATCTCAGGCAGAAGATCCATGGCTTCTCCCTCTCTGCCCTTCTTCCTCCCAGCATTCAATTCTGTTTTCTCTGCCTACTTAAGTTCCACCCTATCCACTAGGCCAAGGCAGTTTCTTTATTCATTAACCAATGAAAGCAACACACAAACAGAAGGACCTCCTACACTAGATGTCCCCAATTTAAAGAGGTTAGGAAAAGTATGAGAGGGAAGGGCATATGTGGCAGAGAATAAGAGGATCTCTTGCCAGGTCATCCTAATCTTTCACTTTTCTTCTTCTTCATTGTGAAAGACTCTGAAGAGAGGGTAATACCCTATCCAAAGTGGCCTGTTTCTGGCTACAGTTACCCACAAAGCAGGACAAACCTCAAAGTTGGCATAGTATGGAGAGACTGCCTTAACAGGAGGCATCCACGGCCTATTCCTCTATCAACCTAAGTTAAATTGCTGAGCTGTTTGCTTCACAGATCTTTAGCAACAAGCTCTCTCATCCATGACTTCTAGCTTACCCCTCTCTTGTTTTCTTTACTTCATCATTTAAAGTCAAGCTCTTCTCCGTACTCTTCTGTTTTCTGGAAGTACAAGGTACATCCTGCTCATTCCGGAAGTCTACCCCACAGTGATACTGATGAAGTGATGCCCTGTCTCACATCTCCTAGTATATCTCAGGTCATACCCAAAAGAGCTCTTCATTCTTTCCCCTTTCATTTCTAGCAAGATATTGAGTTACTTATTCATTACTTTAAAGTTTGAGTTAATCTATCCTAATTTTCTGAGTCTTCAAGGAACCAACCAATACCTGCCTTCGCCATCCCTGGTTGTTGTTCAATATGGTTCTCCATGAAGACCTTTCTAAGATGCTTTCATTGAAAGCTAGAGTGTCTAGGAGTATTAAGGTATTTTTCCCACTTTCTCTTACTGTGAAGTATAAGACTCACACAGTTCGAAACACTTTCCCTAATGTACTGCTCTGACTTCTTATATGCTTTTAAAGATATGATTTCCCTATACGTATAAAGATACAGCATTCTAAGCTCTTACAAGTAAATCTAAACTTTTGACAATTTTAAATAACTTCATCCATAAATTTCCCACTCAAGAACCACACAACTGAGTAATAAGAAAAGAAAAATCTTAAACAAAAATGTCTGTTTAAATACATTTGTGTTGAACCACATTCATGGCTATCTTGGCAACATGTGAACAATGGGTTGTGTCATATGGACACATGAAACTAAAAGGTATATATTAATCACTGGGAGACAGTGAAGTAGTCCTTCCTCCTTTCAACACTATGCAGGGTAACCTCTAGATCAGTAGGACTCAACCTGCGTATTTTGGCTCCTTTGGGGATCAAGTGACCCTTTCCCAGGGGTCACCCAAGACAATTGAAAAACATGGGCATTTATATTATAATTCACAACAGCAGAAAAATTATAGTTATGAAGTAGCAATGGAAATCACTTTATGGTTGGGGATCACCACAGCACGAGAAACTGTATTCAAGGGTTGTGCAGCATTAAGAAGGTGGAGATCCACTGTGCTTGATGGATCTTACCCGAAGTTGAAGCTCTGCTTGTCAACAAGAGCATGAGTTCTGGAGTGCAACTGAGAGTTCACATCTCCTCCGCAATTGCCTTCCACTCAGAAGTGCTAAATGTGGAGACAGAGCCCGAGGCTTTGTGCATAGATAACTGTTCAATATGGAGCTGCAGATGGAAACACAGCATGAGTCTATAGGCAGGCCCAGCCTTCTCACCACTGGTGACCGTCTAACACCGCAGGGTAGACCATCGCTTACAAACAAATAACCTGATGGGGTGGTCAAGCAAACACTCTGAGGGATTAGCAGGTCTCAGCCTGATTTAATGCCACCAAAAACAAACCAAAAAGATCTAAGTGTTGCCCTGGAGTTTTGCTCCTCCACCCATCACCCAGGTATCACATTTGCCTGAACAACTGGGAGCAACACCAACACAGTCTGAAAGGTGTGGGTGCAGTGTGTGAGGACAGGGGCACAAGGGAAGGTGGAGGACACTGTTGTGGCTGCCTGCTAACCCACAGCCACCACCTCGCCCACATGCAGATGAAATTCACCCAAATTAAACAGCATAGAAAGAGTCCCATTTCAATTACATGGATGTTCTGTCAGCAGCCGTAACAGCAGCAGTTACAGAATAACTACAGATAATTACAATCATTTAATTTGAAGTACCAAGTCACTTCATGCAGAACATGACTCATTTATCATTATTGACCTTAGAAGAAGCAAATTTACCCAAATCAATAAAGGTTCCCAATATCCATTAGAGCAGACAGAGATTGGTTACAAGTGTTGTGAGCCTCTATATACCTGGATTAATAGGGAGAAGTAGATTGGGATGTGTTTGATTAATGAAGAGATTTTTTTTTCCTTTTGAGACAGTTATTTGAAACAGAATTGACCTTAATTTCTCCTCTAATTCATGTTATGGAAAGTCAGTTGTTTTTGTTAAAGAAGTTTCCTCCCTATTAGTTGCTGAAACATAGTGTAATTACAAAGAGAAGTAATCTATAAACAGGTAGAGCTCTACTTTGCTTTTAATGGACTCTTCCGGGTTGCCCTGAATATTCATGCTGTAGAGATCCATCCACCCAAGAGGAGCGAGACATTGCTGGGCTTGTGCTTTAACTTCCTGTCATGAGCTACTCTACACACAGACACATTCCAAAAAAATATAAAACGGGGGAGGAAAAAAAAATCTCATGACAATTAAGTGGAGGGTCTGTCAACAATAGCAGAAGCAGTTTCAAAATATGTGAAGATAATTACAGCCTCCCTGTTGTAGGAATGAGAAAGTTTATGTTACTTTTGAGAGTTCAATATTGGAAAATGAGATTGAATGTGGATGAAAATTGAAATAATAAGAAGTCAGTCCAATTATTTAACCACTCAATCCTTCAAATTGATTCCCAGGTGTTTTAAAACATTACCTCATTTGATCCTGCGTTGAGGACTGGAGGAGACGGGAGGCAGTGTCGTTTCCTCCATCATAAGTACATACAGAGTAGAGCTTACGTATCAACCTCTCCAAATTAAGGTCTTAGAATAGAGAGTTCTGACTGCTAGATGTCAAAAATGTGATCGAAGGAAAAAATGCCTGTTTGGAAATAAGTTGTAAGTCTATTTGTCCCAAAATTGTCAACATTGCAAGATGTTCTTTGTGACAGAAATTAAAATGAGAAAATATAAATGCCATCCCAGGGGAAGGAAGACTCATCACCTCAAGGCCAGGTTGTTTTCTTATCCTCCCCAAATCCCAGCCAATCTATGGGTCTCTACCTCCACTTGCTGAGAGGGGAACTAAGGCTGGATCCAGAAGACCACAAAAGCCAGGGAAGATATACCTAGTGCCTGAGCACATGTGGCCATGCCAGCAAAAGCCATCCTCTGCCCCCATGGTATCTGGGTGACTGATCTCTATCAAGCTAACTTTGCCTCTAAAACACCATCTTAAAAAAAACTTAAATCAACATGCTGACACAGATTTTGAGTGTTCCTGCCTCCAAGAAGGCTAAATTCTCTCTTCTCTTCTTGTGGGGATTTCTCAGGATCAGGTGTGGTGGAGCCCACACTTTACATTGATGACTTCTTGTCCAGACGCCAAATTCCACAACCCTCTCATTGAAGATGAGGTTTCAAATCCTTCCGTGAAGAACTGAGAAAATTCTCCCCAGCTTAAAAAACCCAGCACTGCAGGAAATCCAGGTACTGGCAAGAAGAGAATCAGCTGGAAGCACTAAAGAAGCAATTGCTTCCTTAACACCATCTGGGGAAGAAAGGCTGGAGCAGCTTGGAGGCCGAGATCGTGGAAGGAAGCTCCAAGGGAGGGGGAGGGGCACACCCGAGGCCTCAGTCCCCAGGATTGAAAATTTGTTCCATTTGTGTTTCTCTCCTGGAAGAAATAAAGAAAGGCTGACAGGGCACGCCAGTCTGAATTCCCTGAGCAGTTGGCCTGTTTGACTTCGTGTGATGGTGGGCCAACCTGTGTGCCTGCCGGCTCACACCACTCTGGCTCTTCTAACACATTCTATAGATCCCGCTAATAAATTCCGCTTGGCTGCAACCCTTTCCCAGTTCCAGGCAGTCGCCTCTGAAGTGTAAGTGCAGCCTGTCTTGGAGCCAGGCTACTGCCACTTGCTGGTGATCTGTACCTCGTTGGAAAACCAATCTACACTGCATTTAAAGGCAGGAAGCAGAGTCTGAATGTAAATGCAGGAGCGTGGCTAGAGGACACAGCTCTCACACCTTCTGCGGCTCCAGAATAAGTGCTATGTTTTAAAAATATATATGTATGTGTTGGCAACATTGAAAAGGGGGCTAAAAAAACATCCCCCACAGACGCGAGAGCAGCAGCAAAAAGAACTGTTAGCGCCCTGCTGACGGGAACAATAGAGCATATGGACATCACACTGCGCTTGCCAAGCAGACGAGGGCAGGGTGATCAAACTGGAGTCAATCTGCTCCTCTAATAGCGGAAGAATTGCCTGTGTGAACACTGGCTCAAAGTGTGCATCCAGCCTCTTTAATTGCCTGAAGAAGGAACGGAGCTTGGCTCACATTTCAGCCAGGCCAACTCCTTCACTGGGTGTCTATGTGTGATGGTGATACAGAGCTAGCTCCAGTTGTTACAGCCAACACCTATCTGAAAGGGCACTACAGTGAAACGTTACCCAGCCAGGGTCTCCTCAAAGTACTCTTGACTGTTGTAGGGATGAGGCTGAGTTAACTTCTACCAGAAGTGGGGCTTGTAAATCTCAGTTCAGAGTGGTGGCCGTCAGTGTCAAACCAGCAGCTTCCAGGTCATCCCTGCTGTCTTTCCCATCCAACCCTGTCCCCGCTTTCATTATGACTGTCCTTAGAAGAAGGCAGAGTGGAAGCTGAAAGTTCAGTTGTGTAAACCAGTCACTTTCAGGTCACTTATTTACTCTTTGTTTTCAGACAGGATTCAGCTATTCAGCTCAGCTTGACCTAGCATCCACTGAGGCCCATCTGCTTGACCTCCCAAGGGCTAGGCCACAGACATGTATCCTAGTGACAGTGCTTTGATCCTCAGATACTGAGCTGAGTTACTTAGGTCATGGGAAACAATGACTAACATTGTGGGTTAAGAGACAAAGGAGTCTCACCCCTCCCTACAGAGGGGAGTTCTACAAGTATTAAGATTAGATGACATGGGAGTTAGATCAGTGATGCTCTTGTCAGTTTGCCCAGGATGACACTAAAGTCACTGGAGGGACAAAACAACAAAAACAAAACAAAACAAAGGCATGGGGTCAAGTCAAAAGTACTCCAGTCATCTAAGGAGAGGAGGATGGGTTCACAAGAGTCAAGCTGACTCTTGAATTCAGGATTCTTTCTCTCCGGTTGATGTAGAACAGCAGTTGATTAAATACCAGGAGTGGCTGAAAAACTCCCCCCGTTCATTCTTGCAGTAGACACCAGAAGACTATATACTAAGAGTTGTATGTATGGTAGGACCTGGGAGCTATGGAGCTTCGTGCTTAACAGTCCATTCATCTGGGCTTTAAGAGGCAGGAAATTCTCCATCTGAAAATCTGAAGGGTCACATGGACAATCCCATCTTGGAAAAGCTGGGGTGTAGCATGAATTCTTCTTGGTCTTAATAATAAAAAACCCCAAGTCAGATATAGGGGTAAAAGCTGAAAGATCAGAGAAGCAGAGCAGCCAGCCACTAGTTCTTACCTGTAGCAAATCCTCAGACCTAATTGGCAATACTTTTTCTAGAAATCCTCAGACTGAATGCCCAGATTGAATGTGCTCTGCTCCTGTTTTCTCCCACCTTATATTCCTCTCTCCACACAGCCATATCCCTTCCTGTCTCCACTTTCTTAGTGCTGTGATTAAAGGCGTGTGACTCCCAAGTAGTGGGATCAAAGATGTGAGCCATCACCGCCTGAGTCTGTTTCTCTTTTAGACTGTATCAATCTCCTGTAGCCCAGGGTCGCCTTGAACTGACAGAAATTCTTCTTCCTCTGCCTCCCAAGTGCTGGGATTAAGGTGTGTACCACCACTGTCTGACTTCTACAGCAAGCTTTATTTGTTAGACCACAAACAAAATACCACAGCACTGGGGGGTAAGAGTCAAGGATCAGATTAAGCCTAGTAAGGATTCATTATGTATAGCATGGCTAGTTACATGGACATGCAGATTTAGTCAAAGTTCCTTGATCTTGTACTTGTGAGATACATACATTTCTGTGTTTGTATTCATACTTTGAATTAGGACTTCAAAAATAAAACTATGAAAGTCTCTCAACAGTCAGTCATTGAGAGCAGAGGTATTAAGATAAAGAAAAGTGATAATCATAAAATGATCCTTAAAATAATCATAGGTTTGTCTGAAACCCAGTTCTTATTTAGGTGAACTCATGGGATGCAAGAAGAGAAACCAGGTAAGCCACCATCATGAAAGTTTACAAATGGGAACATCAACTTTTTCCAAAGGTATTTTACTCTTAGTTATAAAATATGAAAGGGAAAGCAACTGGCTTGGTGTGATCCATCACCTTGCCTGAGAAACACCTGGACATATATCTCCATTGCTGTGTGTTGTTGAGTAATTGTCTACTTTATAACCATGTTTGAGTGGTATTCTAGTGTTCTGTTTTTTTCATAAGATTTTATTGAACCTTATAAAGGAATTTATAGATTCAAGAAGCACACAGTGAACCTAAATAAAGCCTGGGGTCTTTTACTCCTTTCCGTGGTTATAGTATCTTAGCTAACATAACTCTTACATTAATATTTAAAGTATAGACCCCTTCTCTTAGCTTCAGGCTCCTGTATCTAACTGTTCAGCATCTCAATTTCTATGTCATCCATTCATCTGAAACCTGCTACAAATATATTCCTATCTTTGAATCACTTCCTCCTCTCAGATCCAAGTGAACATCATGTTTTCCTGAACACATATGAAAGTTTCCTTCTAGAATATCAATGTCACAACCCCAAGCTTTGGGCCTTCTGCTTTCCAAACAAAAGTTCAGATAAACCATTAAGTGAATAACTTCACTTTCTTCGTGATAGCTTTGCGATATGTTTTTTATAGCATTTCTCATTAAAGTCTGAGCTCCTTCTTGAGACATTTGAATCTCAGGGCACTGTGCCTAAACTTCTGATTTCATGCCTTCTTTTTGATTCTCCCATCATCCACAGAACTGCAGTCACATTGGTCTTCGCATTCTCTGAACATTCAAAACCGCTTCCTGTCTCAATTCATTGCACAAGCATCACAATTCCCCAGTCTACCACTTGACAGTTCCTCTCTGTTCTAAGATAACAACTGAAATGTTGTGCCCCTCAACCTTTCGGGATAATTTTCCAGTCAGGGTTTTCTACACCTCTCTCATCATTGACTCTTCCTGGGCCCCATTTATTTCCTTTGTGGCAGACCTCATATTTTTATACTATAAATTCACATGTTTGTTTACTGTTCAATATCTATCTCCCAAATGCTACCATGAAAGAAGAACTGAGGCAGTTCTGTCACACTCATCGTTCTCGACCAAACCCCTGGCAGATGTTTGACACACAGTGGGGCGTTATGAATACTAGTTGAATGACAGAATAACACGTATTCATAATAAGAAAAGGGAGATGAAAGTGTGGAGGAGAAATAAGATGGAGGAATAGAAGAAGACAAGAAATCACTGCTGGGAACTTCAGTGAGGTTAGGCATAAGCAGAAACTGATAAATATTATGTGCCAGGTGTGAAAGTGGGGAAAAAAAATCTCACAATATAATTGTGTAGTTTCCCATCAGACATAATTTAAATACAGGAAAAGAGCTTGTTATGCTAATGGAAAACTATTCAAAGTATGCAATGCCTTCAAGCAAGCTGATGTAATATTAAATGTATTCCTTAAGGTCATGCTAGTCATCTTAATGGATAGATGTCTCTGTTTCAGTGGCTTAACAGAGTGAAGAGTTGCTTCTTCGTGTTTGTGACAGTTGGATGAGAGACTTACTAGATGAATAGAACTTGAATTGATGAATAAGTTTCTGCCATCTTCATGACGTGGCTACCAATGTCACACTGGGGGTTAACTACATTACAGATGCTGGAAGATTTGCCAATCATGAAGGGTCATAAGCCAGGAAGCTTTTATAGATGAGCCCTGGAAGTAGGTTATGTTATTTCTGATCACATCCCAGTAACTGGAATCCTGAGTGCAGCAGAGGCAGGGACACAGTACTTCCTTATATTTAGTGTCCAGGAAGTAGAGAAAGTAGGAAAGTGATGAACCAGGGTTCTGTGTCAAAATATTCTTGTCTTTGAAAAGTGGCTTTTAAATATTTTATTCATGCTATCAGTTATGTTTTTCAAGTGGTGTTTTTAGCATGTGACTGACAACCTTAAACATAGAATGATCTCATTTAGCATATACCTTATAATAGAAATGTCATTTGTTGCCCTGGAGAGGCTTCCTTGAGGCCCTAGTCAGTGTCCCTCATTCACAAGTAAGTAACAGGGAAAAAAAGGAAACCTTTCTCTCTGCTAGAGCCCTAAAGTGTTAATGTGTAAGGTCTGTACGCAGAAGGCAAGCTGCCATAGATCTCACTGACTTTGGCAGCACCCCAAGGGTTATATTTTTCTCAGGGATGAAATATTCTTGGATAATTGTTCCAACATGTGAGACCCAAAAATGAAATTTTTTTGGTAGAAAAGATCTCAGGAAATAAAGACAGACAAAAATACCTACTAAGTTATCTAGTTCATCTCTTGGAAATCCAAGCAGATTTATATACTTCTAGATACTTCATAGGATACTCCAGATGTATGTGGGACAGCTAGCCACAGACCTCCCGGGCAGCCTTCCTTCATGATACCTGACACAAATCCCCAACACGTGTGTAATCCTCACCCTCCCAAGTAGCCCGAGTTGGCCTATGGGTGGATGTAAACTGAACAGATGTCTCTGTGATATGGTATGAGGGGTGCTGGGAAAAAGACTTCATGTCAAAAAATGTATCCCCTTCCAATATATAACACTTTCCCTAAGTTTGCTGAAGAGGAATGTATCATATGAACCTCTCACCTTTGTGTGAGTTAAACTGCCAGGCCCTTGTGCTCAAATATAACTTGAAATGATTAGGATATTAATATTTTAATTATAAACAACATGGAAGAAGATAATTACGAAGTGTGTGAGCTTATTCAAGTAGAAGACACCAGAGAGGCAGTTCGGGGTCACGGCAAATGATAACTAACAATGCGGAGTAGACATCCATGTCATTAATTGATGCATATGTAGATATGCAATCTCTTTCATTCATGTGGAATGCAGCAATAGCAATTCCATCCTTCAAGATCAATGATAAACTATATATATATATATTTGAACATATGCATAGATTCTCATATTCTATTCACATAATCCATTTCTACCCCTGATTTGAGCTTTAAGCTTATAACTTCTTGAGAATTCCCCCCACATTGCTGCTGAGAAATTGAGACCCACGGGCATGAAGATCTTAGAGTTGCAGAGTTAGGGTATTAAGACAAGGCTTTAGTTTCCTCATTCATTCTTATAGTGTGGGATGATATTTAGCTTTTACTGTTTTCTGTAGCAAGCCTTTTCATCAGCCTCTAGCTCATAAATAATGACACAGAAATTTATTGATTATAAAAGCTTGGCTGTTAGCTCAGATTTTCTTGGATTTTTTTTTTGTTTTTTGTTTTTGTTTTTATTTTTTCATGTCTGTCTCCCCCAATCAAATCTGTTTGATTTTTAGGAGGTCTCCCCCAATCAAATCTGTTCTTTAATTTTTGAGGAGAACCATAATCTTTTGTTTCTCATGGAAACAAAGGTATAACCTTTCTCTCAACACAACATATTCCATTTTGAAGTTATGAAATTCTTAAAATATATAGGTTGGTTTAATTTAGCAGTTTCTATAATCCGTTGTCTCTCAAAAGCTATTGCTTCTTTTTGTACATTAGCATTTAAAGAATTCAAAATCAACAAAGCACCATACAGGATCCAGAATTCCTGCATATTTCCCATCTTTGTCTCTTTAAAGACTTTATTACTTTTAAGCTGTTTGTTTTTTCTATGACTGTATTTCATTTTCTTTTCTTTCTTCATCATCTGTGCATATTCAAACATATTTTAATCTGCTTAGAGGTTTCTCAGTCTGAATCTGACTGTTTGAGGGTTTGCATTCTTCTCAGACTTTGTGAGCCAAAACTTAAACTGCTACATGGCAGCTAAGTCTTCCTCAGTGGGCTCTTCTGCTCGCCTATCGTGAGCTGGTCTCTGGCTCCACCCCTTTCAGATGGTGAGAGCAGAGCCTCGTGCCTGTGGCCCTGCCTGGAGCCTGTCTTTCTGCCCCAGCTCCAGTAGGCGCGTCCACCTAGTCTCTTCCACCCAGTGGCACACTGCCTGCTGCTCAGAAGAACCACCACTCGAGAGCTCCATAGCAGGCCTTTTAAGAGAGCAGTGCCTCTGCGTGCTGCAAACACTGAGTCTACCCAGAACTTTTTTTTCTTTCATCTTTCTCAGGCCCTATGTTGATTTATATGCCCCACATTGAGCGCCAAATGTAGCAAGTTTATTCCATCGGCTACCAGCTCACAAATAATGACACAGAAACTTACTATGAATTATGAAAGCTTGGCTTAGACTTGTCTCAGCTAGCTCTTAGAACCTAAAATGACCCTCTTATATTAATTTACATTCTGCCACGTGGTGTTACCTGTCTTCCGCCTTGCACTTCCGATTTCTTTCCCATGTCTTGATAGCAGCTCTGCCTTTCTTTTTTCCAGAGTACTCTCTGTCCCTGGAAGTACTGCCTGACCTAGTCCTACTTATTGGCTTTTTATTACACCAATCATAGCAATACAGTTTCAAACAGTGTATATATATCCACAACAGTTTCTCTCAGTGACTGGGACTCTAGGTTCTCAAAAAAAAAAAAAATATGCAGTAAATGGGTTTTCTCCAACATCTTACTAGGGGAGATCATTCAACTCTTGTATACAAATCACCAGGAGGGAAAAACACTGATGCGAATGAAAAAATGTTTCTTTTTCTATGAGAAAAATGCAAAAAGGTAGCTTTTGATGGGCAGGACCACAAGATAGAAAGGGCTCAAAGATCGCTGCAACTTGAAGATTAGAGTATAAGAGAGACAAGAGGGCTGAGAATGGGGATGTGGACGTCACCCACCTGGAAGTGACCCTGAAACACAGAGAATGAGCAGTGTTTTAGGGAAGTTGTCAGTTGAAAAGATAGAAACCATGAACTCAGCCGTGTAGAGAGCTGCGTGATGCCATGCCTTACAGGTGGCGCTGATTCCCGCCCTTCACCTTTCCAACGGTGAATGCTCTCAGGTGTGAACAACTCCATATATGGCTAACGCTAAAGATCTGGCTTCCTTCCGCGTTTCTGGACCTATCTGCATCTCCCACGTGGCTTGCTGGGGTTGGCTACCCAGAGGTTATTTAAGCTGTAGACTGGCTTTACCCTGGGGAAGAGGTTGCAAGAGGTAGCGAGAGGTGCGAGAGGTTGCAAGAAGTAGGGAAAGGGTGAAAAGATGATTCAAAGGTCCTGAATAAAAACCGCAGTGAGAAGAGTCTGGTGTTGCGTCTTCCTTGCTGGCGAGGCGGGCGCGACACAGCTGTGCTTATTTTCCTCACATTATATTACTGAAGGTAGGCGGGTAGCGCAAACAGATTACTTCGTGACTTTCTCTTATCCACCTTAATGACCCAGGAACAGGGAAAGAAGAATGGGAGTTGGATTGAGTACAATTTCAAACAGTCAAGGATTAGCAGAGGTTGAGGCTTTTCTCATAATGGAGAGCCACATAAACATAATCGGTGCCCGACTACAGAGCATGCTCTGAATTTGAAACCAAGGTCATTGAAAATAGGAATCCCCTGTTCTTTGACTATTTTGCCAACATAGGCAAAAAGCAATGGCACTCATACAAACAGTCTAGAAGAATGATGTCATTGTTTTAAATGTGTTATTACTATTTGAGTTACTGAGACTCTCTTATTATCTTGTCATTAATTTTTGTTAGTCACTCTTGAAGTTAGCTGTCACATTTTCCTCTGATCAGGTGAAAGGAAGGTATGAGGGCAGACAGAACACTATGGCTTTAATCTGTGTTTCCTTTTAAAAACACTTCTTCTCCTCTAAAAAGCCATGATTTTAAGGGTTTCTTTATAACTTAACTTTTCAGACACTTATTTTCTTGTCTTTTATATATTCCTATTTTTTAAGTTATCTGAAGGGGCTACGGAGATAACTCAGTTGGGAAAGTGCTTAACCTGATGTTGAGCCCTAGAACACACATGAAAAAAAGCTAGGCATGGTGGAACACACTTTTAGTCTAAGCTCTGGGGAGACAGAGACAGCTGGATTCCTGATGCTCACTAGCCAGCCAACCTGGAGTACTTGTGAAGCTCCCAACCAGTTAGAGACTCTGTCTCAATAAAAGGTAGATGGCACCTGAGGAATGATACTCAAGATTGACTTCAACCTCCAAACATGTGCACTTGTGCCTCTCATAAACGTGCGCACGCGCGCACACACACACACACACACACACACACACACACACGCATGGATACACACGTATCCATGGATTTACTTAACTGTAAATCATTACAAAGCAGTAGATGAAAGCAGATTTGGATATGACCTTTAAAAAGTTCAACAATTAAACTTAAAAACAATATCATAAAAAGTAATTTCAGTGAAGCTCCTCCTTATTCTCCATATCCTTCCAGATGTGCAGGCACCACTGTTCTACTGTGCCTTTATCTGAGATCATTTGCTAAGGGAGGGCACACATGGGTGTTGTTCTCCTTGAGCAGAGGTCAACTCTCCTCTGAATCAAATTCCAAATGATGTGGCTAGGGCCTAAACTTTTGCATCTGGAAAATGTTGTCAGTCAGCATTGAATGTATTTACCCACCGAAAATGAGTTTTGTTTCACTACCCCTTGCTATCACCCATGGTAATTGGAAAGTCAGTTTGAGATGTTCTTTATCGTGGCTCTCAAAATTGACCAAGGATGCAGAACCCACTTCTTAAACCAAATATAATTATTCTCTGGCTGTCCAGCATGATCACCACGGGCTGACAGTCCTGCTGTATTTATTTTTAATGTATTTTTTCTGGTAGAGTACATTATCCTTTCATATCTTTCAGTTTCTGCTGCAACCTGACACTTTCTCTCTTAAAGGAGTCTCATTACTATCCAATGATTTTTCTCCACTTTACAATAAAGGCACTAAACTGGGACACCCATCACAAAACACCCCCCCCCACCAAACTATATGGCACATTTTCTTTCCTTCCCAGAACTTTCCTCTATGTGATCTTTATGGTTTCAATAGCTCTCAAGTGTCAACAGAGACCTGAAACTTTTCAACCGTTGGCTGCCTACCTCATTCGCCCTTCGTTCCTCCCAGGCAGCATCCTAAGTAGAATGGAATGTCGAAGCACCGGATTGGCTCATGGGCAGGGCATTCATTCTCCAGGAATGCCCTGTAGATACCAATTGAAACTGCATCATCCATAAAAGTAATCCATAGACCCATTTGCTTTTCATTTTTGGCTTATGATAGCAATAATGACTATAACACAGGGCCCAGGAATTGATGACCAGCTGGGGTTAATGGCCCTTGGCTGCACTGAGGGCTATCAACTCCCCCAGCTGGTCATTAATCCCCAGGAAATGCCCCATACCTTGATCGTTATTACTTAATTAATGCCTCTTTCACTTTCAGCCTAAGTGGTCAGAGCACTGTAACCCTAACAACAGCTTGCAGTTTGGAAGCGTGGATTTCCACTAAAATACTGGAATTCCCTGTAGCTGCATACATATTTTACTTTTTTTTTTGGAATAGCTGATGATGTTTGCCTCAGGCTTTTCTTTCTCCATCTTTCAGGGGCGGGGATGCATTGTGAGGATTCATTCTTCATGTGAATATTTGCTATGTGCACACCAGAAGTACAAAGTCAAAGATAACTTAACTGTGCTATTCTTAACTCCTGTTTTATGTTATATAGATGTGTTTTTGTTTTTTTTTTCTTTCAGAGATCTTAACACAGAATTAAACAGAAAAAAGAAAAGCACCCCTTCAACTATCGTTTAGAACAGGCTTGAGTTCTTGAAATGGTGTACTAATGGAAGTGATTCCATTGCTGTGAATTCCCAAATGCTTCTACAGCCAGCTAAGTCATACCCCAAATAAATAGCCTTACACTTACTACATATCATATTTTCAGAGTTTTCTTTCCACTATAGTCAAAGGAGATGGATTTTGTTGAGTTTGGTAATGATGAACAAACATGAGTAAATAAAAATACAAATGTTGAACATGCAATTGCCAAGGAATCAGCCTGATAGATTCTACTGGGACTGGCCACTTTTATAGAGGACAGGCTGTTTGGGAATGAGCCATACACTGACCCTGAATAATCATAACATCTTCTGGCTCAAGTAAACATCTGCATTTATCTTCAGGAAAATCACAAAAGAAATGCAGTCCTCTCCTAACTGTATCCTGCGAGAAAGTCATGTTATCTGGAGAAGTTTGTTATGGTTATGAGAGATTAGCAGTGATTCATGATCGCCAGAGGCTCAACTGAGTAGACCAACTGAGAAAGATCATTTGAGAAGACCCAAATTATAGTGTCTTATCTTAAAGTTTACTTTGGGACTCATGCATCCCAGGGATGAATGTAGTCAGCAGAAATATATTCTTGGCAGAAGAATGATTGAATCTTAATAATGAGCAAAGCATTTTGCAACAGCCATTAGCTCCCTGACTCAACTTCATACATTAAGTTATGATTAAGCATAGATCAAATCCAGTGGATAAAAAATTATTTGGAATATAGTTGGATGAACACTCGCTAAATGCATCTTCAGGATAAACACTTGTAGCGGATAGGTAATTTTTTCTTATACTCAAGTTTGGGTTCACTTCCACTTCTCGGCAGTGCATACAGAAATTTCTTGCCTATCCTTAAATTTCTTTTATTAAATTGCCTTTTCTTCTAGGCCTCCAAAGAAATAAAACAACAATTCCTTTATCCTTTCTTCTGAAGTTTTATTTCCCTACAATTTGTCATCTTTGCATCACAATTTTCCTTCAGTTCCCTAAGGTCTGCTTTGGGCTGCGTGTTTGCAGATGGGTGTGTAGGTCAAAAATTAGGACACTGATAATGCAAGGTATCAATCAAGGATTGTAGCATGGTTCATAGTGTCTGCACTGAATCACAAAATGTTAGAGTTGAGGTCTGTTTCTCTTGATAACCTGTCAAACACTTGAGTGGCTTCAAGATGGGCACCCAATCTCATTTTTCCACTCTTTCTGTTCTGCAAGCATAGGTGAATGCTATGACTCCACATTGCACTGGTTATGGGACTTATGGAGATTCAAAGAGACAATTAAAATAGTAACAGCAAAGCAGACAGAATCTATAGCATGAATGAACCTGGAGACCATTACAAAAAGTCGAACAGATGAACATGTATGGGTCATGTCAGTGGGTGTCTTTCTGTAATAAGAAGCCTGAGGACTTAGGAGCCATGTTGCAGGGATGCCTAACTTTTATTCAAGTGCAGACCAGCCCTCCAAAATGGGATGCCAGAATTGAATTATAAGAACGAAAGGAAATTAGTGGAAACAGTTCCAGGTTAAGGAGTAACTCTTATAAGGGCACAAACATATGACAGCAGGTACTCCTAGCAAGTGGTCCAGTGGTTGACATTCCTAACCATTCTATGAACACCTTTGCTCATGCAGTTAACTGCCACTGTCTTTTGTTGGACCCCACCGGTACCCCCCACACACACAATCGAATGAAATGTATATACATATGTATATGTATATGTATATATATATATATATATATATATATATATATATAAAATTTTAGCCTTAAACTATTATCCAAGCATAGAATCCAAATGAGTTAGGTTCACCATAGAAGAATTGCATGAAATAAGCTTTGACACTGTTAAAACTGTGAAACAGAAAACAACCTAAAAATGCCCTAATTAGAGATAATCATCGCTGTGGGTATTTTTCACGTGTTATTTTCTAATATCTGTTACAGACTGGGCAGTCTCCACGTTTTCTTAATCGTATTTCTTACAAAATTGAGACATTAAAAATAAGTCTACAAAGTACTCTTGAATGTTTCATGTACTTTACTTAAAATTATAATTGAATGCTTAAAGCAAAATTGTTACCTGAAATGTGCAAATTATTACAGCAGTAAGTTATAATGTAAGTAGTCGCATGCAAGCGATGTGTTCTAGAGCAATAAGTAAGTCTTGAATTTAGAGTAATGTCAAAACCACAGAGAAGCTATGAAAACTACAGGGGTCCCGTGCTCCCACGCATCCCTTACCGTCATTACTGTAGTAAATGTATTATAGCTCATACTCACATAGAAACATCAGTTAGCAAAAGTCCATCCTGCCTGGAGACTGTGAGGCTCCCTTATTCTTGCTGCCTCCGACTGGTTTAAGGAATGTGAGTCAGAAATCCTACAATGCTCTGTAATTTGGATTTGCCTGGTGTTTCCCCTTATAGTCAGACAGAGTTTGGGTAGTTGTAGGGAAGAAGACTATAGACATAAATTGCCATTGGTATCAGATGATACCAAAAAATGTCCTATCAATGTTATCCCCTAACCGCTAATGACCAATGAATCTGTCTTCAATACTTTCACCTATCTTCAATACCTGCTTGATGTAGTACTTGTTAGTATTCTCATATAAGGTTACTGTATGATACATACAATATTCATAAGCCAGTGGATAGATATTTTGCCATTTTTCAATGTTTTATGTATTCTTAAGAATGATAATGTCTTACACCTTAAAGAAAAAAATTGGACAAAGTAAATACAAGAAATGTCAAGTTGAATATCATATTGTAAGTCAAATATTTTTCCATTTTGCACTCTTTATTAAAATAAAGTCCTCCTGAACAGCCACACAGAGCCGGTGGAAGTGACATCCTACTTCCTCAAGAAGAAGTGTATATGTAATTTGTGGGTACTCTTCCAACAGATTATTTTCGCTGTGTTAGTTTTACTTAGTAACAATGTACAAAATATATTAATATTTGTGTTTTTAAAGGAACAATAGATAGGGCTCTATAAAAGTCTATACAAAGAATAGGGATGGATACGTGAGAAAGCATAATGTTAAGAGTAATTTAAAAAGCAAAGTGGAAAAATACCTTAATTAAAACATAATACTTAAATAATTTCAATTATTAACTGTTTATATCTATTGCAAGTCTATAAAATTTAAAGCATTTTTTATTTGTAGGACCACACTGAAGAGAGGTTTGCTGGTGTCATTTTGTCGTTATGTATAGAACAGAGGACAATGCCAGATTGATGATCTCAGTGGTCACACATAGTACTTTAAGATAGGTCCCAGAGTTATCTACTCTATCCATGCTCAAAGTCAATGTTGATGTCATCCAGAGCTGTGTGTGTGTGATTGGTGGTAGCAGAATTGGGTAAGAGAATCGATAATCTGATTAAAAGACAAAGCTCAAGAGTCTTCTAAACTTAAAATGTTGATTTGTTATCTTAGCACCTGTCTTAGCACATATCTTAGCATCGGAGCACTGATTGTATAAGCTACCCAGGTCACCAGCTTTACTAGGAAATTCACCCTCATGTGGGCATCCATAGAGATTAATAGTGGCATTAATGCCTGTGTTTGTTTATTCCTGTGAAAGCTACTTTTCTCCGTATTGTATCATCAGCCATTATCAAGGGGGAAATAATTAGAATCGCACCACACAAAAGAATCATGGAATTAGCATGCTTCTTTTGTTTTTGTACAGGATTACAATTTCACTATTACACATGGGTGTAATTTCACAATTTTACATATGAGACAGTTGTGTTACCTAATAATTCATTAAAAGGAGCAGAGCATGAACTTAAACTTCAGAAGAAAACGGCAACACCGGAAAACATCTGGGAATGGAGGCTGTAGTTCAGTGGTTCAAGAACACTCGAGTGGTAAGTGGAAAAAAATCATGGACTGATTCTCAGAACCATAAGAAAGGAGGAAAGGAAGGAAGGAAGGAAGGGAGGGAGGGAGGGAGGGAGGGAGAGAAAGAGGGAAGGAGGGAGGGAGGGAGAAATAGTAACATGACATAAAGTACCTTCATCTAAATTCAGGAGGAAGGTTAAGTGTCAAAAGATAATAATTTTAAAAAAACCAAAAGAGGATGAAATGAGTAGGTACAAATGAGATAAAAATAAAGAAAATAAAAGAGCCAATAAGACATTTTCACCATAGACCTGTGAAAGAGATACCGAGAATAAGACAAAACAAAAGCAGCAAAAATAAAATAGCTACCAGAGCTGCAGGTTCCTTGAGTAGGAACCTCTTCAGATATTGTGAACCCTTCTCCATACAGGGATAAGGCCCTGGAATGTGAATTGTTTGAACTTATATAGAATGTGATAGTATGCCTAGATATTGATTTTAATATGATGAAGAAAGGTAAAAAAAATTCAGACATCATAACACTGGGCAAGATAAACTGGTCAGAGAAATACACAGAGAATAATATGCTCTTAGAGAGCAAGTCTGTGGGAGTATATTCTAGGCCTTTCCCTTGTTCCAAGGAGGCATACTTTCTCCTCAGCTTACGGTATGTGATTCTTCAACATCTTTTAAAAATTACATAAAGTGTCATTAGTTGGACAATGCCTACACCATATAAAATTGCATGCCAAATTTCAGCTGATGTTAGATGAGCTGCCTCTGCTTTCCCCGCCATAGGATATGATGATCACAAAGCAGTTCTTTAACTGGGAGGGCACTAGAATGCAATCCACATGTCAGTCCACTACAAAATTTTATCAGGACCACTCCAGTCTCGGGTCACAGAAATGATGGCGTCTCCTCCTAATGTTACTTCAGGTCAGTGTCAGATTCACTAATGAAGCTGAAAAAAAATCTGTTCCAATGAAGCTTTTTCTCTACACGATTTGAATAACTGAAACAAATCTGAAATTTCTATCATGGTAAAATCTAGCAAATTGGATGGCCGTTGAATGGATGTATGATACATTCTGAAACCTGAAGCAGGTGAGGTATAGTGAAAGGGAACGGCTATCTGAATAAAAAAAAAAAAAACAGTGTTACTTTACTTTCACTGCTGGCCAATGTGCAGGCCCTACAAGTATGTAAATTATATTAAGCATATTATATTTTAAGATACAAAATGATAGCTATTAAATTTATACTTTGAAATTGTATTAGCTCTTATGGATCTGATCTAAAAATAGAATGAATCCTATCAAGTGCTTCACCATCTCTAGAAGATAAGAATGTGTCATTAAGAACTGCATATTGATTTTAATTACAACCGGCACTACACCATTAATATGAGTTGTGGTGCCACTAAGGAGGTTGTCAAGGGGGGATTAATTAATTAATTGTAAATTAATTAATTGGGAATGAATCAAATCATCCCAGGAAAATGAATACAGGCTTGGGACGGGAGGATTAAACTCGCAAAAACAGATTGAAAACCCAAGGCGATCTAAATTGCTAATCACGGCTGGAGAAAATTACGTCTCTCATTTAAAGATTACCTGTTGTCTGTTTGATAAAACAGAATAAAATAATAGAATGAATAGATTAAATGCAGGGTTTCCTTAAAAACGGGATGGAAAGTTCAAAAATATTTTATTTAAACATGGAAAAGTAATTTGAAGTTAGGAATGATCAATGTTCATCATAAATTCATATAGTTTTATTATCTGTAGATGGTTAAGGAAGAAACTCTATGCTTGGGAAGAAATGAAGGCACTGAGTCAAAAAAAGTTCCAGCATGAAAAGTTTGGTCAATTTTATAAAATAATTTCTCCTCTATACTGGGATCTATTATTTATTAATCACATTTTTTTAACACTAAGCAGGAGAGATTGCCTAATGCATTTAGAGAAGAACACACTAAAATGGAATACATGTTACAAACTCAAAATTGTATTTTAAAATATACAAATAGGTGAAAAGGGCTGATAAATTTTAAAAATAAAAACGTGTCTGGTATAGAATAAAGTTTTATTGAAAGTGTTTGACACTTCGTGTCTGAATGAAAAAGGGAAACTAATTAGAAAGTTTCCTAATAGCCAGGGAAGGACTGTGAGTTAGTTATCTTCCATTAGTAAGGACTGAGCTAAGATGTGTAGAGCCTTACCGACCATTTTTCAAGACTTACCTTCCCCTGAGTGAAATACAGAACCATTCTCCTCTCTTTGAGTAGAGAAATGATATGATATCAGCTGTGACTTAGAAAAATCACAGTGGTCTCTGTGCTGATTATAAGGAACAGGAGTAGAACTAAGATGAGTCAAGAGGTCACTGTGGCATTTCAGGAAGGATACAATGGAGGCTCATCCCATGGTCAGTTCAGTTCTTAAGATGGCAGTGACTAAAGAGTTTGCTAATACAATGGCAATTGAGTATATGAAGAGAACAGGAGGAATACAGGAATGTAGGAAGGGTTTTAACTTGAGCCCTTGGGAAGATATCACTGCCTTCAACTGAGATGGGAAGACAGACATAGAACAAGTTCAGGAGGAAAAAGATAATGCTCAGATTTGTGTATGTTTCGTTTGAGATGCTTAGTAAATTTAGTTGGATGTATGAATCAGAAGGAAAAGGGTCAAGGCTAGAGATATAAATTTTGGAGTCTATGGATAAAAGTGTTTTGTTGCTGTTGTTGTTTTTTATGAACATAATGTTTCCCCAAGGGGGTGAGTTTTGTCTGACAGTAAAGGAGAACTAAGGAAGAAACATTGGGCATACCAGCATTTAACTTGAAGAACAAAGGAACAATTAGACAGACAGACAGAGGGTTTGGACAGACAGATTGAAAAATCCCAAGAGAACATAACATCTTGAAAGCTAACTAGAGAAAATATTTCAAGGAAGAAGTGATCAGTCATGTTGACATGCTGCTGAGAGTTGGTGGAGTGAAGTTATAAAATATAGGATTCACTCAAAATTTTCATCAGGAATCAAATAATAGATATTTGCCAGCATTGTTTAATATGGTAATGAATTCTAGCATCAGACATCTCCCAACTCCATCCCCAGTACCTTCAGCTGATTAAGAAATGATCCCTCTGATATTTAAAACTTATAGATGCATAAAATTCTCAGTGAAATAATTTATGTGTAATCATATGTGAAAAGCTTGTGAAGTAACAGATAATCATCACTGTAATCATAGAATGTAATGTAAACAATATGAATATTACCATGAACCTAACTAACTTCATTATATAATCATCATACTATTTATTATACACATTATATAATTATTCACAATGCTAGATATGCATTCTGCCATCAATGAGTAGCATTATGTTTCATAGAAATATGAAAATAGAATTATGTTTCATGACAATTTTATTGATTTGTTCTTTCAATCATGCATCAAATGTAGGGACCTTAGCATTTACTCTTGATCCACTAGCACCCAAGAATACAAAAATAAGAAATTTAAAGTACTCTCTTATCCATACTATACAGAGCTTATTTCTCTGTTCCATGTGACGGTCCCATTAGTGGCTCTACCACTTGCCAGACAAGCAACCTTAAGTCAATTACAAAAGCCTGCTCTTTAAAAATGGGATGTATCTTCTCTCCAGGCAAAGCGGTGGTGCAGATAAAAGAGTGACGTCGGAAGTGCTCTAGTCTGTCATTTGGTGGACATCTACAAAGGATCAGTGTTGCCATTACCGTGAAAGAGGATTGAGGTTCTTGGAGGAAATAGTTCATGGCTTTCACTTTTATTGGAGGTTGAGATGTAGCATGAATTCTAATTGGTCTTAACAAGAAAAACCTGGAGTCAGATATAGGCGTAAGTGCTGAAAGATGAGAGAGGCAAAGGAGCAAGGCACAGTCACTGCTGACCTTGCCAACTCCTCTGCCTGAACGGGGAGTAGCTCCTGTCTCTGTTCACACTATATTCTTCTCTCTGCCCAGCCATATCACTTCCTGTCTCCACTTCCCTAGTGCTGGGATTAAAGGTGTGTGATCCCAAGTGCAGGGATTAAAGGTGTGTGCCATCACTGCCTAGCCACTATCGTTAACTAGTGGCTACCTCTGATCTTCAGGCAGGCTTTATTTGTTAGAGCACAAACGAAGTATCACCACATAGACATGTCTTTAAAAGATATCAAACAATACTTAAGATTCAAATAATATTTTGTTTATAACTAGCTGTATTCTTTTCCTTTCCATGAAAGGTTTGAGAAAATTGAAAGATTACGCTAAGTGGCAATAATGACAAAGAAAACAGTAATCAAAATGCACATATGCAGAATACTTACGCTTGTTACAATTTATGAGACTTTCTATTGGGAGATTTAAATTCAATTCAGAGTCTGCAAACAGCCAAAACTATGAAGGAATCTTAATCAAGCAACAATTCTCACTATCAACAAAGCAGCTTCTTGTTGCTCCTAAAAAAAAAAATCAAAGTTTACTTAATATGCAACCATAAAAGATGCTTTCTACTAGAGGCTCCATGGGGCTCTTGAAGCGAAGCAGATTGCACTCCCAGTATTTCTGCAGCAAATTCTGTTGTAGAAGTCATGTGCACGGTTCTTGTGATGCCTTTCAAGAAAAGATAACCTAGTCCTACTGGGAAAAGTTGAGTAATGACGATTCTTTGTCAAATGAGAACAATAACATCCAAATATACAATGATCACTTTCTCTGGTAATCTGAAAATTTTCCAATTATTGTGTATATCTTATCATTTCAACATGTGTTTGGTTGCTTGCTTTCAAATTATAAATATGTATTAACATGCCCATATAGTGCTATATTTATATCAATGACAACTACTAGAAGAATGAATAGGCTTTTATTTAATAAAAATAGTTACTTTTGATAGCATTACTTTTATCTAGATCTTTAACAGGAGCTAGATAAAAGATAAAGACCCCAGGAATTGTATTTAGTATTCTTTAAAAAGAAAACTAATGTGTTGTGACAATCTACTGGGGGAAACAAATGTGGCCTTTTCAAGTTTTTCACCAGGATGAACACCCAGATAGGGATTCTGTCCACTACTGGGTAGGAAACTACAGCAACTGACAAGTGGTACCAGGACTTTTCTCAGAGGGAATTTTTTAATGAATAATCACTTACAATCTGAAGCCTCAATGGGAAACCCTTCTACAAATGTGTCCCTTCAAGAGTACGGTGTTGATATTGCTTTACACCAATCCAAATGTCCATGGAGGCCTCTTGGGGCTTGAGTGACATGTCAAAGAACATACAATTGCTACTTCAGCAATTCTCATTGATTTTGACATTCTATATAGTGACAGTGTTTCTCTTCTGCTGTCATTCTTTTGTTTGTTGCTGTTGTTGTCCATGGCCTTCATCATAAAAGTTGCTGGCCTATCCTCATTTTTCCTTTAAATATGCTCTTGACGCTATTGAGGAAATGTCAGAAACAATGAAGAGAAAACCTAACATGCTGTCCAACCTAACATGAAGTCCGTCTTTTGAGATGAAAAACACTCATAATGAAAATGAGTTGACAGCTTACTTGATGATATTTACAGCTGGATATGACGTCAATCGGAAGGATAGTACAGATCAATTTTAATGGCAAGTAGCTAAGCATGCTTATTGATCTGGCCGCTTGCTACTCAACAAATGGCAAAGACCATTAATATGCTAGCACCAGGGACGTGGGAGAAGCATAAAACAACAAGTAACTTTGAGCCTTTGAAGAAGATAATTTAAGTGTGCTGATTTGATGATCAAAGGGAAAGTGTGAATTCATGATTTAACCTCCATTCACCACCTTTCACCTAAAAATTGATTGCCATCTTAGGAGTCATATTTTATTTGAGAAAAAAAATGAATATATTTCATAATTTCTTCTTTAAGATCCCTGCTTTAGGAATGTTGTCTGCTGTCTAGATGCTAATTCTAATGTACTTGTTTTTTTCCCCTTTGGAGGAGAAGAATCATTTTGGCCAGTGCAGAATGACTGGGAGGTGTAACACGAATCAAACACATTTAGGGATGTTACTGCTCCGCCCATGCCTGCCTTCATCTTTTCTTCCTATTCTATAGGACAATAACAGTCCCTCCCTGGAACAGAAATATGGTTAAGATCATGTCTATTATATGCTGCTTGCAGACATTAATTTTAGGAAACAGTAAAAACTGACAGTTGAGCCCACATAGTAGTAGTCAATATTACAAATATATATCACTTGAATGTGGTTGCTGCTATTGAAATGAAACTTTTCCTAGTCTGGAGGAAATATGAATATCCTACAGCTCACCAAACAAACTTTTCATTTAGACATCTTAGATTGTATTTTAATATACCTAAAGGAGTCTCACCAAATGGATGTTAGGTGGGCTGTCTGTAATAATGAACTTCCCAACCTCTAGAGATGCAGGACATCTGCTCAGACCAAAATGTGTTGTTTATGAAGCTCCCACACTCTGGAGACATATGTACAGAACCAATGTGAAAATAACAAGTTTCAGGCTCTTCAAATGGTTTCTAGTGAGCCAGAAAAGATGCATTACCCATCACAATGTGGGATAAATCCTTCTGCAATACACAAGATTCAAACTTTAACTGACAGACAACCTTTGATAGACAAAGAGAGCTGATATACCTTGTCATTGTAGAAGGGGAAAAATGATACAGTTTTACATAGAGAAGGCTATGCCTTCCTATATAAATATAAGTGGTCCATTAAGATGGAAGATTAGAAAAGAAAGTCAGGTCTTTTACTGATTTATATTTATGATTTCTTATAAACCAGATTTCTTGTCCTTTTTAATACTGAATGATATATTGAATTGCATTTTCTTATTTGTCCTTATAAGAAAAAAAACCCGAGTTCAGTACTATGCACACTCTCCATTCCTATTGTTTAGCATTTAGTGATCACTTTCATAGGACACCGACATTCTAAAACCATTTATAATATCATTGGCATTAATGTCAAGATGCAAAAGGCAGCCAAAAATCGTGTGTTTATAGTATACCCACTGCTCTGTCACTTCCTAAATGCCAAGTTACTTTCTCTTCCTTATCCTTACTATCACCAGATCATTAAAATTAATACTTCACTCTTTGGAAATGTTTGAGTAAATTCAAGGGCTATATCTTCAATACACATAGTATATTAAGGTGTTCAGGGTGGACAGACAATGAGAGAAATTCACAAAATATATACATATCCATTATTTATAGCATCTTTTGTGACAAGATTTGCTAACTCAATACTAGAATTTATACATATTCTCATTGCTTAGAAATACTTCAGATCTCAGAGGTATAAAAGAGTAATCTGCTAAAAATCTAAAAAAGCTTGGCTAATCAAATGGTAGTATATTAAATGTGCATTTCATTGAGGAGTGTTAAATAGTGTTTCTATTATTGAAGGTATTAAGACAGTAATTTAATGGTAAAATTGTAAAGGTGTTAGAAGATTGGTACTAAGCTAAACATTTCAAATCTTCTTGCAAAAAATAAAGATATTAAGCATAGAAAATTTCAAAATAATTACTGTTAATGTGGCCCCTTCAGCACACCACTTTATTAGGTCATGTGAGCCTGCTGTGCAAGGTGAGAGAACAGACCATGACAGCTAACTCACCAGAGAAATCTCATCCATAGATTCACAGGCACACGCACACAGAAACACAAGTTGTGCGTGTGCACATGCACACACACACTATATATAGAATGGCAAACCCATATCCAATCACTGATTTGCATGGAAGTACAATAGGTCAGCTTTTGACTGAATTGTAAGAGACTCTAGGGCAATTTGTACTCCAGAATTCCTTGATTCCTTGTGGAATGAGACTGTCAACCATATCCTTGTTTAGATTCTTTCCCTAGCATATCCCACTTCCTCCTTACCTTTCATTTAATAACATACTTCCAAACTCTTCATTCACTCTCTGCCTTTAAACAACATGAGCAATATATCAAGTAAGTGCTTCTTCTTCTTTTTCCTCATCCTCTTCCTCTTCCTATTCTTATTCCTCCTCCTCCTCCTCCTTCTTCTTCTTCCTCTCTCTCTCTCTCTCTCTCTCTCTGGTTTTATGTACACTAGGATGTCCTTGAATTCATTATGCAGTCAAGAATTAAGAATGACCTTTAACTTCTTAAATCCTCCATTTTCAAGTGCTAGGATTATAGGTGTGCACACAATAGCCACTCTGGGAATCAAGCTGTGCAAGGTAAGCAAGCATTCACAGTAAGTTATATCCCCAAAGTAAACTAACATTTCCAACATGCTTCAAAGTTTTAAATATTTTATTAATTCATTGAGAGCTTCATAGAATGTATTTTGATTATACTCCTTCCATATTTACCCTCTCCACCTTCAGCTCCCTGACCACTGGATTCTGAGTTTTTTGTTTGTTTTTTTTTCTTGAAGTTATCCTCTGCTTCCAGCCTTTACTATCTTTCTGTCCTTTCTTCCCTGAAATTCCCTGAGCCTTGCAGGTTGTGATATGAACATCTTTTTTTAAGGCTGAGAACTCCACAGTCTCAGTCTCTGCATGTTGACTTGCTATGTGACTTTATGTTTTCATCTACTGAAAGAAGAAACTTCTCTGATGAGGGCTGGAAGATGAACTGATCTATGGGGACAGTAATAAATCATTAGGGGTCATGTCATCTTAATACAGTAGCATTCGGTTCTCTATTTAGTGGCTAATCTAGTGATATATTTAGTAGATAATATAGTACTCAATTACAATGTCAGAATTAGATTCCTTCTCATGAAGAGGGAAACAATCATGCTGAGTGAGTTAACATTGACACAAAAAGGCATACATGCGATGTTTTCTCTCATTTGTGGATGTAGCTTTGAATCTTCAGATTTATGAGCTGCATTTGAAATGCTCACAGAGCTCAGGAAATTAGTATGCGGCCATGGGGAGCAGATGCTTTAGGTGGAGAAAGGACAACACACAGTGGTACATGGGTTAAAGAGAGAATCATAGATGAGGAAGCGCTAAATTGAGATGGGAAATGGGAGGGCAGACTAGAGGAGGGAATATGAGGAGGAGTTAATAACAGCAGAGGCTTTTTGAAAAGATTACATGTAAAGCTAATACTTTGGAAGATTCCTAAAATATGTATGAATGCATATATCAAAAGAGTTCTAATGTACAATATAGCAACTAGACATCAGATGCCAGCAAATAACCCCAGTACCAGAATGGGTTATATATTTGTGAGTTGTTAGCCAATGGAATCCCATACACCCCCAAGTCCTAACAGGCTATTGTCAATACTCTTTTTTACTCACCAAAGTTTGACCGTATGACCCTTTTATAATAGTTTTGTTTCAAGAAGTAACTTCAAAAAATGAAACTATAACAAGCAATTGAATAATTTCATACATTCACATTTACTTTGCTAAAAATTTCAGCATGCTCTGAATCCTTACCTGATATGTGGCCCTTTTACTATCCCCTCATGCCAATGTTTGAGCCCTACTCAGGGTTATTTAAAACTAACCTAATACAGACCACTCATCTTCCTCTGTGTTCAGCCCCTCTCCCTTTCTATTCATAATTTTCTATTATTATAACATAACTTCTAGGGAAAGGCTTCAAACAGTACCATAGAGAAGAAAACAAAGAAAAACTTATTAATTTGTACATTGTATCAAATAGATTTAAAAATTGACATCTGAGACAAGCTAAGAGTTGGCTGTTCGGTAAATACAGCCTTGAAAGAATAGAATGGAGACCGGGACTTTCTCATATGACCTATAAGGCAAGAGGCAGACTCATCCCTAATCATTGTCATCGACTCTAGAGAGAATAAAGGAGGGGAGAGGAGGTCAGCATGAAATTACCCATGACTTCTTTTTACCCTTCGAAAAGAATATTTATTTCCTTTCAATTCACATGTGCTGGCCAGAATTGGGCCTCCTGGGTTTTCTATTAAGAATCCAGATTACACAGCAATAATTTTCAGGTGCCATAGCCTCTGTCAGCTGGGAACCCCAAAAGAAAGTAGCACTGGATATAGCAGAAAATCCCAAGGCAGATCTGTCCAGAATGCAGAGATTGGGATTAATGAGAGGATATGAGCAAAAAGACAGAATTTTAACAGGGAAAATCTGTAGATAGAAAATTCACAGTATAAGAGTCTATACAATTTGACTTTTCCATATGCTAATGTCATGTACATGAAACATCCTTCTATTCAATTTATCAGAGACTAAGTGTTTTGTTTTAGAAGAATTCTCTTGCTTCTCTTGCAAATGGCATAGTGTTTATATATTGCTGTTTATATATGTTGTGAGGTCTCTTGAAAAGACATTGTGAGTGTGGGTTTGAGTTACCTCCATTCTACTCGATAGGTTTCCTGTAGCAACAGCCCTGGGCCTTGCCTGGACACATCTGTAGGTCAACCTTGGTGAATAGTTCGGTGGTGTCCTCTTTTTACATTAGCTGTCCATGTTGGAAGACTCTTCCTTGGGTGTATTATCCCTTTTACACTCATCATGACTTTGTATGTCTCTTCTCCCTCTTAACCCAGGATATCTTTACTAGGAAGTTTCTTTTTTTCTTTTACTGTTTGCCTTGAAAATAACACATTCAGGAGTCCATGGGGCATTGTATTTATTGGGAACCTCAACTTTTATCCATTGATGCAATTCCTGAGAGTGGCAGCATGTATGCTTTTCCTTGTTTTTTTTTTTCTCACTTCCTTTTTTTTTCTTTCTAAGAATCATATGGAATGGACATTTGTTCCACCCAGACTCATAAATTGAAATCTTAAACCATGAAGTAAATGAAAAGAATTAGGAAGTGAGGTTTTGGGCTGTATGATTAGTTTATGAAGGAGAACCAGCAGGAAGACTTAGTATTATCATAAAATGACTCCAGAACATGCTTGCTGTTTTGTGCCATGTGAGGACACAGTGTGAGGAACTGGCCCCTCCTGGACTCTGACTCTGTCCTGTTCTTGTGATTTCAGTCACTAAGATCATAAGGAAAAGCCACCCAGTTTAAGGCATTTTTATAATGAAAACCCAAATGGACTAAGACATATAATGCCCTCAATTAGTGTACTTCTTACAAGTCAATATTTCTAATAACTGGTGAATTGTATGACTTAAAAACATCATAAAAACTGACTAACCATCTAGGAGAAGTAGCCCAAATAGAAATTTATGAAAATGCATTCACATTTGGAGACTCCTGTTCATGACCTAAAGAGATCTTTGAACTATTCCCTTTGATCTCTTCCTCATATCAATTCTTTGCGGTGAGAACTTAGCCCAAGCTGTATTTGTTTATCTGACTTCCTAAAGTCACCGGAGAATTCTTGCAAGTTAAACTCCAGTGTTTGAGAATAAAAGAGGCCAGGCAACACTGGTTCAGTCTTCATTAGAAAGACTAGAAGACTCACTTACAAATTGTTTTAGTATTCTGTGTCAGAAATAAAAAAAAGACATATAGTATGAATGAGATCCTTTGGGCTATGAAAAAGGCCATCATTCACCACCCACAGATTAAAAGAGTTAAAATCTTTCTTTTTATCAACTTCCAACAAGCAAAAGTTTGGTGAAATCCTACAAGATGGAATAAGACCAGAGTATTTGTCCCTTCTCTTTCTTATTTATTTCAATCTCTTTTCTCAAAGACAGCCATTGAGACAAAATTTTCTATGTCAACTCACTGAGGACTGTCTGCAGTCATTGGAAATGCACAATAATTGATTTCAATAATTAATTCCTGCTTGTCGATGGGCCATTGCCCATGTACTTCTCCTAAGGCCCCAGTTAAAAGGAACTCAGAAGCAGGAGTGTGTAAACAGCTATGTTACTTTGGGGAGCTAAAATCCCCTAACATACTGTAGATTTGGGAAGAGCTTTTAGGCCTCGGGCTATTTGAAGTTAATTCCTATCTGGTCCCCTGTTATCTTATGTTGTCTGTGATTTTCTAACCATACCAGAGGAGTAGAAAGTCAAGTGGAGAGCTAGACACCTTGGTAGTAAGTGATCTGAACTCAGACAGAAAAATCTGTCTTTTCACAATACCAAAAATACCCTAGGAAAAGAAAAGGCAAAGAGAGAAGGTTCTGGAAGGAAAGGCACTGGGGTGGGGGAGAGCTAGAAATGGAAAAATCATCAAGGATGAATGTCAAAAGGCAAAAATTTTAAAAAGAAAGCACCTTATTTTAAGTGTCATTTAAGGTCATATTAAGGTCATTAAGCAAATGACCTTACTACCTTTTCATTTTAAAGGTTTCTGTAGCTCAGACAACTTTCAAATATTTATATGAAATCATGCTGTGGACCTTTCAAAAAATGATTCAGGCCAGGTGATGGTGGCTTAATTACTTTAAATCCCAGCACTCAGGAGGCAGAGGCAGAGTCAGAGGCAGGAAAGTCCTATCTACACAGAAAGTTCCAGGACAGCCAGAGTTACATGGAGAAACTCTGTCTCAGAAACAACAAACAAACAAACAAACAAGATGACTCAGTCTGTGCTATCATGACTACCTTATGAACAGAACCTAAACTGACTCCTAGAATAGTGTTTCATAGCTTTCTTCAAAATGTTTCCATCTAGGTTTTGTTATATCTATATATATATATATATATATATATATAGACAGACATATGCACACACATATATATGTTAGTGCAATAATACAAATGTAACAGCTCAGGCGAGCAGAACGGCCCTTAAATTTAATACTAAAATATAACTTTAAACCTCCTCTTCACCCAGAATGTGGCACAACTCAGGATTTTTACTAATCGGGGAATTTACAGCCCCAAACTGATTGGGATGTCAAAGCCTCATTGTAAATCAGAGCTTTAAAGAACGGGAAAGCAGAAATGGAAAGCAAGCTGTAATTAAGTATCAGACAACACATGGTCCTAGGCAGCCAGGTACAAGAACCAACTTCTTGTTACTACCTAGTCCCAGGGCAACAAGGTTCCTGACGCAAAGAACAGATTGAAAGAAAAAGTCGACCAGATGTTTTTCCTCTTAAATGGGTTAAGTCAGACCAAACCTAAAATTAGGAAAACACACGGGGCTGATTTACTACTGCGCTGGGAGGGGTGGCTGTGCTGGGAGCTGGGGCTGGTGGCTGCAGAGTCTCCGCTTATTAATGGGGCTATGGGAGCAGGAAGGCCTCGCCCCTGACTGCTCTAAGAATGCCGAACGAGGACCCCAGCATGGTGACGAGAGCTGTTCTCTGAAATCTCATTGCAAATGACATTTGAATCTTCTTCAAACAGACAACGGTTTAAGTGGCAGGGGAAAAGGCCAAGTTCACGATATTTATTTTATAACTTATTTATGTTAATATTTTCTATGTATGAATTCTTATCTGTGTGTATGTGTGTGCACCATGTGCATGCCTGGTGCTTGCAGAGGCCTGATAAAAGTTGCAACTGGAGTTACCGTTGGTTGTGAGATGCTATGTGGATGCTGGGAATCAAGCCTGGGTCCCCTGTAAGAACAGCACATGTTTTTGCTCATGGAGCCAACTTTCCAATCTTCATCATAATTCTTTACAAAATTCTGGAATAAAATTAACCTGGCCCGAATGAAATATTTTTTCTCAACATGAATTTGCATGGCTAAGAAGTCAACTTCATTGAGATTGATATACACACAGACCAGTCCATCTCAGAGAGTTCGTTTCCACACTCTACCTTAAAAGTGAGCCAAATTAGCTTCCCTGCATGAAGGACAGGCTAAGTTTCACACAGTGGAACTGAGATGTTCAGGGACTTCATTGTAACTGTCACTCTTTGGGTGGTAGTGAGGGGTTGAGTGTAACTCCTTGCCAAGGATTTGATGCAAGAAGAATAGGATTTGTACAGCAACCTGTTATCTCAAGTTGCAGAAAGACATAATGCATACCTTCTCAGACAGTGGATTAAATATATAATCAAATAGCCTTTGCGTAGATCCATCCTAAGAAGCTCTTCCTCCAAAAGTAAATTTCTTGTAGTTTTTGTAAGTTGCTTATATGCCAAGTACTTCCCAGTGCCATAAAATCAGTTTTACTGTCTGCCATTTATGTGCTCTTTTTTCTTTTCCCTTCAGAAACAGCTCTAATGTGTGTGCGAGTGTGCAGATGGAACTCCTACACCGGGTTGAAATCTCTAGGTGTGACCAAGTCACAATGCCTTTAGATAGGTCACATAAATGCCATGAACCTCAGTTTCCTTATTGCAGAGTGGGGGGGAAAGCATACATCTCTGAACAGTCATGAAGGCAAGAGAAGCTCATACCTGTGAGGGCAGGTTTTATGCATGTAGTATCTTAGGGTCTCGATTGGTATGAAGAGACACCGTGACCATGGCAAGTCTTACAAAGGATAGCCTTTAATGGGAGCTGGCTTTCAGTTTCAGAGGCTTAATCTGTGGTTGTCATGGTGGGAAGCATGGCCGCATACAGGCAAACAGGGTATTGGAGAGGTAACAGTGAATTCTACATCCAGATTGGCAGACAGCAGTAACAGAGTGCCATACTGAGAACTCAAACACAGTCCCAGTGACACACTTCCTCCAACTATACCACACCTACTCTAACGCGGCCACACCTCCTAATAGCTACATATACGCCCTATGGAGCTATAGGGGGCATTTTCTTTCATACCACTACAATAGGGGGACACTCAGGCCCATAATTCATTCTGAAGAGTAGTAAAAATCTAAAGGCTACTAATTTGAGTTGGAATTAGTGGATACCATGGAAGGAGTTAGAGGGAAGGATTTGGGGAAAGAAACAGAAGGGGAGAAATGATGATTATTTTAATATACAATATACATTTCTATGTGAAGAAATATTTGGTATGAGCTGGGGAGATTACTCTCTTTTTCTTCCCCTCACCATGTGTAGGGTGCATGTGCACATGGGTATACATACAAGCACATATGTGTGCATAAATTCATAAATAAAACCTGTTACATTTGTTTAGGGTGGCTTGTGCTTATATGGTTTCATGGCTGAACATTTTTTCTGAATAACCAATTAGGTATCTCATCCCTGGGAAACACTAATTACTATTAGTTGTTTCCAGTTCTTTGTCTGGGGTTAGGGAATTGAATGCTGTGAGATTTCCTCACTTCTGCATTACCATGTGTATTGATATTGCCATTGATTGGGTCTTGGATGGTAAGTGTATTGGTGAGGTATCATGGTTGCAGCTTCCCTATCATTGTATATTTTAGATTTGAATGGAGTATTATGGGAGGTCAGAAATTAATCATGTTCTGATGTGACATTTTCTCATTAATATCATAGTGTTGTGTTTATCTTTAAAAGCACATCACTAGAATAACTGAATTGTGTGAATCTTTATAAACATTTCATTTTACATAGTATTCCTTAAAGACTATTTACCTTTTGAGTCATTTGTAGAAGTTATGACTATCATAAACACAAGACAGGTTGAGATCTTCAAGTACCAGGCCTTCCCAGTCTAGGGACAAGAAAATGTGCAACCTGGAAAGATAGATTCAACTCTTTTTGAAACCTCAGAGGAAGCATTGAGTAGTTAGATTATCATGGTAACTACACAGTATCTATGACTAATATATACAACTGTATTTTATGGCTACTAGATTAAGGATATTTCTTTTCATTCTATTTTAAATTCTATTCAAATGTAAGTCTGAATTCTCTGTTAAGCAGATCCATAACTGATGTAACTCAAAGGAGAATAGAATGTCAAAGAATGAAATTGTTGTACATGAAAATCTTGTTCTATTACTTTGGCAGTATTAAACTGCTAAATTAATTAAAATGGTCAGATATAACTCTCTTTAACTGACAAAATACTAAACCTGCCTTTGAAGTCAATCAACTTGAAAGGTTTCTTTTTAAAAAGAATCACATAGTAGATATTTGAATAAGGCAAATATATCCCCTATATCCAAGAATATATTACAGAAACAGGCACCCGCTTCTACTGACACTGTATTTTAAGAATCCAGATTCCAGCAATCAAATTATATTGTTCCCTTGTCTACTGGGACAAAACACAATCACCTTACTTTTGTATTATTCATTGATTTTGTGATTTTTAAGCAAATATAGCATATATTATGAAGTTCAAAGGTCAGTAGCTGTGAAACCAGAAGTGAGTCAGCCTTTGCTATTTACTGAATTGCATCTTCCCTGAATTCCTATGTTGAAGCATCCTAGCCTCCAGTATCTTAGAGTATGGCTCTATGTAGAATTAGAGCCCTAAAGGGAGTAATTAAGTTGCGATGGGACTATTAGGGCAGAAAATAATCTGATCTCACTGTATTCTTACATAGAGATTTTAAAAAGGAAAGAGAAGGGAAATCCGAACATACAAGAGGTACAAGGGTCCTGAACACCGAGACAGGAGCATGTGAGCACACAACAGGAAGTCAGCCATGCCCAGTACAAGGAAAGAGATCAGAAGTAGGACATGGAAGCCTCTTTATCTTGAATTACTACCTCCAATAATGAGAGGGAAATTTTATTTCAAGTATCTGCTGGAAAATGAATATGCACTTCTACCAGTATTCCTCAGCTGCATAGTTACCTTGGAGAGACAATGAACTTCATCAGATTCTTACATAATCTTTCAAGTAGATTTAGATTTTTGTGCAATACACAGGTAAATACAAGAAAGTGTCCACAAAATAACACTGCATACTCTTTGATGGATCCTTATTTCATTCACTAACATGTCCAATGATCATGTCATATCATAATGTGCCTTTTACGGCTGCATGATTTTCCATTCTGTGACTTTACTATTATTTAACAGTTTATCTAAATAATGGATAAGCATGTTGATTCCAATAATTTGTAATAAATAATATAGTGAATATTCAGCATGCATTCCTACTTCTATGAATATGTTTGTAGAAGAGACTTTTAAAAGCAGCACTACAAGGTCAAAATACACGTGTATTTAAAACTCATAAAATATTGCTAAATTCCTACAAAAGAAACTATAGCAATTTAGACTCATGTAAAAATGACGTATTATGGTATTTATTTCTCCATATTTTCAACAATATTGGGCTGCATGAAACTTTATATATAGTATCCCATTACAGGTTTAATAGTATTTCTATTATTATGAATGAGATTAAGCTTTATAAAAATCTTTTACAGAACCATTTATATATCTTTTCAATAAACTGTCTGTTCATATTCCTCTAACATTGTTCTATTAGGTTGCTGGTAATTTTATCATTAATTTTATGAACTCCTTATATATTAAGAATATTGTCCCTTGTTCTACAATATAATTTGTGCTTACAAATTGCTTATTTCCAGGGTGTTATTTTTCTTTTAAATGTGTTTATAGTGCTTTTTGTATGTACATTTAATGCAAAGATATCAACTTTAGTTTCTAATTTATGTGTTATATTGAAAAAGAACTTCTCCACTTAGGATTTTTTTTAAATCTCTATTATTGTCTAATGGTTTCAGGTTTTTAATTTAAATATTTGATTCATCTGAAATTAATTTTCTTGAAAAGTAGTGAGGGATGAACTTTTAAAGATATTCATCTCGTTTTCTCAGTACTGCTCCTTGATTAAACTGCCTTTCCCAATGTCAGTGGCAATGACTGGACTGTTTCTTCACAAAAAGCTCATGAAGTTTGGGAAAGGGACTGCCACTGGACCATGTGTGTGATTTCGGTCGTGTTTCTCACCTTTAGGTACTTTGTAATAGTTCTGGTAAGTGTAAATAGGACATACTTTATATTTTGCTGAGGTAACACCAAAAAATATAGGTGATAAAAACTATAATTTAAAAATATGTGTGAAAATTATGCATTGAGTAAAAATAACTCCAAATATCCATTCTGTCTTTACCAACTAAACACTGAGATGGACTGGGGCTGAGGCTCAGTGATAGAGTGTTTTTGTTGAATGATTGAGATACTTAGTTTGAGTCTTAGCATCACAAATAAATGAATTAATCATTAAAATAACCCAATTTATTCTGACTTTTGCCTTATGTGTAGAGTGATAGAACTATCTTCTCCAAGTATCATCTCTAAGAATTATGTCTTCCATGATTAATCACATAGCAAAGACATCAAGGCTGTCTTATCACAGGATCGAGGAGGCAGAAAACTAATAAACAGAAGGGAAGTAGCTTCAGTAGATTAAAAGTTCATATGTTATAGACACAACATACCCAAACCTATAACATATGAACTTTTAATCTAGTGAAGCTACTTCCCTTCTGTTTATTAGTTTTCTGCCTCCTAGATCCTCCTTGAGCAGCTGAGGAGAGGGCACCTGAACTGGCCCTATCTTATATCCACACTGATCAATATCTTGCATATCACTATAGAATCCTCATCTGGAGATGGATGGAGATAGAGACAGAGACTCATATTGGAGCGCTGGACTGAGCTCTCAAGATCCTTATGAGGAGCAGAAGGAGACAGAACATGAGCAAGGAAGTCAGGATCTTGAGGGGTGTGCCCACCCACTGTGATGGTGGGGCTGATCTAATGGGAACTCACCAAGGCCAGCTGGACTGGGACTGATGGAGCATGTGATCAAACTGGTCCCTCTGAGTGTGACTGACAAGGAGGGCTGACTAAGAAACCAAGGACAATGGCACTGAATTTTGATTCTACTGCATGTACTGGCTTTGTGGGAATCTAGTCTGTTTGGATGCTCACCTTCCTAGAACTGGATGATGGGGGGTACCTTGGACTTCCCACAGGGTAGAGAACCCTGACTGCTCTCTGGACTGGAGAGGGAGGGGGAGGGGCAATGGAAGGAGGGGGAGGAAAGTGGGAGGAGGGGAGGAGGTAAAAATTTTTAATAATAATAATAAACCTGAACAAAAGTTCATATGTTATAATAATTTATGATAGGTCTATTCCTAGTCATAATAGGTGATTCCAAACCATGAAATGACTTGGGCTAAGATGCCAGTCACTTTGTGACTCCACAGTAGTGAAAGAACTCTTGCTGATTTGCATTGAATAGCACAAAAGGAAGAGGAGCCTGAAGAGTGTGGACTGCTTCATAAAACCCCAGGACCAGAGTCTCACTCTTCAGGGACAAGAAACCATCAGACAACATCACCTAACTACAAGGATCAGGAAACACATTCTAGGTTGTTGACTGTAGGACCAGAAATAAAAATAAACATGACTTTTTAGAAGAGGAAAGGGCTTCTGATACTAAAGAAGATATTGAGGTTCCACATGCAGACTACAAGATCCAAGTCAAATGAAAGCAAAAGAGCCCCTGGATGCTGGTAAACTGGGGGTCACAGAGAAGGGAAAAGTATACTTCCAATTAATTTCTTCTCCAAAGAACAATCTCTGAGTTTTCATTCATTCACTTATCAACTTATTTATTCACATGCTTAACCAAATTTTAAATAAGATCACATATATGTGGCATGTAAAAATTTAGGCAGGTGACTGCATGCCCTTGTTTGAAATATGCAAACATTGTGCATGTCCAAATACGAGTGTTTGAAATATTCATTGTCTCACATACTTACCATTACTTCTTGGACAACACTCAAATCTACTCTCCTAGTGATGTTCAAGTAATTCATACACTGTGACTAACTGTGGCCACTCTGGTGCTCCTTCCTACTCTCCACATATCTGTGAACCACGATTCTAATCTCTGCTTTGAGTATATAACCTTCTTCCTTTTTCACTTATTTTAAATTTTATGTGCATATGTGTTTTGCCTATATGATTGTGGATGTCATAAGAGGGAGCTGGATCTCTTGAACTGAAGTAATTGATGGTTGTGAGCTATCTGTGGGTGCTGGGAATCAAAGCTAGGGCTTCTGCATAAGTAGCACATCCTTTTAACTGCTGAGCTATCTCTCCAGGCCAAGTTCAACTTCCTTAGATTTCACTTTAAATGAGCAAACAAGCCAATGAGTCATTGCACCATGAATAAGCTATCCAGAGTTTGTGACACAGGTGAAAATAGTTACTGCCAACTCAAAAAAACCCATAATTCTTTCCCCCAAAATACAAGGAAAGTAACAAGACGTGCTGAGATCCAAACCCTGCAATAAAGCACAGAACCCTCAGTACTCTTGATAACATGAGTTAGACAAGGTACGAGGGAAAAGATGGATACAGATATTTAATGCCTTTAGCTTCATGTTCATATTTCAAACAATCATATGAATGGGAAATATCCTATTGCTGTTGTACTAGTTTGTGCAAGGAGATCAGGAACCACTACAGAATTTACTTATTGATATTTCCTGAAAAAGAATCACTACCTTTCCAAAAAGATGCCAGAGAAATTGCTAAAGTTAAAAAGAGTTTAATCTAAGAATTTGGTCCTATGTTCATGAACAAAGAATCAATGAATTGCATTCACTTTAATCCCTTAGGCTCTGAGGTGATAAGTATGAGCAAGGCAAGCTGACTTCTGAGCAAATACTCTAGGAATACAGAACTGGATTAATGTGGAATGGCTAGATATCCCTAAATGGCTGATGGAGGAGAGTCATCTATCTATGTGTTACTTTCATTGGTTAATAAAAAGACTGCCTTGGCCTTTTTGATAGGCCAGTCCTTAGGTGGGTGGAGTGGACAGAACAGAATTGTGGGAGAAAGAAGCAGAGTCAGGCAGAGTCAGAGAACTGCCCACCATGAAGCTGCATTGCCAGACATGCTGAATCTTTCCTGGTAAGCCATGAGCTCGTGGTGAGACTCAGATTATTAAAAATGGGTTGAATCAATATGAGAGAGTTAGCCAGTAAGATGCTACAGATAATGGGCCAGACAATGTTTAAATGAATACAGTTTCCATGTAATTATTTTGGGTATAAACTAGCCAAAAGCCAGGCGGCGGGAACACTGCCTGCCGCTCCTTCTACAAAAGGCACAGAACTTCAACAGCAGTGTAGGGGTTTCTGACCTTTCTCGAGCAAGAAGAACAGAGAAATATCTAAGAGAGAGAAACACAGAAACTTATACTAATGCTGTAAAAAAAGCTCTTGCATCATTCCCCACCAATTCCTATCAGTCCTCTGCAATGATGCTAGATCTCTGTCCTCACTGTTAAATGAGGCTACAAGGCAACACGGCCACTGTCTCATTCAGCAGTCTTTATTATAATGCTTTTTGGAGTTTACAGCAAACTAGCCCAATTGCATTTAAACTCAGGTTTTATATAACATTTATTTATGTATTAAGGAAGGATGCAGTTGTTATAATGAGGAGCGGCAACACACAAATTGTATTCATTTAAACACTGCCTAATTCATTAGTTCTAACCTCTTATTGGTTAACTCTTACATATTCATTTAACCCATCTCCATTAATGTGTGTCGCCACTTGACTGTGGCTTACCAGCATGAGTCTAACCAGCGTCCATCTTGGAGAGGAGAGCCATGGCATTCCTTCCTTCTTCCTCCAAGAATTCTGTTCTGTTTACCACGCTCATCTAAGGCTGCCCCATCAAAAAGTCAAGGCAGTTTTCTTTATTCAACCAATGAAAGCAACAGAGAGAAAGAAGACCCTCCTACACCATGCAGTAGGTATGACTGCATTGCCATTATGTGTGCATATAGTCCAAAGGAAAACTTACATAAGCTGGTTATTGCCTTCCACCATGTGGGCCTTAAGCATCAAACTCACATGGTAAGGTTGGGCAGCAAGCATCTTTATGAATAATACCACATTGTATTAATGTACGAAGTCTTCAAACATTGTCAAAATAATCACGTCTGTGAAAGCACACAAATTCAGCTCTTGTCTCAAGTTGACACACATTAGAAGAAATACATGGCTTATGCCCTAGATGGCAAGCTACAAGTGGCCAGTGGCTGAAGAGAAAGGGAGAACACATGTTTTCCAGGTTCAAACCCCAGTACCTTTTCATAGTTCAATAATCAGCTTTAAAGACATTGAAATACAAGAAACAATGAATAGTAGGCGTGTGTGTGTGTGTGTGTGTGTGTGTGTGTGTGTGAGAGAGAGAGAGAGAGAGAGAGAGAGAGAGAGAGAGAATAAAGAAGTCTTCAATTTAAGAGGGAGTAGGAAGACACAGGAAAAGTTAGAAAGAAGGAGGGGTAGCAATGATGTAAATACAGTATTCATGCCTGAAACACTCAAAAATTTAAAAAGCATTATTCTTGGAATGGCTATAATTGAAAATTGCTTTTTACTAGAGTGGTATTATATATGTGTGCTGCTCAAATGTAAATATTTTAAGACAATTTGATTGGAATAATAAGCTCTTAAAATCTATATAACAAAAGGGATTCCTGTGTTTTGTTCTTTATAAATTTTTTTTAAAAGAAAACCTTGCTGGGATTGCATGCAGTGATGGAGATGCTGCTAAGAATGTCTCACAGCTGCTTCAAATCATTCACTGCTCATAAACATATGGGGTCTATTCTTCCGTCACTGTGCGTAATTCCTATTGACACTAATGGGAACTGCACATGCGTATCACTATAATTTGGCCTCAGACAGACTAAAAATCATCATCGAGATGAGAAACAAAAGCCACCAAACAAAGAAAGGAATTAATTCCTTAAAACTCAGATCATACACTTTCCTATCACTAAAATTCCTGTCATGGTGGCTTAATCTGTCATGATTTTAATATGATTTAATACAATTTATTTAATATATTTAATACAATTTATCAGATATATCAAAATATGATATATACACACACATATATATAACATATATACACACACACATACTATCTTCTAGAATGGCAAATTACCTTTATCCATACTAACACTGGAAGCAAAACTCTTCATGTAGATCAAAATGCCAGTACTGTGTGAACAGCTTTAAGCTGCTAGTTGGTAATGCTGTGATGTGATGTGTGTGTGTGTGTGTGTGTGTGTGTGTGTGTGTGGTGCATAAACACACACACATTTATATGTATGCATAGGCCTTAATTCAGGTATCTATAATTTGTTCATTTTTTTAAATGCCCTTTAATGCCTTTAATGAGAACATTTTCTCATTTTTCAACCTCAACCCAAACTGTAGGACTTGTCTTCCTGTTTAAAATGTAAGATTATAGCAGGCATCCACCTAGAGAATCCCAAATTAGGAAGATTCATTCACTGTCCCACTATCCCATTTTCACATCTGAACAACTAAGTTCCTGGTTGTGTGTCTCAGCAGTGCCATTCTGGCCAGGTTCCAAGATGCAGGGGGTTGCCTCAGATCTCAGTGGGAAGCGGCCATTATGTGTTTGGGGAAGCCATTGGATGCTGGCAGGTGAGCCAATTCTATCACAAGGAGAAAGGATTGCTGGTAAAGTCACCTTGTGACAAGTATCTCCCCGCTGTGGGTTAACTTCCAGAGAGAAGGTTTGCGGAACACATAGCAGCTCACAACGAGGAAATCAAACAAAATAAATTGAGCATAATTTGACACAGTTAAAATAAGAAGTGTCACCAAGGCCACTGTGAAGTGGGAGTTATGAAGAGCTTCTGCAGAGATTAAACATTTAGTTAGACAATAAAATAGCTTGCTGGTCAAACCAGAGACATTATTCTTAATGTGCACACTGATGGAAACTAGTCAGTAAGTCTTTCTGACAAGCATGGCTGCCAAAGGGTAGTAACTAGGGCTTATGAGGCACACATGTTCACGTAACTGATAAACCGTAAGCAGAGAGAAATAGCAATATTACAAAAAATAACTAATTCAACAAGATCTTTCACTGTTTTTTTTTCCTAATAAATTACAAAGAAATGACCAGAAAAGGTATTGTACTGAAATGGGCTCCCCTCCCCTCTGCAGATCCACATGGATGTTGGTAGACTGAGCAGAAATATTTCCACATTATAGTGTTCTCACCAAAATACTGTCATTCCATTTTCAAACAAATACTTCTTCGGTACCCTCCCAAGTGTCTTGAACAGTACCTAAGGAACACCCTGTACAGAGAGGATGAAAAGCACAAGAAGAGATAAACTAAACTTAGTAACAAAAAAGGAATAAAAACACAAAAATAGCAATTTAGGTATATTGATATACGTGGATACACACACACACACACACGCACTTTATAACAAAAGCATTCCACATATGTTTTCTTTACTTGTACCCAGTAGTCTCCTCAGGGCTGTTATTACCTCAGGACACACCTGCTTAAAGTCAAGGTCTATTCCTGTATCCTTGCTTATTCAATTATACTTGATTCAAAATTGTTATTAGAGAGAAAACATTTTAATCAAATGAGTTCTTAGTAATATATGAATCACCAGTCCTATAAACAATTTGCCTTGTAAGGCAATTATGAGAAAAAGTTGGCCTTTGGATCTGCAGACCAAACTATCACAATTTTGGCCTATTTGTTGAACCCCAAATACTGCATGTTAAGTATTTTCCTCCCAGTAATTATTCTTCAGAAATGTTGAAAAACTAATGACTCAACAAATACTGTCAAAGAAAACACTTATAGCTAAAGAGGGTGACCTCTAGGAGTATAAGAACCACTAAGGAAATGTTCCTTGGAATAGAGAGTTTTGGAAAGTTTCAAATCACATCAGAAATCACTACAGCCTTGGGTCTATGAGACTGACAAAGTTATCGCTTTATAGTTGCTCTAATACTTTCAATACAGAATGTCAAAGGCCTCTGAAATAGCTGAAGAACCCAAATCAAATGTTAACATCTTTCATGGTCATCTAACGTGTTACTCTGCCTACACATAAGTCAAACAAAAACGTAGACTTACATGCAGTAAGAATAACATGATTTTCCTTGACATATAAAACTGCACCAGCAAACAAGAATACAGTATGTCATATAATTATAACTTTAATAGTCAAACTAAGAATTGTATATACTGATTTGAACAACCAAGAATATGTTTTATCTATCTCAATGCATTGGTTTTGCCTTCTCTTTCTCTACCGCACTGAATTATGTATTAGTTTTAGAGCTAACTTAGATAGAACACCTGCTTTTTCCTTTGAGAGTTTAGATTTATCCTCAAAATTCTCCAAGTATGTGACAATGACTATGAAGGCATACACTGTCTAACTTGTAATATTTTCTATTTGCATATATACATACATGGGCATATATAGAGACATATATGTATCAATGTATAGCATACACAATTATATAAATAAGGATAATCTTATAAATATATGTAAATACACCAGGGCCGGACATGGTCTGCTGAAGTGATGAATTCAGACTGTTGTAAGATAAGTGAGACACCCTATGGAACATCCTAGAACATGCTGAAGGGAGAAGAGAGGAGTAGGGAGGAGGAAGTGAGAAGGGAAGTATAGAGAACCATTACTGGAGATGCTGGGGTGGATTTTCTTTCTTTTTTCTTTTTCCTTATTTTATTAATTTTTATTGAGCTCTACATTTTTCTATGCTCCCCTCCTTGCTGCTCCCCTCTCCTTCAACCCTACTCCAAGGTCCCCATGCTTCCAATTTACTCAGGAGATCTCGACCTTTTCTACTACCCAAGTAGATTAGATCTAAGTATGTCTCTCTTAGGGTCCTCATTGTTGTCTAGGTTCTCTGGGATTGTGATTTGTAGGCTGGTTTTCTTTGCTTTATGTTTAAAAACCATTTATGAGTGAGTACATGTGATAATTCTCTTTCGGGGTCTGGGTTACCTCACTCAAAATGATGTTTTCTAGTTCCATCCATCTTGAATTTTGCTGGGGTGGATTTTCAACTTGACTGGTGTAACTTCTGATTTAAAGAATACTACCTGCTAAATGAAGATGGTGACTTCATTTGAGATCTTTTAGAAAGCTATATTGCTGCCTGTATTCAAATTTTTTGGAAGAATATGAATAAATTATTTTACGTTGGATATGTGTGTCTGTACATCTATGTGTATGTGAGCATGCAATTTTTGCATTTATAAAAGACAAAGAAAGTTCACATAAAAATAAATGAGTGTACTTGTTATTTTTACATGAATAATTAGATATGGGTTCAGTATTCTATCCTGTAAAACATGGAGCACCTTCAGAGCTATTTTACAGAGTTTATTGATAATTTGATTTTAAAATTACCATTGCTGAAATTGTCACTTTGTATAAACCTGTAATATGAATGAAAGAAAATTGTTTGCAGCCGTTTCAGACACTGTTGGAAATTATAACTTAATCTCAGATCAAAAGTCATTTCACGATTCTTTTCATGAAAACTCAAACAGTAATTCAAACACCAGTATTTAAAATAAAAATATTCTAACGTAATATAAACCCAAGATACACTGTATTTATTCATGCCAGGAAAGGTGTCTTCCTGTGTTATCCAGGCTGGACTTGAACAACTCAGGAAAGCCTCACACTTTTAATTCTTGCTTCTTCACTCTGGAGTATATTTTGGATATTTTTCTTTTCCAAACAAGATATTTCTAATTTCATATTCATCTACACTACTAACCATTTCCATCTTCTCAAAGATCATTCAGTCATTATTTGCAACTACCACGCTCTACGTTTTCTTCTGGGTTTTAGGGGTGTGATAAAATTAAATCAGAGTATGTTGTTGTTTGGCTGCAATTGTGAAGCTTACGTGGATATGATAAGTTGAACGTAGTAATAAATGTGGTGAAGAATAATGAATTAGGGAAAAATAAAAGCTATGGAACATAGAGGGATTGACAGACTTTGCAAATCTAGGAAGCAGCATTGAGTGGCGGCAACAAGCCAATTGGGCTCTAAGAGAACAGAATACAGCAGAAAGGGACTGAGTGGCACAAAGGTCGGAAGATAGATTATCCATGTTTAATACAGATCTGGAAAAACAAAATGGTCTGAACCCACACAGATGAGGGAGGAAGAAAAGGTAGGAGGGTATTTGGGGAGACTGGAGGGTTAGACTCCATGCTCAGCTGTGTAGGTTTCATTTCATAATAGAAAGGCACTGGATTGCCAGCAAGGCATCACCATGGCCTAATTTAGGAGTTGATGGAAACTCGGCATGCTACAGAGCAGGGCAAGTGAGGTGCTGGAAGCCAAGCTGAAATCCTGTAAAGTGATCCAGGGAGAGACAACCTGGCAAGAACAGGAACAGCAATCGGCCAGATTCAATATGCAATTTGAAGGATAAGTGCGTAGAATTCATTGCAAGAGGGGAATGTAAAGTCCTCGAAAGTAGTTTAGGACTTCATGAAGAGTCACTTCATTTTACAATGGCAATGGAGCACGAGAGAAAAAAATGACATGGTGGCAGGTAGCTAAAAATTAGTTCATTTACAATATATGGAAACTGATATTAAATATTCAGGTGCTTCATTAAATAGGCAGTCAAATGCAAGTCTAGAATTAAGAAGAAACATCAGAGTTAAACCAAATAAAGTATTTCTCTGATTTATTTCTCAGACCATTTATCATCTGTGTACAGGAGGGCTACTGATTTTTTTGGGTTAATCTTGTATCCTGCTACATTACTGAAGTGTTTATGAGTTGTAGATGTTCCTTGGTAGAATTTTTGGGATCCTTATGTAAACTATCAGATTATCAGCAAATAGTGAGCATTTGACTTCTTTTCCAAATTATATCCCCTTCATATCCTTTTGTCATCTTATTGCTCTAGCTAAGACTGCAAGAACTATATTGAATAGATATGGAGAGAGTGGACAACCTCTCTTGTTGCTGATGTCAGAGGGATTGTTGTGAGTTTCTCTCCATTTAGTTTGATGTTGGCAGTTGGCTTGCTGTATATTGCTTTTATTATGTTTAGGTATGTTCCTTGTATCCCTGCTCTCTCCAAGATCTTCATCATCATGAAGGGATGTTGTATTTTGTCTAAAGCTTTTGCAACGTCTAATGAGATGATCATGTGGTTTTTATTTTTCCATTTGTTTATATGGTGGATTACATTGACAGATATTCATATTTTGAACCATCCGTGCATCTCTGAAATGAAGCCGCTTGATCATGGTGGATGATGGTTCTGATGTGTTCTTGGATTAGATTTGCCAGTATTTTATTTAGTATTTTTGCATCAATGTTCATAAGTGAGATTGGTCTGCAATTCTCTTTCTTAGTAATGTCTTTATGTGATTTGGGTATCAGTGTAATTGTAGCCTCATTAAAAGAATTTAACAATGTCCTTTCTGTTTCTATTGTGTAGAACAATTTGAGGAGTACTGGTACTAGTTCTTCTTTGAAAATCTTGTAGAATTCTGAACTGAAACCATCTGGTCCTGAGCTTTTCAGGGTTTGGAGACTTTTGATGATTGTTTCCATATCTTTAGCAGTTATGGGTCATTTAATTTGCTCATCTGATCTTGATTTAATTTTGATAAGTGATATTTATCCAGAAAGTTGTTCATTTCCTTTAAATTTTCCAATTTTTTGGAGTACAGGTTTTTGAAATATGACCTGATGATTCTCTAGATTTCCTCCATGTCTGTTATGTCCCCATTTTAATTTCTGATTTTGTTAATTTATATATTCTCTCTGCCTTTTGGTTAGTTTAGATAAAGATTTGTCTATTTTATTGATTTTTCTCAAAGAACCAACTCTTTGTCTCATTGACTTTTTGTATTGTTTTCTTGTTTCTATTTTGTTGATTTTAGCTCTTAATTTGATTATCTCCTGCTGTCAATTCCTCTTGGGTGAGTTTGCTTCTTTTTGTTCTAAAGTTTTCAAATGTTCTGTTAATTCACTAGTGTGGGATTTTTCCAGCTTCCTTATGTAGGCATTTAGTGCTGGGAACTTTCCTTTTAACACTGCTTTCATTGTGTTCCATAAATTTGGGTATGTTGTGTGGTCATTTTCATTGAATTTTAGGAAGTCTTTAATTTGTCTCTTCATTTCTTCCTTGACCCATTGATGATTCAGGTAAGCACTGTTTAATTTTCATAGGCTAGTGGGCTTTCTAGAATTAATATTGCTGTTGATTTCTAGTTTTAAGCCATGGTGATTTGAAACAGTACATGGGGCTATTACAATTTTTTTGTATCTGTTGAGGTTTATTTTGTTACAGCTGAGTATGTGGTCAATTTGTAGAAGGTTCCCTAAGGAGAAGAAGGTATATTCTTTTCTGTTTGGATGGAATATTCTATAGCTGTCTGCTAAGTCCATTTGAATCATAACATCTGTTAGTTCCCTTATTTCTCTGTTAATTCTTTGTCTGACTGACCAGTCCAGTGGTGAGAGTGGTGTGTTGAAGTCTCCCACTCTTAGTTTGTGGGGCTTAATGTATGATTTAAGCTTTAGAAGTGTTTCTTTTAATACGAGGGTACCCTTGTACTTGGGACATAGATGTTCAGTATTGAGATTTCCTTTTGATGGAATTTTTCCTGTAACTAATATGAAGTAACTAACCTTCTCTGTCTTTTTTGTTTGATTTTAGTTTGAAGTCTATTTTGCTATATATTAAGATAGCTACACCAATTTGTTTCTTAGGTCATTTGTTTAGAAATTTTTTTCTCAACCCTTTACTCTTGGGTAATGTCTGTCTTTGAGGTTGAGGTGTGTTTCTTGTACGCAGCAGAAGGATGGATTCTGTTCTTGTAACCAATCTGTTAGCCTGTGTCTTCTTATAGGTGAGTTGAGTCCATTTATTTTAAGGGCTATTAATGACCAGTGATTGCTATCTCCTATTAATAAAGTTTTCGTTGTTGGTGATGTTATTGTGTGTGTTTTTCCCTTCTTTGGGATTTGCTGTTGTGAGATCGTCAACTGTCTGTATTTTTGTTGATGTAGCCAACATTTTTGGGTTGCAGTTTTCCTTCTAGTACTTTGTGTAGGGCTGGGTTTGTGGCTAGGTGTTAATTAAATCTAGTTTTGTCATGGAATATCCTGTTCTGTCCTTCAATGGTGATTGAATGTTTTGCTGGGTATAGTAGTCAGAGCTGGCATCCATGGTCTCTTGATGTCTGTGTAACACTTGACCATGACCTTCTGGCTTTCATTGTCACCAATGAGAAGCCAGTTGTATTTCTGATAGGTCTGCCTTTATATGTTACTTGGCCTTTTTCCTTTGCAGCTCTTACTATTCTTTCTTTTTCTGTATGTTTAATATTTTGATTATTATGTGGCAAGGGGACTTTTTTTGATCCAGTCTATTTGGTGTCTGTAAGCTTCACATATGCATATCTTTCTTTAGGTTGGGAAAGTTTTCTTCTATGATTTTGTTAAACATATTTTCTGCGCTTTTGAGTTGAGTTTCTTTTCCTTTTATACCTATTATTCTTAGGTTTTTTTTTTCATGGTGTCTCATATTTCCTGAATATTTTGGGTTAAGCTTTTGTCAGATTTCATGTTTTCTTTGACTGATGAGTCTATTTCCTCTATTGAATCTTTAGCACTTGAGATTTTCTCTTCTATCTCCAGTATTCTGTTATGTTTGCATTTGTGGTTTCTGATCATTTTCTTGTGATTTCTGTTTCTATAATTCGCTCTGCTTGTGTTTCTTTATTATCTCCATTTCAATTTTCAAGTCTTGAATAGTTTTTTTCATATGTTAGATTGTTTTTTCTTGGTTTTCTTTAAGGGATTTGCTGATGTCTTCCAATTTTTTGTTTGTCTTTTCCTCCATTTCTTTGAGAGAATTTCTCATTTCCTCTTTAAGAGTCTTAAACATTTTTCTGAAGTTATTTTTAAGTCATATTCTTCTGTTTCAAGTCATTCTTTTGTAAGGTCTCTAGATTTTACTGGTGTCTTGTTGCTTTTTCTGGTGTTGTATGTGTTCTTACCTTGTCTACTTATCTTTTTCTCTAATTGATATGGTTGGGGCTGTCTGTGACTCTGGTGATTAATCTTCTAGGTGCCAGTGTATCCAAGGCTCAGATAGTTTTTCCTCATGGTACAGTCAGTGTCATGGTTCTAATTACCCTGTTTGTCACTCCACGTTCCTGGAGGTCTCTCAGTGCTTTAGGAGGTTTGCTCAGCTCCTGTGGAGTTTGCTGTCTCAGGCTTGTTGTGGTCTAGGTTGCAGGCTAACACCTGTTTCTGTAAATATCCTTGGTCTGGATCTGCTCCTGTGGAGGTCCTTGGCTTGAGTTTGTTCCTGCAATGGTCTCTGGCTCTGATTTCCCTGGGAGGACCCAGACTCGGGTGTGCCAGCACCTAGAGAGGACCTAACTCAGGCCTACTCCCTCAGAGGTCCCAGACCCCTGCATGAACCCTCAGAGGTTTCTAGTTCCTGTTTACTCTCTAGGACATCCCAGACAGACGCCAATATCCAAAAAGGTCCTGGTTCAGGCCTAGTTCCTTGGAGGTCCCAGATTCATGCCCAGACCCACAGCAGTTTCTGGCTCTAGCCCACTTGTTCAGTGGTTGCTTCCCTATACCTGCTCCTGTGGAGTTCACTGTCTCAGGTCTGCTCCTGCCCAGGTCACTGGCTCAGTTCTGCCTCTGCAAATGTCCCTGGTCTGGATCTGCTCCAGCTCTTGTGGAGCTTTCCATCTAAGGCCCACTCTAGCCTAGGTCGCTGGCCTGGTCCTGCTTCCGCAAATGTCCCTGGTCTGGATCCACTTGACATTAAATATTTTAACATGTTAAATCAAAGCTTAACTTTTAAAGAATCAGAAGTGCCACAATTTCTACCTGATATAATAAAATGGTTCATATTTATGTAATACTCTCCTAAGGGAATTCTTTTTTCCATGTAAATTGGAACTTGTGCAAATTGTATCAACTTCTTAGGCAGTTTTGGAATAAATAACATTAGATATACTTTAGTGTGGGTGGTGTGTATGTGTGTATGTGTGTCTGTATTGTATGTGTATACATGCAGATGCTAAAGGAAAACACCAAGTGGCCTATTCTATCTATGCTTCCATGATTGTGCAGCAAGCGCTCTTACTCAGGAATCATCTTCCATGCCAAGGACATGGTTGTCTTCATTTGATGCTGGATTGGAAGAAGAAGAAAGAACACGATGCCATTTCAACTTTCTGGGTGAACTCTTTTATCTTCCTTCCTTTTTACTTCAGTCCATTGACCTTAGGCAAGAAGGAAAAATGAAGGAAATGGAAGAAAACTGAAAAAAAAAATAAGGAAGAGAAATGGAGGCTTCTGTCATACAGGGGTCGATAAGAGAAAGTAGCAGAGTAAGCAGTCTTACACTTTCCTTATCTGAGATCGTGGGGAAATTGAGACCTCAAAGATATCTTGAAGTCTGTCAGACAGTGAAGTTCATTTCGTTTATATGTACTCCCCTACCGTTTCTTACATTACAGGGTTGATTCCCATTGTGGGTTTGTGGTTATAATAGAGTATTCAAAGTGGTAGAATATAGTGAAAGGCATTTAGGTCATTGGATACATCTCCCAGAAGGGATTGAAGTATTTCTCATGACAATCAGTTGTTATGAAAGTCCCTAAACAGGAATACTTGGTTCTCTGTCTTCCTATCTGAGATGTGATAGCTATCTTCCTTCCATACATGCTTACTTCTGCCACTATGATGTCGTTTGCTACCAGGACTTTAGAAACGACTGAATATTTAGGGGCAGCTGACATGAGATGGTCAGCCTCTATGACTGTGAGTAGAATCAAGTTCTCTAGCCTGCTCCACATGTTTTCTTGTAGGAGAGAGCTGTGGAGATAGAGTTGTTAGAGATTCAGTAGTAACTTCACAAAAACATCTGTACTCCAGAGAATGACTCTTATTCAATTCTTGACAAATGCTATAAAATTAGAGTTAAGTTGAATGAGTCTACTGCTTCATGGACCTCTTCTTCTACTTGCATTCTTCCAGCCATCCTTGTGAAGTCTACTGTCTCTCCCATCCCAAGCCATATGCCCTCATAAACCAAGTTATAAGCACCTCTCCTAGACTATGTGAATCCCACACAAATCCAAGTCATCCCAGTCCCAAAGAATTAGCATATTTTGTACCGATGTACTCTACAAAGAGTGGAAAATATCAGAGTAGAGTTACAGTAGTTGATTTATAAATTATGTAACAAAATGCTGAATCTGAAAAAAAAAAGCCTAAGATATTTTCAGCTTACCCAATGATCAGTAAACATATGGGATGCTTTATATAAAAGTGTTTCATTTGGTTTGCATAACCACCAAAGGATTTATATATAATTATCTTCCCTATTTTATAGTTGAGGAAAATAGAATGAGACTTTTCCTTGAGACGGGATCAGCCTAGAACTCACTATATAGGGTTAACTGGCCTCAAACTTGCAAAGATCCTCTTGCCTCTATTCCCAAGTGTTGAGATTTCAAGTATGAGAACTTTTTAAAAATTTATTATTTTTGGTAGGTTAGCTAACTTGCTCATTTCAGAAGCAGGCTGAGGTTCTTACTAGACCTATTTAAATCTAAAATCAAGCTATATATTTAACAGTTTGATATCTAGTCTCCTTGTGGGATTTTATCAGAGGTTAATATGATTGTATTTTTCAAAAGGGAAACACAATGAAGAGCGCCTCACACTTATCTCATTATCCTCCTCCCTTTCCTAGCAGAATCCAGAGCCACCTGGAGAACACCATCCCCGTATCGTTTCTAGGTGGGTAGAATGCCTCATTTCCTCTGTCACTCCTCCTCAGCCTTTCTGTTCATCTTCAGGGGTGGTTCCCACTTAAAGAAAGTCTCATCCCTTACACTCTCAAAGTAGAAGACATTCACATATCTTAACGTTTTAGTCCTGCGATACTGTTTCTTTTGTTTGTTTTTTGCCTCTGAAACATTGGAGTAAGAGAAACATATCATGAGGTCTTTTTAACTTTCTCTTGGCAGGACCCAGAAAGATCCAGAGATCTCATCTTTTATCGCTACCTCATTTCTCCTGTGTCCTCTGCAAGGACAGATGCTGTTTTTCAATGCTTTCCGCTGCGGGTTTGAGACTATAGCACAGCACATGCAGTACGCTATAGGGCGATGCCGGCTGTAACCTCTTGGGTCCTTCCCAGAACTAAGACGCTCAGCTCCTACTTGAAATATAGCTCATTCTTCATGCATTCTATTCCAAATGTGTTTCGTTCTGAGCACATACCAAATACATCAGTACTCAGTTATAGTTTAATTGGCCAGCTCTCTGAGTACCCTAAGACAATGGGAGAAAGCTAAGCAGCAGCTAATTGCAATCATGTTGAGACCCCCGAAGTGGAAGATCTACCGATTCGCCGTTCCCTTTGTTCTCAGTTCTACACTTTACTGAAACATGACACGTGTGGGATTTCATGAACTTCTAATATCAAGTTTAGTCCAGGGACAGAGCGTGTGTTTTCTTCATTGGTCAGCCTTTTAAATTCAATCTTCCCAATCCCCACAAATGGAAAAGTGGCTACATGGGGAGTGAGCACAATTCCTTTCCTTCTTATCCCACTACCCAAGTGCCTCTTAAAACAGATCATCATGTGGGCCTAATTGGTAATGCACATGCCGATGCATAGTTAGCTGCCCAATCGCCCAAGCAACTGGGTCGCAATGGGTGTAGATGTATTTTTCTTAGACTTTCTGCTAGCAAATAGCTCCCACGCTTTAGCCCACGGAAAACAAGCTGTGGTTTGTTTGATGTTTTAGGTTAGGGAGTGGCTGGCAGCGTTCTGTGAAAAAGTGAGACTTTCAACACTGTAAGTCATTTGCTGACTTTATTTAACAATATCTAAACCATTTAAACCAACAGTATCATATAGCTTGGCACATTCTACCACTACAGATCTTCCGGAAAGGATGAAATGGCCAAATATTTACATGCATTCCGTTTTCTTTACATATTTGTATTTCTACCATTTTGAAAATTAGAATATAAACATTCTGTTTAAAAATCTGTTCTCCCCCACATACTACATATTCAAAGAGCAAACACACTTTCCCTTTAGTAAGTGTGTGTATATATATATAAACATATATAAATATAAATAATTTTAGGTGTCTCTTAGTTTCTACACTTTAAATATCTAGGTCTACCTAAATAACCCAACCCTTTGTTTTATGATGCAAAGAAAAATTATAAAATCTGCTGTCCCTATAATTACATTGCCCTTTGCCGTCTCTTAAAAAAGAAAAAAAAAAGGTGTGTGGGGGGTGGGTGTTCAAATTTCCCCCCTGTTTTATTTGCACCCTATTAACAACTGTTACTGGAGCTTTAATTATGCCCCGGTGATTGTGGAGTTGTGGCTGACTTGTGTCATTTTCCTCCCAGGGGATGCCTTATAATTACCAGCATCCATCGTGGCTGCCTGTGAGCTGATGCTTTTTTATTACCAGTTCAATAATCACTGCATCCTTGTGAACATCTGCTCTGCAAGCCATGCATCGGGGGGCCCAGCGCCTGTCACTTGATGTGCCCTCGCCACAGTGACCTTGGTGCCCTCCTCTTCGGTTTATATCTAATTTGTTTACTAGAGGGTCTGTCCAGAAAGTCTCCCAGGAAGGCAATTAATACACTACATTTGCAAACAAAAGGAAAACTTGCCCTTTCTCTCCTTTCTCTTTTTCCAGGTTATTGTCTTCCTCTTATAGTCCGTAATTTCTCTTCCTAGGAGAATGCATCTGTTTGGGACTTCAGAAAACAAGGCTAACATCAGAGAACATTCCACCTGCAAGTTACAGACTGATAGATTACAGTGAATACCTCATTCTTGTCAAGGGAAAGACCATTCACTGGCCCTATTTTATTTCATGTTCTTCGCCTCCTGTCTCATTTTCTCTCCTACTGTAAGGAAGCCTCACTGCCCTTTGTTTTCTGAAATAATTCCTGCCACTGCAGCCCTTCTCCTTCAAGACTCTCCATCTTCTTCTTCTGTATTTTCCTATTGCTTGCCTGCTTACTTTGGAACTCTGAGATTAGAACAGACAAAATAACCCATCTTGGGCACAGCTGTTGTCTTTGTGGCAATGCTTCTGAGTCACCCCTTGTCACTAATAAAACTAGTGTGCACACTCTTTACTAGTCTTTATTAGGTCTAATATATTTTTTAAAAAATAAACCCTGGAGTTTTAGTGTCAGCTAGTTTCTAAGTATTTTTAAACTTGTTCTTAGGTTTGGATCCCATGAACAAACATGACCGTGGGATCATTCAATATGCACACTTACTTCTTTCCTTTATCGTTCAAAGGAAAGTGATGTTGCAGATTACTTCACCGGGCTCTGCAACTGGTGTGTAGGCACTTGTTAAACATCCTGAGCTTCAGCAGTTCCTAACGTCTCAAAATTTGGGACTTCAGAAAACAAGGCTAATATCAGAGAACATTCCACCTGCTTGTATGGGAAGCAGGTAGACCCTTTGGTGGGCTGATGTCACCTGAAAATATGACAGTGAAAGCAGCAAGTTACAGACTGATAGATTACAGTGCAGCAGTGCCAAAGAGAAGGAAGTTTGTCTGGTCTGCTCTTGTCACTGGCCATAGAGGGCAGTGGGAAAGAGACTGAACTTTGTTCTCTATACCCTAAGGGTCTGGTTCTCTATTCAGTCCATAGGATACTCCGACTGCCAGATGGCTGGACTCAAGGGTGAAATCCTATTTTAGAGAATATATATATATTAAATATATATTAATATATATATGTTAAATATATATATTAATATATATTAAACCTAGCCTAAGATGAAACATTTACTTAAAGAAAGAGAGAGAGAGAGAGAGAAACAGAGAGAGTGTTTGCAAAGACTATCATTAAAGCCTGTGCTTTAAGACACCTACAAAGTGTATCGAATATCTGCAGGAGAAATAGGAACAAAATTTGCACCCAGGAGGCAAGGACCCAAAAGAACCAATACTTGCTATCCTGTTCAGCTCCAGTTATTCTCCGTATAACTTCTAATCAAGGAGCTTTTGAATCTGATGCTCCACCTGTACCTGGGGCCCATATTTAGCATGGAGTAAGAGAGACATCAGACTCATGTAGCCTACACAGGGCTTAACTTGCCAAACTTGTTTCAGAACAAACACCTAAGAAGCATCTAACGGGACTGTGGGATGATATCAATGCCAACATGATAATACAAGTCTTGAAATTCACTTGGAGGACCTAGGAAAGGGAACCCTAGGAGAGGAGCATAGAGGAAAAAGGCGAGGCAGGGGGAGTTAAAAGTAGATGAATGAAAAAGAAGGCTGCAAAGATCTTTAATTCTGGTTAGAATCCACTTATGAGTGAATACATACCGTGTTCCTCTTTTTGGGTCTGGCTTACCTCACTCAGTAAAGCGTTTTCTATTTCCATCCATTTGCATGCAAAATTCAAGATGTCATTGTTTTTTACCGCCGAGTAAAACTCTAATGTATATATGTTCCACACCTTTTTTAACCATTCTTCTATTGAGGGGCACCTAGGTTGTTTCCATGTTCTGGCTATTACAAATAGTGCAGCTATGAACATAGTTGAACAAATGCTTTTGTAGTATGTTAGGGAATCTTTAGGGTATATTCCCAAGAGTGGTATTGCTGGGTCCTGAGGGAGGTTGACTCCCAGTTTCCTGAGAAACCGCCACACTGATTTCCACAGTGGCTGCACGAGTTTGCATTCCCACCAACAATGGATGAGTGTTCCCCTCACCCCACATCCTCTCCAGCATAGGCTATCGTTGGTGTTTTTGACTTTAGCTATTCTGACAGGTGTAAGATGGTATCTCAAAGTGGTTTTGATTTGCATTTCCCTGATCGCTAAGGAGGTTGAGCATGACCTTAAGTGTCTTCTGGCCATTCGAAGAGGGTGCCTGAATCGGCCGTGGCCCATGACCATACTGATGTATATTTTGCTTATCACCGTAGATCCTTTGTCTGGCGAAGGACGGCTATGCAGTCGGAGGCCCACATTGGAGCACCGGATTGAGCCCCCCGAGGTCCGGAGGGGGAACGGAAGGAGGAGGAACATGAAAGACGAAATCAGTACTGCGAGGGATGCTATCACCCACTGATACAAGGGAACGGATCTGATGAGAGTTTACCAGGGCCAGTTGGACTGGGACTGAACGAGGACGTGATCTAGCCAGATTCTCGGAATTTGGCCGGATTCTCTGACTGTGGCTGGCCCGGGGTCTTTCTGAAAAGCCATTGACAATGACACTGGGACCTGTTTCCTCTGCATATGCTGGATTTTGGGGATCCAGTCTGTTTGGACGCTCGCCTTCCTGGACCTGGAGGGAGGAGGAGGGAGCTGGAGCTTCCCACAGGGCAGGAAACCCTGACTGCCCTGGGGGACGGAGGGGAAGGAGGGGGGGAGTGTGTTGGGAGGGGGGGCGGAAATGGAAACTTTTATAATTTAATAAAATTTACTAAAAAAAAAAAAAAGAAAAAGAAGGCTGCAAAGGACGGACAGAGGTCATAACCAGCAAACCTGCAGTCGGAAAATTAATTCACTACAGATGAAATGAAAATATTAGTACAATATGAAAATTATTTTTTTAAAAGTTATGGCTAGGATTCACAAAGAATTTTTGACCAACTTCTTAAAAGAAATCATAAAAATCAAAATGAAAGAAAATCGTGCTATGAAATTTAAACATCCATAAATGAAAAAAGAATACATGGAATTTTTAATTGAAATTTAAAATCTCACGCATGAAACTTTAAACTAAATGCAATTTAAACTGGAAGAAAAGAAGTGAAAAAAAATCCCTTTGCATGTAGTGTCATAGCTCCCAGGTAAGGAAGGTTTTACTGGGACTCTGGTGTATGTCTAATAAAATTCCAGTAATATGTTGGCAAAATGGCAAATAAGTGTAATTGTAGAAAGTCATCCACAATTTTAGGTATTGTTCTATTGCTGAAGCTTTGGAAATTATCCAAAGGAACGTGGGTTTTGAATCACATTGTATTGTAGTCTCCTTATTCTTATAAGTCTTAGTGTTTTTAGTTTAGTGTATCACCAATAATAGAATATTAGTATCTTGATAAATGGCTTTTTTCACTCATGTGAGGGTCTGGGCACGTTATCTGATGTTTTTTCAGGGCAAGAAGTGCCTGACTTTCTGCTCCAAAATGTGGAATAAGAGAAGGATTTAGCAAAGGAAGGATGAGATAGAAATGTCTACTCTGGAAACTGTGAATGTATTGCACAGATAACAGGCTTACACGGATATTTAAAGTCAGAATCTCAAATGCTTACCTAGAGTCCGCATTCCCAAAGCTCTGATCCAGTGTGCCCAGCTGCTGCTGTTTCCTGGGCTTCCTTGTCATTCTTGAACCCTGAGTCTTGAACCCTCCTTCCTTTGCTCTCCCTCTTTCAGCTTTGCTCTGCTCTCCAAGACTGCTTGATGCCCATGGCAAACTTCAGCACTCCTTCCTCACAGTGAGCTCAAAGGGATGCTGTCACTTGACTTATCATTTCTAATGCAAGAGGGATGAGCATCCTCGGGTAATGCAAGGTAATAGAATGGAAGCATCATGCACTTCAGATCCAGGTGCTGCCAGGACTATTCCGAATGAGAGTTCTACTGTGAAACCTCCCATGAAGGAATGGAGGGAGTACCTGGGTCTTGAATACTGCTCATCACTGTGTTCTTCAGGGGCTGGATTCGGGGTTAGAGCACCATGTTGTATGATCTTGACACTGACAAAGATACTTATAACTGAAAGAAAGACTAGATCATAGGACCTAGTTCAAATGAAATGATAAGTTAAAAATTTCTTTCCTGGATGAAAAATTACTAAGAATTCCAAGATGGTAACAACAGAGCCAACACAGGTGGTAGGTCTGTGAGGGTGGCTCTAGACGCACCAGCTAACATGAGGCACAGGGGCAGTCGCTACTGGGGGATTTCCCAGGAGACAAAAGCACACAGGAGGCCCAGTAAAGAAAACCTTCTGCAGGTTTTGCTATATCCTAAAGGACTTCACTGATTATGGTGTGGGCAAAAAACGAGAAAGTATTTCAAGGGCCTTTCTTTATTTTCATAGATCTGTGGATCATGGATGGATCTAGAGCCAATGAGGCAAGAAATTGATACCTTGGCATGAGGAGCCAAGGTCAATGGAGTGGAATTAACCCACCGTCTCAGAAAGAATTCAAACGCACAGTTTATGACACTAACATCTTTTTATTTATATTTTGCTTTCAGAACTTAATTTCCATTGATAAGTCACCAGAATATGTAGTTCTCATGTCAAGAAGAAAACCAGCCTTAAGCTCAAGTGTCTAATCATTGAACCAATCCAATAAGCATCTTCTAGTTGTGAAGCTCTGTCAGTTTAATAACTTGTCCCCATTCTAACAGTGTGTGTATATCTTGAACCGTTTCCCCTTCATTTTTCTATTTCAAAACTCAAAACAAAACACATTGAGTCATTCACTCTGTAGTTGTTAGTTGACTGAAAACATTTCATTAAAACAGAGGATTAAGATGCCTTTGACAGACAAACCCCTTTGGTCTGTTCCTGCTCTGGGCAGATCTTTGCCTTCTGACTTTGTTACCTGAGTGTCAAGTGATTGAAACTGATTGGCAGATGTGGCGATGAAAACCCCAATGCATCAAACCCAGCTTTCATGCTTCTACACATGTGACATTTTGAACTAAGAGAAAAGATCCACCACAGGTTGATTATACTAAGTCTAAAAGGATACTGCCCTAACTGGGGAGCATAGTGGGCCCCTTCTCTGTGGTGCTTGAGATGTAAAGCCTATAGGAGACTCACAATGCTCGACTCAGAACTTGAACTTGCAAGGAACATGGAGAATGTTGCCACCACAGAATGTCTGCCCAAGGACTATACCTTATGCTGCACTGTTTGCAATGCCAATGAAGGAGTGGGAATGACAAGCAGACATGGCAACCTCTGAAATCTTTCTGCTTTATTTCTATCCCTGGCAGATGTACTCCAGAAGTACCTTGGAGTGTGGACCATAAACACCATGGACACCGAGCAGTGGTGCCTGTTTTCCCTCCTTGGTGTATTCCCTTGCACGGGGATGGCGTCGCTGAAGAGGGTTACACAAAACCCTGTGCACGTTGTAACTCAGGATGATAATCCATGAAAATAGGAATTTCAGTATTTTTTTTTTTGCTGCTGTATTTCTCCATAAACTTTAGTGATTCAGAATATTCTTTGTGTCTTCGTGGGGCTGGGGATAATTCTCAGTCAAGTGTGTGTCACGTGAAAAGTTAGGCAAGGCAGCATGCATGCACAGCCCACACTGGGGAGGCAGCGACAGACAGATCCCTAGGGCTTGCTGCTCAGGCAGTCTAGCGGAAATGCTGATCCCCAGAGTCAGGGAGAGACCCTATCTCAAAAAGTAAAGCGCAAACAAGAAGAAACCTGCATTGACCTCTGGCCATAGCACCCACACAAGTTCATCTGCAACCCGTGTGCATGTGTACGCACACATAAAAATAGTCTGTATCCACAGTGGTAGCATGGGATGTCCTACCCGGTCCATTCATTTCCCTTTGAATATACTCCTTATCCCTGAACTGTTCATTTCACCGCTTCACAAATCTTACAAAGGGAACTTAAAGAAGGTTTTGTTTTGGCTCGTAGTTCAAGGATATAGTCTATCCCCACTACGATGTCATTGCATCAGGTGGGTGAGGTAGTTGGTCACATTTGAGCACCTATAGTCAAGAAATAGATGGGCATAAATCCTTGTGGTCTGCTTCCTTTCCCTTTTATATGTACAGCGTGGTACACCATGGAAAGATGCTGCCCATACTCAGTGAGTTTTCTCACCTTGATTAGCACAGTCTAGCTAATCTCTCACAGACATGCACAGAGATTCATTTCCATGGTGATTCTAAGCCCTATCAAACTGATAATCAATATTAGCTATACCAGTCTCCAACTTCTCAGTATCCATATGATGACTTTATGAGCCCTTTCTGTGATAATGATTGCTTAGCCAAAGAGCAAGCATCCTCCCCTATGATATTCCAACCTATAAATGGGTGACAGATTTAATCTATGCAGGTGGTAGAAACTATTAAGTTACAAAAGTTAAAAATGTGCCTATGTCATATTGCCTCATGTCTCAAACACCCAATATTTTAGCACATTTTTTAAAAATTCTCAGTATCAGGGAATTTATACACTACATGAATTTTTCCCAATAAAAACACCTCATCTTAAAAACCCAGCTCACAAACCCTCTGGAATATAAGTCAAGATAATTATCAGTACCTAAATCATTGAAGGTCTTAGTTGGCTGAGCACCAGATTTTAGAGAAGCAAACTTACTCTGAAGGACTATTCAAAGAATGATTGACATCATTCAAAGGTAAATAAAGTCCGTACTTCATGCTGGCATTGATATTTGCACATTAACTTGTTCAAAACTCCATGAACTAATTACTCTTGTTTTGAAATGAGGACTTGTCCAAGACATCATTCTGAGTATCTTAGTAGGAACTCCAAAATGAGCCTTTAAGCAGTCAAGTCTTCATCCTAATCCTGTGCCATCTAAACATACTTCTGAGTGTACCAGAGCCATCAACGGTTTTTGGATCCCAAGAAGCTAGCTGTCATCTAATCATCTGTTTTGGTTGTTGAGTACAGCCTGTATCTGCATATGCCCTGTTTATCTGCTACCTGTTTATGTGTATAATAAGTAATAAAAACCACTGGAATAAGGAGAATTATGGGCTGGGCTGGAAATAGAGCTCTGAGGTAGAGTGCTTGCCTAGAATCCTAGAATGTTTTAAGTTCTGGGTTAAATTTCTAGCATGAGAAGAAGAAAAGTGAAGAAGGGAGACACACACACACACACACACACACACACACACACACACACACAGAGAGAGAGAGAGAGAGAGAGAGAGAGAGAGAGAGAAGAGAGAATACAGAGAGACAAATGGGGGGAATATTAATGGCAGGTTTCACCTAGTCAGGCCTGGGAGGTGGCGAAGGGTATTTCTTTTCTCCTATTCTCGTTATTTTAGTTCAGCTCATGAATAAGTAGATGAGTTTGTGGTCTTCTTTCCAAATCAATGAAAGGGTTTTCAAGTTAGAAGGGTAATTTAAATTTACTGTCCATATATCCATGTCATTTCTGCCCTCCTCTAAACCTGATATATATGATTATTTTGGAATGCTTCAAGTTTAAAGCCTCTGTCTGCATGATGAATATGCAGGTCTTCATATCAAATACCCCGATTAACGATAATGTGATCATTTGTCAATGTTAAGTTATCAACATTCACAGAAGGCCAAGCAAGCTAGTCCCCACCCACAACTCCAATCAGGGCTAGCTGGGTTTCCACCCACAAGGAAAACATTAGCCCTTTAACACAGCATGTCACATCACCTGCTGACAGACTCAAAACAACAAGACAAATAGTGTGTGTGGCTGTGCTTAAGAATGACCGTACTAAAACAGCTCCTGTCTTTCTAGGTTTGGAGGGCAATGTCCATGGGGAGCAGTTTAATTAGTAAAACATTCCTTTTAAAACTCTAAAATTACTAATATCACTTTTAAAGGGCATTTTGTTTTTGCAAAGAATGTGCTTTTGAGCTGTAGCTGTTAAAACAACAGAGTCTTCCCCTTCTCATCTATGGCTAGAATCTGGAAAACATAACAATAGGGTTTTACACATTCTAGTAACTGGGGCAGTATAAGAATAAAACTCTTTAAATTTTGCTCCTTGATAGAGAGTGTGTGTGATCTTACCACCTCATCATTGACTATCCACAAATAATCTTCAATAGTCTTTATCATAGTTAATACCATTTGAAATTAAACTTGCATTTTATGATTTCATTAAAGGCCTCTGAAATATGTGACAGCAATATATGTTTTACACACATGTCTGAAAGGAAATGGTTCCGGTTCAATATACATACCCAGATGCACACAGCCAGCTTTACTTTCCCCTTCTACAGAATGGTTTGAATAATACCTAACCTGTGTGTTATTGTATGTTGTATAATAACATTGTGTAAATTGCCTAGGGTAGCTTTTTAAACTGGCAGATGCCCTATGTTGTCATAATTCTGAATAGTCCTTGTCAGAAACTGAAGGATTACATCACTGACATTAAAGATTATTTAAAATTGAATTTAAATTATCTTTGATACAAAGGCATTTTTGTACAAGTATTATTTAGTTTGGGGAACCTATTAATATTCAATTTTTACCATCTAGCCATAAATATATACTTACTATTGAAATATGCATATAAATATGAGTAGAATGAATCCTTACTTTTTGAATTGTGGGAGAGAGGAAGGCTATTGAGTAAATATCAGTTAGGCAAACTTACATAACTTTTAATTTTACTTTATTTTTCATGGGTTTTCTACACTGAAAAATAACTTCTTTCACAAGGAATGCAATTGAGAAAGTGAGTTAAGAGTGAGAGAGTTAAGAACACTCAAATCCTAAACTCAATGAATTCATCAAACCCTCTTTTCAGGACTCAGGGAGATATGAAGAAGAGGAGACAGAGAGAGTCTAAGAACCAAAAGGTATGGAGGACTCTACGGAAACACTGTCTTCTGGACACAGCAGATTGATGCATATATGAACTCACAGATACCATGGCAGCATGCACAGCGCTACACAGGTAAAAGCCAGACAGGGTCCCACTGCTGAGAAGGGGTAGTGGACATGAGCTCCCATCTCTAATCAGAAGCTATCTGAAATTGATATCTGCTTGTAAAGAGTAAAATTAGCTTTTTACCAATGGCATCTCACTGGTATATTAATCACACATCAGGGAACGCCAAATGACCCAGATGGCTAACACAAAACAAACTCAGTGATTTTTCTCTGCAAACTTTTTGTTTCATCTTGCTTTGTTTGTGTATTTTTGTCATGTTGGACTTTTGCTTGAATAGCATGTTTTATAATTGTGTGTGTGTGTGTGTGTGTGTGTATGTGTGTGTGTGTATGTGTGAGAGAGAGAGAGAGACAGAGACAGAGAGACAGAGACAGAGAGACAGTCTCCTGTGTTTTTCCCTTTTGTTTGGATGTTTTGTCTGTTTGGGGATTTTTGTTTCCTTATTTGCCTTCGAAACACAGAGAGAAAAAAAGCATGGACTAGTAGGAGGGTGGGTTGGGATGATCTGGAAACAGTTGAGAAGCATGATCAAAATAGGTATATGAAAAATTTGAACTAAGAGAAAAGAAGTTATTTTTGAATTGAAGGGTAGTGACATCATCCTGAGCAATGTCACTTTAACCATGGTACCCATCCAGTTGTTTACTTGCCTGCATCCTGGTCTTTACCAGAAGCCGTTATAGACCATTAGAAAGTTTGCAATGGACAAGACTGAACTAATAACATACAAAAGAATACAAGGTGCCATGTAGAGCTCAATAAATTTTAAAAAAATAATACAAGGTGCCAAGAATACAGCTTGCCTGGTCCTCATTCAGTATGGGTTCCTACATATTATGGAAATTATCTGTATACTTCCTTTTTTAGTAATTTATATCTTCTAGTAAAACACAATTGGTTAATAAAGTAACTAAGAAATTAGACTTCAAGGGCATTGTAGTGTATGTTCAAATACTAAGTCAGTATTTGCCCGTGGACAAGACACTCCATACCCTACTATAGAGCTATCTCATGTCAGAATGCTGTCAGAAAGTTATCACTTATCTCAGAGACTGTGACAAGAACTGAGTTCATCGGGCACCTTAATGGGCCCCACACAAAAACTAAGTGAAGGCTGGCCATTAGTAAGTGGTCCTTCATGTTTAGCTGAAGGGATTTGGGGGTACTTCAAATCACTCTTATGATTTTATTAGTATTTTTCATTTTCCCAACTTAATGTCTCTCCAGTTTTTTTCTTATTTTTTTTTAAATCTACTTAAAATATAGTCTTAAAAAGCAGACCTAAACAGAGAACTCTCAACAGAAGAATCTAAAATGGCTGAAAGACACTTAAAGAAATGTTCAACATTCTTAGTCATCAGAGAAATGCAAATAAAAACAACTCTGAGATTCCATCTTACACCTGTTAAAATGGCCAAGATCAAAAACAACTTATGCTGGAGAGGTTGTGGGGAAAAGGGAACACTTCTGCATTGCTGGTGGGAATGCAAGCTGGTAAAGCTTCTTTGGATTTCAGTATGGCGATTTCTCAGAAAATTAGGAAACAACCTTGCTCAAGACCCAGTAATGCCACTTTTGGGTATATAGCCAAAGAATGCTCAATTGTGCCGCAAGTACATGTGCTTAACTATGTTCATAGCAGCAATGTTTGTCATAATCAGAACCTGAAAACAACCTAAATCCCCCTTGACCGAAGAATGGACAAGGAAAATGTGGTACATTTACACAATGGAGTACTACATAGCAGAAAAAATAATGACATCTTGAAATTTGCAGGCAAATGGATCGAGCTAGAAAACACCATTTTGAGTGAGGTAATCCAGATCCAGAAAGACAATAATCACATGTACTCCCTCATAAGTGGTTTTTAAACATAAAGCAAAGAAAACCAGCTTACAAACCACAATTCCAGAGAACCTAGACAACAATGAGGATCCTGAGAGAGACATGCATAGATCTAATCTACATGGGAAATAGAAAAATACAAGATCTCCTGAGTAAATTGGGAGCATGGGTGCCTTAGAAGAGGGTTGAAGGGGAAGGGGAAGAGCAGAAAAAAATGTAGAGCTCAATAAAAATCATTTTAAAAATTTGAGATTTACTAACGACTATAATTTTTCAGGTAGTGACCATATAATATTGTCTTATCAATAGACTAATTCTACATGGATATTTGTTTCACTTTGTTGTATTTAAGCAATCAGTGCTATTTCTTAGGATTCATTAACATATCAAATGCATGATGCTTAGTTTGATAAGGGATTATAATACGCTTATTATAGCTTAGTCTTTCTCCTATGCAATTAACTGTTAGCCATGGGAACACCATTACCTCTCTCACTGGAGGAGGATGAAGAGATGAATAAAATAGCAATATTTGCCATCTATCATGTGACCCATGTCATTTCTACGATTAATTTCAGCTTCAGAAGTGTGTCATGGATATAGAAATTGTAAATTACCTCCTGAGGGCTCTCAAAACGAATTCTGTTAGTTTATCAAGTTTTTAAAAGCCTTTGTAACCATAAAGAAAGACTTGAAACAGCTTTACAAGGTTGAAGATGCAATGTTTAGAGCTAACAAACTAGACACCTGGGTAAAATCTAAAAACCCAGAACTTGTGTGAGATTTTTGATATCTGTACAATGTTAGAGTCACCATCTGCACAGCTGCCATGAAAGCTTCCATAGAGCATCGTTTATGCAGGTCTAAGAGTTCTTATGATCCACAGGAGGTTTGTGACATACCACTACACACCAATCTCTTTGGTACAAGGAGGCAAACATTGCCTCTCTTATCTTTCATCCCAGCACAAGCCAGCACTCTTACTCTCCAAGATTTACACAGCCAACAGTAGTCACTTGGGGCAGAATCTGTGACTTGGTACTTTGTTGGTCAATTCTTACACACAGAGTACATTTAAGTTGTATCAAACCTCAAGATCTCCTACTTAACTCCTTCTTTAATGTTACGTGCATTTTTCTGAGTTGCCGAATCTGTTTGGTATTTTTATTCATCATCATAAAAACAACATGACCTGTTTCTCCTTATGGTCCTGATGTGTTTCCCAAAATACAAGAGATGACACATACCCTACAGAGACCCTCCACTCTACAGAGGGCCTACAATCTACAGAGAAATTATCCTCTACAGAGGGTGTATATTTCTCAGCAATGCCAACTTTATGTTTAAGTGCAAAATTTTTAGGTAATCTTCCTTAGAAAAAAATAAACAAAAACCTCATTAATAAGGAAATTTTTATCTCAACAGAAAACAGGAAGCGTTTTTAAAGAAAATCATAATGTTACCCACAAATAGCAACATCATTTCTCTTTACTGTTGTCTTCCATCTCACTAAAAAATAATGTTAAGTAAGGGCTGGGTCTGAGTGATACAGCATATCCCTAAAATGCATGAAGACATAAATCAACACACACACACACACACACACAGTGACTGAAAGTTATAACTTCTGATTGTAGCAGTCAAAGGGGTCAAGGACATTACATGAAAACCCACAGAACCACCAAAGCAGGGGTCATAGGGGCTCACAGAGACTAAGCTGACAATCAGGGAGCCTGTATAGGTCTGACCTAGGACTTCTGCATATGTGTTCTAGTTGTGTGGTGTGCTGTTCTTGTGGGACACCTAACAGTGGGAACAGAAGGTGTCTCTGAATCTTTCCCCTGCATTTCAGACCCCTTTCTTCCTACTGTGTTGCCTGCTACAACCTTAATATGAAGAGATGTGTCTAGTCTTATCGCAACTTGATAGTCCATGCTTGGTTGATATCCCTGAGAAACCTGCCTTTTCTGAATGGAAATGGAGGAAGAGTGAATCTGGGGAAAAGGGGAGTTGGAGGGGGGATTTGGAGTGACGAGGGGAGAACTGTGGTCAGGAAATAATATACGAGAGAAGAATACATTTTAAAAAAATATAACTTCTGTCCATTTACAATGCATGAAATAGAGCTTCAAATAAACTGGCAATGTTATTTTTATGATCAAAGATTCAAATATGGCTGTCTTCTCAGAAGCTGTATTATATTTAATCTATACACAAACTTTTAATTTCTTTAAGCCAGTCCACTATTCCTCTTTATTGCCCTATTACTAAAACACACACATTTTCCCCCATGAGAATAAAGCATAGCTAATCTTTGCCACTCTCCCAGACTTTCCACTTCTTCCTCTTCACTCCAAAGCCGCTGTCATTTACAGCTGGATTGTTTGAATGTCCTGTACACAATGTCATGTTTGTCAGAGGAGACTGAGCAAACTACTCCTGAGTCCCTAAGCTAGCTTTGGACAAATTTATTAAAGGATTCTATGTTTGAATTTATAAGAGATTGTCAATCCTTTCTATTCTCAAGGGTTCTCTTTTCCCAGATCCCAGGCTCAAAAACACTTCAAAGCCACATCTCTACCAAGTATCCTCGGTGAGTGACTGACTCAGGACAGCATGTCTGTCAAAAAAGGTTGCATTCGCTTTGCTTTTACCTGGGCTCAGAGCTGAGGCAGCAAATACATGCTGCAAGGAATATGTAAATTTAAGAGAAGCTAACAATGCTGTTTCTGAATACTACTCCAGATTTTAATAGACTTGGTTATGAATTTCACTCATCAACATGGGCCATACCAGGTGTGATTTCTGGCCACAAAAGAGGAACTGACGCTCAGAAACCCACTGTGCATTCAACGTGTAGTCCTGTCACAAGACTTCACAGGTTTCTCTGCCACCAAGCAAACATGGCCTGCCTTAATTACGTCCCTCTGAATCTAGTCACTATTTCCACAAGGTTACCGTAGGTTGGCCACATCCTGCTATACTGATTGACAAGTAAATCATGGAAAATATTCTGGTACTCAAAATACTTCATTATTCCGCTTCTGTTTCTTCTCTTTAAGTCTCTGTGTAGTCACTTCAACCATGGTGTCCCTGCTCCAGAAAGCAGCCCTGGCCATTTGCAAAGATCTCTGTTCTCCTTGGGTTCAAACCTTGCCCATGTCAGTAGGGCCTTCCTAACAAAATAAACTCTCCCTTTCTTGTTGAGTCTCCAGTTCTTTTATCAAACTTGTCAGTGTTTATCACTTATAGAATATTTGCACAGATTAGAAACTAATTCAGTCAAAGCACAAAACTCATGGATATTCTTGAAGTCAATGAATGAGTTTAAATCTTTTACAATTTCACAATAGATATTCATTATTTCTTGAAAATTTTTCTGTAAATGACTGTTTAGGATGTTTGCCCTTTCTTTGTATCTATCTTCCATTATCTCCAACTTCTTTACCATGTTCTACCTTCCAGATTTTGTGGACAAGCTTGCATGCATGATAGGCCAAGGGTCAACGAGAGCTTGAAGAGAGAAAGACTAGAATACTCATTATCCTGCCTGCTACCCCACAAGGCTGTATTTTTTTTCCCTGTGGCAGAAGTTAGTTGCTGATTCTTTCTCTTCCGTGATATAACTAACACATTTGCTTCAGTTTCTGGGCAGCACTCCATCTTTTTGCCCTCATTGGTCTGGACAGCAGATCTCTGATGCCCCAGACCCCTGCTAATATCCCTGTACCTCAAGATCTCCTGATTCTTTCCCTTAATTATGCTTTTCTTCATTGAAATGGCTTTTATGTTAAACACTCGTCCACCACATCATTAAAGTGCCATCTCTTTCTTGAAGAACCTTGGAGAATACCACTAGGAGGAGAATAGGTTTTGTGACACCTAACCAAAACTTGCCACTTTTCTTCTTTTCATAAGAATAATCTCAAAAATATTTAAATAGAACTATTTAAAACACCAAAATCAAACCTAATAGTGATACGGAAATCTTGTCATGTGTGTGCTATGACTACCACCATTCATTATGTTAGAAACTAAAATGAGAATTTATTTAAAATGAATACTTATGAAAATATTTAAATCATGCAAATAAAACTATAACCCATTTTAATTAATCAGGATCCGTTCTAACTGTGAGAAGATTGGCATTTCTTGAATAATTTTGCAGCTAGCTTTATGATAAAGGTCGACAGCTAGTCTATATTCAGCTTCTCCTAAAATGGTGTTCATATTAATTATGAAAACTGCAGTTGCTGATACAGTAGGAAATCCAGTCTCATAAGGATGTTTACATAGAAAAGAAAAGAGTCCTGGAATGGCCCTTTCAGCTAATCACACTATTCCTCTATGATGACATATTAAATCTCGACTAAAGAGTGGTAGTAATGTAGAACCAGGAGCCTATCATGAGCTATTCCTGTTCTCTTCTGCTTCTTGTCTATACATTTCCAATGCATAATTTTGTAATATCATAATCTAACAATGTAGGAAACAATAATTCTTTAGTGGGTTTTACAAGTTTTTCAAATGGTGTTGCATCTTAGCACACAATGTTCAAAATTCACATTTGATATCACCACCAATCATATGAATTAGACAACTACTAACTTCATGAAAGTGATTAACAACTTTCCAAAATCATGCATCACATAGTCTCTTCTTTGAGACTGCCATTGTACTCTGACTTGAAGTGGTAAGGCTTTGTACCTATTTCCTCCAAACTGCTAAAACTGTACTCAAGGATTAACACATATGGACATTAAAAACTGTTTTCTTGATTCACAGAGAACGCTGTTAAAAGAACCATATTTCCTTTACTGAGAGCGGATGGAGGTGAAAACACAGCAGTTACAAGCTCAGCATGATGTCATTCCCCCAATTCCTGTTGCAGCAGTTGTACCTGGCAAAGGAGTTTATGTGTGTGCTGTCAGGAAAAAAACAGTAGCACAGAAAGAAACAATGAGATTTATATGGTTTTCAACACTAGAACAATTCAGTAATGTCTACATTCTTAATAACGAGTCAAGCCACCACCAGAACCATCACCTCCAACAACACCACCAACAACTATCACCACCAGCAGCACCACCATCACCACCACCATCACCACCACTATCATGATCACCATCATCCATCACCTTCTTTGAGTTGATTAACAGGAAATGAAATATCTTGGACTCTTTAACCAAAATATGGAACAAAATAGCAAGTACAGCTTTATGGTTGGAATTGCCTTTAAGTTACCAGCTAAGTCTTTAATTCAGTAAGTCAGCTGATAATGTCATGGTTTTTCCTTTGAACTAATTTTCTATCCAGCAGCCATCTTGCCTTGTCCAATGTAGAGTTAGTCTATGAGCTGCTTCAGTCACTTTTCTTTTCTAGTTTGAAAATCTGTACGAAACAATATGGGGTTTTATGAACTCATCGTTTAACACTTACATTGAAGAACTAAAACCTGTCTACATCAAAAGTGATGCCTGAATACCATTCAGATACATTCTAGAATACCCTGGTTCAATTCCCAGTCATCCACATGACGACTCACACCTGTCTGTACTCTCACACAGACAAAGATGCAGACAAAACATCAATGCACATAAAATAAAAATAAATAAATAAATTTTTAAAAATCTGATGAAAGTCAACTGGCAGATGTGATTGGAAATGAGTTAATTTCTAAAACCAGGTGCATATTTACGTCCCTAAGCTAATACTTTAGGATTGGCCATTGAACAGAAGAATATACCATTCGCTCTCAGATGGCTAACACCAGCAAGTCACACAGCATCTAAAAATGTTCCCTGTATTCTCACAAGAAAATGAAGCTAAGAGGCAAATAACATCTTAGCATTATTAAATGAATGCGTTCCCTATACAGAAACCATGAAAAGGTCTCCAGAAACCCCAGGACTCCCCTGAGGCACAGTTGAGAAACACTGCATGGATATTGTTATAGGAGAATTATCATAACATTTGTATGTAAATTCCAAAATTTGAGCAGGGGAGTAACTTAAACATATTACACAGCAAATTAAAGCCTGTCACTACTGAAAGCAAAGGTAGAGATTTAAAACCTAATTAATCTCACCTTGGAGGTGGAACTCTTTTATGCTATGCTGCCAACCATTCACATATTTGGTAAATATGACTTCCTAAAATGTTCATTGATATTTAAAAATCTCCTACTGAATTCAGATAAACTTTAAAATTCTTTTTAGTCATTGAAAAATAAGTGTCACTATGGTGGTTTCAGAAGATAATACACTAAACTGCCTAGCACAGTGTAGGTCTTTAGAAATATTAATTAAAAATCCATGGCTTTCTACTCAGTAAATATCTTTCTTCACACACACACACAAACACACAAACACACACACACACACACACACACACATCCCAGAATAGAGGCAAGAATACAAACTCTAAATCATTCCCAACAATAATCCTGAGTGAAAAACATGGAGAAATACATAATTATTTTAGCAACAACTTGAAGTATTATGGAGAAGAATCTGGCATGAAGTAGAGCTTACCTTGGATTTGGCACCAAATTTCAGGATTATGCTTATGGCTGTGCAATGAGTCATGAAAGTTCCATTTATAAAGACCCTTGGGGTCTTGGAAGTTGGATGTTTTCAGTACTGCAGAGTCTAGGTGCCATTGGGTAGTTATCTTTTTCATTAATTAGTACTGCAAGGTACGGAGTATTTGCTTCAATAAATGGATGTCATTCCTGGCATGTGGATGATGCCACTGCCACAAACATTCTTTCAGCTACTTTCTGAAGGGCAGTAAAAAAAAAAATTTGTTCTGAATTGATATTTTTCTGTTTGTACCTCTCAATGAACCCATCTCCACTGCCCTTAGGCAGACTTCTTTTAAAAAAAGGAATTCTTGACACAATTAAATCAAAACATGCCACACACTGATCGCAGAGACAAATAAACAGTAAAACAAACATCAACCCTTTCTCAAAATGAACATCACCTTTCAAAGTAAGCTTCCTTCTCTTAGCATGGAGATTCCTTAAACATATGGTCCAGTACAGTGATAGATCCTGGCCATGAGGGGAAAAATGCTAAGAACCTGTTAAGTGAAAACTGGTCTCATACAGGGTTTTCTCCAATATCACACAGAATTTGCATCTGACACCCTAGATTTTAAGTCCTTAGCAAGCAGGAATTTTTTCCTATTCTAGTGAATGATTTCAGAGTAAAGTTTGATTCAGTTATTAGGAATCAAACTAACTAATAAGTTATCAAATAACTTATTAAATCAAATAACTAATAAGTTACTAGTTTTCAATGAAACAAAAAAAGAGATAATAAAAAGGCTGATGTAATAATTAAAAAAGATAAACTGAAAGAATTATAAACCAATAGCAAACGGAGGGGGGATGTTATCAAATATGATGCACGGAGTTCTAGGTACAAATTCCTGTTTTATGCAAGGGGCAGGACCAAACCCAACTTCCTCTGCACCAGAGTGCACAGCACACAGAAAAGTAATCTAATGACGATGGTGCAAGGCTTACTGCCAGAAATCAGAAGGTTTTAATAGCTCCTACAAAGCCAATACCTGCAAATGTTGTGATCAGCAAATCAGAACAGAAAGGAAAAACCTATAGAAACAAATGTAAATACTGAGGCTGGTCTATAGACTGTGGATTCTGAACAACCGTAAATGCGGCAGATTAAAAAAAAAAACTAGTATAGAACTGCAATATATCCAGGAAATCATAGAACAACATAGTTGCTGGTGGACAGTGGCTTAACAGGTAAGACACAACCAACAATTCCAAGGGGAAGATGGAGAAGCATAGTGAGGCTCAACTATTTAAATTTAGTCTCTGTTTAGTATACACTATTTTATATGACACTTGATGTCTTTTGCAAGCAGCATTTTCTCAAGACAATGACATGATTCAAAGATGGAACGTCTCATGCGACATCAAAGTTTTATGGGGTTGGGTGTCATTTGTTCTTGCTTCTGTTTGTTTGTGTTAGCATCGCTCTCAGGCTTTTTGTAGAGTAAACACTTTTTGGGTTCTTCAGAGTGCCTGCACTTGGAGGTTTCATGATTTCTGACAGTTTTGAACTTTAACGCTCCATGAAGTGTCAAGGCAGGCAAAAGAGGATTAATATTAGACTGCCCTGTTTTCCTTTACTGACAGTTTGATGAATTCACTGCGAAATTTAGATCATTAATTAGCCTATCTTTTAGTTTGTATATTTTCCTTATTAATCTTGTTTTTATTTTCCTCTCCTCCCCCTATAAATTAACACCGGTTCTGTCTGCATAGACAGTGGTACTTTATCCGCATACTGTCTAACTTGCTTTATCTGTGGATGTTTCTCTGTTTTCTTGATGTTTGTTCAAATAGATCCACTCCATCTTAAAAGCTGAATTGAATCAGCCACTTGGCACTTTTCTCTCAGTCTCGGTACTGCACTTTCAGTATTTCTTTGGGCTCAGTTAAGAAAGAGATAGGGACCATGGTTTGTTACAAAACAGAGGTGTGGACAGCATCCTGGAGATTAGCAGTTGTGGCTGGCTCCTCTAAGCTTCATTTCTCTGTGGAATTTTTTTCTGCTTTTGCTTTACTTTACTTTACTTTACTTTACTTTACTTTACTTTACTGTGTGTGTGTGTGTGTGTGTGTGTGTGTGTGTGAGAGAGAGAGAGAGAGAGAGAGAGAGAGAGAGAGGTGGGCATGTATTCTTCGTTTCTTAAGATTCTTGCTGTTAAAAGTGAACTTAGCTTACAGTTAACCTGTTCAGATCTTAATTCAGTCCTTCGGACACTATTCTGCTCCCGATATGAAGTGCAACCAGAGAAGGAAGTAAATGATTAGAAGGCATGGAAGGGAGCATGGAGCAGGTTGACTTCCTGGCCCTTGTGAGTAAAGATGGGAGGAGGCTACTGTCGACGCTCTCAGTTTTGCAATGTACTTAAGCACAAGAACAAAATGTCCCTCTGGAGACAAAAGCAAGTGTTTTGGAGATTATCTGCTTCCTGGTAGCATGGATATGGAGGAGTAAAAATGTGTTGTTAGGCATGGCTCTCTACTGTGCAGTCTCTGACCAATAAGAAAACAGTTTATATAGAATGGTCAGGTTATTATCATAGACTAAAGATATCATTTAGCAAATAAAAAAATTCCTTAAATACACTGTCATCACTAGAATTCAAATTCAAAGTAAAACTGTGTATAGTTAATTATGATAAAGATTTCTAACCTATGATTTTTAGTCTCTGCATTGCAACTTTTTTCCTATCAAAGCACAGATTTTGAAGTCATGAAAACCAAGCATTACCACTTTCAGAAAAATCACTGGAATCTTAAAGAAATGCCCCAAATCCTCATTTTCCTGCCGGTACTTCCAACATATCACTTGTAAAAGCGGTGGTTACATTTAATCTGTCTCAGAACCTTAAGTTCAATTGACTGAAAAAGGAGAAATGTTACTGCCAGGCCAGAACACATGGTTTCATCTGGGGCATCATATGTGGTATGTTTGTGCATGTGTTCATTTATGTTTAATGAGCACCTATGGAGAGTCATCACATGGAAGTCAGCATTCTCCTACACACTTCTAAAACCATTTGTCGGGTTCAGTGTTAATGAGTGTGAGCAAAAGGGGTGAAAGGCCAGCTCAGAACTCTTTAGTATGCCCTGCCATTTTTATGTGCAAAGCATTGAATGGATGGTTGTGGCTTCACGAAATTCTAGCTTCAGAGGTGATTGCTCTAAAAGGAGCTTGAGTGACCCTTCAAACTCCAGTTACTTTAAACCGGCCTTATTCTCCAGCGTACAAAGTAAATCCAGCTCCAGGTGTGCTTTTCTCATTAACAAAAACTCTGAGGGTGGTTTCCCAGGGATTTTTATGCATTGTTCTACATTCTTTGTTTGATTTATAAACTGCGGAGGGGAAATGGGGTTGTAAACCTAATCCAGGTTTATGATATAAAAGGGCAGCCCATTTTAGAAACACCTTGTGGTCTTACAAATAGAGTTAACTTTAAGCAATTTATTTAGTTAAATAACTGACTCAACTATGTATTAAATTGCTGCCAGTTGGAAATAATGGAGCTTGGCAGTTTTACTGTCAGACATAGAGGGTATAGGAAAATATGTGGAGACAGGAGAGTTGCAAAGGAGCAAGCTGCTGCAGCATTTACTGATGGAAAAACCAAGTAATTCACCTTGACTGCACTCAAAGGGAAAAAATTGAGAAGCAACTTTCCACTATTAAACAGTTAATTACAGTCTGTTTATGTGTATAGGGTTTGATTGTTAATTGCTTACACTAAATTCTTCTATAAAAACAAGTGCTTGTTGCCTGGCTTCCTGGGTGCTTAAGAGATTAATATGACTGGTGAACTGGTCTGTTTTCCAGGGTCTACACTGATTGGCATAAACATGAAGCCTGGATTTTCAAAAGGAGGTTTTATGAAATGTCTTGAGCAGAAGATAAACTCTAATGTGAACACACAACATTAATGAGGATTGTGTGAACCCAACATGTTCTGCTTTATCATGGCTTATGGAGGAGAATTTCTTACTCTCATGCCTATATGCAAGAAAAGAAAATAATGTACATAATGTACGATATAGGACATAACATATATATTATATATATAATATATATATATATTAGTAATATTAGTATGCGGCCTTTGTGGACAGTTATAGAAAGGAAGATTCCCTAGGTGAAAGAAATTAAGAAATGCCAAATTATTTGGGCCAGAACAAGGAAAGTTGAGGAGTAATATAGCGTTTTCTTCAAGCTTATGAAAATATTAATAGCAAATAACAAGTCAGATATTCTATCAGTCCACAGGCTTAGAGTGCAATGGCAAAAGTTGGAACAAAACTAGCAGGGAAAAGAACTAATACCTGGTCCTGAGAGCTGGCTCAGCAGTGAAGAGTACTTGCTGCTCTTGTGAAGGATTTGAGCTGGGTTCCCAGCACATGCATTGGGTGGCTCACAGCTAACTCTAATCCTGTCTCCACAGACCAAAGCCCTTTTCTGTCTTCCATGGGTACACACACTCACATGCACATATACACACATATACGTAATTTAAAAAATGATTTTTTTTAAAAAAGAGAAAGCTTATAGATCATCAAATTCAACAAAACTAATATCAAAATTTGTGATTTATAGATTATTGTAATTAACTACAACAATAATTAATCTGTGGGTTTATAAATAGTCATGAAGGAAGGCAAGGCAGCTAAATATAAATCCAGCATTTGGAGTCTTTTGTTCTTTATATTTAGGGAAAATTGGCTCAAGATCTCCAACCTGTTCCTCTTTAAAGTTCTATGCCCCCCACGTTTTCTAAGGTTGTCCCAAGACAGAAGTAGAGTTTAAAACTCTATTCCTAAGCTGGGTCTCACATTCTAATTTAAAAACTAACTACAAGGTCTGGGAAGATGGTTCAGTGGATAAAAGTGCTTGGTGTACAAGTATGAGGACCTGATTTTGAGTCTCTAACACCCATAAAATATCTGTCTACATATGACGTTAACCTCAGTGTTCGGGAGCAGACAAGATGGATCATGAGAGTGCAATATGCAGTCAGCCCATCCAAAATGAGGAGTTTCTGATTCAAGGACATATCATGTCTCCAGCAATAAGATGAAGAGAGGAGACAGATATGGGATGTCCTGCAATGGCCTTTAAATATGAGCTTACAACACAACAACAATAATACAGACATAGTGTGTGTGTACTGTGGGTTTACCCCCCCCAAAAAAAACCACATGCCATTAATGGAAATGGCATGGTTTTAACATGCTTAGCCTTTTCATGGCTTGTGGAAGAGAATCCCTTTCTCCCATCTTAAACCCCAAAGTTTGAGTATCTGTGTGGTGCACACTGTGTTGTCAGACTTCAGCCAGAAAGTTTTGACTATACCAAGTAAGGGGATGGTCCGCACAAAAGTATAACCTATTTCTGTAATAAATTCTAGATAAATATGTCAGGACAGTATAAATCACAAGACGAAGAGCAGGTTTCATCACACAACTGACTTTGGGGCAGCACTGGGACATCTGATAGACTTCCAAGGGAGGATAACTGAACAACAGCACGCAGTTTTAAAGTACGTTGTGTCTGGTTCAAATCAGGAGTAGAGAACACAGCTTTTGTTCTTTCCTTCTGGGAACTCCAAGCTCACTGGTGTAAAAATTGTTCAAAAGGGGAGCTCAGTTTGATGGATGAAGCTAAGAGATAAGTATGATCTGAAAATGATATACTACCTCAAGAACCTCATTTTTTCCTCTCCCATTAGTCATGAAAGTAAACCAAGAGCATTCCAACATTTATTTGCAATAGGCCTAGTTTATTTTCTTTTATCAGAGTTGGGGCCTTCCCCCATTACTCTTACTAGCTTTCTTTGAGGTACAAGTATGGCTCCATAAAAAGGAGGGGAATGAAATCCTCTGCTCATTAACTTTCGAGTTAGTAAACTTTTTCTTCTCAGCTGCAACTCTCATCGTTTTTCGACTCAGCCCTCTCGCATCTATTCTCACATTCCTGACTCCGCTTGTCAGCCCCAAGTGCCTCAACCCATCAGTTAAATTAGCTGTTTTTACAACATCTCACACAAAGGTTTACAGCCTAAACTCTTTCGTCTAATCTGGTTCTTCTTGCCTCATGTACGATTTCTTTATTGACTTTAGGTTTGGGGAGCTTTAAAACTAATACATATCAGCAAGGGTTGCCTGCTTTCTGATCATATGTTTTCTCCTGCTAATCATTCAGTTACCTGATTAGAAACAGATGCGATCTATTTGAAACGTGAACTTAAGAGCGAACTGCTGATGATTGCAGTAATTTCGGATGGCCTGTGTGTATGTTGTGGGACGCCTTAGAAGGTTTCCAAGGCTAAACTGGGGATTATATTTTATTTCTACAATTGTTTTCTTACCAAATGAGCCATTCCAACCCAAACTAACTGGCAGATAAAATAAAAAATTAGTGCCAACAAACCAAGAGTGAAAGTACATTTCAAACAAGGGCACAGGGCTATGTTCGTACAGAAATGAAGCCCTGCTGATACTGTAGGATATGGTAGGAGAAGCAGACATCTGAGCAATTACGTAAAACCTGATGCAGAAAACAACCATTATTTAAGTATATTAACTCTTAGGAAAAGGTGGGAGAGCACAGAATAAATACTTTCTAAAGAAAACCAGTGAGTACTTGGAAAACACAATGTGTTCCATATTAATGGAGGGTTTTATATCTTATTTACAAATGTGTCTATGTGTCTATGTGTGCATGCAGAAAGCACAGGGAGCTATCTGGAGTGTTGTTCTCCCACATATTCCAGTGAAATAGGGTCTCTTATTAAACATGGAGCTAGATGAGTAGCCCGCAAGCTCGGGAATCCTTCTGTCTCTGCCATACTACAACATTGGGGTTGGAGATGTGTGTGCAACTAAACCTGACTGCTTACATGGGTGGTGGGATCTGACCCGAGGTCTGCTTATACAACACATGGTCTTATCCTCTGAACCATGTTCTTAACCCCATGTAGAAGTTTTGATAGGCAGATGAAGAGAAATGTTGGGTCCACCTGGAGCAAGGCCCACACCAATATTACCACCCCTACTTTTACAGATAAGAAGCTGAATGATTGAATTGAAATAGGCTCATGTTTTATTGATGTGATCTGTTGTCAATTACACAGTCCCAGCCAAAGGAGCTTGTGCTGAGCATCACAGAAAACCACTTTTGTAGAACTCATGATATAAATAGCCTCAGATACTCATTTCATTAGACAACCAAGCCAAATGAAATCTCCTTCAAGTGGCAAACCCAGGGAACCTCTTCAAGTCAGAACTGGGTCTGCATGGGATTTACCTATCACAAATATATAACAAAACCAGAGTAACAGACTTCTCTGTCTCCATTATGAATGAAAGCCATGTTTATTATGTCTGTTTCTGATGTGGGATTCCCCTCTGTATGCTGTGAATATGTTTTATTACCATTGGCTAATAAAGAAACTGATTTGGCCTATGGCAGAGCAGAATAAAGCCAGGCTGGAAAAGATATATAGAGAGAGTAGGTGGAGCCAAAGAGACACCATGTAGCTGCCAAAGAAGACAGACGCTGGTACTTTACCAGTAGGCTACACCCTCGTGGTGATACATAGATTAATTGAAATGAGTTAATTTAAGATATAAAACCTAGCCAGAAATACTCTTGAGCCATTGGCCAAAGAGTGTTATAATTAATATAGTTTCTGTGTGGTTATTTGGGTCTGGGAGGCCGGGAACGAAAGGCAGTTCCCCTTTAAGTGTTTCCTATCTGTGGCTATCAATAGGATGGCAATTACAAAGTCAAGATGTGGAAACCGTAGTGTTAGTTTTACTAAACCAAGATATTTTACACCAGCGTGACCATTTGGAGAGTTTTGTACAAAGCAATACTCATTTGAGGCAAAACAGGAGAGTCCCAAAGCTTAAATTTCTAGTCCAGCATTCAGATTAGACTCTTTCTTTGAGACTATCTGGTTTCTTCGGGCACTTCAGGCTGGAAGCAGTTGGAGAGGCGATGCTTTTGCTGTGGTCTATCTGATAACAATAAGAGCGATCCACTCCCAAATCTGTGACTTCTTGGGAAAGTTTGTCCAAGTGACTGCTAAGTCCATCAGAGAGCAGGCTCCTCATGCATGTGGCTCTCTTCATCACTGCCGGAAGCAGAGAGGCAGGGTCACGGCACAGAGAGGGCCTTCCCTGTTGCTTTCATCTTCACTGTCCTATTTATTCCTCTCTGCTCTGAAACCCAAGACCCTCCCTAACCCCAAGGGCATGTGTGATGACCTGTCTTGGCATGAACTGCAAGAGCTAAAACTCTGGGCTACAAAGAAGGAAGATTTAAGAGCGTCTCACCTCACAAACATGGGCATTGGGTCCGGACAGTTACAACCTGTCAGAATCTTGTTTGTGGCACCCAAGCACACCATACACAGGGGCAACAGAAATGGTTGGAAAGTCCTCAGACTCTGCTTTCCTTGGTCATTAATGCCATTGATTATTTTTCTCTTTAAATACTGAGGCAGGCCCTGTTGCTGGCCCCAGATACAACCAGTCAACCCACACGTCTCTTGGCCTTTTAGAAAATGCAGCTGTACCAAAACCTTAAAACTAAAACATGGCTAAGTTTAAAATGTGCATGTATTTGTTTTAAAAGAAAAAAAACCTGCTAGGGAGAGGGAATATCCCAAACAAACTAAATGTTTATCTGTCTTTTATTAATTTCATATTTTATCTTCTTGTGTACGGGCGTTTGACAGCTGTGACATTCATGGGCAATGCATTTGAAAAAGAAGACATAAATATTCAGAGACGTATTAGAATGCTGTCCGATGTAAGCACCTGTCTACTTAGTGTTGACGGAAAATCATTTCCTCTGCTTTATGCATGTTACCTCCAGAGACCACAGAGGTCCTATTCTGTTTAAAGAGCTGGTCCCAACATCAGCGTTTGCTCTTGCAGCTGCAGTGTATATAGCTAATTATATTTATTTGGGAATGATTTTGTTTTATACTTTCAATGATACTTAAACAGTTTCGTCAATCTTCATCACAGAAACAATTTTCCCTGAGGATGCAGAGAATGGAAGACTTAGTACAAGGCTTGGAAAGAATGTCCCGACACTATGCCGTTTCCATTGTCACGGGGAGGAGTTTCTCAAGCAGAACTTTCCTAGAGATGTGTCAAGAGAAGACACTTGCTCGATCTCTGAGGGCCCAATGATAAACATCACCATGTCTGCCTACAGCAGCCCCTTATTCATGTCTTCAGTGTTCCATGTTTCAGTTGCCAGTGGTCAACTGTAGTCAGGAAACATAATTCATAAGGTTTACACAATGTCTATTACTAATCCTGTACTGTGGATAACTAATTCATAAGTTAGGTTTTCATAGGTACGTGTATACAGGAAGTATGACAGGATCAGCAGAGTTCAGTATTGGCCATGGTTTTTGGAATCCACTGGGGACGATGAGGCATGTGTTCCTCTAGACAAAAGGAATTACTTGCTATGCATTTATTACATATCCTATTAACATAAGCTGAAACAAATAGTATAATGTTTTGATGTTCTAATGATATACAGTTTAAGTCAATGTAATTTTGTTAAATCAGATATATCATTTAATAAAAACATTCTCTGGTTTTCTCTCTCTCTCTCTCTCTCTCTCTCTCCTTTAGCCATAGTAGAAAAGTCATCCTGTAACTTGGCTAGGGTGAATAAGTTACAGTGCACCAAGAAACAGAAGAAAAGAGGGAAGGAAATAGGAAAGTGGGTACAAACTTCCTAAGGACACGCAGCGTGCTGTGGGGCCCTCATGACCTGCTTTTGATAGGGAATCTCAAAACTCCATAAAGGTACCAAGTGTGCAAGCTGGGTGTGATTAACTTAATCATCCCCTAAAGAGTAGTTTCCCTTCCTATAGTTGGTAAAAAAAAGACTGTGCTGGAAACCGATTTGCTGGAGGTTAACTCCTGACTGCTCAGACACCTCCTTCAACAGAATCTGGGCCTCGAATTACAAATGTACCCTATTATCAGAAATATAATGAAACATGGGCCAAAGTGAATGAAGTCTAATTTTTTTGTCTTTGACATTTCTCCCCATTCTCCTTTTACCTGACAGGAGTGTGTAATGATGTTAGCTCTGCCTAGAGATGGGAGCCTTTTGGAGGAGAGAGCAATCCTAAGCGCTCCGACTTCCAAAACCTGACAATGCTGCCACCTACAGGCTAAAGCTTTCAAGACGGATTCCACCCATGACTGTCTTCCTACCCCTAACAATGAAAAGCTCAGATCACGGTAGAAGAGCGGAGTCCGAAATCCAGAGTCCTGCAAAGAGTTAAGTCACCAGGTGAGAGCAAAGAACAGGCCTTTTCGCTTAGCTACTTCAGCGCAGTTCCATAATTTAATTAGGATCATCACACGGCAACCAAAGCTGTCTAGAGGAATTACGAGCCGCAAGTTCAGATCACACGTGAATCCTTTTGCTCAATTAAAGCTAAGCAATTTTTAAGGGTCCCCCTCCCCTACTCTTTGCGGTATATGCAAAGAGCAGCGAAGCGTGGCCTACATATTTTTCGCATTAAAATTATTACATAAGGCTGTAGCGTTTGAAATACTATGGAAATCAAAATGTTACACTCTGACCTTGGGCATTTAAACTTCCTCATTTTGGAAACTATTGTTGCCCCGCTCTCCTTTGTTCTAAGAAAATTACTGTGGTTAGTCATAATAGCTGAATGAATAATTACTGCAGGAAGAAAGGAAGTATGTAATAGTGCAGGAATGGTTCTTGAGCCTTCATTTTACTAAACAGAGTTTTAATTCTGTTTGAAGTCCAGGCCTTGCAACTAAAGACATTAGCCTACTCTCCCTTCCCTACTGTACCTGTCGATAAAAGTGACTGCTTTGCTACCCAGTCTTCCTACCTTTATGCCAGAAAAAAAAAGTTCTAATAATTTGATAAAGGGAAATATGCCTTCGGGAGGAGCCCAATTCAAGTTTGATGTCATTTTTCTTCTTTAAGCCCATTCAGCATGCACATCAGCATGTGAGTCTATGATATTCATTGCGAAACATTTCTCAAACATTTGAAACTTCTTCAGTTTTCCTTTTTGATTTTCCTACTAATTGTTCCAGAGGACAGAGAAGCTGGCGGTTCTTGTTTTTAATCTGTGCTTAAAACATGTATAATCAAACACCAAAATTATAATTTTATCAATGCCAAATTGTATCTCCTGGTACTGATTTGTCTTTGAATTAATACAACTCCCACTTGCTAGCCGAGCAGCATGAATGTGCTCACACTAGTGGAATTCAAAATTAACTTTTGAATGTTCAGTGGGAAGAAACAAACACTCTTTTTTAAAATGAACACTGTAATAAAAACAAAATAGGAAGGTATTTAAAAATCAGGCAGGGCTGCAAAGAACATTACGTTAACTTGAGCATCTTGGTAATTTGGAAGTGATTAATTTATTTGTCTATTTATTTATGTATAACACACACACCCTGCATTTCCATATGTATTTCTTGAAACAACTGAAATCAGAATGCACAAGAGAACTTCCAAGTTCTGTGGGAAATTCTTCGCTACTCAGAGATCAAAAAGAACATTTTACATTATAGTATTGCAGCCTATTTATTATTTACAATAAGAAGAAATCTGGATGTTAAGAGCACATGCACGTATTGTATTTGACTCACAGATTGTTTATTAGCTTCTTAAATGAGAGTGCAAAATGCAAAAAGGATGCGATCTTTATTTTTTAAAAAAATCTGCAAAGATTAAATCTCTCCACATTTGCAGCCAGATATTTGCAGGATCAACAACTCCTTTAAACACTAGTTGGATTTAGTCATAATAAGAATATAAATACAATAAGAGATTCCTAGGGGGGATGCAATTTTTAAAAAATTTCCATATTTGCTACAATAAATGTTATGCCTAGAAATTTTATAGCTAAGAGAAACACAGAAAATACTATACCCAGAGCCAGAAGACTGCTCCAGTACAAAGCAAGTCTGATATATTACCTTCCAAATACATTGCATGTCCCTGGTAAAGTTGTAAATTATGGTTGCAAATGAGGCCACAAACAAAATTTTGCTCGAGGCATGAATCATAAATTCAAATAATCATCTCCTACGTGAGGCTCAACTACTTTGTTTACTTCTTAGGCACTGTTTCCTAAATACAAAGATGAAAGTAGGTCAAGGAAATTTAGCATCTTTTTCTCATGAAGCATGTGATGAGGCTGGGTGGCACTGCCTTCTTTAAAACTGCACGAACCTTTTACGTATTAAAAATCTGTTTGCACAGTGCTGGGTCTTTAAGCATACTGCCATTTTGCTTCATGATGACACCGTATTACCCAAACTATATACATTTAGTGAGGAAAATAAATGATTCGTAATATTAACCTGCTAGATGGAATTCTAATATGCTTTTCATAGGGAAAGCAAAAGGTATTGGGTTGCTGTGAAATGCTACTTTCATCTAGTTAGGAGATATGATTGTTTACTATTCTTTGTGCATAGATGAGGAGTGAATTATTTTCTTCCTTTTAGATGATGTTTAAAGGCTGATTCTTTAAAAAAAAAAAAACCTTTACAAATGTGAAGCGAAGGAAAAGTGGTGTTTAATTAAATCTGGCCAATGACAGAAATATTGTTTACAATGTGAATTTGTAATATTGGGATAATGGCTCTTTATTTATGGGTACCGAGTGTGCAGAGCAGCACAGCCGCGTGTCCACAAGGCTCCTCGTTGTAACAGAAGTCCTGCTCTTCTCAGGGATGCTGATGAACAACAATAACACAAATAATAGTCATATTGATTAAGTACTTAAGGTCTACTAAGAATTGTGTTTGGGGCTTCATATGGATTATCCCATTCAATTGTATAGAAATTCTTCAAACGGGAGGCTGTATTTATATGTTCAACAGCTTATGGAACCAAGACTTAGAATCATTAAGATTCCTACCTCCTTTACTACACGGTTCATGTTGCCTATAGGCAAGGAACTAAGCCTTCCAAAACAGGTTCAAGGGCTATGTTCTTCTCAAAGAGAAGAATAATTTTTATGGAAACATTATAACAGTGTATAAAGCAATACGAACACCATATTTTGGGTGTGTTTTAAGCCTAATTAATTGAAATTAAACAATTTATGTGTATTTACATAGAATTAATGAACTGGCACAATGGTTTAGATGATGCAACATTCTGAAAGTATTTGTACCCTTGTGTATTCTGTTGTCTAATAGAGTTTGAACTTAGTAGTAAATAAAAAGAACATATCTCCTTTCTCACGGGGCTGTTACAGCCACAGAAAAATAAAGACAAAAAAATGGTTTCAATTCTTCAGATAAAATAATTAATATTAAACTGAATTGAAAACAATTGAGTATGCACAAGTAAATAGTAGATGTCTCTGAGTAGGTGCATGTCATCTGAGTGCCAAAGGATGGGAAATTATTATGCCAGTGCCTAAGCAGGATGCGCTAGACAAAAGGGAAGTGTCATGAGCAAAAGACCTAACCGAAAGGAAAAGGTAACCGCACAGCAGAAGCTGAAGCTTGGTGTGTTTCGGGGTCCCTGGGTATGGAATGAAGGCTCTTTGTTTCCAGGCTTGTCCCATCCCATCTAGTCTCTTTCAGTCCCCCATATCTCCTCCATCAATTGCCGAAGACAAAAGACAGGAATTTATTTCTCTTGTCCTTTACACCCACACCTCATCCATCAATAAGTGCCATTAGCTCCGAAGCATTATCTGGAATCTGTCCACTCCTTTCTAGCCACCGTCCAGAGTATCTTAAAATCATCCCTTTTCGGAGGGCCTGCTACAGCCTCCAAACTGACTATCAGCTCCTTCCAGCTCTATTCCCCTCGCAGGAGTTAACCATCGCCTCAAAATGCAAAGCATGTCTCTTTGTACACTGCCCAGTGGCTCTTTTAATAGCCTTTGGATAGCCACATGATGAGTCACGTGTCGCCCTTCAGATATCCTCCCAAAAGCCACCTTCTGAGTGAATCCGCCCTTCGTGGTTCAATCCAAGGGGACATGCTTTTAGCTCCATGTTTGTGCTCTAATCTTCATTTACTGACATCCGCCTTCTAGCAGGAATCTAGGCTATCTCAATTACTGTGTTTTCTTTATATAGAACAGGGCATAGCACATAGCAGGCATTCAATTAACGTAGAAAGGTTAGGGAGATATCCAGAAATCAAAGCATTCATGGAACTTTTGGTCACCGTCGATTAAGATTTTCATGCCAAATTAAATGGGATACTTCAGGGGTGTTCTGCACAAGAAGACAAAAATACCACGATGGCTGTTGCTGTGTGAAGAATACACGGAAGAGGAGCAAGAGCAGGATCAAAAAAAAAGCAGTTATGAATCCAATTCAGAGATGCAAGTGAGGATGCTCCTGGATTAGGGTAGGACAATGGTATTGGGGAGAGTGGGAAAATGGATGAATTTGTAATAAAGTTTCAGCTCAGTTTCTGAGAAGGAAAGTGATACAAATTATCTTTAGAATTTTGTGGGGAGGCGGATTGACACGGTAGGGAAAGCAGCATTATAAGAAGACAGACCTGGAAGAAGGAGAAGGAGTTCAATTGGATGCATGTAATCACCCTGAGTCATACTTGATTTTCTGGCAATCCATTTGGGTCAGTTTCATGCCTGGTATTTCTCGTTAGAGGGACAATTCTAGGAAAGGTCGATATATCTCTTTAGCAGCTGTCCCGCCATGTTTAGATGGTAACAGCCCGAGAAGCAAATAACAGCTCACGAAGGATGATGAACGTTCCGTTCTTCGTTTTGATGCCAGATTTCGAAAGTCGCCAAAAACAATTTTGTCAAGGAATTTCCAGCCCTAAATATAACATAAGGAAGAACGCATGGATTGATAAGCCTTTTACACTGCATTTAATTGAAAGATGATGATGCTGTAAGTTTTTCCCCCCTCCCTTGCATTCTCCCTTCGCAGTCCCTCTGCGCAATCTGCAGCACCAGGGAACGAGAGAGAGGCAAGGAGGTTAGCTGAGCCCTGGGTGGGTGTGTGAGTCGAGGTAGCTGAGCCATGGCGGCTGTGTGAGTAGAGGTTAGCTGAGCCATGGGCGACTCTGTGAGTCACTACTCTGAGGAAGGCTCTCTTGCACAAGCCATCCCTTGAAGCTTTGGAGGACAGAAGAGTGACAGTGATCACCATTAAAGAAATACAGCCAGACTCCCTTCACTCAGAAAGTACCTGGAGTGTGTCTTGGTTCTTAGATGTAATAAATTTTTTTTTTTCAGAAAATCTTCTAGTCAACTTGAACACTTGAAGCTCCTGTAGATATAAATTTGTTAACATTTTTTCTTAAAAAAGAGCACTTTTTCTGATAATATACTTTTATGGTAAAGGCATCATTTATATTCAACATATATGATTCTTAAGAAATAATACCTTAGCAATCTCTAACATAGTTCTGTTTGTAAAGATCTAGACTGTACAGTGAAGATTGGTGATATATCTCAAAGTAGGTAACTAGCAAAAAAATTCCTTTGAGTATGAATTGTTTTTAATACATAAGCAACAAAACTACAGACAACAGAAAACAAGCATTAATGGAAAGCCAATAAAATGAAGTAGACATTTTTGTGAATGTTATAATTATGAATTAAGAAATGTGGCATCAAGGCCAGCCTGGTCTGAAAAAGCTAGTTCCAGGACAGGAAACAAAGCTATGCAGAGAAACCTTGTCTCAAAAAATCAAGAGAGAGAGAGAGAGAGAGAGAGAGAGAGAGAGAGAGAGAGAGAGAGAGAGAAATGTGGCAAAGTATTTTCACTTCTTGCTCACCTCAGCTGAAGTTGTCTTAAAGGTCCTGTCAACACTTATGGGTATAAGAGCTCCTCTTGTATTCTACAAGGCCCTATGGTCCTGTTGGGACTCTTAGCACTACATTTTAGGGTCCAAAGACATTCACCCACAGCAAGAGTCTGTTTTGGTGAGGACTGGAGGGTGTGCAATGGGGAAGAACCCTTCTTTGGCCTCTATCTGGGGACAGGTTCTGGCTCTAATTCTCCACATGAAACTGAATATCCTGTCAAAGAGAAGTCATCAACTAGAGCACAGCACTCCGCAAACACACCATCTATCTATCCTCTCTCAAAGGGAAGGGGCTGCATCCTCAGTCTCTATCCGCCCCCTGCAGAGAAAGGAAGGAATTTTACTCTTCTTGATGTCCCAGTCATTTTGAGAGTAGACAAGATGGCTTGCGAGTAAAATACATCAAACTGTAAATACAACACAGAAGGCTATACACGCTTATAAACACTGGCCTTTAAACAACTCCATTTGGCCATGTGGCTTCCTAAATGTGTAGATCTCACCCCTTTTCCCTCCCGTGAGATGGGCAAACTAAAGTGATCCCTGTTAGGTTTTGCTTTGAAGTATTGGCAGTTCCTTTAAAAAAGGATCCTTTACCCTAGAGCAGTATGATCTGTGACCCCAAACCAAAAAAACTAAAACTAACTTCTACTGATAATAACCCAGTTTTTTTTTAGTTTTTTAATAGAGTAGTCTAGAACACCATGTGAATTTCTTTAACCTCTTCCAAGAAAGATGATGTGATTATCAAAATATTATGCTGTCGTAAATAAATAAATAAATAAATGGTTCTTATTCCTCATTTCAGGTAAATACATATATTTGTTCATACTGAAACCACTTAGGTTATTATGAAGTTGAAGATGATAATAAACTTTATGACCGACTAAAAGCCAGCATGGCTGAGTTTTTGACCCTTCTAATAGCGTTGATGTCAACTACCCACAAGAATATATTTGAAGAGATGTAACTGTTCCAAATTCTTCGGCACTATTATCATTTAGATGCTATTTGTATTCAACTCAGCTACCATTTGCCTCTGAAAAGTTGTGCCACATGTGTACTGACTGAGATCTCATTTGATGAAGCCAAGGTTTGTATAGGCTGTTTGTAAGTTCTTCAACGTGGACAGCAGCGAGGCAAGGCACAAACCAAGACACGGCAAGAGAGAGGACTAACATTTAATAAATGTTTGTCCTAGTTTTAGCAAACCACACGTGAAAAGTGTAATCACACAAATCCACATCACCTGTGAGTAGAATAAAGGCATACAAGTCAAGAATCAGAACGGGAGTCCTGAAGCGCACAGGCATGGTGAACTTGTTGGGTAGTTTACTGCCTCTCTCAACTTCAGGGATAACCTCTATCCAGCTTCCTTCTAACTCCCCTTGTACTCCATGCCTCCACCTTTCCCCTTTGAATCCAAATCTGAAACAATTCTGGAGCTGTATTGCTATTTACATTGTACATAGGAGATGGAGGGGGAAAGAACATCCACCCAGCTAGTGGGGCAGGTATGAAGGCATTGCACATCAGCCGTCAGGGAATCCAAGGGTTCTCAGTCAACAAAGCAGTTAAAACACAGACAAAATGACCCTAGCTTCCTTGGGGTGGTGGTATTGGTGGTGGTGGTGGTGGTGGAGGTGGTGGTGGTGGTGGTGGTGGTGGTGTGTGTGTGTGTATGTGTATTGTTTATTTTGTTAAGAAAACTTTTAGCAATAACAAATCTACGTGGATTTCTACTTCTTACCTGAGTCACTTTTCTGACCATAAATATGGACTACTTTCTAAGGCAACATGTATACTTGTTATAATAAATGAGAATCTTTAAACATGTGACATCCAAGAAATTAGATTCATGAGTTAAGAATCATAAGAACACTGCAATCACCTACTAAGCGAATGCAAATTGGCTAAAATGAGAGCAATAGAGAAGGAATGAAGGAAGCAGAGAGGATAACACAGCCAACCAAGAACGTTGTCTAAACTACTAGAGACAAGGCACTATTTCTAGAGAGGTAGAGAGAGATGAAGTATTGCTGCTGTTCTGACGAGATGGAAAATATCATTAAAGACTCTATTGGAGACAAAATCAGCTACACTAGTCTAAAGCAACACAATCCAGAAAGAAGGAAGGCTAGATTGTTAATTCTCATTATTATATGATATTCAAACAATACTCCTGGCAATCATTCCAGAGAGGTGACCCCGAGGAACCTCTTGAATTCACTGATTCTAATCTTCTCTGTAGATAAGGTGGGGACAGTGCTAGTCGTGGCACGAGGTCATCATGTCGATTAAATTGCTTGTTGAAATCTAAAATGAGAAAAACTCACCTGGGAAGACTTGTAACTAGGCTGTGCAGTGAAAGCTCGAATCCTTCATCTTGAAGAGCTTTTGCTGTCTTTACCTGGTTAGCACAGACCCCAGAAAATTCAAGGATGGTGACTGACTGCGTCCGCGGGCTCAAGCCCTTAAAATGGAACGGAGTGATTTAAAAGTAACTTATAAAAATCAAGAAAATGAAAACGCAAAAAGCAACTAACTAGTCTTTCACCTACATTGCTAAAAGGCTTCTAAATGTATAGAAATATTTTCCCTGAGAATCCAGTTTAGCTCTCGACAACCCACAGCAACAGCAGGGACTTTCTGTCCAGAAGCCTCGCTAAGGCAGGGCTTGACAGTCTGTCGTGTCGCCGTGGCAATCAACAATGTTTACTAAAGCATCTCTATGCCTTCCCAATGCCATGGTATTACCGAGTGCCTAGAAGACTTTGCACTTAACACAAATCACATGGTTCCTTTTCCCTCCCCCCCCCTCCGCCCCATTCTCCTCTAATTTAACAGCCACTCTCCCTGCCTTGTAACAGCCTGAGGTCTGGAGGCCTGGCTCATGTAAGAAGTCACACTGCTGGTTCTGTAGAGTCTCCAGGGTTTCTGCAGTAGCAAGATTTACATTTTCATTACTAAAACTCTCCAACCAGATAATGTCACTCCATGCAATGTCATGCGGACCCTCTGAGTCTTCCAAACGCTTGGCATCAGATCCGCACAAGCCTGTTCTCATTAAACAGTTCCCTTTGCTTGCCTTGTACAGAGCAGCTTGCTAGCCCCACAGCTTCACCTTGGTTTGCCTCGTGACCCATTTCTTCAGGATTTTCCTTTGGCAGCCAGATTCTGGGGGAGTCTGGGTATTAGAATCCCTGGGTGGTTTCCGATGCACCTGTTCCATTCTTTCCGGAGTCATTAGAATTTGGCTGAGAGAAATGACAGCAGGTAAGAACTGAGTTTGTAAAAGAGCGACTCAGCATGACATTTTTTTCCTAAAGTGCAGTGGAGTGCATCCTGGAACGGGAAACTTAGCCACAACCAACCGTCTTTTAGTTTTGTAATTTGGGGCTCTCAGTAGCTGTCCTAGGATTTCTCCCTCCAGTCTTAATGCTTCAGGCAAATTCTGAATAATGAATGGGAGGAGCTGGGGTAGAGGGCTGCTGGAGAGAAAGTGTCTGAGTCCTATACTAGGAAATGAAAATAAAAAGGCCTCTGCAGTCTGTATTGAATACAGATGTACTCAAGACAGCAACTCCATTCTGTAACGTTGCCAAAAACACACCAGCTACATATGGCTGCCTTGTCGGATGGAGAATGGTGATGGGACTATCTAATAAGCATCATTTATTATTGGCAACAGAGCCATAAATTGACCATTGTTCTGGATGGACCTCTTTCCACAGCAATTAGTGTGCACCTACTATGGGATGTGCCTGGGTTAAGGTCCACTCGCACCTTCTCACCATCCTCTCAGTTTGTAAGTCAGGAACACATTAGTTCTAGGGTGTTACATTGTATTATCTTGTTACTGGGACCAAATGTCTAACAGATTAAGGCAGGAACGGAAGGGTTTAAGTTTGAGGGTGTATTCCATCATGGCAGGGAAGTCATAGTGACAGTAAGGCACGGCCATTTGTTCACCAACAGAAAGAAAGCATTGAACACCATTGCTGTCTGCAATGAAATAAATCCAAAACAATCTTAAAGATGACAGAATGTACCTCTATATACATGCAAATATGCATAACCCTACTACAAAACTACAGTGCTTAAAGACGGTATTGTTTGTACAATAATAATTTAAAATATCACTAAAAAATAGAACTCAGAAACATGGCTATAGGGATTGGACACTGGCTCAGTGCCAATAGTGACAAAGCAGTGAGCAGACAACGATGGTCTTCATGGCCAACAGGAGACCAACGCTGAAAGCCCTAACCTTCACCTTACTACTCCTCTCGCACACTAAACTTAATTTGAGGTAGGTCTGAATCCATGAGAGCAAACAAACATCCGAAAGATGACAAAGGAGGTTTCTTCAGGAACTTGGAATAAGACAAAAATTTGAGGCAGAGAACCAACTAACACACAGGAAATAATTAGTGACTTTGAAGATATTAAAATTTGAAACCGATTTTTTTCAGAAAGAGTAGTAAGAAAGTAAGAAAGCAAGATAGACTGAGAAAAACATTCATAACACATATCCAAAACATTCATTCAGAATGTATATTTTTATATGTTAATAATATTAAGAATGTGTAACAACAGAAAAATAGGAAAAGCCTGAGATGACTTTTCATAGGAGGCTATCAACAGAGAAATTTATCACATAAAATAGAATTCCCTTCCCTGATAATGAGAACAATGTAAAGTAATAATAGTAATAATGATAACAACAATAATAAAGTACATTATATCTTCTTGTGATGGAAAGACTATTAAGGGAGTTCTGGAGCCATTTTTATAGGGACACTAATCTTAATCATAAGGGTTCCACCCCCAGGTCCTAATTACCTCCCAGAGGCCCCACACCTAATGAGAGCTAGGATTTCAACATGTGAGTTCTAGGGAAACACAAACATTTAATGAGTGGTGCATGGCTACTTTAAGAGGCTCAGAAGATACAAGCAGAGGGATTTGTGAAGGTGAACTTATCAACATAAATGAAGGAAGTGGTTTTGACAAAAAGGATGAAGATGTCCCATAGGAAGCCAACAAACAACTTCACATTACAAAATCTCAGAGATATTTTGTGACATTGCAGGCTTGAAGGATAAAATGTTGGAAGCAGATCAAAACTTAAAAAGGGGTATGACAATATGCCAATGCAAAAGAAAGATCCCCCCACTCTCGGTGGTAAATTATACAAGAAGAAAAACACTGTTAAAATTACTTTTGCAACTTAAGAGAAAAAAATGAAAAAAGAAAAAACCCAATGTGCTTTAATTCTGAATGTCTCACATAGACATGACATTTTTTTTTATTTTACCATATGTCTGTAACTGACAGTAAGATGACTTTTACTCTTTTGATAAAAATTTCTCTAAATCACTAAACGTCGGTAATTTTTTTCCCCAATATTTTAAAGATTGCTTTTCAAGGCTTCACGTTGGATAGGTATTTTCAAATTCCCACACCTCTAGGCATAGCTGCAGAGTCTTTTCTCCGTTCTTAATAGTCTGTATTACAGGCAAGCTTTCCCTAATGTCAACAACTTAAAATACTTGTCTATTTGCCTAACGGTGTCTCTGGCACACACCATTAGCTTAAATTGTTTACGCCATTCCACTCCACTCCATGACTTTGATCATGATGGTCTTACCTCTGATGCTTTCCACCTTCCATCTTTAAGGCACACACCTTCGTCCAGGAAGAAATCCCGGGCGCCCGAGATTAAGGCGATCTTTCTCTAAAATGTCTGTTTTCTAGAATAAGCAGTAAATATTCATTTTTAATGAGCAACCGTCACGTATCAAACCCTTGCTGTAAAGCCATATGTGTTTGGTTTTGATTTTACGTTTGTTTGTGAAAAATAAGGACTTTCATGCCTAAAATGGGAGACAGTTAAACACATGGACATAACAATGAGGGCCAATAGACAAAGGGAGGGAAAATAAACTTGTGGTATTTTTAATAAATATGAAAATCCTATGACAAGAATTTTCTAGAAAGCAGTCGACTCACATTACAGCTTTTATCTGAGTATTTATAGGCTGCTGATTGTTAAGAACAAAGCCTATGTGAACTTTATTCCTCAGTGTATAAGGAGAAGACAGAATTGTGCACTCTTAGGAATTTTCCCAGCCACTCTGACAACCTCCCAATTGCTGTGCTGTACTCCACTTTTATACTTTGACCATGAATAAATAGTTACTAGGGTCTGAAGTTTCTCGAACCAGCAGCTCTTTGTTGAAGACCTCACAAGACTTTTAATAAAGGCAACTGAAAAGCAATTGATTTCCCCCCCTGGTTGGAATATGTATTCAAAAGATTGGTAAACAACATCTCTCATGCTCTCCCTTAAGAATGAATGCTTTGATTTTTTTACTTTGAAGAAAAAAATACACAAAAGTCAATATACTTTATAATAACCACATACAGGGCTTTCTGGAACGGGGATACAATATAACTACTTATAGATCTTTATGTAAGACACTTGCTTAAGTGCATAGCGATCTCAAACATCTCGACAGAATCTGTGTTGGATTTGTGGTTCGCGGGTCCTTAGTGGAGATGTCTCCACGCTGAGCGCAGAGCCTCTAGCGTGGTTTGCTTTCTGTTGTCTGGTGCAGAACACATCGTGTTCTGCTCATATTTCCATTCTATGTGCTTTACTTGAAATTAGTTTCTTACATATACTTGGATCATAGTCTGTCCACATCACACACAGCATGTCACATGGCATTGCTTGAGACGCTACATACATAGTTTTCCATCTACGAACCTGAACATATTCATGATCACTTTCTTTGTAACACTGTCCCTTTGGCCATGGTTGATGAGACCAAGAGTGTGCAACACTTCAAACTCAGTCCAATCGCCTTCCTTCTCTTAAGACTGTCTCTGAGATGGAGACCTGGAAGTGGAAAGGGGAGTTTCTGCTGGTGGTCATGCAGAGAGAGGAAAGGACAGAAGGAGAGAAGGGGAGAGAGAAAGAGAGAGAGAGAGATGAATTTTTATTCATCCCTGGAATAAAAATAATGATACCATTATCATCATAAATCCCAATAGCACAAAGGCAGAGTGATAGCTGTCCTTTCAGAGTTGAAGTCAACGGCAGTGAGGTTGCTAAGCAGATAAGGGCACGTGCTTCCAACCTGAAGACCAGGGGCAGAGCCCTGGAACGTGCATAGCAGGAGGTGAGAACCCACTCCTGCAAGTTGTTCTCTGACCTCCGTACACACACCATGGTACAAGCGTACACAAGCAACTCCCTTCACACAAACAAATACACTCATGCAAATAAACGTATGTTTCTAAAAGCCCCTAAAATTGGCATTGATTGTTAACTATTTTTACATATATGGGAGGATACAGGTTCTTCCTGTGAAGGCTTCGGCTGTCTATTCTCCACTGTCTTTGTAGGCTTACACAGTTAATCTGCTAGATACACATTGATCTTCTACAATGCAAAAGTGTATCAGCCTTCCACACAATGATCATGTCTTTCAGACCTGACAGGAACTCTCTACCTGAGTGGGCTATGTGGTCTCAAAGACCTCAGTAGATATTTTATAGGAGACAGTTTCAAACATCTTAACAGAGTCTGGGCTGATTTCCCTGGTGCCAAAGGCCCTTACTGAAGGAGATGTCTCTAACCCAACCACTGACCATAATGGCACCTGTTAGCTTCCTGTCTCCTATTATTTACCTGTAAAACATCTAGCTATTGACATTTCTAAAACATAATATTTTCCAAAATGCACTTGCTAGCCTCTCACAGGGAATTTTTATTTTCTTCATTCAATTTCTTCTGCGTTTTTAAGCCTCCTTTTTATTATGCGTGACATGGGAATAGAACATGTAAATTCTAAAATTTGGGGAGCTGAAAAAAAAGACGGAGCCGAAGGGATTAAGAGAGAGGCAGTTTTCTAAATGTAGGAGAATGTGTAGCCCATTACTTGTGATATCATCACCAATGAACTCTTAATTAAATTCTTATTTAACTTATGAAAAATAATATGATTGCAATCGAAAGATCGAAGACAAAGTGAACAATTCTGCTTTACAGGAAATATGAACAATAGAATTTTTTATAAACAAATGTAACATTTGTACTGATCTCTGACAAAGTTCTTTTATGCTTCAAATTTTAAAGGCATTTAGGCTTCTAATTTTTACATGTGTCTACAACATAATTCAGTGCAACACCATAAATAGCCAATCAGCGGTTGGCTGCCTAAAGAACAATGAGCTTCTACTGTCAAGACTAATAATTTTGTGCTTTTAATTATGTTCTGTTCTGTTTTCAAATCTTCTTTCTCTCCTTTAAATTAATATGCCTTTGATTTTTATTTACTTAGGCAAATAGCACATTCCACAGTAGGATTCAGTGTTTACAGACCTGGTTTACTTTCAAGAAACAATATTATTTTAACAGAAAAAATTAAAGTAGAAAGAGCCCCAAATAATACATTGTTAGGATATGTGTATATAAGTAGCTATCTATACATAAAATAAACTAAATGTTATAAATAAACTAATATGTATTAAGTTAATACATATTCTTCATATTAGTTGTCAGTGTAATTGTATTAAATATAATCATCACTAATATAAAGAATGTTTAGTGTGAGAAGCTGAATTTTAAAGAAAGCACAAATAGACTGTCATATTTTCAAGCTGTTCGTCTGTAATGCAAATTAAAATAACAACATTAACACAGTAACCCAAAAGTGAAGATGCAAATGTCCATTATCTGATGAAGAATGTGGTGTGTCCCTACAATGGAACGCTCGCTATTCAGACATGGAAGATGAAAATGCTGCTCCTAACTACTGTATGCATGAGTTGCCAACCGTTAGAAGACTGTTGAGGTCAAAATATGAACTTAGTAAAGCTTACAGTTGATGAACTGAAACAATCCTCTCTGTGCTGGTATCAGTGCAGTGCTAACCACCGAGCCATGATCCTTATGTGATTATTGTATAACCCAGTGCTAGCACTCTTGTTAGGCTTCCCTTAATCTTCTTTGTGTTCTGAAGGCAAGTGAGCACAATCAGGGCTTTTCATGGTGGTTAACAAAATGGTTCACCTTACAGGCCAGGGACTTGATAACACCAACATTCATTTCGTGTCCTGCCCAGGCAGAGACTTCTAGCTCCACCGTAGCCTCAGAGAATCAATTCCTCAGGCCTTGGAGCACAGGTATGATTTGCTGAAATTTTTCTACCAGTCCCAGGCAATGTCAGCATTCCAAAATGGATGCCTTCAGTGTTAAGGACCTAAGTAGCAATTTCCCTTGGAGCTCTGCAATGTGATAAAGTAGTAGAAGTTCACTCTTCAAGTGAAACGCACGGCCTGGACTATTGAAAAATAGAAAGGGAAGAACTTCTTGGGGCCATTTGTCCTAGTAATGGAGTAACAGATAACGCTGAACAGGATTCCTCAATAGCAGTGTGTTACTGAAAGGACCTGGCTCCAAATCTCCTTCTTCTTACACTTTGTATAAATGGGATGCTGGTAGGAGGTGCACACTTCTCCATTAAATGAACAAACTTGACCTCCCAACCAAAAGCAACAGCTGCACAGCACATACAAGCAATAAAGAGATCTATTCATACTGCTTTCTAGAACTTGCAAGACTCTTTAAGGATGAAAAGAACCTTTCCACATTCCATCTTGAGGCAGAGGCCAGTTTGACTTTAAAGACAATGCTTCCATCCCCGACACACGGATGGGAAACACCTCCAGACAACTTCCCAAGTATTTCTCAGTCTTTGTAAAGTTAAACACTGCAGTGGAAAGCTGTAAAGCATCTCTAAAAATGCCTGAGGAAATGCTTTACCAGGGACTCCTTGCATGTTAAGCCTGCATTTTGCACATTTGCATAGGTTCATAGTCCTGTTCATCAGAAAAACATAAGTTCAAAGTCCATAATTTTGTATAGGTCATCCAAAAATCTAAATCTACAGCTTAGTTAGAATGGTTGTACAGAAGAGGAAAGCATTCCTTTCCTGGGCAATAGATTCCGGCCTCCATTCCTCTTTTTGTTGCTATCTCTGGCCCCAGCATGCAATGTTTTTTAAGTATTGCAAAATGTCAATACACAAAGGAAACCTGAAGCAACCCCCTGCTATCACAGAATCTTGCTTTATAAAGCGAGAAACATTGACATGTAAGGAAACCTTATTCCCTCCTTCCCCTCCTCTCTGAACATGATTTGCTCCCCCTCCCTCTTCATATATAAATAAACAGAACGTGTCTGTGTAGTTGGTGCTTTTTCTCCTTTGGTCTTCATAATCAAGGGCTATTACAGCAATAGATCTTATCTGTGGAATGGCAGTCCCTCTGCACCTTCAGTTCAGGTTTTTGTTTATGCTTGGCTGCCATTGTGGCTGTTCCTGATAGTTTTAGGTCAGCCATGACAGACTGTGGGTGACACTAAATAAACAATCTGGGAGTCTGGGACCAGCCAGGAAGGACTGGTACTGGGGCTCACAGTTTGATTTTCCTTGATTAATCACCCCTTATATTTAGAAGAACTTATTGTGTACAGTACCTGCTTGTCTGGCTTAGCAAATTACACCATCAACAGGCAAGGACTTAGCAAACCTCATAAACAAAGGGAAACCCGGAAGACAGGCGCAGCTTACTCAAGTGCACAGCGAAGCCGCTGGCTTCAGGAGCACGAGCAGGGCTGTTTATTTATTTTTTGAAAGAGCTCATAGCTCTTTCTTCTGTGCCTTGTTATCCTGCACTGACCTGAGTCACCTTGTCAAGCCACCTCCCAGGTCACCGAGATCTCCACAAGCAGCAGCCTGATCATTTTGAATGATAAGGAGGGTCTAATCTGAGCTCATAGAAACAATGTGTGCGTGTGTGCAAGCGTGCGTGCGTGTGGGTGCACGTGTACGTGTGTGTGTTTTGCAGCTACCATGTGAAACAAACAAGCTACTGGACAGGCCCATGCTTTCATAGATTTTTTTGCTCTGTAGCTCAGTTTACCATCATCACCCAGTTCCCACTGGGTACCAGGAACTACTGTACTCATGATTGGATCACCATTGTTTGTCATTTTCCTCAACTTGAACAAAGACTTCTAAATTGTGCAGCTAGCTATAAATGTTTGGGAAGAAAACAATTTATTTTTTGAAACCTACATGATGCCAAATAATGTTATCAGGAACCTTGAAAACTTTTTCAGTACAAGTTCAGTATAATAAGATTCTCGGGGTTCTTTACATCTTGCAACAAGAAAGGAATTATAATAAAATGAACTCTATTAATTATAAAAAGTACCAAATCCATAACAGAGAATTCATGAACAAGTATTGATAGTGCCCTTCACCAGTTCATGCAGAGACAAGCGCCATTAAAACATGGTGTATTTTTTTTCTAGCAATCGGCTTTTTCAAATCGAGGGTAATGATGTATGTTGGTAAGGCTGTGTCAAATTGGGTGTGCTTTCACTTGCCTGATGTCAAAGGGAATAAAAAATGGCATAATCTTCATGTAGAGTAAGAAAAATCCCCCTGGCCAGAAGGACCACCATATTCTAAGGCAGCTCTTCTCACGTTTTAATTTATGTAAGAATCACCTGGAGGTCTTTCTAAAATGAGATTTCAGTTTAAAAAGTCCAGGTGAGGACGGACTTCCCATTTGTAACTAATTTGGGGGCAATGAAGGGACCATCTAAACCTACATTGCAATGTTAGGACTTGCCTAGGTGCTGGAAGTTGGTAGTGAGAAATAGAAAAATCAGACAAGTGAGAGGAGAGAGAGAGAGAGAGAGAGAGAGAGAGAGAGAGAGAGAGAGAGAGAGAGAACCACATTGGAGATTCAGAGAGAGATTAAGTCCATGCATGTGAGGAGAAACCATATGAAATTACTGATACCAATAGTCTTTCATTTTCACCCTAAATATATAACCATGTCACATAGTTGAGGAACATTTTCATGAGGATGACAATCACCTGGAGGTAGATGAGATTAGCAGAGCTAAGCATGAAGACTTGGATAGGGGCTGAACATGGGGTGAGCAGGGCACAACAAAATGAGACCATTGGTAGGACAGTCAAAAAAAAAAAAGTACCATGAACTGCATATATGGCAAATAGAGATTTATTTTATCGTGGGTCAGAGTTTAGGAATGTGAGATGAAGCCTTAACCGGGAGGCTTCGTTCTGAGACATGGTCCCTAAGCTCTTAATGACTATTTTATCTCTTCTATGGTCGGCACATGGTCATTTGTCTGCTTTCATCTTTTTATGAGTAACACTGCATTAGGGAGTGCCCCGATAAGCTCATTGCAGCCTGCTGCCTCTTTAAAGATCATGGAGCCACATGGAGTCAAATTCTGGGTTCTGGACACGAAAGCAGTGATACTCCGATTTTGAAGAAAGGTGATTGGGCTCCTTAGGATTTCCTATATCTGAGTCCTGACTTCCAGTGGGCAGTTATGAAGACTTGGGGGTCTCAAAGAGGTGATGGTGAAGGCAGAACAGTCATGAGTGAGATTAGGAAGGTTACTAGAGGTGATGTCAGACTCCTTGCTTGCACTGTCTGCTCTATTATGTGAGGGCAAATGGAGGAATCAGCCATTTTCAGTCCAGGGAGATCTTCACTAAGATGGGCCAGTGCCCATCTCTGAGATGTCAGTCTCCAGAATTATGAGTAATAAGCATTGGGTGCTTAGGGCACCTGGTCTGTGGGTGCTGTTCAGTAGCCTTAGTGAATAAAAAATCCATGGAGTCAACAGAGCTACATAGACTCAATATAGCCTTTATTCGCAAATGCTTATTGTAACAGAAGAGAGCCATTTTCCTTCGTATGTTTGAATCTGGTGATCTTGGATACCCCATATTCAAGAGAAGTGTGACTAGTCAGTGAGTCTCACCAAGACTAGCAGAAAGAACAGTATAAAATGGCCATGGGTAGGACCACATGTTGTTTATGATGCTGATGGGCAGGACCACACATTGTTTATGATGCTGAAATGTGATGTCTTTTTTGTAAAAGAGGTTAATCAGTGTGAGGCAGAGTTGGAGTTTACTGAGAAATGTGTTTTAATATAGGTTTAGGGACACAGGCATTAAGGGATGGAAAGTAGAGTAGGTTCACAAGAGCATATCACAATTAAGTGTGATAGTTATGTAACATATTGAAGTCTTTTCAAGATACACTATTCAAAGGTTTTGAAAGGCTGGTTAAAATGTCCAATTTACTCACAATAGGCAACACTAATTAGATTTAGTGGGTTACAAAAATTAAAAGGAGAGAATATGAAGGGGAAGGGTGATACCTGAGAAGAGTGGTATAGAGACGTTGGGTTACATGGTATCAAATTACATTATTTGCATGAATGAAATTGTCAAGTGGTATTTTTTAAATAAATATTAAAAAATAAAACTTTTAAAAATATATAACTTATTGTTATATTTACTGTTGTCAAGGGAACTTTTCTTTATTGAATGTGATCCTAAGGTGCTTTTGAGATGCTTTATATATGTTAAAATGGGATACAATACAAACCTAGGTCAAATAGTCAAGGAAATATTTACTAATCATAGACCACAAGAAGTCAAAACATGTGTTTTGACTACAAACATGGTTTATGTCTTTTTTGTGAGATGTTATTGATCCTCAAACAAGAGGAAGGCCTACCTTCCCTTTTCACATTTCTTTCATCTTCCATCTTTATATCTTATATTTTTAAATGTCTATAATAATATGCATCAAGGTGATAAAATGTTACATCCAATAGTAGAGAATACCATTATGACAATGGAAATAAATTCAACTCAAGTAGAAATGGTTTAGTTTTTCCCTTAGAAAACTTCCTTTCAGGGCACAGATGGCTCCTATTTGGGGGGATTTTTGGTTTAAATATTATCATTTGGAAATTCAAGTGGAATTTCCCAAAGATCTCCCTTTTCTTCACAGTATAGGTAGGCTTAGCAGGGGATTGTGGTGGTGATTCTGGCCTCCTTGGTCCATGCTTTTCAGTTTTTTTTTCACCTGAGTAATACTCTGTCTCCTTGTATTGAGTTCCCAAGTCAAAATCTAGGCTGTTGGATTTCTGTCTCATTCTAACATTGATTACTGTGTGGTAGTGACCCTTGATTCACCTTAACATTTGCCATTTGACAAAGGTGTTAGTCACTCTGTTTTGGTTTTTTTGTTTTTGGTTTTGGTTTTGTTTTGTTTTTCACCAAGGCTAGGAGCTTGATAACCCATTATACACTACTATAGTCCTGGTGCCTAAGAGGTTCTCTGATACATGCATGGTTAACATGTAGTAAGTGTTTTCAGATACACGGATACTTACTTCCAGTGGCAGAAGAAAGTCATGTGGTTCCTTTGCAAGAACAGTGCACACTCCTCACCAAGTTCAGATCCTAGCATCTACTTAGGCAGCTTACAGCCAGCTCTGGGGACTCTCAAGCACCTGGATGTGTACACACACACACACACACACACACACACACACACACACCCTTAAAAAATACACGTAAAATAACATTTCAAACTCGCTGGAAGGTCATAAGGTATGTAGATAGCAGGAAACTTTCTCATTAATCATGAAGACATGCCCCTGCCCCTTCTATAAGAGTCAAACTAAACAAACCTGTCAATCATCTGGGAAAGAAAACACCCTTGGGGGAAAATTCTTGGTCCTAGAGAACTTAGAGACAGTACAAAGCCTACATAAAATAAAGGTTGGCACGATGGTCTCTTTGGACATTGCCCATCTCAGTGCTCTACCGTACTCTGCAATCAGTTATTTCTTCTACACTATGCCTTTGTCTACCTCATGTGCATTATTCCTGGGGAGATCACAAGGACTGAGAGTAGAGTGTGGAAAGCCATCCTGGTGACACTTGAGGGCGTTTGTCTTTCTAAAGTAAGAAAGTAGGAAGAAAAGGGTTTCGAGTGATAGGCAAACCTACCTATCAGATTTCTTTCTTTAGTAAACTTTCCTAAAGCTACTATTTAACTTAAGCATCGCTTATGTTCCCTTTTTTTCTCTAATTTGCCTTAGCACTTTTTCGCTATTTGCGAAAAGACTTGAGTGGTAACTTTTTGCTTCCACACTATATTTTAAATAGCGATGCTTTTGTGTGAAGAGATGCTGGCCAGAGTAGCTGACACGAGGATAGTTTAATTAGCTACACATTTGCCTCCCATCCAGGTCCAATAAATATGCATTCATCGGCACAGCTGCATCTCAGCATGCACATTTAAATTAAAGAGGCCTCCTCAGAGGCTGGGGCAATCCTGGCATCTCTTCCCTTCGCCAGAAGCCACATCAAATCTTGAATCCGTTGTCTCTCTCTAGAATTTCTTCATAGGTGTCTATGCACAACCGTCACAAACACATTAGATTTTCATACTGTTGTTTAATGACCTGGGGATCCTCTTCAAGTTATAGTAAGAGCTATTTTGTTTCTAAATAAAAATAAAGCAATTTCCTTTCTCTTTTTCAAATGCATGTACACTGATGACATCTTAACAATGAGTTTTAAACACTACTATCTATGATTTTTTTTTCATTTTCACTGTCGGCTTTTCTAGTATAAAATATTATTCATTTACAGTAAAATTGAACCAAAATCTTCTCTTTTTCATATATTTGGCATCCCAATGAGGGTTATCTCAGATCAAAGGGACTGCCGCTCCAGATATTTACAGTAAGATGCTCTTTCTTGCATATCAATATTTGCAAATGATGTAGGGATCATTTTTCCCCCATTGAGAAATCCATAACTTCTTGAAAATGGGACATTGCTCATAGAGTCTGACCTGCTCTGTGTCATTCATCTACTGTTTGAACCTGACGTAAACCATGATGGATAAGCCTGCTCGCTGCTTGCTCTCCTGCGCAGAAAGGGCAGGCCTACCTCTTTTCCAAAGAGAAAAGCATAGCCATGAAATGGATGTGCATTTTTAAGGCACCTGCAGGGGAGTTACATGTGTGACCGGCAATGGTGTCACCTTCCATGACATGAAATCAAGCCAGGAGGTGTCGGGACCAACACCAAGTCATCGCAGACTCGACCCTTCAGGGAGGACCCAGAATGGAAAGGCCTGGCTTAATCATCTGTACAGCCCTCCTATGGCTAGCTGCATTGTTGCCTTACAAACCAACTGTAGGTTACAACTGTCATCGTCCCTACATGGTGTTTGTAGTTATGAATAGGGAGCTCGATACATCTCAAAGACAGGCACAGGACGAATGAGACAGAGGGGGAATGACCCAGGGGAGGGATAAGGAATGGGAAAAAAAGAGAAAGATGCAGAAGGAAGTCTCGGTTTTTCTCTTACTGTTCATGACTGTAAATTATGAGAAGGTTAATGGCTTTTACTGTCCTAAAATATACCTATGCCTGCCAGGTTCCTGAAGGTTAATTGCTGCTGCTGGGGGAGCTGCCCTAATTTGTACTGCTCTTTAATGACCTTCCTGTAGGCAAATGCTAGAAGAGGCCCTGCCTGCAGGTGTGCTGCACATTCACCAGATGGATGCCCCTCCCCAGAAAAAACTCTGATCACGAGCCTGAGTTATTGGGGAGGATTATTAGTGATTGGCAGTGATTGATATTTCGCGGTCAACGTTGCTAGGTAATTTCACATCTTCAACTGTCTTACAGGATTTCTTAGTCGAAGCTTCATTCATCCTTCGGATGCTCCCTCTCTGTCACCTTGAAGTTTCTGTCCTATCCACAATGCGTTCCTGTGACAGCATCCGTGCCTTTGAAAGCTGACAAGAGAAGTGACTGTTGTGAGGCAACCGAGTCCTAGTTTATAGTTACCCTGCTTCCTCTTCTCTGGCTGATGTGACTACATGTTCATATCCTACATCACTGAGATGCACTGACACCTGTCTGAAGACAAGAAATTTGGGATAGTGAATTAACATAATGTTTGTTAAAAAAAAAAAATGAGTGGTTCCTAATGACTAAGCAATTCAACTGACCTACATTGGGGTGACTTTGCAACCTGAAAAGTAGACATCAGAAATAGGGGTATTCGCCAGAGCTGGGTGTACTATTAGTTGGCTCGGGATGGATGACCACAACTTCAAGAGCAATGCCAGCTACATAGCCAGATTCTCTCTCAAGAAAAATAATGCCTTAATAGTCTTTGTCTATAAAGGTAAAAATTACTGCCAAATAGGTCTTAATTTGTCCATATTTTTTTAAAAAATTTGCTTTAAAGTTGTTCTTTCATATACAGTCCTCTCCTATCTTTTGATTCAGTTGATAGCAAGACATACCAATATACCCTTGTCCGTCACTTCTGACCTCAGATTGATCAGAAAAATGGCTAGAAGGACATGCAGTCGTACCTATACATAAAAGGACAAAGGACAAGACCACACTTGACTAGTAATAATGTGCTAGAGGACTGTCATTGTTATCATTGTTTCATCTCTTTGGTTCAGGAAAAAAAGTTGTCTATCCCTGGGGACCTCTTTTTATAAGGCAATAAAACTGGGAGGTGGCATATACCTCATCAGATAACTGTGTGGTATAAAATGTACTGTGTTTTCAACCCCGATCTGTCACTATGATTTTGGTCCTGATACTCCACTACATTATAATCCTGCTTACCCATCTATGTAAACTGGAATTGACACCATCTGTCTTGCCAGTGTTCCTAAGTGCTTGAAGGGTCAAGAATATATTATCTCTATAGAGTTCATACAGGAATGTCATATAAACTACAGAGGCACAACAATTCATGCATTCATTAATATACTGGTGAAGATTAAATTCTAATTCAATTGCATCAAGCATTATGGGATGGTGTGAGAAGTTTGAAGCTCAGACTGTTTGGGCTTGGTAAGAATATGGACAGGGCATGGGCCAAGTACGATCATCCCTAGTATATTTCCCAAGTCTGTCTTTTTCAGACACATCAAACAATTTCATTTCCTGAAAATTTAAAAAGACAGCTTGAGAATACTGGTTGCTTTATGTAAGAACGGACTCACTGGTCATCACCAGCAAATACTGACACTCTTTGATAGGAAATCATAAGATTAGCCTTAACCTGTGCGAACACATAGCAATAGTAAGAATTAAACTTCACTCTGTGACACGCTGAAAATTTCAGATGGCTTGCTGTGTCCATTCTATTGGCATGGATCAAAAATACATTGTGCACACTAAATAGCTGCCTAGGTTAGATTTGCTCCTGCTGCCCTGTAGGTCCTTCCCTAGGATCAGAGGGATCCCAGTGACTGTCCTATAGATGATTACTACTTGAGACTAGTGTTTGGGACTGGTCTAACCAGAAGTTTTCTTTGGTATTTGAAAAGTTCATGGGTGGAAGCATCATGGTGTGTTTTCCCCTTTTCTGGCTGCTTGTCTCCAGGCAGAAGAAAGATGGATTCAGGGAGATTATGCATCGTTGTCTGGCAAGCAGAGTACGGATGGTCTATGTGTTCTGAAGAGAGGTCAGTCTAGAGAGCCACATGCAGCTAGCTCTCAGGGAGAATTCTGAAGGAGGTGTTAGAAAGGATGAAAAGTACAGCATGTATTTCAGGAAGGAAGTGATTTTAGCAAGACCAAGAAGCAAATTTACAGCCCCCAGAGGTAACTCTTCTGTTCTTGACTGGATGTAGGAAAACCAACTGGCCCAGGGGACATTTGCAAACACTTTCACAAAGTGTCAGTGGAAGTCTGGGGTTGGATCCCTTTTACATCCTCCAGTTGTATGAGAAAGTATAATTTGTAGGAAAACTATTGAGTAACTCAGGTCACACAGACTGCAGAAGGGCTCAATTGCGATTATTAACATTGTTTATTTTGTCATCCTATTCATGTCAAAATCTAGAGAAAATATTTGGGTCCTTTGCCTAGATCCGAGACAAGCAGGACACCCTGACTGACAACACAACTAATTCTATGTAATAGAACAATTCTTTCTTTCCGTAACCTCAATGAGATGATATTACCAGGAGAAAGGAGTGTAAACAAGCCTAAAACCAGAACAAAACAAACCATCAGCCTACCAAAGCATGCAGAGGTAATAAAGTGTTGGAAGAGTCCAGTCAAATTCAGAGGAGACTTAAGACACCGCCGAGAAACAGAGGACGCAGGTTACACACAGAAATGGATTAAATGATGATTAGCAAAGGTAGATTTTTTTTTTGTTCATGTGATACAAAAAGTAAAAGAAAATACTAAAAGCCATCATCACATGCCTGGAGTATGATGTATGCAGTCATCTGAAGCCATTACTGTCTGCAAAGTGCTGACTTTTTCAAAAGAAAGGATGGTTCCAGGACCTCCAGTGGCTGTGAGCCTGTTTGAGGATAGAAAGAGAAGTGAATTTGAGATGACTTGTGCCACAGCCAGACAATTCAATAATGTGGAAAAGTTCAGCCCTGAGCAGAGAGTCGTAATTAACAGTGAGTCTCATTTAGCAGCTTTGAAGGCAGCCACTGACTTCAAGATTGCTGTAAGTGATTAATCTTTTCCTTCCCTGATAAATCAAATTGAATTTCTATGTTTGGAATCAGTGAGTACTGATGGGCCCCAAATCTCCCTTTAAATTCTTTTTTTTTTTTTTTTTTTTAATTCTTTGCTTCTTTTCCTTCTATTCATCACCGTAAGAAATGTTCTTCAGATTGGGCCAAGTTCTGACGGGATTGATTGCTTGTTTTAAATAGCTCTTTCATTTCCTTTGGGGGTAAATTGTATTTTTAAGAAGGCCTGCTCGGAGGCATAATGCGAGATCACAATTCAAGGCTCCTCTTATATTCTCAAGCAGGAATATGAAATGAGACACCTACAGTATCTGAGGAGAATTTGGGTTTTTCTCAGAAGGCAGATTTTGTTCTTTTATCTGCATTGGGCATGAGGATGTGGGGTATGCCCATGTGCATTTGCAAGCCTTTAACGATGGGGAAATGAGGCAGTGGCGCTGAGAAGCATGAAATATGAAGCACTAAGGAACAGAATATATCCTTATAGGGAAAGAAGTTTTGACAAAGAAAAGGGGGAGACTTAGGCTGGCAGACAATGAAGTGGGAGGTTGCATGCTTTCAAAGGTTAGTAACTGAATGCATTCTGGATTTCTAAAAATAGGAAAAGAGGGAGGTACAGTTGTTTAAGAATGTTACACTCAGTTAAGACTGCTATTTTGCTTAAATAATGCTATCCCTATGGAAAAAAGAATTTGAACCTCTGCATCAGGTTTTGAAATATACCTTCCCCCAGGAACAAGTTCTAAATCCATCTGGCTTTGTGAGTCCCTCTAGACCTACCAAGGGACTGGCCAAAGAGTAGTCTGTGAAGAGATATCTTTATTAGGCCCTTTCAAAAGATCTTCAGAACCAAATTGTTCTGAAGTTTGAATGGACTTAAATGAGTCCCTGAAGCTCAAGACTCCAAATAAATCCTAACTCTTGGGGAAGCATTTAAAAGATTTTATTCATAATGTTCAAGCATTACAATGGTGGGCAGCTGTTCTTGGTAGAGTCCTTGCTAAGGCCAGAACAAAGGAAAGGATCTAAATCACGGAAGAGGGTTATTTGAACATTAAGACAAACGTCCTGCTTCAACTTGGTGGAAAAAATATTTACTGTGATGGAAGAAACATAGATCCTAGGCAGATCATTGCCAAGAAGATAACTTATAAGCATTGTAAGAACCTCAGTATTCTTTCCATGAAAATTAAGTCACAACAGATTCTCACTTATATCAGTTATACCATCACTGGTGGAGTTAGACCTCGACTCCATTCTAATGATGAAGGATCAACCTCACTGTCAAGACACATTTTGAGAAAATGATAACTGATACTTGATTTTTTTCTGAAAAAGTTCAATGAGTGAGGATAAGTGAATGGAGGGACAATAAGACTTATAAGAGAAGAAAGCCATTACTTTGAGAGTGAAAATGGATTACTTATTTACCATAGGTGATTATGATAGATGATTTTGGGTATACTTGAAAGGTTGACCAGAATGAAAACTTCTGTAGAAATAAGAGAAACAAAAAAGAAAAAAAAAGAGGCAGATATAATCATTTGGGAGTTGCACGGTGGGTAACAAGAAATACTTCAAAAGCAACCCCTGACATAGATTTACAAGTGTATCATGAAGCAAATTATTAATACTCTCTTGTGGATCACAGAGAGGACTCTTAACTACAGCAGAGCCTTCTGTTCTCAAATTCATATTTCTTTCTTGTATCCAGCCTTGGAGAACGAAGAAACAGAAATAGCACCTAGAGTAAGTAAATAAGTAGAGGCAGAAAGGTGACTCACACAGAAGGGTAATTGCCACCAAGCCTATTGACCTGAGCTGTTCACCAAGACCTGCATGGTAGAGGGAGCAAGAAGACTCCCCAGGTTGCCCTCTGACTGCAAGACTCGTGGTGTAGCATGAATACATGTGCACACAAACACACACATGCATAAGCACACAAGCACACACACTCAAAAATAAATATAAATTAAAAGTAATTTTAAAATTAAATAAGGTATGTAAGAAAGAAATGCAGGGTGAAAGAAACAGGGAGTGAGGAGGGAGGGAGAAGGAGATAAACTGTCCTACCCCATCTCTACTACAGACTTTTAAACATGGGTTAATATGGGAGCACAATGGGAAAAAGAGAGTTTGAGATTATAAGAGAGACCAAATTTCATATAATTTTTTTTTCATTTTACATACCAACATTAAAAAGCAATGACTTCTCGAAATTTGCAGGCAAATGGATGGAACTAGAAAATACCATCCTGAGTGAGGTACTCAGACCCAGAAAGACAAACATGGTGTGTACTCACTCATACGTGGCTATTAGACATAAAACAAAAAGTAACCAGGCTACAACTCACAACCTCAGAGAAGCTAGGTAAAAAGGAGGACCCTAACAGGGACACACAAAGAGATTAAATGTTGACATTCAACTTGATTTAAATGTTTAAAAATATTGGATTAGATTCTTGTTCCGCAATGTCTCATACCACTCTGCCTCAGGGAGGAATGCATTTCCCGGCTTATTTATCCAGGTTGATTGAAAGTGCACAGGTAAACGTTCAAAGCTCCAGACCTTGGTTAAGCATGAGTGTTTTGTCACCTTCTAAGACATCTTACTCTCTCTGTGAGAAGAACACATTTTAGACTTTTTCTGCTGCTTAGCTGGAGCCCAGTAAAGAAACAAATGAAATACACCTTTGTCTTATTACTAATGTGGCTGCTGTGGTGGTCCTAAGTACCTAGTACCTGGGGGCATTTTAATAAAGCGCACAAACACTACAAAATCAGTTATCGCACACATGGAAACTGGACATTTGAGATCAATGTGTCAGCAGATTTGGGCTCTGGTGAGAATTTCTTCCAGGATACACTCAACTGTTCTCCCATCTTGTCTTTCCATAATAGGATGAAGGCAGGAACGTTCTCCGAGATTCCTTTTGTGGAGAATTAATCTCATTCATCAGGGGTCCACTTCCAAAATCCTTACTCCTAATATCATTGTACTTGGGGGATAAAAATATTCATCCACCGTGAGTTATCATGGACAGTTTTTAGTTCAAAACACCTACTCAGCAGAAGTGTGTGCCTGTGGGTATGAGAATCAATGCTATTGTCTTGAATTTGGAAATGATTATATAAATCACTATTGTGACAACAGCTGGCTGAGATCAATAACAACATATCCCCGTAGATTAAAAGTCAAATAGAATAAAAAGTTATTCGGTGAGAATTTCCTCTCCCTCTACAGTGAGCCTAGCCAATAACTTCAACTACTTAGCTACAAATATTCTTATTAGTTCCTTGATATTACAAAGAATATTAGTGCATAATAATCAGATGGAAATATGCTTTTCCTCTATTGAATCCAAGTTGGTTATTATATTTATTCACTTTTCTCCGTGTAACATTTTTTAGTATATAAAGAATTTCATTCTTTTGCTATATATAGTATCTAACATATTAATGTCTGTATCCTATTTTCTAATATTAGATAGGAAAAATGATTGAGAAAAGTTAGGTAATACATTCATGATAATGGCCAAAGTTGGTCATAGAAAACCGGAGGACACTGAAAAGCTGATATAAGAGAAACTAGCTTATTGTCTTGAAGCCTACTGAGCCAGTTGTGCTAAGTAACTGAGATAAGGGTCTGGCAGATAGTAAGTGCTTAGTTTACATCACCATTACAGTGACTATGTTCATCAACATCATGCCCTCCCGTTTCAGGCTCATCCCAATCCACAGACGGGGGCAGCATCGCTCACCTTTACAGTCTCACCTTCTACAGTTGGCTCTCCCCTATTGATTTCTGTGAAATACATGCAGTGTGGCCTTTCCATTTTCTGTCCCTAGCTTTGCTTGCAGTAACATCATACAATCAAAAATTCATGGGTCATTTTCCGATGATGGCTTTTTATCTATACCCTCATTTTTCCCTTCAGTGTCTAAGCATCGCAGGTCTCTATCCTCCTGGTATCTGTATGGCATTGGGCAGATAGGGAAAACTCTGAACTGTATGTTACCCCTCCTGCAACTTTTGATCTGAGCATCATTTGTCCGCAACTATATTAAATGGAAAGAATCACATACAGCTCAGTGAAACTTTGTAAGGTTTAAATCAGATATATATTGTCATATGAATGGGTTTCAGCTGTGTGATAGTCTCTCAAGTCGTTGATTGATACTTTTCTCTGTTTTGCTGTCTTCATCGACCATTACTATGTAAGTTATCCCCAAGTCTCTGTGCAATACCTCATTTTCTATTTTCAGATGATATATTAGAGTCTCAGTTTTCCCCAACTGTCAAAGCATACATGGACACCTCCATCATGACGAATTCAAACCAGTTTTTCCTTATCTACTGAGTCCCAGTCATCTCCCCACCTTGGCTTTCTCATCTCCGTATTTGACATTAGAAACTTGTTCTTCAACTCTTACTTCTGTTGTCAGGAGGCCGCTTGTTCATTTCCCGACTGCTCAGCCCTGAAACAATCACACAGAAACTATGTTATTTAAATCACTGATTGGCCAATTACTTAATCATATTTCCAACTACGTCTTACATCTAGAATTAACCCATCTCCATTATTGTATATTTTACCATGAGGCTCGTGGCCTACCGGCTAGGTTTCAGTATGTCTGTCTCTGGTGGTGGCTCCATGGCTTCTCTTTCAACTCTGCCTCCTTTCGCCCAGCATTCAGTTTAGTTTTATCCACCTAGCTCTCTTCTACCCTATCAGGCCAAGTCAGTTTCTTTACTCATTAACCAACAAAAGCCACACATAGATGAAAGGACCTCCTACACCATACTTCGCCATTGACTTTTTCTTCTCATATCCCCAATCATTTGTCAAGTCAAAATAATTATATTTTTAAAATTTTCAGGTGGTGGTGGTATAAAGATGGTTCAGTGACTGAAAGTGCTTACTGCTCATGTATGGGGTCCAAGCTCAACTCCTAGCACCCATGCCCATGGCACGCAGGCACCTGAAACTCTAGTTCTAAGGCATCTGATGCCTCTGGCCCTGTGGACACCTGCACACATATGCACATACCGCACCTCCAGACACACAGATTATAAAAAATGTAAATGCTTTTGAAAATTTTGAACTAATTTGGCCAAAAGTTGGGAGGAATCTTAATGACCATATAGAAATTCATCCCCATCTTCCTGAGAAAAAAATATGAGGTCTAGTTAAAAAGAGATGTAATGGTAGGGGGCTGAGGCTAGGATCTGAGCGCTCTCAACTGTAAGACCATCATTCCACAACAGCCCCTCACACACTTCCCTCTCAACATTCAGTTGTCTCCACTGTGGTTCAGTCTATGGCTGTGTCTGCCCATCCTTGTGACAAATGTGCTATCTCTCCATGCCTCACTTCATCTACACTTACCTTCTGAACAGTCTCACACCAGCATAGCTCCATAGTTGTACAACAATGCTTACACTCATATCTACACACATTTTACAACCACAAAGGCATTTTCTCAGTTCAGCCTCACATGGACTCACTTTCCCACATGTCATCTTCGGCAACAATAATCTGTGAAATTATGTTTGGCTCACGCATATGTTTTTAAATTCATGATGATATAATACTATCATTAAAATTCATTGTCATTTTCTCACACTTTGCCTAAAGTCATGTCAAGATGACATTTGGAAAACACTAAACTAGAAAATGAGTGAGATTTTTACAGATGCTGGCATTATTGGGAAGAAAAGAAAAACCTAATGATTAGGATGCTCTAAAAATTAAGCAGTATGTTTTCTGGCACTGGATATTCACAAGCTAGGGCTATATTTTACTTTATTTTATCTTGAGACACCATTGACTCTGCAGCTCAGTTTGACTTCAGACATACAATCCCCCTGTCTCTGGCACATAAGTTCTAAAATTGTACCCATTTGCTATCATACCCAGCTCTGATAAATTGTGCTACAGAAAGAAAATATGTCTCAAAATCTTAGATTGTACCTTAGAGCATCTTTAATATTTGACCAGTTGTGTGATCTTATATTTCTAGCCCAACTTCAATACTTTTAATTAGTTCCTATTTACTTAATTGTGCATAGAATAATTTTTGTGATATGAAATTTTTGAAAGAGTATTTATTTGATAAGACAGCATAGCCTGGAACTTTCTATGTGTCCCAGACTACCTTCAAAATTATAATTTTAATGTCCTAGTCTTAAGTACGAGGATGACAGGTGTGTACCATCACAGCAGGCTGCGAACTTGTTTCAAATCATTGCTTTTTTAAAAAAAAACTTGTTCAGTCTGGTGCTCCAATGTGGGTCTCCGTCTGTATCGCCATCCTTCGCCAGATGAAGGATCTATGGTGATAAGCAAAATATTCATCAGTATGGTTATGGGCCAAGGCCGGTTCAGGCACCCTCTCCTCTGTCCAGAGAACAATCTGGGGATCTCTCCTTGGACCTGGGATCCCATATATAATCAAGTCTCCTGTAAACCCTAAAATGACTCCCTTAGTCCCTTAGTTGAAATATATTCTTCCCTGATCCCATATTCATCCTTCCTCCCTCCCCCCATCCCAGGCCACCTAGCTTTACCCATTCCTCCCCTACTCCCTTCTCTCTAACCCTCTCCCCTTCCAACAACCCTCCCCCCCCCCCATGCACCCGAGGTTACCTGGGACTCTTGTCTATTTCCTACCTCCTGGCGGATAGCTAAATAATCTTCATCAGGTTCATCTTCTTATTTAGCTTCTCTAGGATCCGGACTGAGCCCCCCAAGGTCCAAATGAGGAGCAGAAGGAAAGAGAACGTGAGCAAGGAAGGCAAGATCAGAGGGAACCTTCATCCGACGATGGATGGCGATACAGACGGAGACCCACATTAGAGCACCAGACTGAGCCCCTCAAGGTCCAAATGAGGAGCAGAAGGAGGAAGAACATGAAAAAGGAAATGAGGACTGCGAGGAATGCTCTCACCCACTGATACAAGGGGACGGATCTAATGAGAGTTTACCAAGGCCAGTTGGACTGGGACTGAACGAGGACGTGATCTAACCAGATTCTCGGAATTTGGCCGGATTCACTGAATGTGGCTGGCCCGAAGTCTTTCTGAAAAGCCATTGACTATGACACTGGGTCTTGTTTCCTCTGCATATACTGGATTTTGGGGATCCAGTCTGTTTGGATACTCACCTTCCTGGACCTGGAGGGAGGGGGGAGGAACTTGAACTTCCCACAGGGCAGGAAACCCTGACTGCCCTAAGGGATGAAGAGGGAGGAAGAGAGGGAGTGGGGGGAGTGGGAGGGTGTTGGGAAGAGGGGCGGAAATGGAAACTTTCATAATTTAATAAAATTACTTTAAAAATAAAATAAAAATAAAATAAAAAAACTTGTTTTCTATTTTCTTCAATGAAATGAATAAAAAACCTTTCCCTTTTGATAAGTTAAGTTTTTGTGGAAGAAACGTGACTTATTTATTTTGTTTCTTCTCATTTCATTTCTCTGAACTTTCATTTATGCTCCATTGCAAAAAAAAGACATCACCAACTCCAATCATAATAATTTCCAGTTATTCTAAAAAGGAAGATTCTGCAGACCCAACAGAAGGCTTGGACATTATAATTCTTTAAGTTAAAAACATTCTGTGTTCTACTAGGTCACAGAATTGAACTTGGTTCACTTTTATTTTGCAATTTCCATTTTTCTTTGCATTATATTTCTTAAGAAAGAAGGAAATAGGAGGAAAAAAGAAAGAAGAAAGAAAAGCCATCGCATTATTTTGAAAAAAAAAAGCAAGAAAGATCTAGACTACTGATACCCCCCTCTCTTGGTGCCTTTTTCCCTCTCTTCCTCTCTCTCAAGAAAAGAAGGAAAATTTATAGCTTTTAGTGGTTGTGAAAACCAGGAAATAATAGAGAAATCATGCATTCTGCAGGAATTCTCTGGAGTGTATTAAATTAAACTGACAGCGTTGATATCGCTATTCATGTTGAAATAATTAGCAATTCTAAGGCTATTAATGGTGTATTGTATCACTGTTTTAGAATTGGTAGGATGAATGCAAAAACCTTTTGGTGACTTTTGCTCCCACTAAAATTTAATTAGCCTCAGTTACTGACCTCATGTTTTATGTAACAGTACACTCCGCAATGATCTCATAAAGAATTGAAGTTTGGGAAGAAAGTCATTCTTACTTTAAAAACTAGCATCACATAAAAGTTCTCTGAGTGTTTTTTAACTACTTTTGCAAAGTATTCTTATAATTGCTAACATTACCTATGGGACTGACTGACTTGAATTTAATTGAAGTAAAAATGCGTCTATTTGACAAGGTCACTTTTTAAATTGGAGCGGCACTACTTTGAATTACAGCTCTGATTTTTTTCCTTTCTAAATTAACTATGATCTATAAAATTATCGATAAAGAATAATACCTAGGTCATCAAATATTAACAATGGTTACAAGAGAGGAAAACTACCTTTAATGCATATAAAATTTATGGATAGTAGTGATTCCCACTAAGCTGAGAAGCCTAGGTCTGAGCAGCTCAGAGGCAGTGCAGTGAGTTTCTGAGGGCAACTCTGAGTGTCTACAATGCTTCATCAGAGTAGTGCTTGAGACAGCACAGAGCAGGGACAAACCCATTTTGGTGGCAGTATGCAGAAGGGGGTGGCAGGCAGTAGTGGGGTATGTTTGGGTAGATGACAACAACTTGTCTACCAAGAATCCTGCCTGGCTGGAGGCATTTTTGTGATATTTGCCATAGAAATATTGCTTTGAAAGCTAATGCAATGCTACTAAGTTCTTTTTATCTCACAGTTTCCTAGTTACTGGATTCCTGTGCTCCTTATGAAGGTTGCTACTAAGTGGATGCTCTCAGTTGGAAGGAAAAGGAAAGGCTATTGCTAATCAGACCACAAAATTACACTATCTGTCCTCCTGAGGCGAGTCATACTACGGTCAAGCAAGATGGAAAACGTAACTCACCATGACTATGTTGCAGCTACTGTGGATCTTCTTCATGCAATCGTTACTTCCTTTATACCCATCAGATTTCAGGATACAATCCCATACTGCCAAAAAGCACGGGCCAGTAGCAGAGAGACCTTTCTCCATTAATAAATAGTAGTTACAAATATGACTTGGAGCAGAGTCTGAACTCCAGGGTGAGTCATAGTGTGGGCACTGCCATGCCAACTGTGTGGAATGGGGGAAGCATCCCAATGGGGGACGAAAGTGCATGGGATCCATAGAGAGCACAACACAAATGCAACAAAAATACTGGCTTGGAGGTTCCACTGTTGCAAGATGTGAATGGGGACAAATAGCAGGATGGCCATGAGCTTCAGTTTTCTTTGCCATAAAATGCTTTCATACAGAGCCTCACAATTCTGTCATGGTAGGCATTAAATATTTAAAACTCAAGGAAGTATACCTGTATAGATTTCTATTATAAACAAAGGTAACTCAAGTTCCCACATCTGCCCGCCCTCTTCATCTGGGACTCCCTGCATTGTGCAATGTGAGACAAACAAACATATTTATTTCCTGGTTCCAGCCCACCTCTACAGCAATAAGTGGGTTGTGTGACTCCTATGTAGAGTCAAATAATTTATTTGCTCATTAATCATACCATATTACAGACAACCTGTTAAATTACAGTGGATGTTTGCTCTATCTGGAGCGCATGTTAGGCCCTGGGAAACTTATTTTTAAATGGTGAAAAAGTACATAATTTCATTTAAAGGACATAAATAGATGTATTAAAGAGCTGAAGAATACTCAGGAAAAAAAAAATTGTCAAATCAAAGGAAGCTATCCCGACAGCGAGTCATAGATGATGAATGAACTGTCCGACCTGAAAAAAGAAGAATAGAGTTTCCAAGACTAGAGTGGCAAATGCAATAGGGAATATATCCAGGGAGGAAAGAATGAGGTGGAAGAATACGTACTTATTTCATGGGTCCTAGTAACCTCATAATCACATAACCTCATCACGCTGCTTTGAAGAATCTTACCCAATAAATAGCTATGATTTATGTATTATAGAGATTAAATACACACCTCTATACTCTCCCATTATAAACAAAGTTAACTCAAGTTTCCAATCAGTCCACCCTGTTCATCTGGGACTCCCTGTATTGTACAATGTGAAATAAAAAAGCATATTCTTTTCCTGGTTCTAGAGGTGTTGGTCCGAAAATAAAAGTAAAACAGCTCCACTGGGAAGGCTTTAGAAGATCTCACAAATGCCCATCCCTCAACACAGATGTTTTAGTCAGGGTTTCTATTGCTGTGAATAGACACCATGACCACGGCAGCTTCTATAAAGGAAAAATATTTAATTGGGGTGGTGCACATTTTCAAAGATTTAGTCCCCGATTATCACGGTGGGACATAGTGGCATGCAGGCAGACATGGTACTGGAGGAGTAGCCAAGTGTCTTATCTTTGAGGCAACAAGAAGTGGTCTAAGACACTGGGCAGTATCTTGAGCACATATAAGACTGAAAAGCCTGCCTCCACCATGACACAGTTCCTCCCACAAGGCAATACTTTCTCCAACAAAACCACGCCTCCTAATAATGCCCTCCCTTTGGGGTATTTGTGTTGTTATTGTTTTGGGTTTTTTTTAAATTTTTTTTGCAAACCATCACAACAGGGTTTCCCTGAAAGAGAAAGTGGAAACTATGGAAAGACACACAAGCATTCTGGGCAGTTTCTCTTTTCTCTCTGGGGTAGAACAGAGCTATTTTTTTTTCAACTTCATTTTTATGATCTTTACAATAAAGTATTAGAAGCTGAAGCCTGAGTTTTATGATGCAGGGGGCATTGCTGTGAGCTACTTGCCTACTGTCCCAAGTCTCACGGTTTTCTACTTCAAAGTTAATATTCCATGTACTGTCCACAATGTGGACTCTTTCCATTACATTATTCATGAGTGAGAATACTCCATACATTAATTAATTGCTTCTGTTAATATTCAGTTAGAAACAAAGTTCACCATACTTAAGCAGAGCATTTTCATGCCACTTACATTTTTTCTTGCACACTGGAACTAAGCCATGAGAACGTCTGGTACAGATACTAACAGACTTACAGATACTTACAGTGAGGCTCGGTCCCTGCCCAGCAGGAGTCGCCGACCTAGAGAAGGACACGCAAAGGACCATCCAAGCAAAACCATTAGGATTTTCTACTTTACCTTAGATGGCCGCTCTCTTAATGTTAAACAAAAATTTACCAAAAGGCTTCATAATTACTTCTAAATGTATACATAAATTACTCACTCAAGTCAGATGTTTAAAATGGCCTTTCCACTGTACTCTCTTAAAAAATTGCTTGAGAAGATCAAAGAATTCCTGCAAAGAAAGTTAATGGCTCTGAGGCAGTGCCAGTAGGATGGTCAGGAAAAGTATTTTTACCACCGTTTAGATGGCACAGTCTAACTGTAGAAACATGAGAGAAGGTGTTCGAATCCAGACGCCTACATTAAAAAAAAAAAAAAGTGTGCAGATTCTTTAACCTCAAACTTTCTGAATGGCTTTCCAGAAAATCAGAATGGAGGCTGAAGACATGGACTAGTACACAAAGAACTTGCAGCCCAAGTTTGAAGATGCCCAGCACAGTAAGTGCTGGGCCCAGCAAGCATGGATTTGTGACCCAGCACTAGGGATGGAGACAGATGGGTCTCGGGGTCGCTGGCCACCAGCCTAGCTGAAAGGGAGCTGAAATGGAGGCTGATCTCCATGTTCACTGAGAGTCCCTGTCTCAAGAGTGATTGAAGAAGATATCCCAGCCTTTGTTTATACTCCCACATAGACATGCAGACATGTGTAGAAAAAGACAGAAAGAGAGAGAGACAGAGAGAGAGAGAGAGAGAGAGAGAGAGAGAGAGAGAGATTTTCTGTGCTCAGTGCCAACACTTTTAATTTAAAAAGGGGCAGGCTTTTTATTTTCTGATGTGAATTCTAGGTTATAGTTTGAAATGAATTCTTGCAGTTGCCAGCACCAGGAGTCAAATCGGGTTTCCTAACCCCGCGCCCAAACAGGGCCAGGGAAAGCTTCTAAAGGTATCGTCTTTTCCATCATTGCCCCAGGTTAAACCAAAATAATCCAGGAGGAGGAAACAACAATCAGAGCAAGAAAAAAATTCCCATCGTGAGCTACACACCCCAGATGCCCAGACCTTCCATGGTTCTTAATGAGGGTCAGAGGTCAGAGCTAAAGAGCCTGGTGAAACAGTGAGAACCAAGATCCTGTTTCCATTTTAATACCCTGGTGTTTATGTTTGACTTCTGCAGGGGAAAGGCTCAGACAATTCCACTTCCAGGGAGGTCAGCAGATACTAGACTGGCGTGTAGTAGCTTGACTGAAAAGTAGGGGTGTTCGTGGGGCTAAGGATAGCCTCTCTATTCAAAACTAAATACAGGAATACAAAAAGAGCACCGTTGGATGAGCTTCTTCATGTATGCATGGCCTAAAATTAAATCACACTGTGAAAATAAAGATCATTGTTTTCAATCTGCCTCTTCAGCTTTCCGCCAGTGGACTCCAAACAAGGCTGCTGGACTTTAAATTTAGCACCAAGGATGGTTACATAACAGTCACCAGCCAGCTCAACCTCCCGGCCTCTCAATTTGTCAGCCTGACCTTCCCAGCACACTCTGATAAACTTCATCTATTACAGCTGCTTATTCTGTTAATCGTAGAGACTGATATTGTAGTTTATCACTAAACTTGCATGACCTGATATTTTTTGGAGCATTTAACTTTGGCAAAACCATATCACTCAACAGCAAAAATTTTCCTCTTTAAATAAAATGTTACATTTTCACCCACCAACCATCACCCTTTTCTCAACTCCTGAACCTTTGATGACCTTGGAAACTAGATCCAAATCAAGAGTTCCACGTTCTTTTCAACCTTATCACTTCCAGATAGCTTTAGCTTCTGTTTTCCCTGCTGGGCCTGGCTGGAAATCCTGAAACAACAGAGTCCATCCTAGAAGGAAGTCCAGTGTGGATCGGAAATGCCACACACTGCCCTGTCCCAGGCTTGCCAAGTGTCTACTTGGTTCTGGACAGCGTTCAGGATGAAGCTTCAGTAGTTGTTCATTTTTCTCAGATCTAATACTAAAAAAAAAAAAAAAAAAAAAAAAAAAAAAAAAAGCCAAAGGCCAAGTGACTAGCAATGACCAGGAAGGTTTATTAGGTGCTTACTCAGTGAAAGCCCTTGTATGAGCTTTCCAGCCATTAACTCCTTTGATCTGTCCAACGGTCCCGTTGGGAGAGTTACTATTAGTCTTTACATTTTATGATGAGAAAACTGTGACTTGGGGCAGTGAATCTTACATTTATAGAGCAAGAAATGACTAACACCGGGCTTCCAATTCAGTGTGATTGCAAAGCTTAAGCCACCAGTTATCAACTCTATGGTATCCTCTGTTAGTATGTACCGGGTACCAGGATCCCTTTCAAAGTCAACCAACTTCCCAAAGCTCCATTCTTTAAGAGACAGGTTGAAAACACACACACACATCAAACACCCTTCCAGATAGGTCTAAACAAAAGCAGGTTTGAAACTCCTGATACAAGGGATGGATATAGGCCAGTGGATTTGGTAAACCATAAACTGTCTATGAATGCCTTAATAAAATGCAGGCTCAGTGGGAACACATCCTATGGAGAGATCTGCATGTTATTTTCCACAACTCTTTCACTGAATAGAAACTCTACTAAACACCTACTACCTTCCTGAACCAGGAACAGCTTTTCACAAACATCAGGCAAGGTCTCTGGAGTCATGGATCTAAAGGATCAATTCTGGGATTTCCTATGTGTACAGGGCCCTCAACAGGACTCAAATCACAACTTCTGGACTACTAAATGATGGTGGTAGAATATTGAGGGAGGAATGAATAAAACATTTTTAGGGATTGCCAACTTTCACCTTTTAACTCCTGTTTAGCTTAGACATGATTAAAAATCACTAACAGTGATTTCTTATACACAAAAAGTATGCCTTATGTCCATCTCTATAAATACATCACTACAGTCACCTGCCTTTAATGATGAATAACTTTTTCTATGTGGTTTGAAGCAAGAATATAATTACTGGGGCCAGAGGATGGCTAAGTGGTTCAGAGCCATTGCTGATCAGTTCAAAAGACCAGGGTTCAGATTCCAAAACACATATCGGGCATCTCAAATTCCATGGGATCCAACATCCTTTCCTTGATTCTGTACACACTCACACCAATATACACAAGTACACTCAGATATATACATAAACATGATAAAAATTTAAATAAAGTATTAAATTAAAAGGGCTAGATGTGATGGTACATACCTTTAATCCCAGTACGTGAAAGAAGACAAAGGAAGGTAGATTTATGTAAATTCTAAGCAAATCAGCTAAGTATACTGTCTATCAATAGAAAAGATCCCTTTAACTTTCTAATTTTCTTTGTTAATACTGATGATAAATCTGTACTGAATTCATCCTAAAGGAGATGGACATTGTAATCCACCACAAAGAGATTGATTTACGAACTCAGTTCCCAATTCTGACTGGGTTTACTTTTAGCTTCTTGGTGAACACAAATTAAGCTTTCAGTTATAGCCTCTTAAAAAAAAAAAAAAGCAGATCCAGAAAATTTGAATTTGCTGGTTCTAACCCTACAGGCATGGTTAGCAAGCAGAATGATATACAGATTGCCGTGGTGTTTACATTGGTTCTTCTATGATTTGTCTTGGTCTCTGTGTTAGTAAACAGGAAGTAACCAGCAGCACTCATGAATTAAATCAGAATTTCAGACATGAAAACTGTTGATCTCAATAAAATAACAAATTCAAGATATGTTTCTGAAGCTTTTTAATTTTTACTGACCAACTATGTTCCCAGCTAATTTTCATATCACCTTAGATCTATTTACATTTAAAAATAAAATGCTAATACATTTGTATTTATTTATTTATTTATGGTACTGGAGATTCACCTAGGTCCTTCATGCTTGCTAGGGGAAGCACTCTATGACTGAACTTTATCACCAGCTCCAAAAATACATTATGAATTCATATTTTCTTAAAATGAGACCTACACATTTCTGATCTTCCCTTTTAAGTCAATATGGCTATTTAAAATATACATATGTCAGCAATTTATCATAGTTTTAATCTAATAAAAATAAGTACCATATTTGAAAGTAATGATTCAAAGGTAATATATAATAATAAAAATCACTCCAAAGCTAAATCCTCCTTCAAGTGTCTAAAAATGGTGTTACCTTCCCACCCCAATCTAGGGTCTCCGGTTCAATTGAGAACATGGCCATGAACTTGACAAGAAAGGGAGACTACACACACACACACACAAAAAAAAAAAAAAAAAAAAAAAAAAAACCCTTAATTTCTCTTAAAACACTGCCTTTTTCCAGATCTTTCTAAAAAGATGATTTTGGTTGGAATTCAGTCAGTGCTCCTTAAAGGCCTTCACAGACACTTAAAGCAAAGACAAGCATTGTTATAACAGTGAAGATTGGATTAAGTCGATCTGGAGGGTGACCATATCCTCCAGAGCCCAAGATTGCTCATCAAGGGACAAATTGGATGTCAGGTAAATCCCAATGGAATTTGAATGATCTGCTGGGACCAGAGAACTAGAAAAATGGGCCTGAGAATTTTCTCACTTTGATTTCTAGTCAGACTTCAAGCAAATATATTTTTGTTACCTTCTAAACAATTTCCTTTTCCTAATTCCATCTCTCAATCAAGCCTCAGCACATGGGGCATCAAATCCAAGGTACATTGACTAGTGCCTTCTGATTGTGCAACACTGGGAATTCTAGAGAAAATAAGACAGGCAGAGTATGATCAACTGGGGACCTCAGATGAAGCCAAGAACTGTGTCTCAAATAGCGCAACATTTGCCCAACAAACCATTCTGCAATTACAGTGGGAATTTTATTTATAGCTTTACTAGACCTTAAAGTTGTATTCTAACAAATAAAAATGAAGGGGAAATCTGTAAGTTGCTTTATTTCAATTTGTGTTTGCATTTTCTTCATTTTTCTGTTATTGTAGTTCTCTTACAAGTGAAGGTCAGAAAGTTTAGCATTTCCTAGGAAGTAGACTTTAAATCAATAGTATTACACTTATCTATGCACAGTTTTCTACAACCAGATGTCTAACAGTTATGTTATAACCCAAATCTAGGCACATTACCATAAATTTGTAAAAGAAAAAAATCAAAACTCAAAAAAAAATCAAAATTGGATGCTTGGGTTTGAGATAAAGTCTTTTAAAAAAAACATATCTGACCTTGAGTAATATACATGTTTAAATAAATTAGACATTTTTCTGGTCGCTGAAACTATGAGAAAGTTTGTATATTTCGGTTATTTCAGGTAATATCTTATGGTATGGAGTCAGTGTCTCATTCATTGTCACAGTGGTCCATCAATTCTCTATTAAAGCCATCTTAAATTTAGGAATTATTTATATTTTTTTTGTGTGTGCATGTTTAAAGGCATCTTAATGAAAAAGAACTAAGTCTCACCTTTCAAAAAGAAATCGTTTCCTATACTCCTGAACTTATTAAAGAGTTACTGTCTTTAAAAAAGAATGATAACAAATTTAATTTACCGTGAAAGCTGAACAGATATAAACAGAGAAAATAGGGTTGATTCCTTTGGGAGTAGTTTTAGTACCAAAAATTCCTGTTTGTGTTTGATTAATTGTTTTCTATGATGGTCCTAACTTTGGGAAAATACAGGCTTTATTTGCTTCATTCCCCCAAAAAGCACGGTTCCATATTTCCTAGGTATACACAAAGATTCACATTATATAAAATTGGGTCAAATTATAGGACTTTAGAAAGCAGGCATTTTCAGAGGGTAAGGAGAGTGGGCTCCTGAAAGTCTCCCAGATAGATAGCACAGTGGGAGGGAAGCAGAACGCCCTTCTGTTTTCCATTAAAGTTATGTTCTGCACAAAGTTTGATTGCTAAACATCTGGCAGTCTTTTCTCTGATAACGTACTTAGCTCAGTAGGATGGACAGTGCTCTGACTTTGAAGCTCTCTATAGCTCTTAAGTGAACAGAAAGAGAGAGAGAGGGAAAGAGTGTGAGGGTGGGGAGGAGCGGGGAGGGAAGAAGGGAGAAAGAGAGAGAGAGAGAGAGAGAGAGAGAGAGAGAGAGAGAGAGAGAGAGAGAGAAAGACGATAAGAACTCTAGGTTTTCACTTCTATCAAAAGTAGAAAAAAATGGCTATGGCCTTTTCCTACTTTCTAGCTCTGATGATCCACTGTTCCATGTTCAGTCAATAGGAGATAGGAGGAATTGTTAAGGACACTCACCCAGACACCTTGTCCACTTCTGATGTCTAAAACTAAGCCTTTCCCTTCAGTGTTGAAAAAGAACCAAAAACTGATGGAAATTTGTGGTCACGTCTTTAAACGTCTATATTGGTTGAGAACATGAAGGATAATGAGATGAGAGAAAAAGCAGAAACATCAGAAAGAGAGGATCTGAAGCCTGCTCTACCTACTTTGTTGTAATGAGATTATGCATCATGTACTTTCTAAGTTGTATTTCCATGTTTTAACCAGATTTCTTTCCGACAGTACAAGAAAAGCTTATTTAGATTAAGATTAACATTTGAAATTGGAGGATGTGGGCAGGTCATAGACTCGGCTTCACATTTTGGGTAAAGATGAAGAAACTGCTTTGAAGAGACATGAGCTACTGACTGGCATTCAGTTCAATAAAAATATTTAATGAGGTTTTCAAAAATATATGGATACCTCCCTTTTTATGAATAAATGGGTATTTGCAAAAGCAATTACTACTAAATCTATTGATTAAAAATTTGCTTTTGAGATGCGTAGAAATCAATATACAGAAAACCTTTCTGTATATTTACTGTCCATTAATAAAATGAAAGCGGTTTTAAGAAGCCCGTGGTCTACAGTATGAATCACACCTAGGGTAGATGAATAGCTTAGACAAGTAACTTTCGTGGGAATTACATCATCAAAGAAATCTATGGCATACGCAATTGGCTGGAGAGGTGACTCAGTGTATGAGCTGCTTGCTGAACCATCAGGAGGACTTCACATATTAAAGCTAGCTGCGTATGACTTCTGCCTATAGTCCCAGTACTCAGAAGGAAGAAACAGGGGATCCCTGGGACAATATGACTAACTGGACCAGCCTCGTCTGAAAGTTCTGTGCAGAATTGATAGTCCTTGCTTCAGTAAATGAAGGGGGAACTGTCAAGGGAGACACACAATATGAAGTTCAGGCTACTTCATGCATGTGAACACTTGTGCCTACTCACACACACACACACACACAGAGAGATACATACACACTACATATACACATGGGGAAATGGATAGGCTTGGGATTTTTGGTGTCCATTTACTGAATAATTATTCTGTGTAAGGCTGTATTCTAGGTGTTTCACATGCATGAACCAATCTCATTCTTCCAAAAATACTCTGAGATATCCACTATGACTTCCCATTGTACCAATGAAGAAATCAGGAGCTTGACTGATTGACGTACACATGTAACCTTAGTGAGGGCCAGAGGCTCCAGAATCCTAAACCTCTATGTGCTAGTAAGATTAACACTTGACCCTCTTGTAGGGCATTCTTCTCTTCTGTGTATGATATGTCCATTCAACATGTCTCAATCTCTAGACCTATTAATGAGCAAATATTAATGCCAAACCACTATGATTTTATGAATGTATAGTGTTGTCTCCAAAACTGTACAATAAATGTAGCAGGGAGTTATTTTTTTTTAGGCTCTATCTTCATGCTGTGGACAAAGATGCTTTCTAAACTGACTTTTGCTAAAAACCAATCAACCTTTAGTAATGGTGAAAAGGATGGTTTTCTTCCATCTCTATGGGAAAATGGAACAAGAAATGCAAGTCAAGTTTCATAGCTTGCAGTGAAATAATTCACCATAGAAAAGGCTCCTGACACCACAGGGAAAAGCACTTCTGCTAACACTTCTAAATGTCCCTTAACCATGCTCTCCCTACTTACTTTGTAATGATTGCATGTTTTCCCTTTGGGCCTACTAAAGTATTTAATTGCAATTACACTCATTTACATAGCAGATGAGGCTAATTGCTGGTATTAGTTACCAAATGTATGCTTGTATTGTGAGGGTGAAAAAAAATGCCCTACAGAAAAGAAAACGACTGTGCTTTTAATTAAGGAGTTATGAAGTCAGAATGAGCTGGTTCCAAGATGTAAATATGAAATTGAGGGCTTTCAGAACTCTATAATGGGTTTTTATTACTCCATCTCACTTCCTTGATTACACACAATGTTTAGAGACTAAAGATAAATACAGTGCAATGTTCATAGGGCTGACCTGATTGCTAGGCATGTTCTCTCATACATAGATTGAAATAAATGCGGTTGTCTTGCAAGCCTATGATAAATGGTGGGTTATGAGTACCTGGTCTTCATTTACTTGGCTATTCAGTTGCTAATCCTGGCTTCACTCGTTGTATAAGCAATACAGCCATCCTCAAGTACACACAATTCAATTTCTAGGCATGAGTTTTGCACATGCATTGTCGAATAAACAAAGACAGCATGAAATTGGGTGCAAATTCAATGGGAAAGCCAAAATCTCAGAAAACTTGTTTTTTCCCCCTTAATCTTCCCTGACTAATTTCCGTGTTAGGATCATAATGCTAAAAATGGAATTTTGTGAGGACCTTCTTTAAGGAACTTGATAATTTCATTAGAAGACAGAATTATACCTCTGAAATGTTCTCAATCTCTGTGTGCATACATATCTGTGTATACACAGATATACATACACACACTCTTTCAATCTCTCTCTCTCTCTCTCTCTCTCTCTCTCTCTCCACAAACAACATGCACAAACACATACACACACATGCACGCACACACACACCCCAACAGGCAATGTATGCACATATGTGCATTCATACATGCTCCCTACCAGAAGGAATTTATGGCAGAGTGGTAGCCAGCACTAAAACGTGACAGCATTTAGTACTAACTATAAACCAGTTCAGGGAGTCAGAGAGGTGAGCTCTTAGAAAGAGCAAAGCCTTATGAGAAGTCCTTGCTGCGGCATCTTTGCTTAACAAAGATTTGCAGGGAACCAACAGACCAAATCTGACGGCCCTGCAAAGTTCTCCTAGCAGTCAGGTGTCTAGCAAAGGTTTCGCCTTGCTTCTCATTCCCTTTGCTTCTTGGTTCTGGTTCCCCACCCTCTCTCACACCCTCTCTTTAAGATAAAACATTGCTTTCCAAAGGGAATGAACTTTTCTGGCCTTAAAATATACTCGCTGTGTTAATTTTCTCCTTACCGAATGCTTAGCTATAATAATATTAGACTGTGTTGTCTTCGGTTACCTACACAGGTCATTTCGTGAAATGAATCTGGCTGTCAGCCAAGCTCCCACCTCCTTTTCTTTTTGTTGGAAAAAAGAAAAGAAGAGGAAGGGGGAGAAAGGGTATGGGGAAGAAGAAAAGAAGGTGAGAGGAGAAAATCTTCCCGGATACCACAAAGTGCATTCCTTGGATACCTTGCCCTCACCCTTCTTAGTAGCATTGCCTGGGTAAACCAGTCCCAGGTGGTATGATGACAGGGTCAGCTGAATGCTATTTTTTTAAACTTGTGTGAAAATTCATTTTGCGTTCCATTCTCTTCTCTGGGCACTTGGGCACTGCAGACATTAGTCTCTGGTACCAAATGTAAACAGGACATCCTTTCAGATATGGAGGGCCAACTGTCCAGAACACAGAGCCTCTGCTTTTTGCCCTCTTTGGGAAATCGACCCCAGTTCTTTCACAGAGAGATGCTGGAGCAGGGGAAACCTGTCTTCCTATGTGTGGTGTAAACAGAGACTTTGAGAACATCTTTTTATCGCCATTGTTTGGCATGTTCCTTGCCATCTCTTAATTCTTCCTACACCGCAGCAACACCTGCAGGCTGGAAATTATGGATTCCAAGGGGTGGTGATTTGTCACTGAGTTGTCGTTTACTGGGGGAGAGGCTATAGCTTAGAGTTTACCAGGGAAGAAGAGTATGGGGAGCAAAAAGACATCTGAGCTCTCATCCAGCACAATTTTCTGATTCTGCAAATAATGGTAGAGGTTGGAGAGCAGAGGAATGGTCCAGCCTCTGATCTTCAGATTCATCATTATCCTTGATCCTCTTAGCAGCAGGCGGGTCATAAACAAAAATGATGACACCTTCTTTCGAAGAGTCCATCTCTTCCTGTACATACATAAATTTATCACATTTCTCTACATACAGTTAAAAATTAAATTAACAAGCCAGGGCTCAGTGTGGTAGGTGCAAGTTACAGGCAATGTAGACGTTTAGCAGTGAAAGGCATTTGTGAGGAATGAAGTCAGGAGGTGATTTCTGGAGTCGATTGTTCTCATGGTGTCTCCCATTCCTGTTGACAAAGCAGAGAAAATGCTCCACTAAGCTTAAGAATGCCTAATCCCAGTCCGGGTCTACACAAAATAACTTTTTTCTCTATTGTTATTTATTTTCTTCTCTTTCACCTTGTTCTCTCATAATCCCTACTCTGTCTAGCCCCACTTCAGGCTCCAGGAGACTATTTTGGGGCGTCTGGTCTACTCCGTTGAGTGCTCTTTGGAACCTGCTCACAGAAGCCACTTCCCAGGAGGCCGCTCCCCCTTACTTCACTTTTTCAGTCATAAGACCGATCTGCAAAAGGAGAGGAGATGATGTTCACCAAGGATGAATACCCTGCTCAAGTGATATTCAACCTCTGCTCCCAGGAATTTGTATTATGTGATAATGGAGGTCAGTTAGTCCACCTATTCAACTGAATGAAGGATGCTGAATGCCTCAGCGTGCTCTGCACAAGGCACATACAGTAGAAAAAGAGTATGTCCTGGCTGCCGTGATTATCTTAGGATGGTTTTGACCTGTTTTGAAAGTCAAACTGTAACTTTGCTCTCATAGCTAATAATATCTCTGATTCTTCATAATAAATCTCTCAGCTCTATGTATCAGGAATAGTTTCCCATTGATGGAACTCAGAATCTTAATTAAAATTCAAATCCTGAACTTAAACATTTTCCTACTGTTTCTGTCTGTATAGATGTCTCCTTTCCTGTATCATCGATCCAATTTTAAAACCACTCATTCCTATGCACCAAAACCATGTTCCTATCAGTTCAAGCCATTTCCTCTTTCAACCTACAGATCAGTAAAACGAACAGCTTGATCAAATTCAAAAAGGACTTAAGAAGATTTAGCTAAAATGTTATTCTTCCTAGAAGTTTTCTAACTATCAGTTAAATTCAAGAATGTATCCTTTGGGGTCTCCAGGACAGTTTATCTCCTAGAGCACTGATTCATCAGAACAATTCCATTTTATGTAAAACGGGAAATAATACTTTTTCTCTATACACGTATTCACTGAAACTTACATGCTTTACTCTGGTGGTTTTATTATTTTTTTTTTTAAGAAAAAAAGACACAACAAAACAAACGTATCCTTGCCTAATGACACAGTTTAATGACTTAAAACAAAAGATTTACAAAATAATATTTTGTTAGATTCCTAAGAAAGCTCTGAGCACAGAAAGGCTTGGTTGGGGCAGGGATAATTTTGCTCAGTTAGAAACTACACAAAACCAGAACATGTTCAACTGCTCCATCAGAGCACATTCTCAGCAGTCAAAATGACACTTGGAAAAAAACCACTTTATTCTTCCAGTGCAAGGAATGCTCTCTCTGTAAGTTTTCAAAATGCAAATTCTTCCCACCCCCAACCCCTACATTTCTGCCTGACCATGGTCATGTGCATGGTGGCACATATCAGTAATCCCAGCACTGTTACAGGCCAGCTTGGTTTACAAAGGAAGATATTTCAAAAACACAAAGTTAAAAATATTCCTGGAAATGTTTATGCTACAAAAGGCTAAAAATCTGCTTTAACATTCTTCTACATATACTAAAAAGGGCAAAAAATGATGCAGATACAGTTGGTACTAAATATAAACATAATTCCAGAAGAGCATTGATCTAGATGCATTGTTGTAGTTATTTCCCCAATGACTTTCCATCTGTGTCTCCTTTCTTCTGCATATCTATGTGTACATCCCAGAAGAGGTCACAAAAGCCAGACTATGTGACTCCTAACACAACACACATAAGACATCACATAAGCCAGACTGTATTTGACTCCTAATAGAACACACGTCAGACTTCTAGAATTTATTATCTTGTTTATGCTTTAGGGTCTCATTTAAGGCATATTGGATATTTTTCATCTCAGCTTCCTGTTCTGTTAAATGGAGCAATTACTGATCCATTTTTCCCCACTGGTAATCATGTGAGTTTTGTTTGTTTTCTTGTGCTTTTTTTTTTGTTGGATTTCCTGTATTGTTTCAAGATAGTCTCATGAAATTCAGGCTGTCTTTGAGTTTCCAATCCCCCTACCTTCACCTACCAAGACCTGGAATTACCAGTGTAGCCACTACATCTGGCAGGGGATATTCTATTTGTTTAACACACTTTGGGGAAAAAAAATTGTCACAGTATGTACCATTTACATTTTAGAAATTATTGTGCAACTGTTGAAATTGTTAACTGTTATGGAAGGTACAAACATAACTAATATTTTCTGACTTTAAAAATACCTATGCAAGCTACTGAAAAAAATTTGTAATCCAGGTTTAAAGATCATAGCATAAGCAATTACACTTCTTTAGCTATTATAGGAAAGAAAAAATATGAATTTTACTTATCTTTTAGAATTTCCCACAAAAGAAGGGATATTGCGGGGGAGAAAACCCTCACAAGTCTTGAGAATGGTGTGGCCCAAGTAATGTTGGCAAGCCCGGAAATTACCTCCTGTGTTCGATTAGCGTGCTGAGCAGTTGATCTTGTTCCGTCAGAACTGTCCATTGAACGTCACTTGTTTCTGCAGACTCCAGGAATTCAGTAGAGCGTCTCGTTGCCAGTGCTCACCTTGTTAACATTAAGCATGAACTTTGGATGCTGCTGGATGTACTCAAGGGGCAATATAACACAGAGCTTCAAAGCCCCCGAGACAGCTGCAGAGAAATGAAGACAACAGTTAAGCCAGGAAAGCTGGGATCGTTTCATGGATCCAGGCAGAGTTCTCCACGTCCACCCTCAAACCAGCAGAAGGTACACGACATGGAAGGGCTTTCCACACAGCTATATTGTTTGATTGCTGTAGTGAATTTGTCTTATTTCAAGAATTACAACCTCTACAGGGTATGTTCAACTGGAAGCAGCAGTGTGTTCCATAGCAATATAGAAACGGTGAAGCTCCATCTACCTTATCAATAACGCTCTGTGACAAAACGCCAGAAACTTTAAGGTTAAATATACAAAGGGTTGTTCTCAACATTTGTTGAAGTTGCCCCTGCTAAAAATCAGAGAATATGCTTTCTTTCTAGTTCCTATTGCATGAAATTAATATATTTCTGGAAAGAATGCTTTGCTTTGTAAGTGTTCATCCCAAAAAGCAAGTGGATTTAGGGCAAATTATATCCCCTCATCCGGGACTTGGAAGCAAACCTTTCAGTTTCTTGCTCAGTGTGCTAAGGGGAAAGAATTTTCTTTTCCATAAAAGCAAAGAAAAGCATCTGCTGGGTGGAAATCTTCCTCTTTGGAAGTCGTAGATTTTAGTCAGGACGTGATAGTCAGTGCAGCTGCTGAAGCCTTAGGTGTGTTCAGGAAACAGGAGGAACAGGGAAGGGCATTTTGATCTGCTCTCTGGGAAGGCTAGTGAAAAATTTTTCCAAGAATGTTATAAAATGACAAGAAAAGTCAAATGTCTGGAATTTGGGTAAAAATTTAAACAGTGGAAATATACAGCAAATTCTTGAGGCAATGAAAGATTTAGGGAGATTATTGCCGTGTGTGTGTGTGTGTGTGTGTGTTCGTGTGCACATGCACGTGTGCGTATGCACGCACACTTGTGTGCACACACACGCGTGACACACTGGATATTTCTGAAAACACCTCAAGCCTTGAAAAGTCACATTATTTTGTTACTTAATAACAAAGGATCACGTGTATTTAATTAAAAAGCTAGGTAATTTTATCTCTTATTAAGAATGACCTTTCTGCTATCCCATGATGTAAAAAAAAAGAAAAAGAAAGGAAAGAAAGAAAGAAAGAGAGAAAGAAAGAAAGAAAAAGAATGACCTTGACAGAAATGGTAGGATGAATGCATGCATGAATGGATGGGTGGATGGATGGATGAATAGAGCTTTTCCCTCTACATTTCTTCTATTATATATTTTCTATGATAATGCTTCATAACTAGGGCTCCCTACATTTTTCACTGAATCTGCTTTACAATTTCAGCGCACTATGTTGCACTACTGGATTCTGAATTTTGCATAAGCTGTATTGTATCCTGCAAAATAAATAGATCCAGTTTATTTAAAAACAAACTTGCAACAGTTGGGGCTATAGCTTAGTGGTAGAGCACTCGACCTGTATGCACTGACATCCTAAATTCAATCTCTAATGCCACCAAGATAACCATTTGTATAAACACACATGCACACGTGTGCATGCATGCATGCACGTACGTGCACACATACATACACACACGTGTACGCGCGTGCACACACACACACACACACACACACACACAATTTTACCTCAGGAAACAGCATTCAGAACTCTCAGCACAGATGCATCCTTGCCATCACGTTGTCTTAGCAAGCTCCATGTTTTCATAATGACCTGGTCTGCTGATGAATTCACAGTGTCAGAATAGCCTGGAGTTTCCCAAGAATGTTGCTAGTCTCCTTGTGTATCTGCTCCTTGTCCCATCCTATCATTTCATGTTAAAATAGCCAGCTTGTCAAGCGCTTTGGCCTTTCAGAGATGAGCCCTAGAAACACAGGAATACAGAGATGTCTTTTTATATAGGCTTTTTCTTGCCAAATTTAGCTACAGGGGGATATGAAAGGCAAATGTGTTGACAAATGACAAGATGTAACGTACTGTAAAAATACTATTTCGTGTACACCATTTCCTGTTATGGCGCATATATCGATTTCAAGTTTGTTCAAAATGAGTTGCTTCTTAAGAGAGACATCTCGCCTTTTGATCTATTCAAGTTTACTTTTTGCATTCTCTAGAAGTAGCTGCTAAAAGAACAAATAAAAATCTTCACCTCAAACTTCACAATCACAAAGAAATAGGAATTTCTCCTTGAGAGATCACATTTTTTAAAAAAAATTAAAGGTTTTATTTGTATCAGAAGTAGTTTGGCCCGAAATGGGAAAAGGTTTTCTCTGGCCTTGCTAGTAAAGGATACCTCTCTAAAGACATGCTGAAGAGCGAAACTGCCAACCTCCTCAATAATGATGCTCAGATAGGCATATGGCCATGTGATTTTATTGTCTGCATTTCACTTGAGTCAAAATCTTTGAAGTTAAATTTGGCATTGGAAATATCATTCATATTGGTGAGGCCTTTGGAAATTTGAACCTCCTAAGTGTTAATGTGTAATTGATTCTAACCTATTGATTACCCAAAGTATATTATTGTAGTTCCGATATCTATGGGTGATAATAAAAGAAGAGTGCAGTCCAATTTCTTCTTTAGCTAAATTGGATTATCTTTTAATATACAGCATTGGATATTGAGAATGATGTAGTCGGAAATTTTTATGTAATTTTTATTCTTCATCAAGCCTCAGCATACTTAAAGCTAGGTTAATATGATAGCATGTGACTGTAAGGGATGAATCAAGTTGTATCTAGTAACTGGAATGAGTAATAAATGAAGAAAACAAATTTGAACATAGTTTCCTTAAGCATCCCAGGATTTTCTAAAAATAAAAATTTGAAACAAAACAAGCAAGCAAACAAACAAACAAAATAACAAAGCGGGCTATTTTGTTGTTGACCCTCCTTTGCCAATTCATGTCAAAGAAGGCATCCGATCTCAGCTAAGGTTATGACCTAAATGACTTATGGGATCTAAAACACTAAGGCTTAAATAGTGCTAGCCAGAGTCTGCGCTGTGTCACTAATGCTAATTGCAGTTGTCCTAGTGATTTTGTTACCTCTGGAAAGAGCATGGCAAGCAAGCTCGTGCTGGGTTAGACAAAGTACATGGTGGACACAGCTCCGAGCTCAAGGTCTGTCTTCAGTCACCAGCCTGAACCAGACCTCATTGTGTTAGGCACGAACGCATGTCTAAAGATCTTTCTCAACAGAGTCCAAACAAGGGGAAATGGCTGGAGTTGGTAAAGCCCTCCTGGATTCCACATGCAGCCAAGAAAGAGGTCCACTTCCCTATCCAGTCTGCGAAACACACTTTTTAACCCCACATTTTCCCCGACTGCCTGCCCTAGCCTGCCTATCTACACCAGATCCTTTTCTGTTCGGTCTTCGGGGTGGGGATTGTGTGAGGTCAGTATTTCAAAGCTTGATACAGGATGTCCCTTCAGCATCCTTCAGTTCTGAATCCTGGCTTAGGGAAACTACTGATAAGCCAAGCCTTTGCTCTTGATTTCCCACAGAGATGAGGAAGAAAAAAAAAAAAAGCCTCGCTTAAGTGACTCAGGAGAAATGGGTAGAGTGCATTTTCCCAGCCTAGCAATCTCCTGCAGCCCTCCCCACCGGCTGCACCCATAATGCACTCCCACACACCATCTCTGCCTCTCTTTTTTTTTCCCCCACTCTTTGGCTTACGCTGCTCTTTTTTGGTCTCTAGCCCTAGTTATGACAGTTGATTGACGTAGCTGGCAGTTCCGCCAGTGCCTGGTTAGGCAGAACTCCTCATGGAAGGCTAGCATACAAAACAAAGAACAGACAACAGTGCAGGAAGGAAGACTGAATAAAACAGAACCAACCGGGAGAGGAGCAATATTGTTTGCTGAAAATATTTTTAAATTTTCCAAAAAGAGGGAGCAAACCTTTAAAAGATTGTTTGAATCATCCGCCCCGCCCCCCAACCATCCCTTTATCCTCCCACAGACACACCGCTGTCTGGCTTCTATCTCTCCATCTGTTTTCTTCCTCATAAGGTCCCCCGCCCCCTTCAGTCACACACTTTTAACAGTAACTTCTTCCTCCTCCTAACCTTTGTTAGGGCCAAGCATCCCTTCAGCTTATTTCCTTCCTATTCAGACTGCTGAATTGTAATGGGAACAAGTAAAATCACGAGGCATTACTGTAGGTCTCCTCATTGAAAACCTTTCTCCCGGTCTTACTGTAAACATCGAATTATGCTGACCCCAATGCCACCATTATGCAGGGTGCAGCCCCCTCTCCATGTGGTACTTCTCCATATTCTCCCACTGCTTAAACGTCTGTCAAGTGAGCCCTTTCCCTCAGCCATTCCTTCAAGTCTCCTATCGCATTTCAAAACAACAAACTATTGATCACTGAAGTTATCTGAATAGATTAAAGTGTCATCTTTATTGGCACCAGTGTGCCTGGTGATGTTGTCAAGGTAAAGAAACAAACATCACACGGCAGGAACTCGGGCCTTGCTTGTTATTTTCTGATTCTATAACAAAGGATAACATCTACACTGGTTACGGTAAAAGTTTCTGTCTTCATAAGAGGCAGAATGCTTTTTGAAGAGCTTTTTTAATTTCACAGGTCATTCTAATATTATTTTAATAGTGTTATGGTCTGAATCTGAATCCCATTCTCCCTACTCCCGACCTTTGTAAGGGAAGTGCTGTTTACAGAAGCTGTGGAATGGTTAAGGGCTGAGCCTGCATCGTAGAAGCAGGTCCTTGTGGTTTATATCAGCCTGGATCCTGCCACCGTGCTAACTGGGCACCGTGATAAAAATAGTTCCCACTACATACCCTTGCCACCATGAACTGAACTATCCTGCCATGCCTTTTGCTGGCATCAAACATGTCTAGAAAAAGGTCTTAGGTCTCAAAACTGAGGAAACCAATGTTAAAACTGAAGAAAAATGAACAGATACTTGACTGTAGAAGACATACATGAAAGATTGCCACACAAAAAGATGCTGTGTGTTATTAGTACATTGTACAAATGCAAATCAGAACTATTGAGGTAGTAAAATTGACAGTATTTGCCATGGCAATCCTGCACACATGAAATGGGACTTGAAGTTATCTGCACACCTGGTGGGAATGATGAAGTCACAGCTTTGGAAAGCAACTTGACATTTTTTAAAATGCACACTTACTTTAAGGTCTGTCCATTCCATTTCTTGGTTTCCCTCAAGAGCCGTGAAACAATACGTCCACACCATGCCTTAGTAGGAAATGTTGATGGCAGCTCTACTTGCAATCTGCTTACGCTTCTAGTTAGGAATACTCACATATCCTTGCACAGGAGAATGGATAAATTAATTGAGATATCTAAACAGCAGAATATTATGTAGTCTATAAGAATGGCAAGGGTATGGCACCCTTGAACTTCTCTTGACGTGAACAAAACTTTCAGTTGTATCTCTGAAATTGGCCACTCGTCTGGGCTTTGTGGAGACTCTCAACATCTAGTTTTATTTCAAAAGGTTATCTAGAGACTTTAATTCTTTTTGCTGTATACGTTCTTTTGTCTACTGTTGTACAGACTTAGGAAATTCCCAAGTCTTAGGTTTATAATGGGAAGCAGACTGATAAAAATCAGTAAATTGCATGCAGCAATACCTTGTATTGGTTGTGAAAATTAGCAGCATTGAAGTAGGACCTGAAGCTCTGGCCATAGATGGTGAACTCAAGCAGAGGACATAGAAGTAGAAGAAACAGGACTACAAATAGTTCTAAGATTTTTGGGAAAGAACTAACATAAGCCACAAATGGATTAAGTATGAGAAGCTAGAAAATTTGGAATAGGAGGAGAGCTGAGGGTAAAAATAAAATTGAAGAAGAGTTTGGCATCCTACAGTGATGCTACCTGATTACTTAAAAATGTTTGTGGGAAGAGAAGGGAGCAATTAAAAAAAGAAAAGAGGACATAGATTTCCAACAGTGTGCTTGATAAGACGAGAAACAGTGCTTTTAGCTATAATGAGAAAGTATATTGGCATGGTGATTCTGCATCACCAGAACTCTTCTGTGGAACACTTCTAAAATTTCCATCATGCTTTGCTATAAGTTCATCCATGCATTGAGTACACAGAGATATTAAACTCCATCCTGTCTTTCCAATAGAATATCACCAGTTTTTGAAGAGTCTAGGCAAATAGACGTCCTTAATTATTAATTACGTTAACCATCTTGAGTTGGTTGTATCAGCATTGAGCACTCAATTATAAACTAGTTGATACAATTTAATCCTGTAAGGGATCTTAGCCAAATGTCTGTTCCATTTTCTATGTGATTAAATTGGATCATAAAAACATAAACAAAAGGCAGGAGAGATGGCACAGTAGATAAAGTAATTGCGATGCCAGCAGTGAGTGTCTGAGTTCAGAGCACCAGCACCCACATAAAAAACAGGGCATACTTCTATGACCATAGCTTTGAGGGAGTGACAGCAGGGATAGATCCAGAAAGCTTGCTTGCCAGGCAGCCTATCCAAAATGTTGAGCAATGGTGATAGACAACATCACAAAAACGTTAGCTGGAGAGGGGTAGAAGACAGCCAACATCTCCCTCAGCCTCCACAGGGGTGAGCATTGGTGAGCAATCCTCCCAATAGGTACTCTAAGAATAAACAGCTTAACTAAGCCACAGATCATTAATAGAAGACTCCCTGTTAAGTGTCTAGACTTCCTGTTTTCCTTTTACTTGAAAAACAAAGCACTTAAATGAAAACATAAATATTTACATTGTTCTTAAATAACCCTTAGGTAAAAGAAATAAATCTATACAATCAATACCAATAAGAATAGCAGATGTGAAGCCGAAATCATTCTGCTATTAACATCTAGTAATAATGGGAAAACACACCAAAGGTTTACCATGAATCTGAATTCAAAAGGTCATAAGTCAAAGTTTCAGGTGACAGAAACAGGAAAGCTCAATGCTCAAATCATAAACATGGGAGTTGACTTACAGTAACCTTGGGGTAGGATTCTCAAACCTGGCATTAGCCATGGGCATAGGACTGTAAACAACACTTAAAAACAAGTGTCAAGACCTTGGGTAGTTGTGATGCTAGGACTTAGAACTGAAACTGAACTTAAAGTCAGACCCTCTAAGCCATAGGCTCAGAGAAAAGGAGAAGAAAGAGAAAATGGTCCACCACTCAAGGAATATGAAGAAGAAGCTTGCCCACTATTTTCAGGGATAAAATGCTTAATGAAAACTGCAAGCCAGAAACATGTACAGATCTAATATCAGTCTGAAGTCCTACGGCCTGCATAGCTCAGGATTGCCTCCAAAGGAGAAAGAAAGGAAGTTTGTAAGTTGTGCTTGAATCATACAGTCTTAGAAAAAGCAAATTGCTATAGATTGATATGTTATTATCTCCGGTAGTTTTGAATGTACATATACACCACCACCACTACCTCCTCCATCACCACCACCACTCCCACTACCATGGAAGATGAAATCGCAGCTAAATCTTATGAACTATGAGAGCAAGCAACACAACTTGCTAGTGTATCGATCGCTCTCCTAGTATGCCTTAGGCCTTAGCTTTTACATTTTCTGTTCACTGTCACCTCTCAAAGGTGGGTATCTATACCCTTGCCTGAGGGATTCCTCTGAAGCAGCAACAGCAGCTTTGCCTACAGCAGGCTCCACAGTTACAAGGCAGTAACTTCTCCAGAACAACCCTCAGCCAAGGACCTGTACATCCCAGGACCCTCACTCCCTCACAAGGGGGGATTGGATGATGAGTCTGAAACACGCCTCCTACACTGTTTGCCATGTTTCCCTTGCCTCCCAAATAACACACAAGTATGAATCTTCTGAAGGTTAAGCTGAAGACAGTAGCATTAAGAACACAACAGATAGCAATGGGATCTCACTGCAAGACAAGTCTGAAGTGTTGGAGAGAGAACAAGAAACTCAAGTAAACAGTAAACAATGGAAGAAGTGCATCCAGAACAGAAATGAAGGAAGGTTGTAGAATAAAATCTCCAGTCACTGAGTCCCCAAGAAAAGGTATGAATGAAAGATTGGACATAGGCAAGAAATAATTGATGAACAAAAACATAAATCATGGAAAATTATCAAGAACAGCAAAAGAACTAAAAAGAGGAGAGGGGTTGTGGTCAAGTATTCTATGCAAATGTATGAAAATATCTTACTGGTGACTGTGCGTGTGTACACTGAAAAGAATTAATATTATAAATTCATTTTTATTAAAAGTCATGAAAACATTCAAAGGAAGATAAAAGTGAGAATAAGGATCCGAGAAGGCAAATACACTGGTAAAGATTATGTAAAGGAAATGCAAAAATGGAAATATTCCAAAACGGAAACAGCATGAAGTATTCCAGGTTTAAAGAAAAATTTCTCACTTCAAGAAACCTAAGACCTGAGCAACATAGATAAAAATAAATTTAGATTAATATACATTCCTTGTATAGTTGTAAAAAAAATGAAACTCTGAAAGGTGACTCAACAAAGTAGATGCCTACGTGGGGCCCTCCAGTAGCCTGTTGGTGCCTTGGAACACAAACAAGAGAGAAAATAATGTGTCTGAAATATTAGCAGAAAAAAATTACCAACCATGAATTCTAAGCCCACCCGATCTATTGCTGGTAAGTAAAGTCATAACACAACTGATCTTCAGATGAATAAAACCCGAGAGTCTGATACTCCTCATTCCTTACAGGAGACACCAAAGTTAGCTTTCCAGAGAGACATGGAAAGGGAGAATCAAGGACAGGGAATAGCAATGATTATGGGGATAAATTTTCCAGGAAACTTCAAGCAAACATTTGACTGTAACTACTAAGAAAGTTGGAAAGTGTTCCTTTGAAACCAGTAAAAGAAAGATAGAAAAATATAATTAAAAATAACTTTACCAATCTAATATATAGAGCAAGGACAAAGAAATAATAATATCAATGAAAATGAAAAACAAATACCACATGCTGCAGGAGTACCTTCCGCTGCTTCAGCCAATAGTCGCTGAAATATCAGCCCACTGGGGCGTGGTATATTTCTCTTTAAAAGAAGAGCGGCAAGCCTCGGCTCGGTCTCTTGGGTCCAGCGCTTGGTTCCGGCTCCTGCTCCCGGCTCCTGCTCCAGCGACTAGGCTCCCTTCCTGACGGTTTATGGTGTATGTAAGTTTTACCCCCCAAAATAAATACCCCTTTAAAACATAACTGGTGTGGGATTGATTCACCATTATTTGGCGCCTGAACGTATGGGTTTTTCCCCCCTCGTGGTGTGGGCCAAGCAACCAGAGCTGCACACCGCTATTAGCTCCCGACTGGCCCCGACCTCGGGCGGATCGGGGAGGGAACTTTTTGGCTTCTGCTACCCCTATCAGGCACTGTCTTCCCCGCCGCCCAGCTGAGTCCAGCACTCGACCTGCGCCAGAGCACACGATCTGTGAATTTAACCTCTGGATTTGAGCGTATATATTCTAGAGTTTACTTCCTGGATTGACGCCATTGCCTCGTGGATTCAGGTGCGCCCCCGCCACCTACTGGCAGGCAACGATCATTACAGGTAAGATTTTTCTTTTCGGTTGAAAATAAAAAAATGCATACATACAAGTACAATTTCTTTTGATTGAAAATGTCAGAAAATATTACTATCCAAAAGTTCAATGGTTTTTTTAATTGCGCTATGGAGGATATTCTGAAGGATGTCTCTGATATTCCTCTTACTTGGTTATTCCTGGGATCTGTCTCTTTTCTGGTGTTTGGCTATTTTATAAGGATGATATAGTCCTTACAGACTGAATCCACAATGCTGAGGGCAGAGATTAAAACCTTAAGGACAATTCAAACTGACACCAACCTCCTCAAAAAAGAGTTTGGAGTTTTCAAGGAGGAGACTAGATCAGAGTTTGGAGTTTTCAAGGAGGAGACTAGATCAGAGTTTGGAGTTTTCAAGGAGGAGACTAGATCAGAGTTTGGAGTTTTCAAGGAGGAGACTAGATCAGAGTTTGGAGTTCTCAAGGAGGAGACTAGATCTTTGTCTGATATGACTTGGTCGACTGACCAAAATATCAAGAAGGTACAGTCTGATATTGCTTCTTTAGAAGGGAGCTTCACTGCTCTGGAGGAGGGGACAACCAAAATGACTCGTAACCTCCAGTCCATGACTTTAAGTGCTGAAACATTAACTGAGAGGATTATAATCGTTGAATGTGAAAATCGGACTTTATCAAAAGGGTATGATAGATTAATTGACAGGATTTCCATACAAGAAGGCACAGTACATGCCATGAGGATTATGTCCAAGGAGGATATGGTATTTCTAATGGACAAGCTCCACGCCTTAGAATTATCAATGAAGGCAATTGTGTCCAAGGAGGAAATGGTGTCTCTGATGGACAAGCTCCATGCCTTAGAATTGTTAATGAAGGCTTTGGAGCATAATACTGGACAAGAGATTCAGGACTTACAGAAGGCAATGGTGAGCAGATTTAATAAGACTGAGGAAATCATAGACTCTGATGAACAGGAGCAAAAGGTAGAAAGGCAACATTCACCTCAAAAAACTCTCAGCCTACATAGAGTTATACCTGCCCTTCCAGTAATAACATCAGAAAAGATAACCAGCACCAAAAACCCTAAGGTCATTAAAGAACATACATGGGAGCCTATACGTATGAATAATCTGAAAGAATTTAAACAAGCAATTGTGAATTATGGACTACATTCATCCTTTGTTAGGGAGATGTTAAAATCCTGGGCTCTGAGCAGCAGGGCCACTCCTCAAGATTGAAATCAATTAACGTCAACTGTCCTGGAGAACGGACCTTTATGGCATTTCAAATGCCTATTCAAACAAGAGGCCAGACTTTTACAACAACAAGAATCAGCGAAAGAAATTGAGGTTTCACTAGATCAAATTCTAGGGGAAGGACTTTACTCTGATCCTCAGGAACAAGCTCTTTATGATGAAAACATTTTATCCATATGTGCTACAGCAGCTCTAAGGGCCTGGGACAGGGTACAAGACTCAGGCCAGAGAGTAGAATCATATATCAGGTTAAACAGGGTCAGAGAGAACCCTTTAGTGACTTTTTACAAAGACTAACTAAGGCTGTACAAATAGGGATACCTGATCCAGAAGCAAGAAATACAGTAATTGAGTCTTTGGCTTATGAGAATGCCAATGTAGAATGCAAAAGGATCCTGGGGCCTTTAAAGATCAGATCAGTGCCTTTGGATGAATGGGTTTTACATACAATGAATGTTGATACATTTGATTATGGCAATGAAACATGGGTGCAAGAAGCAATTTCCAAAGGTAAAAGGAGACATCAGATTACAAAATGCTTTCATTGTGGCAAAATGGGACACATGAAAAGGGACTGCAGACAATAGAATTCCAGGAATAATGCCTCTTCTAGGAATAACAGGAATAGGAGGACACAGCCTTCAGGTTTATGTAGGAGATGTGGAAAGGGCAGGCATTGGACGAATGAGTGTAAGTCAACAAGAGATAAACAGGGCAACCCGTTGCCATCGGGAAACTCAATGGGGGGCCTCACGCAGGCACCCATGGCAAATGTGGTACAGTCATTTCCAATCACTGCAGAGAACATGACTCTTCAGGGAAATTAGAATGCCCCATGCCTGCTGTTAAAAGCAATAACGGCCTGAAGGATGAGTTAAATGTGGTGAATGAATCAAGAAATCTAAGAGGACAAAGTAAATGTATATTCTGGCAGACTTCTATAAATGAACAAAGACCACAGTTAAGAGTGTGTGTAAACGGCAAATTTATTACTGGCTTACTGGACACAGGTGCGGATGTAAGTATCATTACTCCAGAATCTTGGCATCTACATTGGCCTCTTCAGGAGGTAGATATTCAGTTCTTAGGAATTGGAACCCTATCTCGAGTAAGACAAAGCACGAGATGGGTCAATTGTATAGGTCCAGACGGACAAATAGGAAAACTAAGGCCATATGTAGCCAATATTGCAGTGAATTTATGGGGCCATGACCTATTGCAGCAATGGAATACCCAAATTAACATTTCTGCTGCTTCCAGAGCCTATATTTCTGAGGACAATATTACAAGATATTACAGATGGCAGAAACCAGCCATTAGAGTTATACAAGAACACAACACAATTGATGGCCCTTAAGAGGTACCAACAGCTATGCCTCTACAATGGTTGACTGAAAAACCAATATGGAGTAAACAGTGGCCTTTAGCTGAGGAAAAGTTACAGGCTTTAGAACAGCTGGTACAAGAACAATTAGATGCTGGACATATAGAAGAATCTACCAGCCCTTGGAACTCTCCTGTATTTGTTGTTAAGAAAAAATCTGGTAAATGGAGAATGGTGACAGATCTTAGAGCTATCAATAAGGTTATTCAACCTATGGGCCCTCTGCAATCTGGAATTCCTCTGCCCTCCCTGTTACCAAAGGGATGGCCTCTTATAGTTATTGATCTGAAAGACTGTTTTTTCACTATACCATTACAAGAAAAAGATAGAGAAAAGTTTGCCTTCACAGTGCCTACTTATAATAACTCTCAGCCTGCAAGGAGGTACCAGTGGACTATCCTCCCACAGGGAATGTTAAACTCTCCCACCCTGTGCCAAAATTTTGTAAGCCAACCATTGAAAATTATATGCAAACAATTTCCTAAGTCCATAATATACCACTATATGGATGATATCCTGCTATCTGATCAAAACAAAGATACCTTAGAAAGGCTGTTTGAAGAAGTAAAAAAAGTATTACCTAAATGGGGATTGCAAATTGCTCCTGAAAAGATTCAGAGAGGAGATTCTGTTAATTATTTAGGTTATAAAAGAGGTTCACAAAGAATTAAGACTCAAAAGGCACAAATCAGGAGAGACCAGTTACGAACTCTTAATGACTTTCAAAGATTATTAGGAGACATCTCCAGCCTATGACCAGCTGTTGGGATAACACCTGATCTAATAATTCATTTAAACAAGACCTTGGATGGTGATAAAGACTTAAACAGTCCCAGAGAATTAACAGCCAAAGCAGAAAAAGAACTGAGAATGGTTGAGGAAAAATTACAGGAGGCTCATGTGGACAGGGTAAATCCAAAGCTTGGTTGTATTCTCGTCATATTGCATTCCAGAATTTCTCCTACAGGAATCTTGATGCAAAGAGATGATATTATCTTGGAATGGATCTTTTTACCACACAAACCAGGTAAAAAATTAAAAACTTATGTGGAAAAAGTCTCTGAATTGATTATAAAAGGAAAATTGAGACTTCGTCAATTAGCAGGTATAGACCCAGCAGAAATTATAGTGCCTTTCACTGCTGATGAGATAAAAAAAAGTTGTGGGAAGACAATGAACTATGGCAAAGAGCTTGTGCTAATTTTTTGGGAGAAATCAATAACAATTACCCAAAAAGCAAGAGACTTAACTTTATAAAGAGAACTTCTTGGATCCTTCCTCGAATTATCCATGATGCTCCAATAGCCGGAGCCTGTACATTTTATACCGATACTAATAAATCAGGGAAAGCAGGTTATAAATCAGAAGAATTGAGTAAAGTGGAACAAAGTCCTTATGATTCTGTCCAGAAGGCAGAATTATATGCCATCCTTATGGTGCTTAGGGATTTTAAAGAACCTCTTAATATAATTACTGACTCACAATTATGCAGAAAGAGTTATTTTACATATTGAAACTGCTGAATTTATACCTGATGATACAGAACTGACCTCATTGTTTATCCAGGTACAAGACATGATCAGGAACAGGCTCTGCCCTATGTATATAACACATATCCAATCCCATACGGGTCTGCCAGGTCCTTTAGCACAAGGTAATGCAGATATTGATCAATTATTGATTTGTAGTGTGCTGCAGGCATCTGAATTTCATAAAAAACATCATGTCAATAGCAAAGGCTTGAAAAAAGAGTTTTCTATTACATGGCAACAAGCTAAGGAGATTGTAAAGAAATGCCCTACTTGCTCTTTTTATAACCAAACACCATTGCCTGCAGGGACTAATCCAAAGGATATTAAAAGGAATGAAATTTGGCAGATGGATGTGTTCCACTTTGCAGAATTTGGAAAATTAAAATATGTACATAACACCATTGACACTTATTCAGGTTTTCAGTGGGCAACTGCTTTAAGCTCAGAAAAAGCTGACTCAGTAATCACACATTTATTAGAAGTTATGGCCATTATGGGTATACCTGCACAAATAAAAACAGATAATGATCCAGCTTATGTATCTAGGAAAATGAAACGATTTTTTGCTTATTATAATATTAAGCATGTTACAGGTATACCATACAATCCTACAGGTCAAGCAGTCATAGAAAGATCAAATCGAACTACAAAGGATATGTTAAATAAACAGAAAGGGGTGGAAAATGCCCCCAGAAATAGATTATATAATGCCTTATTAACCTTGAATTTTCTTAACACTAATGAGAAGGGAACAACAGTGGCAGAAAGATATTGGATAATGGAAAAGTCTGCTGAACTAAATCAACCGGTTTATATCAAGGATGTGCTGACCTCTCAATGGAAGCCAGGAGATGTGCTATGTTGGGGAAGGGGTTTTGCTCTTGTTTCCACAGGAGAAGAAAAATTGTGGATACCATCAAAATTAATAAAGGTTAGATCTGAAGAGAAGAAACCTCTTAGAAAAGAGAAATGACAGCATCTACAATGATGATGACCATACAGGTGGTAAGAAAAACATAGAATGGGGGCAGGGTTCTGTTCTTATCTCCATAGGAAAACACTTGTCTTTGAAAAATTCAAAGGACCCTGGATGTTTGAATACTGACAGATGGAAAAATAACTACCCAATATGAATTATCAAGAAAACTGAATAGGTTCTGTGAGTATGAAGCTCTGGAATATACTAAGTGATATTTCTGAATTTATAGAGCTGGTTTTTGAGTTGGACTCTTGGCTCGGTCCCTCTCTAATTCCAAGCCTGTTGTTAGGAGAAAAACCCAGAGTTTCTGGAGTTTCTGTCTTATGTCAAGAGCCGTGATATGAGACAGAAAGAAGTATGAGTTTAGAAAACATCTTTGCTTTTCTTCATATCTATCAAACTTTTCATTGAATATGTCTATCATACTTTTCATTGAATATATGTTTGTATATGTCTATATAATTAATGTTTAAGTTTCCCACAATGATCAATGAGTTTTTCGTGCACTGACTTTTGAAGTTTCCAAGAAGAAGATGGGACCTCCATAGCAACAACTCCACTCGGTTGATATCACGTCATGATACTGATAGTGCAACTACAAGTCCTGTTCCGGGTATCAGCTGCACAGATGATTCCAACTTGGTTAGCTGAAATGGTGAACATCTTGAACAACATTCTGGCCAGACCTCCACAAAATACTCAGAGACTGTTTGCAATTTTAAAAGACATTGACCTTGAAATTTAACCATCATTTTACTTTCACAGGATCCTCCAGAAAGAACCTTACCCCCATGACAGCTGGAAGTAATTCTAGAGGATGATGTCCCCTCTCTCTGCAAAGTTTGTCCTCAGGTTTAGGAACAATATTTAGGGATTGATTATAATTAGTATAGGGTTGAGAGTTGGGAAAGGAATTTTATAAGCTCAGGGATCTTTTGGAAAAAAAGGGGGGATAATTGGATAGATAATAATGGTATTTGTGAGTTATTGTTTATAGATAATTACATCGGCATATATTGAATATTGTATGTATGCATGCTTCTACCTGTTTAAAACATTTTTTATGTATTGATATATATTGTATTTATATATGTATACTATACTGCAGTGTACATTTCTACCTCTGATTAAGATACTCATATATTGTTTATGTATTGATATTTATTGTTTACATTTGGAGGTCATTGTCCTCATTTATTGCACAGTTGTTTATTCTCTTAGTCTTTAAGTTAGATACATGTTAAGAATTGTCGATCAATAGTCATCTATGTCTGTCATATTTATGGTTAGACTAATCAGGTTCTTTAGATACATAGAGATTATATATAAATAGTCTTCAACCTCTTCAAAGAGCTGTAGAAAATGGCATTTAATTTAATCTTAGAGTTCTGTGTAGTGAGACACAATCACTCCTGGCAACACCAACCTATTCCTGAGAGATTGTTGAGCACCAAAGACACTCCACTTGGAGCTTGTCTTCTTGACAAAACTGGCCTCTGGGTAAGGAACTGCCCATACCTCAACTACTGACAAATACACGGTTTCCGGAAATGGATAAACAGAACTGTCAAATCTTGCCAAGACAGGGTAAGCGGTTTTGAAAAATCTCTTGCCTGTTAAAATCCAGAAATGGATAAAATCCAGAAATGGATAAACAGAACTGTTAAATCTTGCCAAAACAGGGTAAGATGGTTTTGAAAAATCTCTTGCCTGTTAAAAATAATCTGTCAGTTATTCTAGGCCTTAGTCAAAGTTGGTTGCTTCAACGCTGCAAATAGGTCTTTGGTGATTGCCCAGGTAGCCAGTTGTCTCTGTGATTTGTTGCATGATTTGGAAGTTCTTTGATTGCACTTCCTAATTACTCAGGTAACATTATTTCCCTTCTCGGATCTTCTATGGGGTTGAAGACTAGATAAATGTAGCTACTTTCCTCTCATGACTTGGTCAAGTTATTTATTATACAAGACTTTAGCTAGTTAGAATAGGATATTTGTACTTACTGTATATAATTTCGTAGTAGGCTTAGAACTCTCTTACTTAAACAAAAGGGGGAGGTGCTGCGAGAGTACCTTTCGCTGCTTCAGCCAATAGCCGCTGAAATACCAGCCCACTGGGGCGTGGTATATTTCTCTTTAAAAGAAGAGCAGTAAGCCTCGGCTTGGCCTCTTGGTTCCGGCTCCTGCTCCCGGCTCCTGCTCCCAGCTCCTGCTCCAGCAACTAGGCTCCCTTCTTGACGGTTTATGGTGTATGTAAGTTTTATCCCCCAAAATAAATACCCCTTTAAAACATAACTGGTGTGGGATTGATTCGTCATTAACCATAGAAGCTGATATATACATATACCCATGCACCAGTGATCACAATGAAAGCCCACACAACAGAGGAACTGGCAGGTTGGACTTTGAAAATCTAATCACTACACTTGAAACACACTAAAACCAATAGTACATGTGGGTGACAGCACATGCAAATACATGGCAGATTGCAAATACATTTTTATTGATTTTAAAAGGAGACCACCAGAAGGCTAAAGAATCTTATTGTGTGTATCAACCAGCTACTGTTAATAATGACGTAGCCCAAACTTTAGTAGTATAAAATACAAAAATCCAGAGTTTCAGGTAAGGTGGGAACTTCTACTGACTTTGCTCATGATAAGCTCACTGGACTCTCTCACATGCACCCATTGTTGAAAATCGTCTTATGCTTATTGGTCTAGGATGGTTTTATTGGTATGCTAGCCTTTGATTGGCAGAGAGGAGTTTGCCACTTGGCCACAAGGTCTCATCTTCCAGAAGGCTAACCTGAGCTGTTATAGAATGCTGAGAGAAAGCATGTGGAATACCTCTCCAGGTCTCTCCTTAAAGAGACACGCTGTCATTTCTGTTCACTAAATTGGCCAAAACAAGTACAAGAGCAACCTACATTTAAAGGGTGGTGGAATGGACCTCACCTTTCAAGAGGGGGCCACAGCATCCTGCCCAAGTCCAGGAATATGCCCGTAGATATTTATCAGAGCAATCGATAAAATCGAACTCCCACAACATAGCAAATGCTAAAAATATGAAGCTAATGTTGCTCCAGTGTCTGATAAATGGATTCTTAAGGTTAAGCACACAGTTCGGTAGTCAGAGTCAATATGTAATGTGAAAAACGAATAGGTTATCTGAATATAAAATAATCCATCCTGTATTTAACAAAACAATGCTAAAAAATCTCTCTGAATTACATTAGAATTATTGTAAATTCACAGTTATTGTGACATATGTTAAGCTCCACACAAGCTAAAGAAAAAGATAAAATAACAAGAATGTTTAAGATATAAATAACAAAGCAACATTGTTACAATTATTTAGTTAACATACGTGGAACTCTCAAAATTAAGGTATACACATTTCTTTAGAGCTAACATTGAAACATTTATAAAAACTGACTGTATTTGGCTCAAAGCATTCTTCATGAATACCATGTGATTTATATTAAGCTACCTGTATTATATCTCTAATCATATTTCATAGGTGGAAAAAATTAGGAATATGTATATATACAAATACATTTCCTCAATATGAAAACATAACACCTACCTCCTATAAAAAATCCTGAGTTTAGCAGCATAAAAACACATAGATATACCAAATCAGATGTAACACAGTAATGAAAATTAGGAAACTATAGGCCCAAGGGGCAATGGATGTGCTACATTTATAGGATATAGTTAAAACCATACTTAGAGAAAATGTATGGCTTTTAGAATACCAACTAGCAAGAAAAAAGTGAGAAAAATAATAGTAGTTAATGTTAACTCAATATTAGGGCTCTGTATAATTTCATTTAATCTAATAACAATCCATTGAGCCAACTGCTACAATCTTTATCTTTGTTCAAAAGATAAGGAAATTAAATCTTGGGCCATCATCCGTTTTCTCTGGCTTCCATAGTGATAGGATTGGAACACTGCCACTCTTAGGCCAGAGAGCATGCGCTGGAAGAATCCTAATTCTTCCTCTCTCATTACCTTTGCCATCTGAAGGAGGATCCTCTTCCACACAAGGTATCTCACCATGGCCCAAAACAGTAGTAACCATGGACTGAAACCTCCCTGCTTTCAGTTGATTTTCTCAGCATTTGGTCACAGCAGTGGGAATCCTACCTAGCCTTGGAAGAGTCATAGCAACATTATGAAATAGAAATAGAAATGATTTCATGTAACCATTTTTAGACACGTCCTTGTTCCATTTCCACCACACATTCCCAATCACATGTAAAATACCCATTTGGAAAATCGTTTCTGACCCTGTCTTGATTTATATCCCATGGAAGAGGCTTGGTATACACATCATTTCAGAGTGTTGATGTGTCTCCCTCCACTCAAACATTTCAAATTCTAATGTTCCAAAGTTGTTATCATACTTTTTATTTCTTTTTTTTTCTTGTGCTTTTGAATTTTACGTTTCCAGTTAGGCTGACGATGACAGAGAAAAGCAGGCAAATTCTCCAGCTAACTATGCCTAGGAGGCTCCATACGAAATTAACATTCTTACAGACAATCACAGCGCTGGATGGTTGAAACAGTCTCTGAGAAACAGGTCAAAATAGCGGAACTTATTAGATTGAATTTTCCAGGTATTTAACTCACTGAGGTAGAAAAGAATAATATGAAGACCGCCAAGAGAAAGTCATCTTTATTAATCTGCAAAATCCTGTATGATTCAGGGGCTAAAGAGATGACTCAGTAGTTAAAAGCATATTTGGCTCTTAAGGAAGATTCAAATTTAATCTTGAGCACACCTGCCAAACTGCTCACAACCCCCTCTAACTCAAACTTCAGAGGGATTTTCTGTCTCGCCTTCTAGGGCATCTTCACCCACACTGATTCACCCCCCCACACACACATATAAAAATAATTTAAAATAAATATATCCAAAGATTATATGATATTTTAGATAAATATTAGTAATGGCGAATATTAAAGAAAGCAATTATTCAAAGTATGACAGAAATGCAAGTCTGACAAGAGTGACTTTGACAAATTTTACTTTCAAGAAAGATTCCCACTTACATTTTCTTGTGGACTTTTGGAATGGGAACAAAATACGAACGTTCTGGGCTGGTAAGAAATAGACCAATACTGACTCAACCAAGGTCACTCTTCATGAATTAAAGTCTCTCTTATCATGAAATATTAAACCAACAGAGCTGTTCTCCAACGTCTTGGGCCAATTTACATACATACAAGTCCAATTCCACTATTCAGGGTCTTCTCCAAGTCCTAAGTTTAGCTGAATCATCTGAGTATGAGGTGCACCCAAATCCCAAACTCTGCTTGAATAATTTCAAGCTGGAGAAAAAGAAAGAAAACTAGTTATCTAAATGTAGTTTCTTCAAATATTCATTCAAAATTAATGATTTCATTCACTAGTAGTAGTGGTACATGTGTCCAGAGCCAAAATAACACATTGTAAAACAGATAACATTTAGTAGAGAAAGCTTTTTTGAGGTCCTGATAGAAATATCTATTGAAGGGATAAAAGAGAGGATTCATACATTGGTGTAAATTTTTGGCAATAAATCACATCTTGGGCTTTTTAATTGTGAATAGTTAATCACCTCAATGCTCCCTCTTACTAAAAAAAAAAAGTGGAAAGCTGCTACTCATATACGGAAAAATATGTCTGTATAAGTCTTGTTTTCCGGTGAAATAATACATGGGAGTATTAGCAAAGGTGGTATAGGTTGAGTGGAAGCAGGATATTAGTTTGTTTTTCCCAGACAGGCTTTTCAGGGAACTTGACAATTCTCTATTTGCTCTTTCTATATAAGGTAGCCTTGAGTTGAATATTGTAATATTATGAATAGCAAAAGGTATTCAAAATGGTTAAAATCCAGGACTATTAGTCAAGAATGTGTGCTACAGAAAGAGAGAAATCACAGAGAGTATGGACTAGTGGGGGATAGAACACGCACACACACACACAGACACACACATACACACACACACACACACACTCACACACACACACACCTTTAGTGACCTATTGCTTGTGACCGAGTATTAGCAAACACAAATGGCTCCATATGAACCTTACATTTACCACCACCATGAAGTGACTAGCATGGTTCATATGAATTTTAGTTTTTAACTCTTATGAGTTCATCTTGGTAGATGAGGGGTAGGAAGTCAACTCCACACGTTTTGCTAAGTGAATCCTTCCCACATACACTTTGGGACAATTTGTATCCTATTAAATGTGGTTAGCCAATTATGGTTGATTTTCTGGAACATCTCCCACTTTTAATATGTAAATTTGTACATGGCTCACCATGTATCTGGACCATATATCACTAAACCTCTCATTTAGGATTTTGTACTTACTAAGACCCCTAAACTGTGCATAGGATCTCATAGAGAGTCCATGAGGAAGATATCACAGTGGGTGGCCACAATTATATAACAATATGGTTACTAAATTTCTTTCATGAATTCATTTAACTGACATTTTTCTTTATAGTAAAGTATATAAAGTTATACTTCATCCAAGATTTTGTGACATAGCTCACAAAAATAAATTTTAAAAAATGAGACACTGCATTGGAGTTATAGAAACCCTAACTTATGTCATTCCAGACACAGAGCCAAAGTAAACTATGAAAATATAAAGTAGAATTTTGATACCTGACCATTTTAATTATCATAGTGTGTCAGAAAACATAGGTTAATCTACTCAAAATGTCTGCCCTAAAAGTTTCTTTCTTGAATCTCTTGACTGAAAAGAATAAAGTAAAACCTCTGGCTTCCGGGTGCCTCTCATAGCTAACGTGACTGGGTGGCACGCTTCTCTTCAATAAGAAGTAGCATCATTTCTAGTGAAGACAATTCCCTTCCAGAATAAAAGAGTGAATTATCACAGGGGGATGCCATTTTCCTGCTTAGAAAAACACAGGGAAGGCTTAGAGAACTGATAGTTGCTACAAAGTAGTCCCCATCAAAGCAAGGAGAGGAAGGCTGCCCAGAGACGCAGCCCTCAAAGTGCAGAGTACCATAGCACGGCTCCAGCAGCCCCAGCCTGGCCTTTTGTGTGGTTTGCAATACCAAGCAACCCAATCAATATAGGTTTTCAGTTTTCTTTCTCTTTCCTTTCTGAGATTATTATAATATAATATAATATAATATAATATAATATAATATAATATAATATAATTGTATCATTTTCCCCTTCCCGTTCCTACTTCTAAATCCTCCCATATACCTCCTTACTACCTTTCAAATTCATGGACTCTTTTTTTATTGTTGTTCCATAAGTACATGTATGTATATATACATATTCTAAATATAACTTTCTCAGTTCATATAATGTCACTCATCTTTTCAAGGCTGATCATTTGATAGTGGACAATGACTTAGTGTGTTCTTCCCAGTGTTACTGAGTAGTTGCCTCTAGTCCTTTGTGCGGGGTTAAGTCCTCTTGGGTTGACCACTTTCCACTTTGACACGTCTATTGGTGTCATCCTGGTGTAGGCAGTGATGCTGGTGAGATTTAACGTGTGTACCTTCTAACATTCCTAGTAGACACGGTCCCACAGCAAATTCCCTGAGCATCTGAATCTTACAGTCTTTAGTATCTTGGAGCCGAAGACATACCTAATTAATAAAGTGGTTCCCACTTCCATATAATTTAATAGGAGTAGGTTTTTATTTACAAACATTTCAGTATTTCGAAATAGAAACCTGTGCAGTAGGCTGAGTAGTACGAATCACAGAGTCGAGACAGTGATTAGAAAAAGAAAGAAAACCACAGTGGCAATGACAACAGCAACCGAGATTAACAACGCTGTTCCCTGCCCGCATGCTAAAGCTTTTGTAAGAATTACTTCAGAAGTGCTTGTTCTTATTTACTTTTTGCTGCTGTGATAAAAAAACTAACAGGAACCAACTTGGAAGAGGAAAAGGTTTATTTGTTTTATAGGTTATAGTCTGTCAGTAAGGGAAGACAGGCAAGAAGCTAAAGGAAAAACCTAGAGGCAGAAACTAAAACAAAAGCCACAGGGGAATGCTGCTTAGGAGCTTGTTCAATCCGCCTGCCTAAGCTTGGTACTGCCCACAGTGGGCTGGGCCCTCCAAGATCACGTAGCATCATGCCCACAGGTCAATCAGTGAAAGCGATTCCTCAAATGCAGTCTGCCCTTCCCAGGATGTCAAGCTGGCAACAGAATTAGCCAGGACGGAGCTGCTCTAATTCCCATTCTGTTGCCCTGTTAAAAACATTGTGACCAAGAACAGCTTAGGGGAGGAAAGGGATTACATTAGCTTACAGGTTATATACTGAGGAAAGTTAGAGGAGTACCCCAAGCAGGAACGGGAAACAGAAACCATAGAAGAAAACTGCTTTCTATCTATCTAGCTGGCCCTCTCCTAGGCCCATGCTTAGATAACTTTCTTCTATAGCCAGGACCCCCTACTCAGGTGATAACTTCCTCCACAGAGAGCTTAGTCCTTCTATAGCAATTAATAATCAAGACAATCCTCACAGACACACCCACGGGTCAATCTGAGTCCTAATATACCTCGATGGAGACTCCCTTCTCAGGTGACTCCAGGGTCTGTCACGTTGACAGCTAAAGCTAATACCCAGTCTAAAGCATCTTCTGGAGTTTTTTAACTCTAAGTTTCAAAAATAGCAAGAGAAATCATTCTTACAGTTTGTCAAATACAAGTAATTCCTAAGTGTTTTAAAAGTCATTTTTTTCTCAAGAAACAGAGCCAAAGTATTTATTTAGTCATGCTTTTGTTCTATATATTTGAGAGAGAGGACAGTCTCTCTTCCATGCGGCTGACAGGGTGGGCTAGGGTGCTTCTCCTCGCTCCAGCATTTTCAGCACACTGTACTGAGTTCTGTCAGCTGCGCATGATCCCACTGAGACGTTCTCATGCATCTTTGTCTTGAGTGAACCTAGCCAGATTCAGATAACATTGCAATGTTTTCAGCAAAGAAGCCTTTAAAAATTGCTTTAAATCTTCTTTTTGAAAAAATATATTTTATTCCTTTGCAACCTCATCCTTGTGTTAAATACATGTTGATTGTATCCATCCTCATAACTCTCTTCCATCCCCTCCCCACTCCTGTGGACCACTCCTTCCCAAGTTCTTCCGAATCCATGTCTGGTGTATGTGGGACTCTCCTTCACCTACTTCTCCAGACTGTGCTCCCCTCTTTGCTTCTGCTACTAGAACAACTTTGGAAAACACACGGAAAGGACACATTGCACTTCAACTTTGCAAACATGAGGGCTGATGCGCTAGCAGAAGCCTTTCTTTGTTAGTGGGTCAACATGATGAAACTTGGATGCTCTTTCTCCTCACTGAATTAAGAGTCCGAAGAGTATATTTGATTTTGAGTGAAATTGCTCTTTTTACATAAGGAATTGGCAGCTAAAACGCAATAGAAAGTGTTACCTTTCATGTAGCACAATTTAAATCCAGGTTATGTTCTCTCTAAAACATGGAAAATATTTTCTCACTGACTAAGACCTCTTTATGTCAGGTGACTCCTCCATAATAAAAATATTGAAAGGTTAAAAAGTCCTTACCTATAAACACAGTAGTGTTCAGACTACGATGTGTCAAGGGGTTAATGAAACTGTTAGATACTGCAGCCCAGAACCTTTTAAAAATAGAAATAAGGTTAATGAAAAACCAAAATAGATTTCAAAACTAAAACACTGTTTCTGAAGTGAAGATCTACGTTTTTAAGGTCCACAAACTTGGCCTTGATGTTTGCTATTCTGGTATACTTTTAGATTGGGACAGCAATAAAATTACTCATTGTCCACAAATGACCATTTGCATCTTTAATTACTGTATGGTTGGGAGTGATCTTTATTCTAGATATCAATATATCTAGTTCTACCCAAATGGCTATGTAGATGGCATTGGTCTTTGTCTCATTTGACCATTATCAGTTTGCAATTCTATCCTTTTTAAAATGTCTTGAGCTGTTAGATCAATACACAAAAGGAAGTAGGGAAAGAAAATTGCAGTTGCCATCATTGTTTCATGGGTCTAAAAAACTACCTATAAGCACATTTTTCAATGAAAAATTCAGTTACAAAATTAGGGTTGGATGTGGTTAAATTGCACATGTTTGGAATTATTTTATATAAGGCAACAAAATTGTGAGCATCATCGTTCCTTTCTTCCTTCTGAGCAAGCAAGATCCCCAAAGTAGCTTTGAGGATACTTTATTTATGGGCCTGCTAGTTCAGGAGCCTCACACCAATTCATCATGCTCCTGCTTTGGGCCATCTGTTAGAAATAAATATCCCTGCCTGCAACTTTCTGTCGGGGCATGTGTTTACTGTTATGCAGATGAATGCAATATGGGAAGACATTAAAGTTAAAAAAGAGAAAAATTGCTTATGAAAATGTCTATTGAACGTATATATTCCTACTACTTGTATACAAAGGTTCCCATCACACAGAGGCCTCTAGCCAGAACAAGCATTAACTCAGGGTTCTTCTTTTACCTTGTAACTACCTTGGCGGGCTGGGGGTCGGGGGGGTGAGAAAGAGGCTGGGCCAACACCTCCAGGTTAACAAAGAAGTATATACGCAGCAAGCCCTGGCTTCCTCTGTTCTTTTAGCCTTTCACACAGCATACTGCTGTGACTTTGCAGGAGGAAGGACAGAGAGGTCACGGGGGAACTGTGTTCAAAGGCGGCAGTCAGCCATCAGAGCTGAGCAGCCAGGAGGGAGAAGCCTCTAGGGGCCCTGAGCAGCAATGGCATGGCTAGAACTCTGAGGAAGCAAAACAATTTTGAAAAAGAGTATAGAAAATGCTTGAAGCAGAGGGATCCTGGGAGGTTGGGAATTGGGCGAAAGTTGGGGACGGGTGTTTGGGGGCACATAATGGCAGTAACTCTGGGCAGAAAGCACCATAAAGACCTTCTGGAGCCTGATACCAAGTGTCACTCAGGACAGTGCAAACCTCCCTCCCAGTATCTTAAGCCTCCTCTGCACCATGTTTATGTCAATCAAATTAGGAGCAACAATATACTTATCTGACTTTTCTCAAATTCTTCATTTGACTAAAATTAAGCCAAGACATTTGACTTGACTACTTAACTGATTAATTTTATAAATTGATTATTAACTTCATATGTTGATTATTATTTCACTTATAACTAAGGTTATACATGAACATGTTGTGTTTATTTTTCATACCAGTAGTATACGTGCAATTTAACATATACTGTTTGCACTGGAGAGAGAGAATTTTGGTAACTATCCTAAAAATCTACTTACAATCACAATTTGTTCTTTATGCCATAATTTTTTAAAAAACTGTGCAACTTGGTTGTGAATTTATTAAAGCTACTTATAGCCTTGGAAGAATATTTTACTTGATAAGTCTATGTGAGGAAGGATACCTCCAAATTAGCATAAGAGAGGAAGTGATTTTCTGACTTCAAGATAAACTACACCCCTCCTCCTTAGGGTCTCACCAGAGACTTGATGCAGTTTCCAAAGAAGATTTCTGGCAGTTTCTTCTCTTAGTATTTGGTATTCTGTGAAGTTTTCTGTTAGTCATTTTATTATTGCCTTTAAAGATTTGATTCAGTTCTCTTTGATGTGCTTCTTAGAAGATTAATTGCTCCCATTACTTATCTTTAGAGGATTTCTCCTTGAGAACAGACACAGGTCTTGTCCTTTATTGAACTTACATATTGTTACTTGAGAATCAGGGAGACTTCACCAGACTTTAAATAGGAAAACAAGATGCTTTGGGTTAAGTGGGGGGTTCCATCACCTTAACCAATTTGTTTTGCTCACGGTGTTTTCTAATTTTGAAAATGTCCTGGAAGCCAGTCTTAAACTGCTTATGATCAAAAGCATGAGGTTGATATGAGTCTCCTCTTACTGGTTCACTCTTTTCCAAACTGATCGATTCAGAGCTAAGTTATTGCCGAAAGTAGTGCATGCCAATTAATTACAGGACAAATAAATGCATAGTTATGTTTTACCAAACTATTGCTATCCAAATAGATTTACAGGTCAAGAGTACAGGCACTGCCCGTGTATTCCTCCAGTCAAAAGTTACGAAACAGCTTTTACACTTCCAATTTGAAAGTCGTAGAATGAATTGCCTGTTTTACTCCATTAATAATTAGAAACAAGCTTTCCAATGAGCAGAATCCATGCTTGGATGAATTAGGCTGAGTGTGGAGCATAAAGCACACAAGGCAGAGCCCAAGAGGGTGGTGTGGAAGGAGGCCGGAACATCCAGATCTTGACATTGTCTGCTTCCCCGTCAAGCTGTTTCTAATTCTTTTCCACATGAACTGCTTACCAGATAAGAGCTGGCAAACGCTGGAACTGAGTAACTTTCCAGTCAGTAAGAACCGTCCCTTCTCTCTCAAGGGAAGAATGTCAGGTCTGTGAAGGACGAAAGACCCAAAGCACCCAAGAGGAAACGCTGCAAGTGACTCAGCACCTCAGTCCCCTCCCGCTGAGTCTTGTGAGCTCTCTGTTTGATAAGCAGCCTTCCCTCGCCCATGAGGTTATAGCATGATAATGTCATTCAATAAAGCTCACACCCTTTCCTGCTGTTTATCCAGCAGAGGAAACCAAGGATTTTCTTGTCGTGTGGACACAACGGAAATATCTAGCTAGCAAATACCAGCCCTTGCATGCAAACAGAACCATATCCTCTTTCCGTCTGACAACTTCCTTCCTGCATGCTAAGAACAATCTACCCTTCACTTTTTTTTTTCCTGGACCTTACACTGACTACCCTGAAAACCCTCAGAGAGGAGATCAATGTAGAGTTCCACTCAATATTTAGATTTTTCAGACAAAATGTTGGCATGGAACATTGGTGAAAGTATTGACGATGCTCTCTGCTTATGGCTTGCATCACTGCACTGAAAATTGCTTACTCACCACAAGAAGGATATGGGGCATGAGGATGAATGTTCTCATTGCATATACACAATCAAAATTTTTTAAATGTCTACCATTACCTGGAAAGGCCTCCCTGGCTATATGGCAGAACTGGATGTTACTCTGAAATGGTCTGCAAATCATAGGACGTCAGAATGCAAACATTTTAGTCTAGAGAGGAAGAGGCAAAAGATCTCAGTATCCCACATCTGAAATGTGAGATGAACACATTTTCATCAACCAAGCAAATTAGAATGGCCAGAAACATATCTGCTTACTATGTCTGAGCTAGGTAGCAAAAGCTTCCTGGCTCTTTAACTCCTTGATATTCATTAGACAAAGCCTAGCACAAATCTAGAGATAAAAGGAAAAGAAATGTTTCTAAGAAGCATTAACACCATCTGTAAAAGGAGATCCTTAGAATTTTGTGGTTTATAAAGAAAAAGCTTTAAAAATCATTAAATATTGCTGTCAATATTTCAACTGGGTTTAGAATATCATAAGTCCTGGTCAAATCTAGTACCAGAGCATGGCTCTACAGCTAAGGGTCTGTGCTAGCTAACAGTAAAAAGGAGAAGACTACCCATTAACAAAAGTACTGCGGAGCATCGGGGATTGTCACCACAGCTGCGACTGTTCAGCCAGCCTCAAGGGCTCTCCAAGACCTGTGCAATAACAATACCAATACTATAACATCCTTGCACTCAAGGGGTGGGTACAAGAGAATTGCCAAACACAAGAGGCTAGTTTGGGATACAGTATGAGGCCCAGTTTTGAAAAGCCACACAAAACAACATTAATGATGGCAAGACAAGAATAAGCACAGCTACTTTTTTTAAAAAACATAATTGGTGACAGAGAAAATAATTATTTTCACCAATTTGTCCAGCTGTTAATCTTTTCTGTGTATAAACAGTTCATCACAGTTATTTAAAGATATAACACTACAGGACAGGTGAATATTATTTCACCTTTAGCACCAGCATTCTAATAAGGGGGATGGGCAATAAAATTCACTCTCCCAGTCCCCGACCAATGATTCATTTGATCATACGTTTCATTCATGGTTGAATTTAAAGCTCCAATAACATGGAAACTATTACAAACCCTTACTAAGCATTTGTTTTGGTTGAAACATAGAAGACTCTTGCACAGATTATTTCATTTAAACCTCACTGCAACCCTAAAATGCACAAAAAGATGTATTAACAGCTGACATTTCATGAGTGTTTACTATGTGTAACACAGCCTTTTGGAAGATCTACTAATTAAACCTACCAAACACCCTTGTGGTGAAAGTGTTGTGCCTGCTTTAAAAGAATAGGCAACTGAGGCAGGAGATATGAAACCATTTGATCATGGTGTGATGATAGAACTAGTAGGTGGTGGGGCAGGACCTGGAACTGGGGAGCTAGAATTTAATCACTTAATTTTGAGTTGACAGCTTTGATCCGGTGACTGAGCTTTAGGTCTGAAATTAGTCTAAAACTCGGTGTTCCTCTTTATAGGAACATCACCCATGGTAAATGGGAGAGGCTATGTGAGTAACTAGCATGGAATTTCCCTTACCCTTAAGGCACATAGTTTCACAGGACCAAATGAGAAGTTAAACGTCAATTAAATACAGAAGGCACTTTTGTTGGTCTTGCGGCTTTTTGTTTTCTCACTTCCTTTAATAATTTCTGACATTTTCACAAGCATGTCCAAATAAAAGGAAACCATGCCATTCTAAAAGCAAAAGATAAATCACTTCAGAGCTGATTGGATATAGCTGATAGAATGTCAAGAGAAAGCAGAAAGGTGTTGGTGTTGGCTGTAGCTACAAAATGACCCAACATTGCTTCAATGAAAGCTATTTGCTCAAAGATGCCGTTATACCAGGTCTAATATTATCTTTGGAAGCAGAGAGGCATTTATTGGCCAATTTTAGTTCAAGACTTCCTGAGGGAGGCCTGCCTGATGGAAAAGGGAAGGTATCAGAGTAGCAGAGGCTCTCAGTGTCTCCGGACCCAGATCATAGGAAGGCTTTTGCACGTGCATACACTCAAACACAAGGCCCCAGATCCACAAAGACAGCTTGGGGGAACCATCAGGACCCTCACAAGAATAAAGGGAATAAATGCACACACTCCTCTGAGGACTCAAAACTGGATAAAAATGAACTAATCTTCAGAGCCACAGAACCAGAGAGGAAAGAGTTTATAATTTCACACACCATCTTCCTCTGTTTCCTCTTCCATATGATGACAGAATGGTGACAATAAGTAATGTTTGTTAAGTGATGTTTAATATAAATCATTTTATGAGATTCACACTCCCAAATGTCAGCACACATTAATGTGACTATACTTATAATCTTAATCTTAAATACTAGTAATTGAGGAATTTCTCAATTATTTTACCTTAGGAGGTTCAGTATAACTTACAAGTGACAGGGCTGTGATAGGAACCCATACAATTTGGCTCCTTACTCCAAACACCGGGAATCAGTTTTGACACACATTCCTCCCTCACTACACAGAGACAGAGGAAAGAAACAGTACATTTATTTCATCAGCAAGACAAGAGATAGATGAGGCATGCTATGTGTGTAATAGTGAACAAGACAGATGCTTCTTATCTCTCAACATGGAGCTGCCTGTCTACCAGAGAAAACAGATCTTGAAGTTGCAGTTTTTAAGTGTGTTGAGTCTTCTTCAGAGTTATGTATTTTCATTAGTAGGGGACATGGTACATGTATGAAATGTGCCACACTGAGTCATGTACTACGGGCTTAATGACTACCTGACTGGATCATGACAGTTTTGATCACTAGATTAAACCTTTCATGGATTCACAAATTATAATGGCATAAATTGGTAAGAGCTAGTTGAAGGAAGAAAGTCTCCAGGGTTCTTTTTCCTTCCTGGCTGTCACAAAGGAAGTAATCTCGTCCTCTACACACTCCTGCCACTATGAACTGAAACCATGAGACAAAATAAATAATTCCTCCATTAAGTTGATTTTTCTGAGGTATTTGTTGCAGCCGTGGAAAGGCTGACTAATAAAATCCCACCAACTAACCAAACAAACAAAAACACACCACGAGAGCCTTTACCTGAGTTCTATGTAAATGTAACAATCAAACATGGTGAAGGGGTAAAATAAGAAGAAACAGAGGTTATAAGTGCCTTTCAAAGTGTTGAGCATGTAAAGAGAGATGGGAATCTTTTTGTGTGGTCCAATTTCATGTATCTATCCCCCGTATCACTCATGCACAGGTGTTCTGAATCATAAAAAGATGTGCAGGGTTAGGTTATTCCTTAGAAAGCCACACTCGGTGAACCTTGTGAGAGAGGACACATGTATATGTAGAAAGAAAATGGTGTAGTTGACTTAAAGAGAGGCAAAAATATGAGGTCAAGGAAGATAACAGAGAAATTAACATCGATTTGAAGGAATCTTTTAACTAGTCTTGACGAATGAGAGAAACCTTCAAATGTACTGAACTCCCCACTTAGTGGAACAGGGAACATGAGCACAACAGTTGAAAGTGCCAACATCCTCCAGGCCCCTCACCCGAGCTGGGAGAATCCAAAGTCCCCAGTCAAAGCCAAGATGTGGAGATGGCAGGGGACAAACTAGGAAAGGGTTGTGCTCAGTGAATCGCTGCTACTGTTCAAAGCTCCTTTCTGTCTCCCAAATCATGAAGTGTTGGACACCTAGATTAAAGACTAAGACAAAAGTGATGTATCTGCATACCAAGAAAAGAACCAAGAAAGTAAAAAAAAAAATAGTTTTAAAAGAAATCATTGCATTTCAGAGAAGAATAGCAAAAGAAAAAATGTTGTCTGGAGGTCATTTGCATTTGAGGACATAAAGGCCATGAGATACAATTAGTCACTGAAAATTTTATATAAATATGAAATCTCTATAGTACATATACATACATATGTGAGGTATATATCCATACATAGATACATGTGTGAGGTATTTATTTATGGACACAGGAAGAAGGAGGAGATAGTTTCAGCAGGAACCTGTGACTAATAAATAATTATCAACTGCTAATATAACATACTGTAATAAATAATAAGACAGAAATACACCTGAACAATATGCCTACAATAAATAATAATGAATAAAAATATTTGTAGAATTATTTATAGTTCCTGAAGCATGTATTTTGACAAATATTTCAACTAATCTTTTAAACCACCTTGTAAGATAAATATAAATCATGTCGAAATGGAATGCCAGTAGATACTTATCTGTGGAGAGAAAAATGACCAAGAAATAAGATTCTGAATGCCTACATCCTTTCCTCGATCACTCATCCCTTGACAGCTTTCCTAGATTTAAAATAAAATGTCCAAGAGAGCAAAGAACAATTAATTAAGATCTGAGTCTTGACCTAATTGTGGCAAAGACTGGGGTTTCCGTGAAGGTCATTGCTTGACCTAGCACAGTAAACTCAAGTTTGGAAAGCCAAAGGAGTGGCTCATATCACCTCTTGCTACTCTAGCCAGACCCTGAATATGGGCTCTTTCCATTCCAGTGAAATAAAGGGTCAATTAAAAATTCATGGGTTGTAGAGAGTTGTAGAATTTTCAAAGCAAAGAGTGACCTACATATTTGTATGAACTCTTGGACCTCTTCAAGTCGTCCTAACTTTGACAGCCTTATGCCATTATGAAAGCATGTGTCCTTAAAGGGAACTCATAAGGGGTAAGTGAAGGTCATTTGAAGGACTCTCATTACTGTGTATGCCTCTCTTTAGCCCCGCACAGAATTTTGCAGTTCAAATCATTTAAAGGGGCATTACATTAGGAAGAAGCTCTCCTTTTTTTCCCCATCTACTAAAACCACTAATTTCCATGCCTATTAACTAAGAACACACAAAGCTTTTTTAAAAAATGAAAAAAAAATGGAATTGAGATCAACTTTGGGCTGAATTAGAACTTTGATACTTCATTAAACTAAATCATTATAACCTCATTTGTGTATTATCAAATAATGCCTTTGCTTCCATAGTATCAACTCTAAAACTCATTACTAGCGTGGAATTGTCAGCAGAAAGGTAAAATAAAACAGTGATATGCTCTTCTTTGAAATATGAATATCCAAAGTAATACTTGAGATTGAGGATCACGACTCGAGACTTTCTGCTAACTCCTGGGAGGGCACAGAGCAGCCAAAACTCCAAGTCCACGTATATTTGGGGTATCGCAAAGAAGGATTCTAGTTACTGTGTGCAACACCTTTTCAAATGCGTGGGAAAGCAACCCTGTTTGGAAATGTTCTGAGACAAGTTCTGCATCAAGGGACTGAGCCTGAACAGCCAGCAAGTTGATGGGTAAGTTTTGGATGTCACTTTAATCTACTGTTTTACCTCGCAAGAGCTTGTTTGGTTTTAATAAAACACTTCAGTATAGATAGATTACCCTGTGCACCATCTCTCTTGTTTCTAATTGAATAATTTGATACATACAAGGATAGAGGGTGTGAAGGAAATGGATCATGACCTTCTGACATTTGGCATAATTTCTGAGACTGGTGTCACAGAGGGTCCTAGCTACTATCTTGCCAAATCTTATCAAAACCTAAAAGACAAAAAGATTTTTTAAAAGTACACATGTTATAATTGACATCAAAAAGGAAGTCACTTTATTTTTAGTACATTTGCTTTGGAGAGGGAGCCAACAAATTGGAAAGAGTCCATAATTTAACCAGCATCAGATCTTATTGCGGTTAACTTTCCTATTGAAAGTTAATAAATGTTAGTTTCCAGATTTACTGACTTTACAGTTCTCTCCGGCTCACGATCAGCAAACACCTTTCATTATTTTCATTGAGAACAACATGAAGACCTGAAGCCCTGTGATCGTGAATTGATTTCTGGCAGAGAAGCAAAATTGTTTGGTCTATTTTTATGGTTTGAAATAATTGTATTCAAAACCCATAAACAATGTACATCTACTTCAATACTTTTTCAGCTCGTCTTTGGTCATAAACTTTAATTAAAACAAAACATCCTTTAGGTAAATCAAAGGAAGTGCCATTGAAATAATATAAACACCCGAGAAAACCTTGGGCTGTTTCCACGCTCAAGTCTGATTAGATGGAAAAGTACCAAGGGCCTGTGTCAGGAGATCAACCAATAGAGTTCGTGACTAAGAGATCTGCCTCTTTGGCAGAGTTCGTGGGAAAAGCTGTGCCAAATTTTGCTATTCCAAGAGATGGTTTTCCACTTGGAAGCTGGAGTATCTGTAAAGGCTATCTGTCCTGAGGAGGGTGTCCTCTATTCCCCTGTCAGAAGGGCTGTCTATCACAGAACTTGTATTGTCTGTCCCATTTGGCTGATGGCAGAAGCCTACACTAGAGTTATGGCCCAGAGAACATGTTTTCCATTACGCGCACAGCAAAGTGTTGATTAAGGTGGCACATGGTGTCAGACATGGGAGTAGCCAGCGCAGAGGAGGAGGAACAGCATAGACCTTTGACAGACACTGAAATTGTTTCCAGAAAGTTCTGCAGCCCACTTATCTTTTTGTTCTTTCACTTTTTTCTAAGCTAGAAAAGAATCCACAGCCTCTCGTGTTGATTTTTAAGCTAGTGCTTTAATCATGCTTGATGTTGAATTTCTTCTGCCTTATTTGGTGGTTTCTGTTATTTGTGGTCAAAGAAATCTTTTGAATATTTAACAGTGGACTCAATAAAAAGAAAAGGTTTTAATTTTTATTTGAGATTAGGTGTTCTCTGTAAAGATATTTTTAAGAAAAATGCTCCTAATATTTGTAGGATGCTGAGTAACTTGAAAAAAATTATCAAATCTGTGACTTCTTAGAAAGAAAAAAAAAAGAACTACATAAAATCAAGACCCTATCTGGGGCAATTAGAAGTCAAAGGGCTTTGAGCTAAGGACTCTCATCCTAAGTGAAACATACTGCTGCTGCTGAAAATATTAAAAAACAATAATAGGAATAGTAATAAGTAAAACAGCTAAAAGGCTGAGTTTTTACTAGCAGGTAGAGACAAGGATCCTTTCACAAACCATAAATATCTATTTAGACAACTGTCAGAATTTGTTTTATTCTTCACAGTCTAAATATGTGCAAAAAGAGTCAGAAATTATCTGACAGGTCAGCCAAATCTTATGTCATAGTCCTAAATAGAAGAATGTACTCATTGCAGAGTATCCTGGTTACACAGGCCCACCTGTCGAAGCTGAGTTGAATTTCTTTGCCAGTATCGTAATGACTAGAGCTGCCAGCATTAGTCAAAAGTTAGTTAAGGGACTGGGTCACTGGTAAATAGTTTTCAGCATAACTATGTCCTAAATATTCAGTAGAGAAGGCTCAAAGCTTAGTCATTTAACTGTGGCAATGCTGTGATGATCCTGTGGTTAACCAGTCAGGACACCAGTTGCTCCTGACAGTGAGACCAGCTTTTCTAATACTCAGTCAACAGTAAGGAAGGGGAGTCACTGCTAGATCACACAACACCAGTGAGCTCTTGGGTTGTGAAGAGCAAATGCAAGCTGAAATGACAAAGGTCTGACAATGTCCATTTTGGACATTTTTGCCCTAATTATCTGATTTGGGTTCATTATTCACTCATTTGTTATTTTTTTCTCAGTCCCAGAAACTTACATATTTGGCCATTCCATTCCTATATGTTTTGAAATGTTCAGTTTCTTTTTATGCTCCATAAATCATCATTACAATATGTACATTAATGACCCTGAAATCCTTGTTGCTATTTTTTTCTGAGTCTAGATTTGTTTTTCCATGTTATTACTTTGCATTATGTTAGAAATTAACTTTTCGAATTCCAGTGTAAACCTACCACCACCCATTTATGCTCCTTTTCTTCTTAGTTCACAACTCAGAACTATAAGTGGTTAACTAAACTCTGTATAGCCACATACACACATCATCTCCATTTTCCAAAACACCGTGGATCTTCATCTTCATTTCTTTTTAATGAAGTTCAGATCTTCATACCCTATTTCTTGTGTTGTGCTATCCTTAAATTCATTTTCCTACAGCCTCTTGTCAACATAGTACATCTATATACTGGCCACAATTTTCTTCTTTCCTAGTCACTGAGTTTCCACAATGGATATACAAAAGTAGTTCAATCACTTTCCATCCTCAAGAAAAATACACCCACTACAGGATGGAAAAATTATAGAGAACAACTTAATTGACTCAGGACAGAATGGCATGTTGTACAATTTGCTGTCTCATAGGTGAATATGAAAGAAAAAGTCTGAGTATCTAGAGGAAATAACTCTCAAAATGAGTTTTATATTAAGTAACCATTATTATCAAGCAGAGAAGTTGAAGTTTCAGATAGAAAGAAATGCTACTTGAAAACGTAAGCTGGTATAAAAAAATTTACACTTTCAGTTTCGGTACATCTGAAATGTAAGATTATAAGGCAGCAATTTGAGGTTGTCAAGATTGGGAATGCCACATTAGGTACCTTGCTCCATATATAAATTAATGGAGAGTCTCAGAGCATTTTCTGTAAAATGGTAGGATGATCATCATATATGATCGTTTCTAAGTAAATAGTAAAGACAAAGATATAACAATGGGATACTGGCAGGACCCAGGGTATGGCAGATTCAGTCTTGAACCAGTAGTGATGATTTAAGACAGAGACCCAAGAGATTATTTACAAGAATGTATCTTATTTATTAATGAATTCTATGTGGAAGATAAGAAAAAGCAAGCCTCTGACTTATCAAACTTCCCCAATTTTTACAGTCTATAGCATTGAACTTTCAACTATGGTCTCTGAAGTTTTGGTATTTTTATTTTGTAGAAAGGTCATAGGAACAGTTCTGGTGCCACAGAAAAAGGGAAAGAACCCTAACTACGAAGTCAGGGGTGGATTCGAAACAGCATCTCTCAACTGAGTTATCTGCTTCACAATATTCCAGTGCCGGCGAGTACATTCTTTAAAATGCTTTACCAAGCAGCTTTCCAAACCAGCTTCCTATCTCCTTACAAACATTCCATAGGACAAGCAAAACTGGCCTGTCGCTGGCATTTTAAATGTGCCCCTGACTTCTCACTGCAACAGTGTTCCTTGGATGACTACTAACTTTTCATCTTGGAACATTTCTCCCTCGCTCCACATTTACTCATCAAATGCTTTTCCTTCCCCCAACATAATGATTTGTACAATCTTACTTCTGGATAGTCTCTCTCCTTCCTTTGTGTCTCGTTTTGTGCATGCATTATACTTATTTTCTAAATATACCTCGGGAAGATTATCTATACCATATTCTACTTCTTGAAGGAATGGTAGGGCAAGCATAGTGTCATCCACAAAGAAAGTATTCAAGCAGTGTTTGTTTAAAAAAAAGTGTGATTTGTTTAAATTAATAATTGGCTTCTCTTTTATGTATATGGGGAATTCAGAGTAGAGAGGACTTTATTTATAAATGCTAAACCATATAGTGCTCTAGTGAATAAGAGCCAATACTTATTCCTATTGCTTCAGAAATTAAATACGCTTATTACCCCATGCCACGAAATATATCAGAATTATGGCCTTGGATTCTTGGTCTCCTCTATTTGATTGGAAAGGAAAATGGTTAATATTCCTTGTACATCTTTACATATTGATTTATCTGTCTACCAGGTATTCTATATTGTCCTCCAATTGGTCATTTAAAGCTATTTAATTCTGTAATACATGTTTCAATGCTGAAATCCTTAGAATTTTTTTGTCTGGTAAAATAAAATCTGCTCCTTGTCAGCTTAATAGATGCCACTAAACAACTTCACAGGAATACTAGAGGATATAAACGGCTCTGGAGTCAAGACATTGCTTCTGAATTTTTACCCTATTGCTTTTTTAGCTTCACAAGACAAAAACTGAATGCCGCTTGGTCTTCTGAGGGTGATGCATTCAGGACCAGCGTTTTGATTGTTCCTGAACAAATGCATTTCAGACCACCTCTGAGACCATTGGATTTTTTTTCTAAAATTTCTAATTTTCTGCAAAATCTAAGAAAGAAAAAAGAGGCCATGAATCACTTTGCTTTGTTTATGGTGAAGATGGACCTGGCAGTGTGGTTGCTGCTGCCAAGTTCAGCAATGAGAGATTGGAAATAGTCTCAGTAGCAGGGCACAGACAAAACCCATAGCAGGAAATACAAGTTAAAAACCATCTACCTCCTGAATTAGACAGAACATGTCTTTCTTTGAATCAATTAACAACAACAACAAAAAAATGTAGGCAAAACACACTTTTACCTGAAGTATATGGCTTTGAATAACCTGCATCAAGATTGTCTGTATACCCAGAATAAAAAACAATGTTCTGTCTTCTCTGTCCCCAGATGTTCAGCCTCTGTGGAATCTGGTTTTCAGGACACAGGCCATTTTGTAAGGCACGGGGCAAAGGATGAATTCAATTTTATTGTTTCTATAACTAATGCCAATACACCAATCATGTGTAGCCAATTAGTAGGCTCCAGGTTCAGTGAGAGAGCCTGTCTCAAAAGAAAAAAAGGAAAATTAGGCAAGATTCAGTAGAGAAACCACTCTGGTATCCACACAGACACATTCACACACATATGCCCTCACACGCACACATGCACACACCTAAATATATACATCACACTGGGATGATTATAAAAGCTTCAAGTTTCGGGTATCTCTTGATCATTTGAGGTTTCTTGGAGTGACAAGTAAAGAAAGGAATAAACATGCTGACAGTAGACCTTAGTAATCTGGAGGAGGACACCCTTTAATGCAGACGGAAAAGGGTGAATTCATCTCACATCTAGATGATACATTGGTTTCCAGTGACCAATTAATTGATAACTGCCAAACACTGTAGTTATGGCCTTAGAAAAGCATGGTACTCAAAGGTTCATAATTAAATCTGGTCACCATTTGGGGTAACCCAGCTGTCCCAACAAAGTTGCTAACTCATGGCAAGAGATCACCTAGATGCATAGCTGATGACAGGCAGGCAAGGCTTTGAGTACATCTCACACAACTAAGATGACTGTTCTTGTGATCTTTCTTTTTAAAGAGGTTCCAAGCAGGAAACCAATCAAATAAAGTGAACTGAATGGGTGAACATATGAGTTTGAGTGGCAGAACGCAGTGTCCTAGATGCTATTGTGCCCCCTGACCTCCTGTAGAATGAACACATTTATTCCCTCTACTTCAACTGTCCTCAAAAATTGTCCTTTACTACCAAGACTTCTCTAACTGACTTTAAACCCTTTCCCGAGAGCATCATCCCTGTATTACTCAGACGCAGGGTGAACCGCCCTTTCCTTCTTCATATAGCATTCTGGCATTTTCCTCCAGCTTACTAAGGCCTGTTGTCAGCATGCTCACTCCTTCACTAACTTGATGCTCTAAGGAGCCTCAAACGATCAACAAACATTTGAAACTTCAGGCTTTTATAATTATCTCTGTGTGGTGTTTATATTTATGTGTATACTCTATGTATATATGTGCATACATAATGATTCCAATGATTTATTGGTATGAAGGGCTGTTCAATCCTATTTCCCCCATTTGGGAATGTCACACCATCAGGATCGCTGTTATGAATGCATCACATTTTTACTCTCGCTTTTCCACAGCTCCGCTTCCTTTTATTAGTCAATAAACTGCCTGCCACAATATAGCCAAATCAGAGTCTATCTTCCATCTTCTGACATTCTTACCTTTGACAGCCAGAAAACCCACTAGCTATCCCCTCATCCTTCATACTCCACATCCATAAAAGATGCAGAATTTGTTTTCACATCTTCTGGGATAAAATTTTCCATTCCGACCGCAGTAGCAAAAGCATGAAGTAAAATGGCTAGCTCTTTTTAACTCTAATGATCTCAGGTCCTGGATGATGATCATCTTGCTTATTAGAAAACTGACTTTACCATTATTCAGCTTCAATTTCATCTTATGCAGCAGCTTTTTATTTTCACAACAAATATTTTATAAGGCTTGTCTGCCTGCTGACTCAGAACCTGTGTGGCAGCAGCCTGACAAAATAGATTGTCATGATCTATTAAATCAATAATCCATGCACTAAAGAAAATTTACACAATGAGCTCCACTCTGTTCTCAACTATGCATGACTACAATGCTAGGGGGAAAAGCCAGCTGCCGCAATTGGTGCACAAAGAGGCAATTTCTAGTTGCTTTTTTCTTAGAAGATACCAGAATCAATGAGTGGAATTTAGTCCTAAGGCAGTCTAGTCAATCATACCAAAATTTAACATCATAGAACTAGAGAGACTTCAAATTGAATAGGACCTCAAGAGACCGGTTCATGCTCTCTGACTCAAAGTGAGGTTTGCCTGAATTATTTCAAATACATTCATTTCTAAAGCATTCTTATAGCTCTCCAAAGTTACTCATTTTGAAGTTCCAACATCTTCACTGACTAAATTCTTCCATATTTAATAATGGTACTTTTTATTGTTCATATTGATTGTATAAAAAGCAGCTGGCCAACATCTTCTTAATCACCTTTCCTGTGTCTGGAAAGCATAAAAGATTCTTGTCGTTTGCCTTTAATTTTGTAATTACATTTATTTATTTATGTGTATGCTGGGGGAAAGGAAAATGTGTGCCTCAGTGTGAGTTTGGAGGTTACAAAACAACATGCAGAAGTTGATTCTCTCCTTTTACCATGTTGGTTCAGGAGATCAAACTAATGTCATCAGGCTTGGAAGCAAGAACGTTTATCTGTTCGCTATCTCTCCAGCCTGAGTGAGTCTTCAATGCGTTTCTTTTCATCTGTCATTAGGTCTTGTTTCCTAAGTATTCAACTAAAGTGCTGCGTTAGTTATTCTCCATCCAGACCGGTGGCGTCCCTTTTGGGATGAGAGACAGCAGGGATCAATGAAAGCAGTGATGGAGAATGCTAAGACGCAGGGTGGATGATGGAGTTTGCTCTTGGCATTGCCATGCACTGCACCCAGAGCTCTGAATTAAAAGATGGCTTGCTGACTTCGGGTAGTTGTGAGGAGAGGACTGGGGAAAGGATTTCCAGTCATATCAATCTCGAGATGCATCTGTATTTTTATTTGTCAGAGCTTTGTTCCTATTTGTTGTCACTTGAAGACAAATAAATTAAAATTTCATGCAAGTTATTTTCCTTAGAAAAGAATCACTAACAAAAGCGGTTTCCCCTCTCTCAATAAAGAAGGGTTATTTTTTTAGGACCCAAGGTCTTTCTAACATAGTTAAGTCATCCATAACGTCTCCTATATGACTTCAATTCTTGTGATGATCTGACCAGATTTTGATTTTTTACTTTGTAACACAAAAGGCAGTCATTTCCTCAACCTCACTACACCAATGGTATCCATGTTTGGAATGTTACCCCTCTCAACATCACCGTGACCTTACCATAAGCATCACTGACTTCTGATCCACTGGCCTTTGATGGAAGTTTCTCATTGCTTGGCTTTCAATAAAGAAATTTACTTTAAAATATAAAATTTGAAGCTAATAGAAAAACATGATTTTCTCCCACGGTGATTTCTTTCATATATTTTCACAATTAAAAATAATACAGAGAGAAAAGGGGAAAAGGGAAATTAGATGGGAAAGGGCAGGGAATAATTATCGCACAGCGTAAAATGCTGGGTCTGGATCCTTTTAAGCTTTATTGGAATTGTTTCATATTCCTGAGCTTGTAAAAGTCAGAGTCATGTCCACTAAAATTCAAATAGCTACTTTTAAGCGTTGACAGTGGGAGCAATTAGAACTAGTTTGTTGCCTGTGGTGTGCCTTTGCTAAGTTAGGTAAGGAAACTTCCCGTGCTCTGGAAGATGAGTCAAACTGGCTGTATTGTAAGGATTCATGGAACACAAGTCACTCACCCGAAATACCATCCCATGAAATATCGCTTTTAAAGAAAATTATAGTAAAATCACATTATACATCATCCTTAACATACCAGTACCATTTGGAAGTTTATCTCGCTTTTAGCATAATTCAACTGGAAGATGTATGTAATCGCTTCTCAGCCGTGTGCCGTCATTCGTCCTCCTGCTTTCTTTGTCCTTTATATGGCCATTAAAACTCTCTCTTTTGTTGATGAATTCACTGACTTTATAGAAACATGCAGAAGAACCTAGTTTCCCCCCCCCCCCCAGAATACTTTGTGAAATATCATAATGAGAGAACAAAAGATGCCAAACTCTACCAAGACTGGTTGGCAATTTACTAGAATCAGACCAAGTTAAGTAGAAGCTCATACCCTGCCCAATTCCATCTAAAGACTACATAATGAAAAACCTTTTGACAAGTTGATTAATAATACTGAGCTGTTAAAGTTCAGCTGAGTGAGCAATTAAACATTCCAAACAGCAATGAACCTTCAGAAGGTAATTTATGGTAATTTTATGCACAAGAGCTCAGTGGCTTTTTAATTTGATAGAATGTTAGTAGCACGAATTTCTAACAAGGGAGTGTCAGGCTTCCATACATCACTGAGATTACTTAAACATTTCAAACGTGGCTGATGAATGAAGTTTCTTGAGATGTGGGGAGATACAGAAGGTATTGGAAGGTTGAGATTATTCATCATATCAATTATTGAGAGTGGATGCGCTGACATCACACTCCCAGATCATATTTTATGTCCACAGTAAAGATAAGTCAAGCTTGAAATAACAGACTTGCCTAACCACAGTAGCTGCAGGTAATTCAACTCCCTTTACCTGATCCCTATTCGTCCTTACCACCTTTCTTCAAACCCATTACCAAGTCTTTAATTTCTACCAAGACTTTTAAATATCCAGATTCATTACTTTTAAAAAAAAAATCCCAGTGAGAGGACTGAGAAGAAGGAGGTAGGAGAACAAAAGGTCAAGCAAGCAAGCGAGGATGAGTAAAAGGCCAGAATCAACTTGGAGTCAGGGAAAACATCAGGGGGTTCCTGACATTTACTGGTCTCCTTTTCACCCATTTACATTACACACTCACAAAGCACTTGCATCTCACACACAAATGCACATCCTAAACGGAGAACTCTCTGTGTATCCCTAGCAATGGCTACCACCCAGCCGGGCTTAAAAACCCTGTTCTTCATTTAACACGTCACAGATCTCTGTAAATCTTCCTCAACTGAAAAATAAAAATAAAATAAATAAACAACAAAAAAATTAGCATGGTTTGTTTTTTTTTAAAAAAAAATGTGGTTTTTTTTTTCTCATTGTAGATCCTACCCTAATGTCCTTGAATTTTAAATTTTAAGAAGGCCCAAGAGATTGCTTACCTTAGGGCCCTCTCTTTTAATTTATGGAGTCTTTTAACATGATTAGTTGACCCTGCATTTTGTTTTAACTTTTAAATTTTTAAGTGTACTGCTCACATCTTGAAAACAAATTGAGCTACTTTACACAAAATCTATGTTTTTTCCCTTGAAACATTGCAGTACTGGATGCTCCTGAAGACACGCATCCCACCCTTCTATTGTAAGGTTTGACTAGGGCTAACTATGTCTGCCTATCTAGGAGTAAAATTTTCTCCAACAGATCATAAGCCCAGTTACCTACTTGGGTCTTACACTTGGGCAGGGTTACTCACACCATCTGTACCATACGGGGAACTGTTCGTGATTCCGGACTGACACTGACTTCTTGGAAATATACCCAAGAAGACAAAGCTACCAGCAGTAGCCCACCTGAACCAATGTCACCCAGTCGCATAGTAACAGAACCAGGGTCTTTTAACACTTAATCTAGCATTCATTTTGTTATGCTGTAGGTTTAGCACACTTGTATTTCTCATCATTCCGTGGATCTTCTTTTAGTTTAGAAGCAACATCAGCAAAACACCATCAACCCGATCAGAATATTCTATGCTTCCACACCAGTCTCCATCAGCTGACATAATAGTAGGGTTAAACCAAGTTGAATTTAACAAACAGGCAGTGCATAGTTTTAACTCTCCCCATATCTGCATCTCTTCATTTCACTCCAGCTCTAAAAGAGAATCATAGCTTTTGTTCTTCAAAGTAGTACATTAATTAAAAATCACATCATTTGAGTAGTGACAAGTAGGAATTGCCTTTATTCCTACTTTTGACATCCGTATGTTATCTATAACACATTAAACATCTCAGCTAGCAACAACAGCACAGTAAAAACAGTTCTATTTCTGCTACAAACACAGAGACTCGGTGCAAAATCACCACGATGATATCCTAATGCTTTTGTTTTATCAAGTGGATTGAAAAACAAAACCAAACAAGAAAACACACGCTCACCTAGCTATCACTTCTGCAGATGTCATTTCTTGGTACTATGCAATCATAATTTATGTCAGGTAAAAAGTCTTTGAGCTGAAATCAGAAATATTCGGGCAAATCTCGTTATACGACTCTGGAAAGCTGCTTCCCTCACATGGGAAACTTCTAGAAAGAACACTGTTTACAGACGCCACGTGCCTCCTAATCCTCCTCCGCCTCTTCCCCTCTCGTTCGCTCTCTCCCTCCTCTCCTTCTTTCCTCCCTCCCTCCCCAAGCATATGTTTTAATGTTAACACTCCCCCATCTACAGAGACCATCTGCTTATTAAAACAAGCGCTCTTCTCCCTTCTAAGCCAGCTTTTCACATGGAGACTCCTTCCTCTCTGTCAGTTCCACAGTCCATGGATTTGGGGAGCAGGAAAAGACTGAGATCTCTAGGTACAGAAAAAGAGCATTTGAAGACAGGCGGGAGACAGTATGGAGACGTGAAGGACAGGGCAGGAGAACGGCACCTCTCATGCCCTTAGTATCTGAAGTTATACCGTACATTTTCTCCTACAGCCAGGAGACAAATCTTGACGGCCATGTCTGTCTGCATCATCCTATCTAATCCTTCAGGCTCAGGAGTTTAACTCTGGATCTGTCACCTGTGTTCGACCTTACCGACGTAGGCTTTGTGGTGATGAGATGTAGATTTTACTGCACACTGTATCCATAGACTTGAAAGATGAGCAGGGATTGGTGAGGTCCATAAAAAACACAGTAGCAAAACTACTCTCTGCTCAAGAGCATACGTGATTAAACTCGGGGACACTCATATGCACATGTGCTCTCCCCCTCTCACACACAAACACACACAGGAAAGGAAGGGAGAGGGGGGAATCTTTAGAAGTGCACGCTCAGCGAGACTTTCTGCTTCATATGTGCATGTAATAGAGTTTGGGTGTGTTTATCCCATTACCTTACCTTATTTATTTTCTACTCCCAGTGAGACTGCTTCTTCTCGGCTAGTCTTTCTTCTACGTCCTCTCTTTCTCTTCCCTCTTTCTCTCTCTCTCTCTCTCTCTCTCTCTGTGTGTGTGTGTGTGTGTGTGTGTGTGTGTGTGTGCGCGCACGCACATGCACATGTGTGTGTGCACATGTGTGTGTTAGTGTATGTGTGTGTGGGAGAGAAACAGAGAACACATGTACATGTGAATGACTGAGTTTAACCACACATGCTCATGAGCAGAGGAATATTCTTCCTTGATATCTTTAAAGCTTTGATTTAATCTAAAGGAGAACCAAAAAACACACGAGAGAGAGAGAGAAAGAGAGAGAGAGAGAGAGAGAGAGAGAGCTAGTGAGTACATGCAGAAAACTGCATAGATATTTAACACTGTGGAGGGCATGCTCATTTCAGAAACGGACTGTAGCAGCCTTGATTTGGAGACACAATCGGGTGAATAATCTTGGCACAAAGTCCTTTACGGACTTGCGTGTCTAAGAGCACAGGAGCACTGACAAACCTCGGATGTTGTCAGCCAGGGTGTCTTCTCCCACCTCCACTGCAGCTTCTGTCCTCCAGCTGCTTTCTCCCCCCCTCTCCCTCAGCTGCTGTCCTCATCCACATTCATCTCTATCTGAAAGGATGGACTGAGTCAGAAGGTCTCATTGTGCGGTCTAATGAACTTTCCCCATGGGAAGACAGTGTCCACCATCAGCTGAAAGGAACTTCAGTATTTCATAAAAATTAGAAATGGGGAATGAGCAGTAAGTGTGCCATGAAGATGTTAAGAAAGGAAGCCATACCTTCTGTGGATCAAACCTGGCATGCGCCATGCTAGATGCAGAGCAGTGGCCAGGACATGGTACGAAAGCAGGCTGTTAGGATACAGGAGCTCAATTACCTAATCCAAGGATACAGTGCAGCTAAGAGAGGAACTGGAGAGCTGGGAGTGGTGAACTTGTGGGGAAGCTACATTAAGAATCACGTGAGAACTGTGGAACAAAAGGCATCAATAAGACTCTGCCAGTTGTACAAGGGCAATTTTTTCGTTTTTGTTTTTTGCGACAGGATTTCTCTGTATAGCTTTAGTGCCTGTCCTGGAACTCACTCTGTAGCCCAGACGGGCCTCAAACTCACAGAGATCTGTCTGTCTCTGTCTCTCGAGTACTCGGCTGCTCGGCATTCTCTGCCTTCTTTAATAAAGTAGCCAATGGCACTGTCTTCCAAGGTTTAATATAGAAACACAATTCTTATCTTTATTGTTTTAAGATTTTATTTATTTTTATTTCATTATATAAATACTTTCATGCGTATCTTCACGTGGACCATATGTGTGTTTGATGACCTTGGAGACCAGAAGAAAAAACTGAGTCTTTTGGAACTGAATTTACAGACTTTGTAGAGGAAATTACAGTCCTCTACAAAAGCAGCCAGTGCACTTTAGCTGTAAGCCATTTTTCTACCCTCTAAAAGCACAATTTCTATTCTTAGCTCAATTCTCAGTGTTGTTCTGTCAATGAATTTCCTTAATGTTTCAATGAATGCTCACTGAATTTAGAAGAAAATGCATACCCCTAGTTAGAAATGTCTGTTTATGAGATGGGGAGGGGCAACCAACACAAAAGACCATTAGAAAAACCATTAAAACCGTTTGGAGATCTGCTACTGTAGAAGTTTTGAAAAATCTATCCATATATCAGAGGAATTTAAAGTCACAAATAATGAGGGAGACAATGACCAAACTAAGCATTCTCCATCATCAAGTAAAACCTATAGTGCAAGGAATGGATTACACCTTACTGAGTCATTGATGAAAGAGGACCCATAGACCACTCCTTAAAACAACATAGGCTATTGCTAAGACTGTTTGTTACCCTCCAAAATCTGATGGTCAGGCTCTATTAATGAAGCTACCTCTTATTTATGTCATTGAACATGGAGAAGTCAAGTTGGTGCCCAAATGGAATCTTCACCATTACTAGCAAGCTCTTGTGACCTAGAAAGTACTCTGCATGCTTATGGAGGAGAAAAGCAATCATTTATACCACGCAACTATAAACCCTCCCTCTAATATACAAAAACAACCTTCTTGGAAGATATACAGGTACAACACTGGTATAAATGTTATAAGAATAGCCAACATTTTTTTTATTGGATTTTAGACCCACTCCATGTGAAGGAATCCAAGAATCTGAGACTAGATATGTCATGGACCTAGGAAAAAGCATACCATTATTTTTGTGCTAAAGGAACATACCAGCAAAAAGCTTCCTAACGACTGACTACCATCCCTATAGATCGCTGCATTGCTCAGCCCGCTCAGAGAAACTTATTCTTTCAGTACTTGAGAAATAACAGAGAGACCCACAAATAGAAAGTGTGCAGAGACTGAGAGACATTGACACACTCGGACCTAAATGGGATGTCCTCATCAAAGCCTTCCTCTCGGGGTTCAGAGATCTATATGTAAGAGGAGGTGCAAATATTGTCAGAGTCAAAGGTGGTGGATACCTCCAAGGAAACATTATCTTCCAGCTACAAAAGGACGGATCCACATATGATCTCACAGAGACTGTGATGGCATGCGCACAACCTGCACACCAGACAAAGTCCCAGAACTGAAAAGAAGAAGTAGACACAATGCCCCACTCCTAACCGCAAAGCTATTTGCAATTGACATCTTCTGGGAAGGGGAAAGTCAGTTTTCCCCCCTGAGGTTTCACTGGGTCTGTCAACCACACTCAGAGCTGGCCCCGTGCTGAGCAGCCTTTGGCCAACACAAAACATATTCCACTTTTTTTTATTTTTTTTCCTTGCAGGCTTTTTGTTTCCTTTTGGTAATTTTTGTCTGGCTATTTTTTGTTTGTTTTGTTTTTCATTGTTGTTTTGTTTTTTGAGAGAAAGCACATTAAATTAGGTATGTAGAGAGGTAAGGGACACTAGGGGAGGATTGTGAAAGGAACAGCAACATGATCAAAATATATTGTATAAAAAAGGTAAATAGAAGCTCAATAAAAAAGAAAATGCCTGTTTATCTAGTTTAACAGTTTTCTCCCTTTTTTCCTTACATTGTCTCCCTTTCTCACTAGTAAGAAAGATATATTGTTTTGTCAAAGATCAAGCCTGGTGCTTCTTAGTAAATACAGAGCCGATCTTTGAACAAATGCGGACTCTGAAACAATATATATGAGACACTTTCCCACTACTGAGCCCTAGCACTTATGATAAAAAACAAAAACAAAACCAAACAAACAAAAAAAACCGAGGAGGGAAAATGGGCTTGCTTCCCCAAATGCTGACAACTAAAACATGACCAAATAAACTTCAAAGGACAGAATTTCAGCTTCTTAGTCTTTGCTTTGATTTTTCTTTTGGAATTTTCTAAACTCTGACAAGAAGCAGCACCCTAAAGGATTATGGAGTATGAGGGTAGGGTCCAGTAAAGACTGTCTCCCCTAAGTGCCTGGACTTCTATCTTCCTGTCTCTAGTGTTCCAGAGACATCAGCTTGATACACTTTAAGCATGGCTAAGAACCAAAACTGGGCCTGCTGGTGGATTTCTCATAGCTCCAGGCTAAACATGTTTAGTTATCTGACAATCAATATGCACAAATGTAATTATTTGTTTTCTAGGAGTTAGATGAACAAGAGCGTTCTAAATTCCTGTTATTAATACATGGTAATGAAAGTGAAATATTAATGACTCAGTCAAGTGTATTAAGAATTTGAAGCGCTGTGCAAACTGAGAACTTGCATCTTAGAGGGGGAAAAAGCTCAAATGCACCAGATGGCTTGGTGACAGCCATTTTATGTAGTGCAGTCTCAGCAGATATGTTGATAGCCTTCAGGAAAGGCCAGCAAGGGAGGGTGCTGTACCTGATTGTCTGAGAGCGCTGTGCCCAAAGAAATCAAGTGTTTGGAGCTGAGCTTGCTTCTTTGTGTCCCAGGCATTCGGACCTGAATGAGATATGAAGGTGTCTCAAGCCATCAGGGAAAGCCAGTGAAACGCTGGCTGTTGTTTCACCAGTCCTGTGAACTGAGCTGTCCTATGACTGGCCCTAGGGTAATGATCTTCACACATCCTAGTATGTGATGGAGTGGAAAGTGTCCTAGACTAACAGTCAGCAGAACAGAGAGAGCTTCTTGTAGCCCAACCATGCAGTAGCTAAATGACCTTGAACAAGTAAGATCATAACTCTGGGTAAAGTTTCTTCATCTGTAACCTAAAGACAATCCCAACCATCTCTCTGTCTTTCTGAAACTACTGGGAGGGTGATAAGAGTTAACATTTTATGAACAGTAATAAAATGAATTTGCAAAAAACAGAAGATCTAATTGCTCGTGGCTGGATTTAGTGTCTAAATTAAGTTATATTTATGTATTTGCTTTTGTGACACAGGAGAGAAATGCCATTCAACAATAGTTTCTTCTTTTAGTCAATATTTACTCAAATGTTGTAATCTTAAAATCACACACACACACACACACACACACACATATATAGGCACATGTGTGTTCAGATGCATGTGTTTGTGTGAATTCTATCATTTTGATGCTTTAGCCTTAATTATTCTGCTTTGCAATGTCAATACTTAGAGCACAGAAGTATAATGCTAAAAAATAAAAGGGAGATGATGTATGTATGACTATATGATAATCATTCTATTTCCATGAAAGGAAAATAGTTAATTAAGATATACATGTTTCACCACTCACATCTGAGGCACCCTCCACAGACCACTTGCAATGGTGGGTTCCCCACTGCAAATGGAAGGAATCGACGTAGGACATGTGACAGAGAAAGGAAAGAATTGTTAGAAAATATTCTCTGTTTTTTCAATAGGAACCTATGCTCTCGCCTTGTACTCTTTATTATTCTTATTTTATCACCTCCATGGAGGGGATGTCATAGAATATCATGGCCAAGAAACATTCAGCAAGATATGAGATTCCCCAAAAGAGCTGACTTGATTGGGGATTCTCCGGTGAATGAAGCCTAGTAGGTTGATGAGAAGAAACTGACAAATTCTTACTTATACACACACATTTCCTGATTTTAAGAAACCACAGGACCAATTCAGCATTAGTCACTAACAAGAGCATTTGAAAAATAGAATGTCTGCTTGTTCAACAATGGTCATTTGCTATCTTGGGATTAAAGGTGTGGTTCAACAAGCCTGGCTCTTTTGCTAACTTCTAATTCCCTTCTCTTGAGTTCAAATCTGCTTCTAACTCTGGGTGTATTTTACATATTTCTGTATTTTGTTGCAAGTTATTTCCTCTGGCGCTGTTCTGTTTCTCTCTGTAACTGTCTCCCCTTCCCTTGTTTATTCTCTCAGTAAATATTTAAGCAGAGCCCAAGACATCAACATTACTGCTCTGGACTCTGAGATGGACAGACAGGAGTTCAACATCTGCACTCTTAAGATTTAATAATTAAGTCAGGATTGATATGATTCAAACAGCTTTAATTGACTATAGTCCCATCAACATAAACAAATAAAATCGGTGTTATGTAATAATCAGTAAAAAAAATCAGATAAAAGTAAAATCAGATAAAAGTGTGTTTCAGGAGCCAGCAAAGCCGGAAATTAAGGTGACTTGGAACAGTGCAGAATGGCCATTCATGCTACAGTATGATACACTCTTCAAGGCCTTTGATGTCAATCCCATAATGTGGACTCTCAGACACAGGCTTCTTGTAATTTAACAGCCTTGTCTCACAGTCTTCAAGAAAAGGAACTATAATCTCTCTTGCTTCCAAGCAGGAATGCAGCATTGTTCTTTCTCATAGTGTTAAGAAGTCATGCTTCACACTACACAATGCAGATGTGTAGGCCCCTGGAAATACTGAGAATCATGTAGACTTTCTAGGATATTAACATTTCCTGATAGAATCTAATAGGAAAAATATGAACTTGCCCTAGACTATCATCTTATTTTCTATTTTGCAATATATTTAAAACATTAATTTGCATATACAAACTAATTTATAACATATGACATACATGAGGAGTTCAACAAACTTTTGTGGAATATAAAAATCATAAATGATGCCAGTAGACTAATATTTTATATAAATATCCATTATATGTGCGCCACAATAAAAATTGTCACAAAATACGTGAAAAAAAAACATTATATCATGTTAGAGGTCCCTTATTTTATAAGCAAGCTGTAAAGATAACATATATTTAAGAGACAGGAACAATCATCCAGGACTGGCATAGGCAAAATGCTATGATATTTTGTTTCAAAATGATAGAAGCTGGTTGAAGAGTAAATATTTAGACAAAGACGATGATATCCACTGGAGAACTTTGTGAACAAAGTAACAAATATAAGCAATGAAAGAATCTATGTGAGAATGAGTAGGCTAAACGTCATGATTAGGAGGTGGTCACATGACTATCAGGACTTACTGAAAGAGATTCTGAAATTTTAGAGTCAATGACTGCTACTCAAGGATTTGGAACAGAACAATTGCAAGCTAGAGATAACAGATTATTGTAGCCCCCATACTTGTCACCAAGCCCTTTCTAAACGCAGTCTTCATACCCAAGTCTTGTCTTCAAGTCAAGCTTGAGTCTAAGTACAATGACAACAAAAGCCCTTTGCTAACACAGCAGGGGTTTGCACACATGAAATGTATAGGAGCTGGTAGAAGGAGTAAAGACTTAGACAAGAAAACAGGTTACTGACAGCAAGTATAATATCTGAACAAAATCAAGACAGACAAATACCCATTTTGGAAGAGGAAGGTGGCCACAAAGTTTCACTCCTAGCTGAAAAGCTGTTAGCAATTGATGGTCCCTGAGACAGAGAGATTCGATTTTCTTCATGGATGAACCCCCAAGAGTCTACCTGTGCTCTGTGCCCAAACATGTACTGGTAGCGCTGAGTGGACTTGCTAGGTAAGAACAACAACAATCAAAATATGAAACAAAACAACAATAATGAAATCATAAAGTCAGAAAGGAATAGTAGTAGAGTATGGCCTCGCTCCTTTCACTGTGTGAGTTCTGGGGATTGAGCTCAAGTCATAGGGCTCGATGGCAATTGTCTTTACCCAAATGAGATATCTTGAAGGCAACATTTCTTCTTAAATGTGATTGGTAGACTTTGAGAACTTTTATTCCCTAGCCATTTGTAGCAGCTGGATACATGGTTCAGTGTTTAAGAGCACTTGCCGTTCTTCAGAGGCCCGGTGTTTGATTTTCGTGCACACACGGTGGCTAACAACTCGTGCCATTCTAGTTCTGAGGGATCTTCTGGCCTCTACCGGCAGTACCTGCAGTGAAGCCATACATATAAAATTAAATTTTAGACAAAGAGGAGAAAATTTCTCTCTGAACTCTGCTAGATCTATTTATTCCTCCTTGGCAGAACAAGCAAAATTGGGGTCAGTTTGACTTCGTTTGTCATCCTTACTCTATTTGTTTCTAAAAGAAGAAAGATGCTGTCTTTGCTATTTTCCTTGAGGAGTACAACTGGAACTCAGTTCCTTTTGAACACTGTCAACCTCAACTGGCTTCACTCTCTTGACCTTCACTTCCCTGGTCCTATTGTGAATAATTTGTTCCACTCTCAGTTTTGCTCCTGAGTCCTATAATTTTCTTTTTGAATTTTGGCTAATGATTGTAAGAGAGATGGATTCCTTTAAGATCTTTGCAGAGGTAGTAAACTAGTTATCTGTCTCCACTCTTTAATCTCTGTCATTTACAACTTGACCCCAGGAGAGAACTTTACTCATTGGTAGTCTTCTCTTCCAGGGTTCTTCTGCTGAGCAGTCTTGAATCGAACTTTCCCAACCTTTCACCTCCCCTGGTTTGTATTCCTATCTATTCTGCTGGAACAGTTTTCTTTCTGTGCTATCCCAATTCATTTTTCACTGACCCTCGGTCGAATTCATTCTCTCTAAATGTCCATTCCCTCTTAGTTCTCAAGGATATTCTTGGCCTTTTGGTAAATCCTTCATGTTCTCTTGCCTCACTTGACCTTTCTCCTTGGCATCTGTTCCTGATTCTTGATTCTTCAATTTGTGTATGAAAGCCCTGTAGCTATTCCCCTTCCTAAGTTCCTTTAGATTTCAGCAGAGTATACACTTTCTTCTTTACTCATCATTCTCTATCGACCTCTTGCCTGCCAAAAAATAGTAACCCAGTTTAAGCAGGGTTTTATTAAGATAGCTTTTTTTCATTTCTTGAAATATTAGATACTTTCCTAGCAGTTATTTCACTTTTTATAAAGTCCTGAGCAAGAAAGTATCATGTAATAAATGTGAATTCTCACACTATGATAATGAATTATATGGTGATTTAATCCAGAAAATTTTAGTAGCATAAAATTTTCTGATTTATAAAAGGCAAATAATGTTAGTGATCTGGAAGTTTTGTTTCTCTTCTGGGCCCTTAATGAATAGATTTTGGCTGTTTCTTCATTTCTTTTTGGGACAGGCCATAAAATCCCATAGTGCCCTGCCTGCAAAGTAGGTCCATGACACTCAGAAAACAATCACAACTATAGCAAAAGTACGACAAAGATTTTTCAAATTCTTAAATTGTTGGCCACACTTTCCTTCTTTCTATATGAGTTTTATTTCCCTTTTGTCTGTGCTGATTCCTTATAAGTAACCCTCTCATATAACCCAGATCACTACTGACCTGGCAAAGACAAATCTGGTAACTTACTAGTTACCAATGTATTAATAACTTCACATTAACCCCTCTAGAGATGCTGATGGAAAACAAAGAGTAATATTTAATTCAAATGTGCTACCGTTACTGGAAAAGCCAAGAAACACTTCAGTAAGAATAATAGAAGCAGAGGAGACTTACATTGTACGATGTATGTAAGTAATGTATGATCATGTAAATATAACCAAGAATTTCCAAAATGCTTCATTCACTTACCTCTTCCAAGAGATCCATATTCTAGTGAGTTTGAATTTCTTATTAGGCACGAGCATCTTATTTCCTGTTATAATTTACACTCTACAAAAATCAAAGGGTGACACACTCATCCTATAACTTGGGTCTAGTAGAATGTGGACAATATTCATCTACATGATCTGACTAACATGTACCCTAATTATTAACTTTGTCCTATTCAATTATTTTAAAATGTAATAGAATAAACAAAAATGAAAAGACATGAATTTCACCTAAAAAGAAAGCAACAAAATTTGTAGGGTTTTGCAATATCCATGCACAATTAACAATCAAGATACAATTTTACTGACCTAGGAAAATCTCAAAGAATAAATAAGCTACACTTTAAAAATCAAGAACTGGATTTATATGCTGTTATGGTTAATTTGGATGTCAATTTGCCTCAAAATGGAATTATTTGAGTAGGGAAACTCAGTTGAGGAATTGTCTTTATTGCCTTATTTGATGTGGGATCACCTCAAATGTATGCAGTACCTTCAGGTAGCCAAGATTAAAGAAGGGAGATGGCAGGAGGAAGATTATTCACCTACTGTTCATTTGGCCTTCCCTCTCGGTACCATCATATCTAGGCTTCCATCATATCTAGACTGAGGTCCAACAACTCTTCAGGAACCTCCAGGGCTTGGCACCATTCATGGACGGCTGAAGACAACCAGCCCTGTGGACTGAGAAATGAATGGGTTCTCAGTTTCTCAGGTATAGTTCTCAGCCTCTCAGGTGTATTGTTACTGTTTCAAAGCTGATTTAACAAACTATTTATACATATGTATGCATATATACATGAATATATATTCCCTACTCGCTATATCAGTTCTGATCCTCTAAAGAACACTGACTAATGCACGTGTCCTTTCGCTTAAGTCAGAATGGCATCTGAAAAGATATCAGGGATTACTAGTTTAAAAGTCTGTGTGGGTTGCAGGTGCTAGCTGTTCCATTCTATCACTTCTCTTTAGTAGAACGTTTTAAGTATCAAGAATTCACAGGAATCTGGCTGACTCCTATACAGGATGAGAATGTAGAGGAGAGGTAATCAATATGCCCTAGCCTGTCCTGCAAGGTTCATCTTAAAGATTACTTTGAATTATGGCATAGTCTTTGTGAGGTAGATTATCCTTACAGAGTAGAGCTTATCTATGGAGGTGTCCTGCACAGGTCTTCAGGGAACCAGAGAAAAATGTCAAGAACCTCTCGAAATCTCTGCTCTTATTTTGTGAGGGGTAGGGGGTCGATAGCAGTGATTGACAGAGCACAAATGATGAAAATGTCTATAACATGGAGAATGCTTCTGGCCATGATTGGCACAAGGACCAGACTGCAGCTTCAAGGCAAGAATTAAAGCTGCACAGGCGTCAGGGGCTGCTGTGGGACAATGGTCTGTACCCTGTCACTTGTATTTTAAATAAATGATAATTGGCCAGTAGCCAGGCAGGAAGTATAGGGGAACAACCAGGCAGGAAGTAGAGGCAGGACAATGAGAATACTAGAAAGAGGAAAGTTTCAGTCTGCAGTCGTCACTGAGACACAGGGGAAACCAGACATAGAGCAAGCAAGATGTGACTACCTCACCCAAGCCTCATGGCTAACACAGACGAGAATTATGAGCTAATATAAGTTGTAAGAGTTAATAAGAAGCCTGAGATACTAGGCCAATCAGTTTATAATTAATGTAAACCTCTGTGTGTTTATTTGGGACTAAACGAATGTGGGACCTGGTGGGACAGAAACCTCAATCAACAGAATAATTGTAGGACCTGGTGGGACAGAAGCCTCAGCCAACAAGAAGCTAAGCACAAACGCTGGATAATCTAGTAATAGCTTTCTGATCAATTTTGGTCATAAACAAAGCCTTGTTTAAAATTTCAGCTTGCTATATATTATACTACAAGAGATCCCTCAATTATAGAAAATTGGAGGCAAGTTCTTAATGATACTCCTGTGTTATTGACATGGTTGACATCCAGGAAAGTAATGTAGTCTCTGTGTCATGACGTGGAAGAAATTTTCTGATACTGCTACACAGCAGTAGATGTCTATCACCACTCTAAAAGTTACTGCTGTTAGGTCAAGTAGAAATTCTTACAGAAGTTTTTAAATAATCTTTGAAGCAGTTACTTTTCTGAGTAGCGCACTATCTATTATAATATCAATTAACTCTCTCAGAATTTAGAGATTTAGTAGATCAGAACTTTGGATAGGTGGAACTATATTCTGTAACAAGTAAAAAAAATGAAATAACAAAACTTATAACAGCTCTGTTTGAGGTGGTAAGAGAAGCAGATGGAGACTATTGGAATTCTATTTGATCCATCGTCTTGACTATATATATATAGTCAAGTTTGTATGTATTTTGAGAGTTTCAAATTAAGTTTGTATATATATCATATATACATCATATATACAACATATATATAATTTGAAACTCTCAAAATACCTGCTTCAAGGAGAAAGTGTTTTGGCTCAATTGTATCTCTCATAGCATTTCAACTTGAATGTTAGCCTGTTTTCTTTGCTGTTATATTAAAAAGTGTTACCTCTGCTTCTCCTCTCTCTAACATCTCCTGTATCCCCTTCATTCTCTTGTCTCTCAAATTCATGGACTCTTATCTTTTTATCATTACTGCTTAGTACATACACATACACACATGTATGTGTATACATAACCTAATGATTACATATACAGAAAATGATTTAACAAAAGATGTCCTTGTCCTCTGGTTCTTAGAAATTTTCCATATCCTTTTTTTAAATGACGTTCCCTGAGTCTTAGGTGTGAGGGTTATATTGTAGATGCATCTATTAGGTTGGGCATCCTGCTAACCTCTACAGTTGCCTTTTCTGTTCCTTGTATAAGGCTTCAAGATGCCTTTCTATCCCAAACCCCAGATGTCAATCATGGGTTAGTCATTGACTTTATGAAAATTGCCTTCTGCCTTTTATCCTTCAATGAGTTCATCTGTCCTTCAGTAACAAACACCTTCATCTTCAAAATACTATATGCAAGACAACACACTACATATGTCACTATAACTAATCTGTCGAAACCACTAGTTGTGTTCTCAGCTTATGGACCACCAAAGATGCCAGAATTCTCCTTTTCAAATCCCTCTACTCTCATTTTCTGAATTACTCATTGTATTAATCTTTATCATTTTTATACAAATGTCAGAGGCTGTACTTCTTGTACATATGACCTGTTCCATGAAACACATTCTTTCCAAGACCCAAACAACAAAATTGTCTGGGTTCTACAATCTCTAATATACATTTAGAAGCTATTATCTATGTGGGCCATCAGCCTCCAAAGATAGCTCCCTCTATTATCACAGCATACAACATTTTCACATAGACAAAACTGTCAGATCAGTGTCTGCCAAGTGTCAGGTGAGAAGATGCTATAGAAACACAGCACAGAGGGCATTTAGGTATATTAGAACTGTTCTGTGTCCCTACTGTAGGGGTCATTACACAAATTAATCTGTGTGTTAAAATGCACAGGCTTTATGAGTGCAATGATCTTTTGTTTGATTCCATGAAAAGAAAACTCAGGGATAATGATCTGACTCTTATAAACAATTTTGAAAGTTTGAAATAAAAGCTACTAGCCTAACAAAGTTGGTCTGTATCTAATATATTTAAAAAATATCATTTACCTATGGGTTATCCACAGTTCCATGGGGGCATGAGCACATATATATTGACCACAAACATCAAAAAGCATGAAATGGATCTAAATCCTAAGTTATTATGTTATTTAGCCAATTTAGGAAGTAGGCAAAAGTCAAACTTCCCCGCAAACCTTCTCATGGGCTGCAGCTATGCATTAATATGCCAGTCTAAGGACTAAGAGAAGGGCACAAATTATCAACTCTGGGAGTGATTAAACTTGGGAAGTATCTAGAGTCTAACTTCAGATTCTGCAGCATTACTGTGCTTTTGTATTCTACATTGTGATATTTTTATACAGTCACAAAGTAAATTCAGCAATGACTTGCTTCACAGTTTAAGTGGTTGGTAGGCACTATTTGACATCTTATCCTGCTTTGGAGTTCTAATTGTTTACCTCTACAATTTAGGTTCTGATAAGGTGGGGTCTATGCACAATGTATCTTCTGTGACTTCCTTACAATGCTTGATGAGTTTTGCCTTGTCCTAGTCTCTTATAATTTTTATCGATCAAAAGTTACCTCTTTGTGCTTTTATCAGGCAGATAGGATGTGTACTTTTTGTTTGGTGGAATTCTTTTAACCCTGGGCTTAATGGAAATACCTTAAAGTCAGAGGCAGTCCTCTTTGCTACAGTTATCTGCACAAGATTCTTTTTTTGCTGAATACAGCTGGGTATTTTCCTTCTGAAAAGTAATCAGCCCTCTAATAGCTTTGGCACAGACCGTGCCTCTGTGATCTTTTCAGAGGCTTGCAGCGCTTCTTCTTGGAGAAGACTGGATTAAGAATAAGAGTTTATAAGCCATCCATTCCAATGTCCCAAGGCTTTCTTTGGGACAACTCAGATATTATATAATACACACTTATTCCTCCCCAAGCGTACTATCCAAGGACGCTATTTAAGCTTCAATTGCTTCCTTCCTAGGAATATAAGAAAAAGCCTTAAATATAATGCATTTGTATAGAAATGCCATTCAATCAGAAGAGAGCTAAGGCTGGCAGAGCTGACAGAATGTCTTGTTCCAGGGCTCTGGGCATAGCAATCATGGTATTAAGGAATACTAAAGAGGTTCAATATAGCAACACTGCTTCCTTCTACCTCAGGTAACACTATTGCTACATTTACATATAAAAACCGTCCTCAACCCATCTTTTCCATTAGGCCTGTGCCAGTTGCTGAAGGATGACTTAATCACCTCCCAGGCCATCTCTTACAGAGTTTATCAGATGACTAGAAATAGCAGGCTCTATAAACCCGTTAGAGATTTGACTTTGTACAGATAAGACAGAGAGCACAAATCTCTGGTGAGTTTTGGGATTATCCTCAGTGTCCCATTTTCACGGGGAGCGGTTTTTACATTTGTTGTGCAACAGCTTTCTGGTTCTTCAGTTGGAAAATGAATTCAGCCATCATGGACTAGAAAGGTTATCAAATAGTCCCAACTGGGGTAACATCTCCTGAGCAATCTCTGACTAACAATAGATGGATGCACAGTCAAATCTTTTGTCGGGTCGAGTCTCCAGCAGTCACAGTCTCTCATGGATTTCCCAGCTACTTGAGTGTAAACTCACTTGTGTACTCATTGGTGTCTGCTCCTCCATTTCTTACCTCCTCACCACATTGCATCACGTTTTGAGGTTAGATTGCTTCTCCCCAGCTGTTGCTATGGAACTGTTTAAAGAAAACCTGAAGTTGTTTGTGTAGCAGTCACGATGTAATTATTTAAACCTGCTTGGTTTTCTGCAGGGTACACTTGTTTGGGTTATATTCAATGATTATACATTGATTGTCTATTACATACCAAGCATCTTCTTATTGTGAAGGCCATTGCATTCGTGGAATGTTTGTTGTTTTTATTAAGCTATATATTTTTCTCTGCTTCCTTCCCTTTCGCCCCCTCCTCTTCTACCCTCTCCCATGATTCCCATGCTCCCAATTACTCACGAGATCTTGTCTTTTTCTATGTCCCATGTAGATTGTATCCATGTATATCTCTCTTAGGGTCATCTTTGTTGTCTAGGTTCTCTGACATTGTGAATTTTGGGCTGATATTTTTTTGCTTTATGTCTAAACACCTCTAATGAGTGAGTACATATATTTGTCTTTCTTGGTCTTGGTTACCTCACTCAATATGTTGTATTCTAGATCCATCAATTTGCCTGCAAATTTCAATATGTCACTTTTTTCCACTGTATAGTACTCCATTGTGTAAATGCACCATATTTTCTTTATCTATTCTTCAGTCGAAGACCATTTAGGTTGTTTACAGGTTCTGGCTATTAGAAATAATGCTGCTATGAACATAGTTGAATACATGTCCTTATGGTACAATTGAGCATCCTTTGGATATACCTAAAAATGGTATTGCTGGGTCTTGAGGAAGGTTGTTTCCTAATTTTCTGAGAAATCATCATACTGATATCCAAAGCAGCTGTAACAGTTTGCACTCCCACAAACAATGGAGGAAAGTTCCCTTTATTCCAATACTCCGCATTATAAGCTGTTGTCAATAAGGTCAACAAAACAAAACAGCAGCCTACATAATGGGAAGAGATCTTCACAAACCCATTGGACAGAGGGCTGATTGCCAAAATATACAAAAAACTCAAGAAACTGGTCATCAAAAGAACAAATAATCCAATAAAAAACTGGGTTACAGACTTCAGCAGAGAATTCTCAACAGACAAAACTAAAATGTCTGAAAAACACTTAAGGAAAAGCTCAACATCCCTAGCCATCATAGAAATGTAAATCAAAACAACTCTGAGATTCCATCTTACACCTGTCAGAATAGAATTCTTAGACTAGGAAGAAAAATATATGTTTATATTTTTATATATGAATAAATATTATATATATGTTTTCTGTGTAGAAAGAGGAAGTAAGATAGCCAAAATAGTGTTGAAGGAAGCAGTTCTGAATCTTTGCCTTTGTTATAAGACAAAGCGTTCTCAGACATGAGGAGGTGCATGCCTATTAAAGAGAATGATAAGTGACGATGAATTGGGAAAACAGACAGTATAAAAAAAGCAATAGTAATCCCGTCTGTTCAAAGTACAATATGAAACCTAGAAAGAGAGCTCAGTATTTCAGAGCACTGGATACTCTTCCATAGGACTAGGGTTCAATTCTCAGCAACCACATAGTGGCTCACAACCACCTGTAAGTCCATTTGCAGGATATGACACTCTCTTCTGACCGCCTTGTATACTTTGTGTACAGACATTCATAAAGGTGAATCACTCCTATTCATAAAAAAATAAATGAATAAATAAAAAATCCTTTGTAAGTATAATGCATATTGTAGTGAAAGATAAAAGGTTGGCTATTGTTAGACCATTGGTTTTTCAGTCTATGTAACATATTGTTAAAGCTAAGTCATATGTTTGAAAACACTGGGGAGAAAATAGAAGGATATTGTGTTTTATTATTCATCAAATCCATATCCCATTACTCATTTCTCTCACTACCCTACCTCTCACTCTATGAAGGCTACTAGCTTTGTTTACTTTCAGGCATTATTTTGTGTCCTGACTAGTTTTATGTCAACTTGACACAAATTAGTGTCTTCTACACTGAAATGAGGGAACCTCGATTGAAATATGTCACCATGAGATACAGCTATAGCACATTTTCTTAGTTAGTGATTGATGGAGGAGGGCCAGCCCATGTGGGCTATGATATCCCTGGGCTGATGGTCCTAGGTTCTATAAGGAAACAAGATGAACAAGCCTAGATGAGAAAGGCAGTAAACCCCTACTTGGTTTCTCTATCAGTTCCTGCCTCCAGGTTCCTGCCCTGTTTGAGTTCCTGTCTTGACTTCCTTCAATGTTGGACTACAATGTGCAAGTGTGAGTCAAGTAAACTCTTTCCTCTCCAACCTGTTTTGTCATGGTGGTGTTTCATTACAGCCATAGAGACCCTAACTAAGACATTTTGAAATAATGTTTTTATTAATTTTTGTACTTAGTTTTTTGTCCTTCAGTGATGTGAACTTCCAGACACTCTGTTCAATATTATATTGAATAGAGCTTTGTAAACACTGTTCTTCAAAGAGTATGTGCTCAATTTAGGTCTTTTGAATAAATGCAGGCATGATCCTGTTTTCCTATGGCACAGATTCTTTATCTGGTATTTCTCTGACATAATGAAGCACATTCAATTTTTTCCTCCTTTCATACGATGTATTCAAGTGGAAATAAAAATCCACAAGAGCTATGATGCTTCAGTTTCCAGAGCCACCCAAAAAGGTCTGACTGTAATTGTGATTATATATGACTTAAGGGTGTACAGGAGATCTGATCAGTTGGCTCAAACTCTCTAAACAATTCAGACAAAGTCTTCACTATTGACATTCTCTGCTTATCTAAAGCCCCAGACCTGAAAGCTTTAGTCTATTCCAAGGTTGCTGAACATGTGGAGTTGACCCTTCTATCTGGTAATGTTTGCCTTTTATCTCACAAGGAAACTCTAGTGAGGGAGGAAGCAGGGCAGGATTCTTCTAACACGCACATGCTCTTGCCTGCTGTAGCCAAGTCTTTGTGCCTATAAGTCTGTACACTTCTTAGGTAAAATGCAAGCGCTTGTGGCTGTCATACTCATTTTTAATGTTAGAGATTGAGTGTGCATGATGGACTGTGTATCCCATCTCTAAAACAGAGGATCTGAGTCAACCCAGAGAATAGTATCCCAAGCTTCTTCACAGAAGGAAGAAACTCTTGAGAGGACAACGGGCATTTATGACACCTGAGCTGAGAACAGGTCATTCATTCCCCCAACATGCGGAACTGCCTATGACAGATTATTATAGCATGCTCACCAGAACATGTCAAAAGTGCCAGCTCCAATGACCGTTACCTAGAAATGTGACATTTGGAAGATAATGTTCATCTCAACTCAGACCCCCGGTGACATGAAGAATAACTCAGAAGACAGCTAGGATAAATATCAGCAGCATTTAGCAATGGCCATGAACAAGAAAAGGAAAGATGAAGAAAAGGCTTCCAAGACATGCTTAAATAACAGGAAAATGACTAGAGGATGGGAAAGAAAGAAGCAAAATCTCGACTTCATTCTGAAAATGTCCAACTTTGAGTCTCACTGAAGTATTCTATCCTTGTCAGTTTCCGAGTGTTCCGGCCCAATTTTTCAACTGGTTCCAACAGTGTTTCTGATCTTCATTATCTTGAGTTCAGAGTCTCAAGTACTTCTCTATTTATCTAGGATCTTTCTCCCCCCCCCCCTGTAGTCTGTATCCTCTTTCCCTTCACTTCTTTTTTTCCTCCCTGTCACACCACACTTGTTAAAATTGTCATTTGCATATAGCATTCATAATAACTTCATATCCTAGCAAAGTGACTTGCCTGGGGAGGCTTTTGATAAATATTCATCAGAGTTGACTTTTCCCTGTCTCCTCTTGCTCCCAGCTCTTCACCCCAGTGAGCCACAGCGCCATCGGTCTTTTCATAGGTAGCAAAATAAATGAAGTGCGAGGATTTCACTTCAAGAAGAAACAGAAATGAGGACTTTTGTCGCTGACTTCCTTGAACTGGGCTTCCAACTTTTAAATGTGGTGCATAATTGACACTTTGATACTTTTAGGCTATGGTGTATTCTCACACTCTCATAGGGAAAAAATACTTGCTGACACAATCAGGAAACAGATGGTGACAAAGATCTTATACTTTGGTGCCAATCAATATGTTTTACTTGCCACTACTAAAAATCTCATTTGTGGGACCCAGGAATTTAAAGGAATTTTTCTGTTCTTTTTCCCCCTATCCTTTACAGACTATTTTTAAGAATCTTCAAAGCTTGAAAGTTTTACTTCATTTTTCATTTCTATCAATGCAATCTTAGGGAGGTTTTGGCTTCTATCTGTCAGGAAAAAAAAATAGTGAATTAAAGTATTTTGCTCTTTGCCGACAGTATATGTTTTTTTCCACCCTCACTCCTCAGCAGACAAACTCCATTATTGACTATGACTACTCTGACCTTGGAAAGTAACAAGGAGGATGAGGAGACTTGCAAGCATGGCAGGAAACATTTTCTCTGTCCCTTCAAACCTTATCATTTACCTAACAGTATCATCAACTAAGCAAACAAAGGAATGTGTTTTAGGAAGGATAGATGGTGGGATTACTATGCAGGGCACAAAAAAAAGGATGGGTTCAAAGTTTGAATGGAGAAGGAATCAGATAATCAGGCGCATCTGACTGCGAACACCTCCACGAGACAAGAAGTTTCTGAGACTCGGGGAACAGTCCTTCAGTCTGTTTCAATGTTCATACGGCCTGTCTACAAATAATGACAGAACTAAGTGTCCTCAAATCAAACAGATTGGTCTACATGTAAAAGCTACCTTTATATTTCTGTGGCCTAAATATATTTGGCCTGATTTTTTTTGCTTATAGTTTGCATGGCCTAAAATGTAAGTGAACCATCTCATCCCATCTCTCTTGGCCAGCTAGAAGAGCCTATTTTGTGAGATATCTTTTCTTTCATTGTTCTTTCCTCCTCATGTTGAAATCTCCCTTGGCTCTTTCTCAAATAACTCAAAAAGCATTGCTGAGTATGAACTCAGAGGGAGATAAAGAGGGCAAAAAATGTAATGTATACTATATGCCAAGAAAAGATAAGATATATAATTAAACCCTTGAAGTTCTTGTGCCTCGGAGATGTTACTATTAATCCCATTTCACAAAGATGAACCAAGAATTAGGTTTGTTAGCTGTCTAAATGCATGCAGATAAGTATAGCTGGGGTATATAATCCTAGATCTGGTGAGATGCGATGCAGTGTGTATAGAAATAGTGATTTTTTTTAAATCTAACATCCTTGAATTTATACCAAACTTGTGTTTTTTTTCCTATGATCATAAATAAATTATTTCTGTGACTTCTCAACAAAGTTTTTGCTTCTGACAGCCTAAGACAACTCTTTTTATGCAGGTATTAAAAACAAAAGAAAACAAATAGCAACCCATTATAGAAGTTCACAAAGGGTCCATAGTATACTGATCTAACTCTTCACACATCAGACTTCTTGGGAAACATTATCAATCTCAAATTGTCTACAAACTTTTGTAGAAACAGATGCATTCTCATGCTCTTCCTCTATTCAAAACCTTCTGGAATCCCCTTTGGCCTAGAGGACACATTCTCTCACTGCCAGAGGTCCTTTAGGTGCTATGTTTTTGTGGCTCTCCCCTCTTACCTCTCTGACACCCTTTTAACAATTTTCTCCTTAAACTATCCTTCTCTTTCCAGGCTGATTCCCTGAGTGTGTTATCACATAACAACTTTGGACTGCTGTCCTCCTGCCAGATGTATATTAACTTCCTCCTCTATTGTGCCCACTTGTTTCTCTCCCTGTATCTAACATAGTAACCAAACACTACTGGCTCCAGGACGCTACTTGTTTTATAGACTTTTTCTTTTGTAGTCTCCATGCTCTCACCCTGTCTGTCTGTCTGTCTGTCTGTCTGTCTGTCTATCTATCTATCTATCTATCTCTCCCTCCACACTCTTTTTTTGAGGGCTAAAGATGAAACCTAGTGTGTTATTCATGTTAGGCAAACAGCCTGCCACTGAGCATATCTCCAGACCCTTTATATTTATTTTTAATTAGCTGTATGTGTGTGTTTGTGTGTGGGTATATGCATGTACATGCAAGTATTCACCAAAGCAAGAGCAGGTTTGGGGAACCCTGAAATTAGAGTTACAGGTGACTGTGAGCACTGAGGGGTCTCTTGTAAAATCTGTCTCCATACCCAGCATTATTTTATTGTAGATGTTATTCTAGAAATTGTTTAGCTTTGTTTTCATTGTCTGTATGCCCTACTAGAATGCAAACTTCTCAAGGAAACAGATTGTTTTAAGGTTTTCACATGACTAGGACTTAGAAGGGTGTTGCTAGAAAGCTTTACTTCATGAGTCAATGGCCATGTCATACATGTGTACTCTTAACCTCTAGAATTCTACACAGGCATAAAACAGTATTCAAACTTATTGTAATTATATGACTTATGAGTCTGTGTTCAACACACTCTACCCCATGTTTCTGTTGGGACAATAACTCAATGAGAATACCTGTCGCTTCGGTCAAAGATTGAGCCACACACGTCTTATACTTTTTATTCAATATGCATTTGATCATCATATACACTCCTGTTTCAGTAGGAAAAATGACACATCAGGGCAAAATATTTTCAGTTAAACTTCTCAGTAATGTAAATGTAAACAGGTCAACACAAAACTACCAGCCAAGCCATACTTTGTCTTTTCTCTGTCTGCCTCCAGACACAGCTAAGATTCCTGCCTCTTTAAGTCAATGGCTTTCCTTAAGATGCGGTGTTCTCTCTCTCCTAGCTCACGAGGAAAACAGTTTTCCATCAAACATGGTGCTCTAGCTCAGACTCCCTAAAGCACTGCATCAGATTTATTGCTGGCCTCGTCACTTATCAATAAAACTGGCTTACACACCTTGCTCTATCTCGACAATCGTCTCTCCAGACGTCAGCGATCAAGGTTTACATAGACTGCTGACTTTATCTGTGCACTGTGATGTACAGTATCACAGCAACGACGCATTTTCTCTTTGTTCTGAGGAAGCTTGAGCCACAATGTGCCAGACTGGTGTTCGTGCTGATTGTGATAGAGAGCAACATAGGCGAGCATTTTCTCTCCTTTTTCTGGTGTCTCTTTTTTCTCTCCTCTCTCCTTCTTTTAAAGAAACAGGTGTTGGCATGGATTAGAGAAGAATTACATCATCTCAAAGAGAAGAGGAAGAATGGAAAGGAGGGAAAAAATAGGGGGAAAAGTGGCAACCAAACCCAAATACATTTGCACATATAAAGCTGTTCTAATGAGAGCCAAATTGATTTGACATTCAGTGGCAGTTTGAAGCCAAGAAAAGCAAAGCAGCCTACAAAAGGCCTAGCTCATTGTTTATGGAGTGTCATACTCTATCATCTGTGAGACCAATAACAGGGATAGGAAGACCTTTAAAGGCAGGGTGTGTGCTGGGAAGGGCTGTGTAGATACCACCAATGTCAAATCTGATAGACGGATTGTACACAGCCCCCTGAGCTGAGATATTTGTCAGAAGTCAAATACTCCCTGCAGATTACACATTAGCCAGCAAATTTGCAAAGTGTTCGCATTCTTTTGAGCATGTGTGCTGTGCATAGGAAGACATATTTTGTGTTGGTCTGGGGGAATAATCTTCATAAAAATATTAGCCCATAAAAGAGTATAATAAATTACATGTCATTCGAACGGAACCGTGTGTATGATGTTATGAAAGCATCATTACCATCATGAATAAAGGATGCTTCTCCCACAGTGAGTAGCACACATTGCAGGTGTGTGCGTGTACACAGTGCAGAGAATGAAGAAAGTCATAGTAAAATAGAAAAATTTTCCATTAACTTATTTTTCAAGAAGAACTGTATAAATGTTTAGTCATTTCAATAACATTAACTAGCCAGGGATTTACTATTTCTGCAGCTCACTGTTTAAAATACCTGGAAAGGAATGAGGTGTTTATTAAATGTCAGCACATGACAAGATGAATTAAATAAGTCTTCCTAGAAATATGTAAAACTCTAGAGTGTTGCAAGCTAGGCAGGAGCAATTTCTCTCCCTCCTCAATCTCTAGCTTCAAGCCCAATCCAAATATTCTTTTGATTATTATAGACTCTGTATAAAATTCAGTGTTTTCTTTGGATTTTGTAAAGGAAAAGTCGACTTCATGGGAGGCTACTGCACAATGACTTGTCCAAAATTTCACCCCCTTTCATTTCAATTTTCTAAAAATGCACAGGGCAAATGATAGAACATAAGTTTAAGTAATGTAGATCTCTGTCTCTGTCTCTGTCTCTGTCTCTCTCTCTCTCTCTCTCTCTCTCTCTCTCTCCCCACTGAAGATTTTACAGGAATAAATAAAGTCAGAGTAAATACCAACATTCAACATAACAATGCATTAGGAATGATAGATATCTTAGGATTTAAAGACATGCACCTCTTACAAAATTCGTAAAAATAAATGCAAAATAGTTTGTATAGTGATAATAATTGCACAAAATGAAATTTTTATTCACGTTTATCTTATATAAAATAAAATCATAACGGAGTAACACTTGGGTCTTTTCAATATATTTTAAAGCCGTTATTCCACATTATGCAAAGGGTAAAGGTTGAGGAAGATCAGTTACCTGTATTCAGACAACAGCTTATATACTCTCTATAATACCTTGAATGGACCATAGACACTTGCTCTGAACCTATAGAGAATGTTTTGTCTCCATACCCTGTGAAGGAAGCAAGAATCCAATGTCAGTCTGAATGGGACATACTGTTTGATGCATAATTTATCCCTTTCCATGCTGTCACCATGACGAAGTCATCATCAATAACCATTTCTGAAAACATTCATTGCACTAACAGAACCTTTACCGATGTAAACAAGTCTAGTGTTTATGCTGAAGACATTGAGTGGTAGCACCTCAAGCAGTTGTTGGGGATGTGATGCCCCACACTGCTAACTGCCCTAGTACTATGTGGTGGGATCACTCCATGCCTGTGTTCAGAATATCCTTAGTAGGTTTGTCTGATAGAACTGAAGATTCAAGGAATCTAATTTTGAAAACAGTGTTTGCTTTCAAAATACTTTCACATATGTGACAATCTTTGGCAATGTCTATGAATTTGGTCATTTGTTGGGACAGGTAGAAAAAGAATCAGAAAGATGAGTTATCATTACAAGAAACCTAAGAGAAAAATTGGTCATGATTTAAACCAACCCTCATAAAGAGCTCATGTAAATGTTGGAGATTGTGCAGAAATCTCCCCAGAACTCTAGATGAGATTTGTGTCACTTTTATTTGAGAACATATTAGACATCAAGTAAATCCTTGTCCATGCAGGTAGTCTGACAAAAATACAATGAAAATCATACAGATATCGATTAAAGCCCATTAACCTTACCAGAAATAAGAAATTTATAATTTTTTATTAGTATGCTTTTAAATGGATAGTTTATGTAATGAAATATATAGTCTATTTCAAATGAGTTTGACTGTTTTGTGCTGTAATTGCTCTTGTTTTTATGTTATGTTTTGTTTTGTTTGTTTGCAGAACTGGAAATTGAACACAAAGCTCTCCAACTGAACTACATCCCCAAATTTTCTGAACAAGATGATAAACTAACAGAGCTGAGCATTTGGAAACATTCTTTGGTCATCATTTATACTGTTATTTTTGTCCCTATTACTGTTCATAAGATGCCATGGAGCATAATACAGAAAGAGGCACGGATTTCAATTCATGCAAGAGCTTGGTGCTCTAGAAGGGAAACTTGAATTTGAATTAGCTGAGAGGCTTATGACCCTCCTAGCTGCATCATTCCTGTCTTGCAAGCCAAAATAGAACCATCACTCCTGAGTAAGTGAAAAGGAAATTGAAATAGGTTACATTTTAACTATTTGAAATTTTAGTTCTCTGATGAACAATTTTGGATCACACGTTTTATAACACACATCCAAAAAAAATGCATGTGTGCAAGCTGGGCATGGTAATCTGAGCAACTGGGAGGTGAAGGTAGAAAGACTTTAAGTTTGAAATCAGCTGCCCTACAGTAACATCCTAGCTCAAAACAAAAGCTATAGGGCAGGGACTTAGCTCAGGTGCAAAGTTTAGCCATCCCCTGCATTGAGAAACAAATATATCACTGTAACGTACACACTGGGAGGAAGTCAGAAAATATTTATACTTGTCCTTTCTCTAAAGATCCTGGTATTTTTCTTTGGTCTAACTTCTAATTTTACAACAGATGATATTCCACAAAGTGAGAGCTGAAGACTGGTATTAAAAAGAACATCGAGAGCACAAAAAAAAAAAATTTGAAGAATTAGGGAAACACACACAGCCTGAGCCAGCCTCACTTGGGACTCTTTAGCGTTGGAGAAAACAAGACACTCATGAGTAAAACTCCATAAGGGTGCATGGATTGGGCAGTTATCACAGACAAACTATGATTCTCATCTATGATGGCTATATTGCTTAAATACAATGTCTCAAAGTATGTTGACTGTGTCCTGAATAAAAAAAAAGCAACTTTTTTTTCTAATTTATTTTAAGAAATATTTATACATGAAGTATTTCAAATACTGTTTTAGTTTTGATATTTAAGAAATAAGCAACAAAATAACCAATAAACTCAAACACAAAAGTTATACACTCCCTCAAGGCTCCAGACTATTGTAGGTTTATTAAATATAATTGTTTTTGAAGAACAATACTGGCACATATGAACTGGCTCATGCCCTTAACAGCTCCCTCTCCACCCACAAAGTCAAGGGCTTTCTATAACGGCAACTCTAACACCACATTCCAGAAAATATCTCCAAGCTCCATTTCCCAGCTAGCCTTCCAAATCCGTTAGCTCTGCCTTGGTGTCCCCAATCACTATTCTGTTGCTTTGTGCCTCTGTTGTGCTCCAATGGCCGGCTCTGTTTGCTCTTAAACTCTGGCTTCAGCCCTGATATAATTAAGAATACTCTAGTTCCATACTTTAGTAGTATCTGATAAATGTAAATGGCACATGTGATATTGAGTGGCCACATTAAAAGTAAGGAGATAATAGACTAAGCATTTTGTAGCACATTGTTTTAAATCGGTATGTTGAAACAATTAGCATATAAGTTTTGAGATGTCATATTTTACGGTAACATGGAATCTTTTCTATATTTTATACATGGAGCATAGCTGCTTTGGGGTGAATTACAAATTAACTACTCCTGATGGAAATCAGGGCAACTCCACAGACCTTCAGCCATCACCTCTTGTAACTAGTTCCCAGAACTCTAATCTCCTCAGATGCCCACAAAATTATTTGCTACAAGCACTTTACATTTATTTATGTGTATCTCATAAGATCAATTTAAACAATTTGCCATGTATACATTTTTTACCTTAAGACTTGAAAACCTTCATTGTTTCTTTTTCCAATTAGTACCCATAAAAAGTATTTAAGGTAGAACATCAAAAGACAACAATAACTAGATTTTATAGATAGAGAACCTAAATCTCAACAAAAAGTTAGTGAATTATTCAAGCTTGTCCTATGATGATATAAGTTCAGTGGATTTTTTTTGTGATTTCTGGCTTGGAGCTCTCAGTGTGACACCTTATTATCCCTCAGAAATATAGAGAAGAAATCTATTTATTGACTGCTGAATACAAGCTCTCTAAGAGTGCTGTCTGGTGAGTAGTCCTGGTCTCTCTTTTGAACAATGACATCAGCTTCATACTGAAGCATGCAACTTCAATGTACAGATATCAAGGATAATAAAGTTCACATGAGATGTGGGAAAGAGGTTTTTCTTCACATGAAAGCAGAACTAACACTTGGGCAATGATTAAATCATATTGAGAAACCTCAAAGACACATAAAAAGGGGAATTCTTTGGGGGCTCGCGGCTTGTTTATTTTTTGGAAATGAACTGATCTAAAAAGAGGACAAGCTAGTTCAGTTCGAGCTTTCATATAATTACCACAAACTCTAATGCAAATTAGACTGTAGGTCTGTTCAATGTACACTTCTGTGCTTGCCAAATTATGTTTGGCAATGTGGTCAAGCAAGAACAGATGCACACTGGGCCGAATTTTCTTGGGCTGTTCAATAATTAGGAGGACCATGTATTATAATAAACCACATCCCCTTGGCTAAGATTTGGATGCAAATTGCACACTAATTCACTTCCAAGTTTTTTGGAAGCTCACCAAAAGAGATGAAAATCAGGCATATATACTGTTTACTTCGGGAAATTTGTTTAAAACTAAATATGGCTTATTTATAAGAGGCATGGGGGAACTCCATAAGAAATGTAACAATAGCTTTTTTCAGGTTCCACTCAGCAGGAATAAGGAAGTGTTAACACGCTGCTTTGAAGAGCTTTCCTGTGTTGCGTGCCAATTCTAACCATCTCCTTATGAATGCACGGGGAGAGCCTAAGTGGAGGATAAACAGCTTCCCATATCTGTAAAATATCACATTACTCAAATGGAGGGTGAAATCAGTTCAGTAAGTGAGACTTTGTCAACATTTTCACAACTGACAAGCAAGTAGCAGGCTGCCCTGTGGAGCAGAGAGCAAATAGATCGAGGCTGTTCGCAGCCAGGCCAAGATGTCCCTTATAATAGGAGCCTCTGCACCACATCGGTTTAACTGATACTGCTTAGTAATTCAAACACAAGAATATTGTAAGACTAATATGACTATAGAGGATGAGTTATTAAAAAATTATTGAGGGTGAGACTTGAAAAGTGCACAGAGCGTGCAAGACTAATTGCTCGTCTTCATCAACCTGTATGTAGTTCAAAGCCAGTGCCTACTAGCTGCCCTCCTATTCTTCAATAAAGGTTTTCTGGGATTGTTTTTGTTAAAGAGACCTGCATATTCGATCTCAGCCTTCCTCCAAATTCCATTTTCTTATTATTTGCTTGGGTCCAATATTAACCCAGTCTGATCTCGACCGACATTTGCCAGCACAGAAATGCATGTTTTCTAACCACCTTCCAGGCAGGACCTGCTGCCCAGCAGGTGTGGGTCATGAAGCCAGCAGACAGTCATCAGTGGTAAGTGTTTGGGGGACCTACCTCAGCTATGGGAAGCCATGAGGAAGGCCACTGAGGACAGCCCTGGAGACTCTGAGAAGGAGTAAACTTTCAAAGTTCCATTCTGTTCAGAAACTCATCTCTTTTCATAAAGGCTATCCTCCAGAAGCCCCCTAAATTCCATCCCAGGTTTGCTTCTAGAAACTTAGCTAACCCACAAACCTCTCTCAGTGGTTTCCACACACCTGGACCGTGACAGGAAAGCTTCCACTTCAGGGATCAGGGCTGTAGTGACATGCTTAACTGGAGGGTGTGCTTAAGTGGGAAATGCATATAACCTTTATTGCATATTTTAAATAAATATTTATTTGTATATTTGTTCAAGTAATGTTTGAATTGTTACTGCTTCTTGGCAAACTTCTCATTCACCTTAATCCCAAGACTGTGTGTCAATGGTCTTACTACTACTACTTAAACGCCATCCCCCAAGAAGATGTAAAGTTGCAAACGTCTATGTTTTAATAAATTAAAGATAGATAACAATGTTTAGTTCATGGTTTAAAGTAGTTAGGGCTAGGTGTTGGGTGATAAAATGATTTCCAGAAAGAACAATTCATATGCTATGTGTTTAACTAACTCTTCTCATGTGGAAATTATTGACAGCACCAAAGAATTCAGCAGAGACAATGTTGAAAAGAATAATGGCTTCCAGACAAATCTTGATAATGCTAAGCAATATAATTGGTCAGTGGAATGAGACATAAAATTGAGTAAAGATGAATATAAAGCAACATGCAGTGGCAGGAAATTGAAGTTATCGGTAGACGTGTGTGGATCCAGAACTAGGTGTAATCACTCAAGAACAGAGAGAGACATCACTGTGAATAGGATCTACAAATCCATATCAACTGTCCTGAAAGGTGAGTCATCCACTGACTCTGCATAGTGATAAAATAATGAGGAAATGTTTTGCTACTAACTAAATTGCCGTGGTAAATATTGAAACAAAATTTAATATTCTTATCTACATAGGAAAATCTGATTTCATAAAGATTGAATTATAATAAAAATAATAGTTAAAGTCTTTAGTTGAAACTGTACTTCATAATGTTTAATAGTCTCTAACTGTTTGCAAGTGAGATTTCTGTAAGGAAAAATATACGAAGAATTAGTTTTCCCAAGTGATTAAACATGGCAGGTTGTAAGTGGACACACAGAAGAAAAAAACATTTGTAAACATTGACAAATAAATAAAAGAATAGGAAATAAAAAAGTATTTACTGAGTAGTTGAATGACATGAATTTCTTATTCTTCAGGTTATGTATCCCTGTCTTTGAGTTTGTGATATATCTTGCTATACTTACAGTAAATACCGTAGTCCTTATTAATTTAGTTTAAAAATACAAACTCCTGCCATGATTAAGTAGCAGGTTTAATAATCTGCTTCCATAAGCATCAGAAAACCAGAAGAAATGAACTAGGAATTGGACACAGGAAACACTGGACAAAAATGATGACCAAGGGAAAAAAGCAGAAGCTTTGATGCAGCAGAAGCGTAATGTTCACTGCTTAGACATTTTCCAGGTCATACAAAGACTGAGGTTTTGATGAATTTAAAATGGAGGATCCATGAGAGAGGTCAAGACAGCTAGAACTTTGAAAGCAGAGTACCACAGAAGACAGAGCTTTGCTTCCAAAAATGAAGAGTTCGGGGGAACGACAGAAACATCCCCTTGATTTCTTGATTGTGAACTGGCCTATAACAGAGCGAACCAGTAGAACACTTGAAGAGCAGAGGCAGATCACCCCTTGAAGATTCTACTGGTCCATAAATAGGTTTTACTCTTGCCAACAGGAGTAGAAAGACTCTTGACACATAGATAATGGAATAAAATTATATTGCTTCACAACTGTATTACCTCTATAATCTCAGCAAATTGTTTCAGAATAGAAGATATTTAGGTGATTTCTAACAAAGCCTGAAGATAAAATGCAGTAAAGTAATTTAACAGGATCCTAGAGAAAAGCTCTCAAATATTTTAAGGGAATAACTCCTACAGTGTGATATAGGAAAGTGTGTATATGAATGTTTGCATAGATGGGGTAACCTATGTGTTGAGGCAAAAGATCAACCTCAGGTATCAATCTGCAGAATCTATCCAAACTGTTTTTGTTTGCTTGCTTGCTTTTTTATTTTGTCCTGAAACAGAATCTCTCACTGGTACCTGGGAATTCCAATTTAGTTAGGCCATCAAGCCCCAGGAACCTACCTCCCCATTTCTGGAGATTGCAAACAAGGACAACTATGCCTGGCTATTTACAAATATATACAATAAACATTTTATCCACTGAGACATCTCCCTGCCTGTTAAGGAAGTATCTCTTAGCTATTTACAGAATGGGAATGAGATATAGCACACTTTTACAACACTTTTCCAGAAGGTGAGAAAGCATGGATTATACTCCCAGATCTGCAAATAAATAATAATGATGATAAAAATTATAAAATTATTAAAAAGTCAAAAATAATATAAAATTCATCCATGACAATAGTTAATAAATATTACCAAGCATACAAAAAAACATACAAATATTAAGACAGAAAAACAAATTATAAGAAAAGGTTTAAATGATACAGATAAAGATTTAGTTTAAAAGGATGATAAGGCAGAAACATAAGTGTCATCCATACTAAAGAATATGGACACAGTAGAAAAAGAAGGGAGATAATATGAGAATAATTTGTAAGGAAGAAAAATAATAGATATGAAAAAATTATGGTAAATGAAATTAAGAAATGATTAATGAATTTGAAAAAAACAGTGATATATGAACTAAAACAGAGAGAAGTAAGCTGAAAATGAAATGGGTGCAATTCATCACTGTATTGTGGGACAATTTCAAGGAATCTACAAATAGGATAACTTAAATACATTAAAAGTAGGGGAGAAAATTATATATTATATCATAACGAGTGAAAAAATAAAATTTAATAAAAGACATAAATCAAAAAAGAAGTTTAAAAAACTGAGGCAGAAAAATAAGTATGCAGAGGATATGATAACAAACAATATAATCTGGGTGATCTTAAAGATATACAAGGCAAAGAAGATAAATTGTGCACAAATATAAAAAAGGCAGACTTTATATAGCAAATGATAAAAGTAGAAAATAGCAAAAAAGCACTTATAAAATCCAAAAAGAAAATGGCTAACCACAAATTTTATACCCAGCAAAAATATCTCTTATAAAAGGATGGTGAAATAAAGACTTGTTCAGACTTACATAATATAAAGAATTTCACCTTTGTGAGACAAAGCCTATAATAAAGATGATAGGAAATCAATCTGTAATGTAGAAAGAAAATAAAAACAGACCTACAGAAAGAAAGTATAATCATAAGAGCACAGTATATTAAAAAATTTGAAAATGCATTTTCACACTCATCTCTTTAAAACAAACGGATTGTATATCTTATGGTTTTAGAAGTAAAATTTATTACAAATAGAGATAGAAGTCCTGGAGGAACAAAATTAAAATATATAGTTTTATGTGAAATTATGGAGTATTTTGGGCTAGAATGTGATACATTGAAAATACATAATTTATACTGTACAATAATGATAGAAAATGAAGCATCACAAAATTTTCAGGTACAGCAACATGGAAACATGCAAAAATCTATAAAATGTAGGAGAAACAATGCAGAGGGGAAAGGGAGCTTTAAAATGGACATTAGGAATAACTCAAGCCACTTCTCTAAGTTTTTACAAAAGGAAGAATATATTAAGTTGAAATAGGCAGAAGAAATGTCACAATAAGTATATGAAATCAATATATAAATAATGGAGAAACCAATTTAAAAAACAATAAAAACCAGCAAAGAATGAAAAGAATATTAAAAGATGCTTCCTGGACTCAGGACCTAGCTGAGAGATAGCGTACTGGCCAAGCACTAAAAGCATAAGCAAGGACTTCAGACTGACTCCCAATATCATAATTAATTAATTAATCTCAAATAAGAAGACCAGTGAGACATTAAATATCCAGCATCATGAATAAAAGATATCATTACTATTTCTATAAGCATTCAAAACCTAAGAAAACACTTAAAGAGCAATATATCAAAATGTTGATAATGAGTGTAATATGGGAAATTACTTTTAGTGACTTAAACTAAAATAAAAATGATTAAAATGAGTGGTTGAATGTTCTGCCATTAGTGAAATTAATTTGTAGTTTAAAAGAGTCATGATAAAGAAAAGCACCAAACACATGTGGTTTTATAGTGAATTTTATCAAACATATAAGAAGAAAAAAATCAATTTTACATAAATTTATACAAAAGATAGGAGTAAAGTAAATACATGTATTCAAATTCATACATATGCATATATATTTTATTTATCTTCATATATATGTGTGTGTATGGACACATGCATCTGACTGAGTATGCACATGTGTGCAATTGCCAGATTTGAAGGCAGGACGTCTCCTTTACCACCTGTCATCATATTTTTTGAATAAGTGTCTCTCACTGATCCTTTAGCTCTCATGGGTGGGTTAGATGGGCAAGCGCCTGGATCTTACTGTTTGTTCTAGTGCTAAGTTCAGAAAACCCAAGCTCAGGTTCTTATGTTCAATTGCAAGCACTTTGTTGACTAAGACAACTCCCTAGCTCCAGAAGAGAATTCTTTCTAACTCAACAATAAAACTGTTATGATTTTAACATACACACACACACACACACACACACACACACACACACACACACACACACATAACATGAGGGCCTCATTGTTGGGGTTTCTGTCCTGCCCAGTTACCATAGCCAGCAAGTCCCAAAGAAATCACATAGAGAGTCTGCATTGGATATAAACTGATTGGCCCATTAGCTCAGGCTTTGTATTAGCTCTTATAACTTATATAGCGCATTATTCACATCTATGTTAGCAATATGGCTCAGTATCTTTTTCAGAAGGGCAGTTCACATCTTGCTTCTTAGGTGGCTGAGACAGGACTGTGGAAACAGCTTCCTTCTTCCCATAATATTCCTGTTCTCATAGCCCCGCCTCTATTTTCTGTCTGGTTGACCTGCCCATACTTCCTGCCAGGCCAATCAGCATTTATTTAAAACATGATTGACAGAATACAGACAATTCTCCTTCATCACACACACACACACACACACACACACACACACACACAGAAAAAATATAAAAATCTCTCAGACCTTGGGCTGCAGTAAAAATACACTACACATTAACCCTAGTAAACACAGTTACCTTCAGGCAACACTCAACAGGCAAGAATGAAACATAAGTAAATTTCTTGTTAGATTTGGGGTCCACTCCTGAAATTTCTCTCTGTGAGAAAAATGTAGGGAATATGCATGTGAGAGCAATGCAAAGTCCCCAAACATCAAGCACAAACTTTAGAGGGATTCTGTGATACCCTTTGTTAGTTAGAAAGCAAAACTGGCAGACAAGGACTAAATAGACTACCTCAAAAAAAAACATTGAAAGCATAGAATATTCAGGATATATTTAACAAAGCTATTTTAAGAGTTTTATACTTCATATATTTATGAGTGTTATATTTAAAATAGTGTTTAAAAATTAAAGAATCAAATAAATACTCATATTCTAGGCTCAATCATCATAAGAATCAGCATTGTTATATCTTCAGTTCAATATTACTCTAAACACACAATACGACCTCATTCAATATACAAAAATTTCTACAGCTGATAACATGAGAGAAAGTGGATTAGTTGTTCGACGACAACAGCAAAAGCTATTTTTAATTAATTGACAAATCTATTCTAACCTGCATATGGACATAGAATCTAAAATACCCAAAACAGTTACTCAACTGAATAACGTTTGGAAAACTTATGCTATGTGGCTGGCCCGGAGTCTTTCTGAAAAGCCATTGACAATGACACTGGGACTTGTTTCCTCTGCATATACTGGATTTTGGGGATCCAGTCTGTTTGGATGCTCACCTTCCTGGACCTGGAGGGAGCGGGGAGGAACTTGAACTTCCCACAGGGCAGGAAACCCTGACTGCTTTTAGGGATGGAGAGGGAGGAGAAGAGGGAGTGGGGGGAGTGGGAGGGTGCTGGGAGGAGGGGCGGAAATGGAAACTTTTATAATTTAATAAACTTTGGAAAAAAAAGAATTAAGATATTTGTGTCAAGTAAGTAGATCAGTAGAAGTCCAGATATGTATTCACACATTGATAATTGATAAAAGTGACCTATTGATAATTGATAAGAATGTCAAGCCAACTTAGCACTGAAAGTGAACAGTGTTCCAGTTGTTAACAGAATGTCACCAGGTACAGAACACAAGAGTGTTCTCTGGACAGACAGAATTAACTAGGAATAAATGAGGGACTCATGCTTAACCCCCACTCTGAAATTTCTTGAAAGATGTACACTAGATTGTTGTATTCACTGTGTGTCAGACAATCTTCTCTAAACAAGACTCAAAAATTTCTGATTATATGAAGTTCATAACATATTATGTTAGTTTCTTTTCTTCAGAAGACACTATTAAGAAATGGACAAACTGTACGTTATTCCACACTGATAAAATTGCATATCTAGGGAATAAATTCAAATGACATTCTAAATTGGAATGAGTGAGAATCACCATGTTGAATTCTCAAAAGAACACAGAGATGCCATTGTCCTATATTTAATCTACTAGGATTAAAAAAGCAATCAGGGCCAGAAAGGAAAGACAAATATTTTCTCCAGGAAATCAGTGCATAAAACCAACAGACAGAAGATTAAGGAGAGATTCAATATACACTTGTTTGGACACAACTTATCTCCATGCAATGATGAGCTCCAAACATGTCACCAAGAAGAGAACAAAATAAAAGCTGAGTAACTAACTATTCGTAGCATGTTTCCAAAGAAGGTTCTGGAAACATGTACCATTTATTACAACAACTTAGCTTATAAAACAAGGTCTTAAAGCACAAGAAGATAACTCTCAAAACTGAAGTTATTCTTCTGGAGAGTGATCCTTGAGTAATCACTGCAAAATTGACAATAGTCCCTTCAATGTCCATTTGTTAAGAAAATGCCTGTTCATAGGTAGGATGTTAAATAAATCCCTGGACAAAACCAAATCATTTCCTTTACTCCCTTGCAAAGTCATTCAATGTTGAAAAACTATAGCACCATGGTCTCTTTTTTGACAGAGTATTTACAATCTTAGAGTAACAAACTAGAATATTAAAATTCATGTGTCTGACCATATCCCCCAAACACATTCTTCTCTAGGTTGAAGAATGCTATTCACACATTAAGTAAGATACAGAATAACAACATCCCATGAAACCATTGTCATAGGAGATTTGTATATGTTGTGTATTTCAATCATAATTGAATATTAGAAACTAGAATTAGTATGTATGAAGGAATAACTACAAAGAGAGAGTTAATAGACAAGAGTTATTTTATTGTTGCAATGCTGGCTCTATCTTATCTTCAAAAGAAGAGCTTTTGAAGTTTTTAAGATTTAAGTTTTTATGGTTATGTGGCCAATGATAATTATACTCAACATTTATACATAATGTAGATATTTATGCACTGACACACCAACATCAAAATAGAAAGAGTAACATTTTTGTTCTGAAAAGTAAACAAACTCTTAATATATGCCTAGCACTGCTTGTCCAATTGTTGTGAAGACTAAGACTCAACAAGGTAAAATTAAATGTATAGTCCTTAAGCTGTGTGAATCTAGAGTTCTGGCTGGGAAAGATTTCACATACGCCAAGTCTGTAGCTTGCAGTTTTGGAAACCTGATTTATCTAACTACAACAATCACCATTTCTGTTTCCTCTTATTGACATCTTATCTAAACATGGAGACACCATCTTTAATAAAATGTTCCGACTTTACCCACAATTATCCACACTCAAAATTCAGAATTTCTATTTACTTGCAAAACAGATTATTAATTGTTGGAATAGAGGCAAGGGATCATAAATGAGTCTTTATGTAGATTTTTCAGGTTCCTAATTTTGTTCTGAAACTCTTGCAATAGTTCAGTTGCTTGTGAGAAAATTCCATACAAAATGCAACCCTTATTGTGGCTTTCTCTTGCAGTCCCCTTTCCACGTGTGCAGAAATCCAAAGAATTAATAATTGCTAATTCTTTATTAGATCTGCCATTGAACGTGTTGCCAACGTGGAATTGGAAAGAGAAAACAATGGGGCTTCCTAAGTGGAGCGCTGAGTACAAATCCTGGAATTAACCCTAATAATTAAAGCATCTTGTGAAGGGATTCAATGACAGGATAAACTCATCTGTCCCTCGCCCAGGGCCCAAAAAGGCTGGTCCACAGCAAAGGAAACAGAAACTGGCCATGCAGACAAAGGGTGACACTGGTCAAGGGCAAGCTCTCAGGTGGTAGCTTTCTGCAAAGTGGTATTTAAATAAGCTTAAATACCAAGAGGGGGTTAACTGGAAATAAATTTGATTCTATTTCTGAATTAATGCCTTTTAAAATCTGCTTTTATAATTCCTGCTTATCAAGGATTGCCCTTCTGGCATAAAAACGGAGCCAAGACTCAGTTATCAAATACTATGAAGGGTTCTGTTAATTAGATAGTTTATCAGTGAGGAGCTGTTGACACCGAGATGACGTGTGTTAAATAATTTTAAAATATTCTGGGGGGCACTAACTTGGTGGCTCAGAGTATTATTCTTCCATTTTTCAGACCCGTCTTTGAGTCAAGCTAGAATCGCTTAGTAAAAATTAATGTGATGGCTGTAGTATATTTCTTAGATCTAGAATCATTCCTATCCTAGGATTTTCTGTTTGGGAGAATAAGTCTTCTGGCATGTTATTAGGCTGCAGCAGACCATTTTTGCTAATGCAGCCTCTGTAACATGCCGGTTGGTCTTTAACTGCTCGGTACAGACTGCCAGGAAACCCATCATTGCTGTTATTAAACATAATTCTCAGGGTTTGCTCTTTTCATAGCACTTCTTACAAAAAGCTTTTGCTGATGTTTTTCCTTGGGGTTCTCTTTCTTCCCCTTGATAGGAGAAACCCCAGAAAATGCAATGTTATCCCCTGGGGAAAATCAAATCTTTGGCTTTGAATGGTTTTTCTGTCAATTTTCCTTTTCAAGTTATGGTCTGTAAAAACAGAGTCCAAGAACCAATGGCTTGAAGCCTTAGGACAAGCTGGTACCTTTGTATTTGTAAAGGAAAAATGTGGGTAACCATTTTTGAAAAGAAGAAAGCCTCTAATTTGTTAATTTTTTTAAAAAAATTCTTTCTTTCTTTTTAAAATTGTGGTACTTTTTGAACCCAGAGATTTTCAGATGTTGGAGAAGCACTCCACTCTCACATTAAGATGACTTCCCTCCTGCTTTTGTGTTTTGTTTGTTTGTTAGTTGGTTGGTTGGTAAGCTTATCGTATTCGCTAGACTCAAACTTATGGTTCCTTTTCATTTTCTTAAAAATCATACCCTACATCAGTATTGGTGTCTCACAGTCTATGACCTTAAGGTTTTAATGTTTAATTAGTATCAATCCAAGCAGAAGGAACGTAACTTAGAAAAGATGGTGATTTAGGGCAGTGAGCTCTCTGCAAAGATTCTCACACTTACCAACATAGTGAGTTCACATCTAGTGTTACACTGCCTGTGTCCTCAAAAAAAAGTTGGCTGCATAGGTTTTGATAACTGTATTTCTAAAGTGCAGAAATCTAAATTTATACAAATCCTCCCCATCCCCAATATTACTATTCTCTTTATTGAAAGAACTTACTTTGAGTAAATAATAAAAATGTTCACAAGGAAATATGCTTGGCGAGTAGCTATTCTGTACAGTTTTTGCTCATTTTCCTCAAGGGAGATTCTGAAGAAAACTAAAACTGAGAGGAGACTATGGTATCAATAAAAAGAAGAGATCATGACTAAGAAGAGGGGGCCGGTGCTAGTAACAACATGGACAACTTAGTAATGAAGAAATAGCAAAGACATTACTGAAGCTAAAGTCTGGAGTTATAATTGAAGAAATTTTTTTTTGTGAGTTAATCGACTATCCATTACTGTTAGACAAACAACTAAAAAGAAGAAAGATTTGTTTTAATTCACAGTTTCAAAGATTTTGGTCTGTAGCCCGCCGGCTCTGTTGTTTCTGGATAGAGCCAATCTGACAGTGTGATGGTGCTAATGTGATGGTGGGAACGAAGCAGAGGGAGCAAGAGAAGCAGCAGGAACATTACGGCGTTCAGGGGTGTGTTACCAATGACTCAACTCTTCTAATTAGGCTTCACCTCCTGAAGACTCAAGACTTCATGGGTCTTTCCACAAGACTCAGCATATGCGCTTTGTAAAACATGTGAGGTTCAAACTATAATTATGTGATGTCTTTAGTCTCTTTCAGTATAGAGGAGTGAGGTTCCTATAAAATTCCCCAAAGTGTATGAAGGACAACACTAAAAAACATCCTGTATGGACCACGGAATCTTCATTTTCATCCTTAGTGGAGAAGGATGTAAAGAACACCTTGACCCAAACACCAACCCAGAAAAAAACCTACCCTTTGTGACTCTAAGCAAACACTAACTGAGGGCAACTTTCTCTGTCTGTAACTAGTTAGTTCTCATGGTGCCAAGTTCCCTAGTACCCACTGTGAGAGTGGAGCATCATAAATGAAAGTTTTCCTAATTCTTTGGTTCCTATTCTTGATTTATCATGCCCATCACTTGATGTTTCTTGACAGAAAATAAAATTAAAACATCAACCAAAAGTCAACCTATTGTAGATTTGAATTTTGGCATTGAAAAAGAAATGCATCATTTAGAAAGTCAGCCCACTCCCAAGAGTGTGCATTCTCTTAGGAGATTACTTCTTCTAAGCCTTCCAAAACACCTCTAGGTCTTCTTGGCACATGCAATCAGAACTGAGATTTCGCAAGCTTTCAATTCTCATGTATCATATACCTGTAGCAGAAGAAATATTTTGTTATTTTTCAAACCCTGCTTGACTTAGTAAAATTGAAAAGACCAAGTTTCAAAGGGGGGAAATAGTGCCAAAGTTAAAGGTACTAGGGAGGGTAGTTTCCAGATTTTAATGATTTAGCAAATTAAAATATTAAAGTTGGGTTTTTTTCCTCTTAAGACATCAAGTACTGGACACTACCCAAGGTATAAGTGCAAAAGCAGATGTTGAAAACATCTACTCCAGAGAATCAGGTCCTGCCTCTTTTCTTCCTTCTTGGATTAAAGCCAGAAGTTTCCCTCTTTTCCTTTGGGATGCTGAACCTTCCCCGAGGCTGGAGTTCTAATTTTTGAAAACCCTACCTTGAAGAAGCAGCATATCCCAATACTCTTTGATTTAAGCCACAGACAAAATATGTATAGTCTGTTCGCAGTTGTTTCGTGGTCCTGACCAAGGTCAAATGTTTTAGCCTTAGCCTCTTGCTTTGGTTTTCCTTTGATTCATAAAAGAAAAAAGAGTGATATTTAAATGTACTTATATATGCATTAGTAATCATAACCCATTATGTTTAGGTCACTTAATTTATACTAAAGACTTTTAAATGAATAAACAAGAAATGTGCATTTTAACTTTCATTCACAGAAGTCTTGGTTCATAGCAACCAAATAACTTCCTGTAGCCTCCTACATAACCGTTCCTTTTGAAATGAGAAACCAGAAGAGAGGTTAAGGGAATTTCCTTAGGCTATATTCCAAATGTAAAGAATAAATTATAAATTCTTTGCAAAGCATAAGTCACTCACTTGCTATACATCTCTGAAAACCAAAAGATTTCCATTGTAAATTACTAAAATACATATTGCATCAACCAAGCATGGGGAATTTTTTCAAACTGCTTATTATTTGGAAATAAATCATAACAGACCGTGCTTTACGGCCTAAAAGGCTCAAGAATTTCAAAACTGTTCCTACAAAACAGGCTCCCATGTTGAATGTTGAATGTTGTTTTCATGTGATACTCCTAGGGCCTTTATTCTTTATACAGAATAAAGACTGAACTTGCAAATTAAATGAATGATGAATTGTGGAGAGTAATAAGGTAGCAGCAGGAAGATGTGGAATAAAGTGAAACAGATCGGCTTCGGAAGTATTACTAAGATTAAACTAAAATCTAATAGAAGATGTGGAAAATACCCTGGAAAAGGGGTCAGCCGTGACGTACATAGGAGAAGAAATGATGCCATTCAGCGAGATGAGAAACATGAGTGTTAGAAAGGCAGGTGGATGAGTAGAAAATGAATTCAAGATTTTATGTGAAAATTTTTTTAAAAAAGATGTGAAACAGAAGGATATTTAGCTAGTAGATGCTATATATGAGTATTTGAGCTTAATAGAGGCATTTGTGATGTGTCAGGGCTCATTATCCTTTATATGATAAAGTTATAGCCTTGAAGAGGATTACCAGTGAGATGGTTAATTCAAATACCAACCTGACAAGATCAAGGTAGTTTCAGGCAACTAAACAAAACAACAAAACCAAACTTGTTCTGGGTATGTTGGCAAGGGTGTTTTTAGAAGAAATTGGCCCTTGAATTGGGTTCTTGACACTAAGGTCATCTAACACATTGAGGGTCGGAGAAGAAAATAAAAGACAGAGGAAAAGCTAACCATTATCTTGGGACTAAGACATCCACCTTCTGCTCTTAAACAATACCAAGTCTTAGGACTTAGACTTTTGAAACTTGTGAGTGAGGTCTCAGTGACTTAGGGCATTGGGCTGAATGTTCCAGCACTGTAAAAAAATAAAGTTTGATTTTACAGTAATGAAGGGGATTATCTGACTTAAAGTTTACAATTTTTCTTTCAGAGAAGCCAAGGTAGGAGCTCAAAGTAAAAAATGAAGAGAGGCCATGGACAAGTGCTGAAGACTGGCTTTTTTCTCCTAGGCTTGCTCAGCATCCCAGGCCAACTCTTCAAGGTTGCACCTGCCTCTGTTTAGTGAGTGCTGAAATTGAAGTCCTGCACCACCACCACTTGGCTATGTAACACTCTTAATCATCCCTAAATTATTTATAGTGCCTGAGACAATATAAAAAATAAATCATTTTTATACAGCATTTATTAGAGAGTCATGGAAACAAATCTGTACGCACGTTCAGTACTGATGGTTTTTTCATAGGTATTTTAAAACTGTTGTTTGTTAAAGCTTTCAATATAAGGCTCACAAATATGGAGGGCAAAATGTGTGTCAGTATAATTTTAAATCAAGAGATAAGATGACTCTAACTTTGTTTTCCTTTTCAAGATTGCTTTGAGATTCAGTGTCATTCATAGTTTCACATGCATTTCTAAATTATTTTTATTTTCATGAAGATGTCATGGGAATTTCAGCAGGGATTTCATTGCATGTATATAATGTGTTGGATAGTACTACACTTAACATTCTGCTTTTTCCATTTGTGGTGGTTCCATATGAGATATCCCATATAAGTCTAAGGCATTGAAAACTTGGATCATATTTAATGACTGTCTTGGGAGGATTATGAGGTATGGCCTTGTGGGAAGAAGTGTGTCACTGGAGTGGGCTAAAGGTTTTAAAAACCTCTGGCCATCCCTAGAATGTTCTCTTAGCTTCCTGTCTGTGGGTTGGGATATGAAATCTCAGATAAAACCTCCAGCTCCATGCTTCCTGCCATGAAAGTGATAGATTCCTACCCTTTCGTAAAGCAATGTGGGAGGTATGAGAGCAGAATGTTTTTCAACCAAGACTTTGCTGAGGAACCATCCCCATCCACACTTCAACTGTAATCTTATGAGAACTTAAATTGATGCAGTCTAACCATGCTCAGACTCCATAGAAACTTATATAAGAAATGTGGCTAAGTCTATGGCACATTTTTATTTACTATTATAAAAGTAGCACAGCTTCTAAGAAACTTACCATTTAAAACAGACAAGAAAACTCATAGTTATTCAAACAAGAAAATCTCCAAGCATATGTTTCTATTGGCTTTTTAAATTTTGTTGGGGAAAAATAGAAAGAAAAATTGCATTTTTACCAGATACAGAATGTAGATATAAAAATTGTATTAATTTAAGAACTATATCTTAATGGATAATTTAAGTGATTTTTATAAAGATCCTTATTTCCCAATTTCTATTCAACCTAATCATAGAACTCACCCTCTATCATTGTAGATAGATAGTACTAATACTAATAGTCTAGTTTATGGACATATGCAAATATTCTTCAGAAAAATAACAGTTTAAACTATTGCCAAACATGTTTACATTCAGAAAATAAAAGCCTATATTAAGCATGGGGAGAAGTGTGAAAACCCTGCCAGTTGGGCTAGCATCATCTGGTGTGGGAGGTCTGTCAGTGTGCTGCTTTTATTGGTTAATGATTGAAGAAACTGGCTTGGCCTATAGCAAGGTAGAGCTTAGTTAGGCAGGGGAAACTAAATTGAATCCTGGGAGAAAGATGATAGAGATAGAGAGAAGCCATGGAGTCGCCGCCAGAGACAGACATGCTGAAACCTTGCTGGTAGACCACGAGCCTCATGGTAAAATATAAAATAATGAAGATGGGTTAATTCTAGATGTCAGAGCTAGCTAGTAATATGCTTAAGGAATTGGCCAAGCAGTGATTTAATTAATACAGTTTCTTTGTGGTTATTTTGGGAGTCTGAGCAGCCAGAAAATGAACAAGCGGCTCTTCCAATACTCATCCTTTTAAACTCTGCCCTTACTTCAGTAAAGCTCCACTATCACACACACTCTTGCTGCTTCTGACACTTCAGTGCTGAATAACCCTATCTAGGCCTGCCCTGAAAACAGTGAAGTTTTCGGTGAACGTCTCACAGAGTCAAGCTCATTGCTACATCTATAAACCCTAAGAGGGAATTGGTACTCAGAAAAGAAAAGGTAACTTTAGGAAGACAATTCCATATAACTTAAAATGTTCTGTAACTCTGTGTGGTTTTTACTACTTACACAGGCACATATTTGAATTTAATGTTATCTGCTTTCTCTCTGCAACCTTTTTAGCTTTCAACGATTTGAGGTGACTTTCAATCTTCACTATCAACTTACACAAAGGGAACAAGTCTACTACAAGCAGAGCATGAGAAGTCCTTTCTCCGCCTTGCCTGCATCTATTGAAAACTGGTATCGTTGATATTAGTTGGAAACTTGATACTGGATAGGTCTCTGATTTGTATGAATCTGACCTGACAATCCTTAAGTTGGAGAAAAGTCAGTCTGTCTGGAGGTGCTGTGTATGCCCTGTAGAAAAGATATTAATAGAGATAAGAAAGTAGAAGGCATCAGTATGCTCGCTCTAAAGCACATCTCATTTGACACGTCAGTTCACATGCATCTAAAAGAACAATAATAGATGATAAAACTGAAAAACAAAGTTGCGGGCTTTAACTCCAGACTTAGTCCTTGTTTTAGTTATTATTTGTTTATTCTGAAGAGACACCATAACTAAGGAAACATCTAAAAGAAATCATTTGACTGGGGGCTTGCTGACATTTTTCACAGGGTGAGTCCATGATCTAATATAGGATGAAATGCATGGCGTCAGGCAGGCAGTTATAGTACTGGACCAGTAGCTAAGAGTTTACATCTTTGTTTCCAGGAAGAAGGCAGAGAGAGACAGAGAGAGACAGAGAGAGAGAGAGAGAGAGAGAGAGAGAGAGAGAGAGAGAGAGAGAGAGCGCTTGCGTGTGGACCTGGCTTATGAAACTGCAAAGCTAACCTCCAGTGACACCTCTGCTCCAACACGGCTGTATCACCTAATCTTTCCAAAATAGTCTTACCCACTATGGACCAACCAGTCTAACCCAGGAGCCTATTGGGGCCATTCTCATTCAAACCACTACAGACCTTATACATAAATCTGTTTTTGTTTTGTTTTGGTTTTTTGGTTTTTCGAGACAGGGTTTCTCTGTGTAGCTTTGGAGCCTGTCCAATAAGTAGCTCTGTAGACCAGGCTGTCCTTGACCTCCCCAGACCCGTCTGCCTCTGCCTCCCAAGTGCTTGGATTAAAGGCGTGTGTCACCACTGCTTGGTTTTTATAATTAAATCTTAATGTTATAAGCAAGGATTAAAGAATATTTATGAAGATAATTATGGCATTACAGTGGAGCCTTGGGTATATTGCCCCAACAGCTTTGCCCAGGTAGCTTGGGAGCACAAAGAACTTCACATATTGAAGCAAGAAACAGTTTACACAAGATTCTGAAACAATATCTATGCCCTCGTGTAGATCTGCTGTTCTAGTTCAAGGTTCTTGGCAAGGTTCATCGTTCTGCTACTTTTTGCTCGTTTTTGCTCTACTATTTGAGAAATGTTTTAAAGTCATCCTGATCACAGTTTCTAAACACATGTTCAGAATAAGCTAAACAGCTACATCGTAAGTGAATATTACTAAAATTTTCAGAGTTCTTGCTCTATTTATGTTTAGGATTGTTAAACTAATAACAATTTATCCCTTGTGTGAACTAACAATGAGTTAGAAGAAATTTTAAGTGTAAATATGTGTTCATGCTAAAGTAAAGGCAAACGTCTGTGTATCCCTTCGAATGTGTGAGTTAGGTTACTCTGCTGACTTCGTCACAGCAAGATTCCTGCAAGTTAATTATATTCCTTGAACAAACTCACACTTTGCTAAACTGTTCCTGTCGTATAACAAAAGCCGTATTTTCTAAATTCTGATCATTAGTTCATATACCTCTACCCCTCACATAATGGTCTTTCCTCCTACAATTCCTCCACTTCTTTAATGCCTTCTAAGCTGGTATACACCTCATCACATATTTACTTTATTAAACTCTTGCCGCATAATTCTTAAAAGTCATTATTTTTTTCTTGATCTCTATTATACAACAAAACTCAACATCCATTACTATGCTCATATTTTGAGCATTAGTTTGGTTCAGCAAAGCAACACCATCTTTCATGGCTGAAATAAATGAGCTATTTTGAATCTCTTTAGTTTTACAACTCTATTTGTAGTCAATTTTGATTTTTTTTAAAATTTTTTACCTATACCTGTAATTTACCCAGAATACATTTATACTTAGCTTTATACATTCATGTTTTAAATAAATAAATAATAATTAACAATGGTAGCAATTTTATTCAACATTAACAACGTTTTAAAAAAAACTTACACTTTCAAAATAAGGCAATGTTTTATTCAAGTTTGTGAGACACCGGTCTAGTATATTGCTTCCAATATAGCTTCCAAAATATCACTTAAAAGCACCATAAAAGTTGTCAGTGTGTGAAATGAACCACTGATGGCTAATGCATATCAAATATTAAGAACTTCATAAAGTCTCTTATAACTCCAGAAGTCATCGTGGGGAACATTTGTCCATACTCCCATTAGCAGAGGGACACGAGAAGGTCCCTTTGAGCATGCAGTTTTTCCTAACTGTTCTTCTTGGAAATCGAGATGGTAGAACTTCAATTTAAAATGTCCAAAGAAATTGGTGATATATGTTCATGACTAGACAAACACAGCAAGTAGAAGAAAACGGGGAGACACAACTAAAGACTTTTTAAAAACATGTAAAATACCAATGGTGATACTTTGATTTTTTAGATCAACAACAGCAATGGCACATGCCTTTAATCCCAGAACTCTAGGAAGCAGAGCCTTGTGAGTTCGAGGTCAGCCTGGTCTTCAGAGGGAGTTACAGAACAGTCAGGGCTGTTACACAGAGAAATTTATCTTGACCAAAATAAAAGAAAATAAAAAGAATTTTTGATGACCCAAATTCATTAGAGGGAGCTGCTAAGGCCTTCAGGTCGTCAGATATCAGATTAGGAGCAGACTACGAACAATCCACTCAGTTTTACAAGCATACGTACACCACATGAGAACCCAGAACCACTTTTACAAACTGTGGCCAAAATAAGGAATGTGTATACTGATAGATACTAGAGAAGTTCTTAAGAATAAGAATTAGGAAGGAAGCAGACTTATAATACCTGAAGAAATTGTCTTCATGTTCGGAGAATAATCTTCAATATTATAAAACCTTGTTAGGGTATTATCTTTGAACCATCTTTAAGAGATTAGTGAATATAGCAGGAGATGGGAAACATGGTATGTTAGGACAGGAAAGCCACACTGACAAATGAACCTAGAATATCAGCAAATACACTGAACAAAATTTTATTCTATATTTACATCACAAACTAAGATAGGTCATGTGTATCTCCTTGGCACCTGTTATCCAACTGTGATTTGGAAATCTCAGATGATTTCAGCACCTTCTTAGTTCAGTATCCCCTACATTCATGGATAAGACAGAAAACATGTTCTCTACTCTGTTTTTTGCTGATCTGAGGGTTAAGAATGGGTATGTATAATGTATAAACTATTAAAACAAAACAGCAATATATTGATGAAAGTACCTCAGGTGTTATTGAGAACAGAATTGTTGATAATAGGAAGAGGCATTAAAAGTTCACTCAGTATTTCAGATAAAAGGGAATATTCCAGAATATTAGTTTTGCAAAAGTAAGACAAATCGAGAACCTCCCACATTCATCTAATAAAGTCCCAGTGCAAATGAACTGTAGGGAACAAAAGAGAAGCACTTTTAAACAAATAAAGGTTTAGATGCCTTAACAAATGAAAGAAATTGATTAAGAACAGTCAAAGGACAGAAATTCTTTATGTTGCTTCCCAATTCATACCTTGACATTTCAGTATTAAAAAAACATTAAAAGGTGAACTTAGATGTAGCACAGTAATAGACACCACTGCCTAGCACCACAATTGTACGCACACACACATACACTGCACATATAATATTTGTTTACAATAAAGCATAAGTAGTTGCATAGGAAAAGGATAGGAAAGATAGTTTTATATGTAGTGCCAGGGAGGTGACTGTGCTCAACTTCAATATGGTGTTTTTGTATTTGCCAAGATATATTCCACCCATTCTATTTGTTTTACATGCATTGAAAGAGGAAAGGTATGACCTGGTCTAAAATATTGGAATCTTTGTAAATATTTACTACTAATCTGGGTAATCAATTATGTTTTAGCGATTCATAGAAAGTATAAAGTATAGATGGACTTGAAGGCACATATAAGTTATATGTTTCTTTTGGTAAGGATAAAAACTGTTTCATTGTCAAGTTTATTTCCTGAAACACACACACACAAACCATAATTATGGACTTTCCCCCATATTGCCAGTTTGCTATAGGTTGAAAGCTACCTGAATCATGCAGGGTATCTTAGAGTCAAAATTGACTCTACAACCATAAAAAGTGATGATGAAAAGAATCTAAGAGAATCCTTTTCCTGAATTAGCTTCTAATGGAAAAAAAAGAGTGTGGTGTTGTCAGGAAAGGTGGGGAACACTAAATGTTGTCTGATAACTTCAACTTTAGTTCCCATAGTTTCAAGGATGTGTAATATCAAACTTTGGGTGTGGGATTTTCCTTGGGGAGGTGCTAGTGGTGATTAAAAAGAAACGTCTTTAGTGGAGTTTTGTCTGTTTCTCTCTTCCCCCCACCCCCTCTGTCTCTCTGTGTGTGCAAGTTTGTAGAGGGCTAGAGCAATTGCACTGAATACATTTGTAGCTCATTATAATCAGTAACAAATAAGTCTATCACTTAGTAATAATGAAAGACAAAATCATTTTATCACATAAAAATAATCCACATAGAGATAATTATGAGACCATGTCTTCACCTAGAAGCTCATTGAAAAAGGTAAGTTTTGAAATACAGAACATCTTTCATTATGTAAATAGATGTTATGACTATTTCACTTTTCCCTGTCATATTTTAAGTTCAAATTATGGAAGATGCAATGGTCAATGTCTTAGAGTTCTGTGGCTTGTGTCACAAGAAAAATGAAAAAAATCATTTATTATCAAAAGAAGAGAGAACTCACGATATGACAATGTAAAACACTTGGGAGACATGATTTCTGAAAAGAACATGACTTATGAAAGTTGGGAACTGCTGGACTGATATCCTGAAGTAGGAAAAAAAAATCTGCAGATTTCAATCTGTCAGTCCATCAAATGATGTTCTTTTTTTTTTTACAGAATGGAAAAAGGATATAAAGTACCTATGCAATTAATTATTGCTTTTAGTTAGCGTCATAATGTGGCTTCTTCTCATGCTTATAATTTTTTTGTTTTGCTTTTTGATATTCAGTTTTTCTGTATCTTTGGAGCCTGGCCTGGAACTAGCTCTTGTAGACCAGTATGGCCTCAAACTCACAGAGATCCACCTGCCTCTGTCTCTCAAGTACTGGAATTAAAGGTGTGCACCACCATCCAGCTTGTCCTTATAATTTAAATTTAACACTGCCTGCTTAAGTGTTGAATTTTTCAGATTCAAAATTCTTAACCATGTGGGAAGAAAGAAAATATCAAACTTTACTTTTCCCTTGATCAGTTGACAACATCTCTAAAAAATTACATCCATTCTAACCTTTTCCTACTCACCCAATAAAACTGTCAAAGGAGAGACTAACAGTATCTGTCTTTAATTGATAAGACATGGCTTTTGCATTTGATGTTCTAAGGCATAACATGATCAAAACTACAACAATAACCAAAAAAGACCACAAAACATACTGAGGCCAGAAAAGAAGCCACGTCTACACACCAGAAGAGTTCAGCAAAGTTGTAAGAATACATCACAAATGTATAGGAAGAGAAAGCTAAGAGTTCACGAAAACAGAGTGTTGGGTCCCAAAACAAACATGCCGAACTCCACAGGGCAAAGTGCACTCCGTCTTCAGGAGGCCTGTTGCTTTAATGCTTCTGCTTTCTGTTAAGATTCTGTATAACCGTAGGCAGACACAGAGGGAAACACAGTGCAAACTGAAAACTTTGTGTAAATATTGTGGAATAGCAAGCAAGGCACTATGCAGTTAAGTACTAAATCATGGAATTCAAAAGAGAGAACTGAACCTGTTTCATTTTCGAAAACAGGCAAATGTTTGTTCATGGGGCCCACCTGAAGCTTACATTAAATTATTACGTTTGAATATTATTTCTGGGAGGTAGGTATTATGTGCAAAACAAAATTGGTCAATATAAGTGAGCACTTACCTTTCCAGAGTCTGTTTACAATAGCAGCTATGATAGATTTGTCTAGTTTGCAATTTTTATATTTTAAATTTTTATATATTACTAGGTATATATATATATATATATATATATATATATATATATATATATATATAGAGAGAGAGAGAGAGAGAGAGAGAGAGAACCAGAAAAACCTTAAGGAACATCATTAGTGAATTTCATTTCAGAAGAGAAGAAACAATACACAGGTATGTTGATAGTATAGTTTCACCTCTGAGACACGACTTTCTCTCTGTGCATGATCAAAAGCAAACAAGTGTTCTGATATTAATATAGGCCATTTTTCTAACTCAGCCTTAAGCTATTTCAGACTGAAGATTACTATTTTCAAAGACACAGAGTCTTTAGGGAAATGTTGTGTTTTAAGCTACTCAGGGAAATCGATTCATTTAAAATATATCTACCTAGGATGCATATCTGACGCAAAATCCAAGAGAAAAGACAGACAGTATTTGTTGGAATCCAGATAAGTAAACCCATTAGAATAACATTTTGGACTAAAATATAGGACTTAGGTGATTTTTTTTATGCTTACAAGTCATACTCTTTCTTTCCCCTTTCTCCTTTCCTGCTTTACCTCCTTTCTCTTTTCCCTAAGTCAGCTTTTTCTCTAACTAGGGTTTCCTTCTTTATGAGTAAATTTGAACATGGTAGTATTATGGGTTATTATGTAATAGCTGAACATTTTACTGTAGGTAAAGAGGATTTCTGCTCACTGGTTATTTATATTGCCTGTGATACAATGTGTAATAAATACTCATTGGCAGTTTTGAAAAGAAAACAGAATGTCTAATTAGCGTGTACATAATGGCGTGGCTCCTCAAATAAAGAAATCTTGTGTTAAAAAGTAAGTCCATCTTCCCCTCTGTTCTATCACCTCTGCTTAAAGTGTGTTCCCTACCTGTAATAGTGACAGTTATAACTCAGCTAGAAATGATACCCCAGCAAAAATGAGCAGTAAGCATACAACAGAGTGACCAGAGGACTTAAGTCAGGTTCAGGTTACTCCTCAGTAAGTCACAGCTACTCAGTAAGTTCAGTATAGAGTTGAACTTGCTTTTGTGTGTGTGGCTGTGTATATATGTGTCTGCATGTGTGTAGACATGTTTGTGTGCATGTTTGTTTCTCTGTGAGTGCACAAACACATTTGTGTGTGTGTTTCTGTATATGTATATACACGTTTATTCATGCGTGTATACACGTTTGAGTGCATTTTTGTTTCTTTGTGTGTGCACATACACATTTGTGTGTGCACATACACATTTGTATGTGTGTATTTCTGTGTGTGTTGCTGTACATACCTAAGCACATAGATAGAAGACAGAGGAGGGGCTGAGTGTCCTCCTATGACATTCTCTCTCTAATCTTTCTAAGGACATTCTCCCATGAGCCCAGAACTCACTCTTTCTTAGCTATGTTGGAAACCAGAAAGCCTCAGGAACCCTGCTACCTCAGTCTGCCCCAGAACTGGGGTTACAGGCCTTTACTAGACGTCCAGCTTATAACAAGGATGCTGGGATCCAAATTTCAGTCCATGATGTTGCGCAGTAAACATTCATGGGCACCAAGTCATCTCTTGGGCCCCAACTTTAAATTCTGACCACATTAAGATAAATTTTGTTAAAGAAATCCTTACAAATGTATACCACACTAACAAATAAATGTCACCTTCAGAAGTCTCTTTTCAGAACTTGAGCACGTGCATAATTGTATGCTTTACAATACTGTATCCAAACCAGAAGCAGAGATTGCTGTATCCTGTGTCTCATGCTAGCATATTATACTTATTTGTTACAAAGGATGTGTTATATTCTGTTGTTTCTTGATTTATAGTTTAAAATCATACTGTTTAGAAATGTTGATCTCTGAACTTTGCTGCACATATGCTTTATAAATTATATACTGATTCGTTTTTCCATGTTTTAATTTTGGCTAACATTATTTTTTAGAATTGCTATTTGTAAACATTTTTTAAGGCCTTTAAAACCTTTTTTATTTATTCGATGACAATTTCATACATGTCTATAAGATATTTTGATAATATCTGCCACTCATCACCACCTTCTATTCTTCTTCCCTCCCTCGGAAATGCCTCTCCTCAAAAGTTTCCTTCTTCCTTTCTGGCGAGTCTTGGCGATGAGCTAGAGCCTCCCGCATCGGCGTTGCTGGGAAGTTGTTCACGAAAGCGCAGGCGTTGCACCAGTGGCTACACCGCTGAAGTTTTTTGACTTCACCTCCTCCAGCAGGCAACCGTTGCCAATAGTGCCTCGGCCACAAATAAGATTTTTCATGACTTTGGATGAAATAAATTCATGGAATTTGTTTCTAACCCTTTTATAACTGCAAAAAAATAAATGCGAATACCACCTTTTCCGCAATTTCATCAGAATCACAAATTATCATTTTAATGTTTTGGTTATTTTAAGAGATATAAAATGAATCCTTATTGGTGGAATCTGCAAGATTTGGATTCTTTAAAGTTTAATATTCTCTCTGTAAATTTCATCTTCTTATCGTTTTTTCTATATGCGATCATCATAGCACTGTATGTATTCAAATGAACTTTTTATAGATTGCGACTATTAATTCTGTTCTACCTAAAAACTAGTTATTTTTTCTAGCTCTAACTCTACCTTACTATGCATATGTCCAAGAGCACGGGTACGATTAGCCTCTTGTATGTAAGTATTTTTGCCTTCTAAATTATGTCTCAGACTGTAAGAGCACTTGTTGCCTTTTCAGAGGACCTGGATTCAATTCCAAACACCCACACAATAGCTCAGAACCATCTGTAACTACTGTCGCGGGGGATCTGACACTCTCCTCAGGCTTCCACAGGCACTAGGCACCCACATGGTACAGACGGACATACAGGCAAACACTCGTACGCGCGCACGCGCGCGCGCGCGCGCGCGCACACACACACACACACACACACACACACACGCACACATTATTATTATTATGAGTGAAATAGTTAAACAGTTTATATCATTGGAGAGAGGAGGGTTTGTAGCTAGTAAACAAGTTTTACTAAAGTGACAGCATTCTGGTAACTGGGGTTAGCTATTACTGTAACATTCGTATAGGATTCTTCAAGATTGAGAGGCTGTTTGGAGTCAGTTAAAGACGATATGCTCCATATGTGGGCAAAGAACTTTCTGCAGCATTTCTCATCCCTTAAGAGTTATTGGGAAAGACCATATTATATGTTCTATATGTATCCCCACAACTGTCCTAGGGAAGAAAGTTGGGGGCTCTTTCAGTCTCTGGGAAGAGCCGTACACCAGCACTTCCATGGGAAAAACCAGGATGAACATAAGTGGCTACCCTATCGAAAATAAGTGAGACCATTCCCTTTCTGACCTCCCTAGTCTTGGGATGCGCAGAACCCAGGTTGACTTCTCAAGAATCAGATCACCTTTGAACAACGTGAGGAAAGGAAGACACAGACTATGTGCGAGTCTGTAAGACTTTGGGGCAGGGGCTTTCGGTGCCTATGGTTGAAGGACAGGAGCTCGCAGAGCCCTTCTTGTGAAAATCAAGAAAACTGGTCTGGCATCTGAGCTGCATGCCCTAACCGGCTCCCAGAAACATCATTGCTGGTAGGGGAAGCTAACAAACGTTTCCCGGTAGTTTTTCTGCTGTGCCAAGAATGTTAGACCTGCAGGCAGTGAAGGAGGAGCACAGCTGAAAAGTGTACTAACACATGTAGTTTGTAGGTGAAGACAAATTGTTTGGGAGAGTATAAAGGCCTTCGAGGCACTTAAAACATCCATGAACACCTACAACAACAGCCTGAATTGTTTCATCCAGAAACGCCTGCGTCCATCCACTCTTTTCTAGTTGCTTAGCTCACAAAGGATCGGTTTCATTACACCTTCCTGCCAAATATCTCCCTGCGTTCTATTTATGAAAGCTTTGTCAAAATGAAGAAATGATGAATCCGGGAAAAAGTCCAGGAGCTTATTAAAGGTTGAAGTATTTCCAACTCTTAACCACTACTAAATTGCTTCTACTTCTCGCAACAGAGAAGTGCGCTGTTTCTTAATTCTCAGAGGTCATCTGGTAAAGTGATCACTGTTCTGCAAGTATGTTGTCAGAATCAAAGGCCTTAACACTTCCCTCTTATGATGCCCGTGGTAAGTAAGAGAAAGCTAAAGTTCTTTGTCAAGAAAGATAACTGAACACACAAGTGTCTTAAATGCTAAGACTAATATTCTATTACTTTCTGGGTGTGGAACTCCGTACCTTGAGTTTGAGCACTCAGAAGGCGGAGACAGAAGGATTGTGAATTCAAGGACAGCCTGAGTTAAGGAGCCAAACAAAATGTTTTCTTGCTCAAGATTAACTCTTTTTAGGCATTCTGGACTTCCTGAATTCAGAGACTGGTTTTTTGCAAATTTCCTTATTGAAAGGTAAAAAAGTCCCTAAACGAGGCTTAACTTAAAGTGTCAATTATGTACATCTTCATTATAACTTTTTATTTTATTACATAACATTTCTGACAGCTACTTATAAAATAGTTCTGAAAGGAGAGGTGATGGCTCTAGAGAACTTCCCAGGAATCCACAAGGATGACCCCAGCTAAGATCCTAAGCAATAGAGGAGAGAGGGGGGCCTGATCTTGTCTTGCTCTTTAGTAAGACTGATGAATATCTTAAATATCACCATAGAACCTTCATCCAGCAACTGAGGCAAAGGGCCACATCGGAGCACTGGTCTGAGCTCCCAAAGTCCGTGAGAATATGAGCAAAGAGGTCAAGACCGTGATGGGTTCACCCACTGAAATAGTCTACCTGAGCTAATGGGAGCTCACCAACTCTATCCAGAATGGGAAGGAGCAAGCATAGGTTCAAACTAGTCCCTCTAATTGTGGTCGACAGTTGTATGGCTGGGGCAGACTGAGGTGCCACTGGCAGTGGCACGAGGATTTATCCCTACTGCATGTACTGGCTTTTTGAGAAACTATTCTCAGCCTAGGTAAAGTAGGGAGGGCCTTGGATATTTCCCAAAGCAATGTGCTTTCTTACTTTCTGAGGATTGCATGGGGGTTGGGTAAGAGGGTATGTGGAGGAAATGGAAGGGAGGGAGGGAGTGGGAACTTGGATTGCTATGTGTAAGAAAAAAAAAGATAGTTTGTTTTCTTTTTGTAAAAAAAAAATAATTAAAAAAAGAAAGGAGAGTAGAAATTGTCCCAGTCATGTGATGTCTCTAAGCTCAGGGCCACGTGAAGGTCATGACTTTCTCACCCTCTAAGCTGTGAACATAGGATAGAAAGCTATCAAGAATATCCAAGCATTTGTTAAACTTCTTTTTAAATTATTGATTTCTATTTGTTTTGTTCATGATGTTTGTGTGTACAGGTGTCCATGGAGGTCAGGGGCATCGGAGCACTGGGAACTGAGTTTTTAGACATTTGTGAGCTGCTGGCTGTGGGTGCTGGGACCCGAACTTGGGACCTCTACAAAAGCAGTATGTGATCCCCACCACCAGTCAATTTCCCAACCCTGTTAAGCTTATGAAAACTATAAATTCTGATCTCATTCCATCATGAATAAAAGTTCTACCCTATAGAAGCATTCTCTGTTAAAATTTATTTTTAAAAGGGTGTAGTCACAGGAGCCCAACTCCGATTTTATGACCCCCTGATTAAATTACGTCTCTCCTTAGCCCCGGGAGCACACACAGTGAGTTGCCTTCCCAGTGCCGTCCCTCACTTTTGCTTTGTCAATAGGACTCTGGCTTTTTTGGAGAGGCAGCAATCTGTCCAGCTAAAAATACTTGCTTTCCCAGACTCCCTTGCATCCTAATCAGGTGGCACAGTCCTGCTCTATGAGATGCAAGCAGACATCTGCTAGGATTGATGGGAAAGCTGTCGCTTTCCAGATATAGTCACCCTCCATCCCGGCCTCCCTCCTCACCCCTTCATCTTTTCTTTATGTCTGTGGAAGTATTAGCATAAGACATGGCGGGCAAGCATCTTTCTTGGAATTATAAGATGCCAAGAGTAAGGGCAAAAGCCTACTGACTGTGTGGAAGAACAGAAACATGGAAAACATTTAGGCTTTGGGTGGCAAGACTGAACCGTACATCTACCCTATACTACCTACTCCCAAACTTCATAGTGTTGGAGAGAAAGCCCTGCCTGTGGCAGCGTTGTGTTATTAGCAGCAGAACACTTCTTTAACAGATCCTATTTGGACCCCATGGAAGTATCAAAACAGAAAAGACCTTATAATGCCTTTTACTAAAACTTATTTTGAGTTTTAGCCCATGTATCTTTATGCAGGGAGATACAAAGGAATAACCCTGCTGCGGTGAAATGCAAATGCACCAATTGTTCAGAACGGTGCGTGTCAGAAAAGTAGTTGTCAAAGCCTACGTTCTAGCCACCAAACATACAAAATCGATCCATTATAGGTTATGCCTAGTTTCTAAAGAAAAATGATAAAGCTCTTTCCTAAAAGAGAATAGGTATGTTTATTGATTACAGTGCTGTTGAATGAATGTTGTGTTTTAGTTGGTGAACCCGATACAACCTTGCATTCAAAGCATCTCTTCTATATAAATTCAAGAATATGGTTTCTCCTTGATGAAATGCCTTAAACAATATGTCCAGAAAGCTCCCAGTGGAGCAATGCAGTCAACATGCAGACAATAAAATCAATGCTTCTAGAGGACACATAAGGGGTGCACACCTAGCCCTCCCTTCTCTGCCCACCGCCGCATTAAGACCGTCACATCCTTTCTTTATGGCTGTTCTCCACTTGCACTCCTTCTAATAATCTAGCAATGGTAATATTTTCTAAAATAGAGTTTTTAAAGTAGAAATAATGAGTCTGTGGAAACAACCTCAGAAGTAGAGTGCCTTGCTAGTGTGCACAGGGCCCAGAGTTCAATCAATAGTGCTGCAAAGGTAGAAATTAAAAAAAGTGAAAGATATCACTAAAAGCATACTGATATTGAAATGTGGAGTTCCAAGAATGAGAGTGGGAATATTACACACACACACACACACACACACACACACACATTTTCACGAGCAAAGTCTTTGGGAAATCTAGGGCCTTACTGCTTTTCCTTTGGATTGATTTAATCTTGCTATTTTTCTGAATAACTAGTGGAGATTAATAGGAGACAGACCTTTCTGATGAAGTATATTCATGCCCATGTGGCTGTTTGGAAAGTATTCTGAGCCACAACACGCTTGCAAGAGTTTAACTACCTAGTTTCCCACCTTCATGACAGCTTGCATTATCCTCCAAACTATCAATGCTGCCAAGGGCTCTTCACAGGTAAAAAGTTCTCAGACATGTTTTTGAGACACACATACTTTATGCATTTTCTTTTATATATGTGAACATACTATCCTTAGGTTGGTCCTGAAGAGACCCTTGACTCCATAATGGACAGCCTCTTCCAGAAAGAGCTGACTTGGGAAGGAGTGTGGTGTTCAAGAATCCTTATGTAAATTATATGGAACCAGAGTGGAACCCAGGCACGCAGTAAGTCATTCATGAGTAAATCTTAATATGTACAAGGCTGGATGCACTGTTTTTCTATGTATTCAGCTCCCTGCTGTGATTTAGAGCTAATAGGATACACATGTTATTTGTTTGTCTTTATATAGACAACATGCTTATAATATATTGCATTGCTATAGGAACATGTTAAGGAGCCACTGAATTAATGTTCCCGTTTGGTGGCACCAGCTTGTTCCATCCAAATACAAAATGTCATTGGTGCAAGAATTGTACTTCTTCATAAAAAATAAATGTGAATGTGTGCACACACATGTGCAGGCCTATGAGATGTTTTAGATTAGATAATTAATCTCGTTCACATACCATGTACACAAATATGGCATTTATGATCACATACATATTTGTACCAGTTTATCCTTAGAGTGGCCCTCACACTTCATAGTATATACTATCTATTAAGAAAGTTCCTTTAGAGACAAAACAAGTAGAAGCCGTCAAAAACTTGAGATCTGGAAAGGTAACTTTCTATGAAGTAATGGTGATGAGAATGTACAAACCTGAGGACAAAGTTAAGGCAAAAACAGAGAAACATGAATGAGATTAAATATTTGTTCTAACATATTTGTCTAATAAAGTATGACCAACTGAAAATGAAATTTCTTACAATATTGCTCTTGTTGACACCAAATCTTAACATCTTAATCTGGTCCCAATGTTCTATTCAAATAAGACAACCCTAGTTTCTGTGACTAAAGAAAGCGTGTGGTCTAGTAGCCTAAAAGGGAAAAGTATACATCCTGCATGATTTGACAAGAAAGATAATTCAAAACCTGTGTCCATCCTACACACTAGCTTGGGGACTTAAGCATTATTTGAATAATGATGTTCTAACTTCAAAACAAGTATAAAACATAAAATGTTAATTTTATTGGTGATGGAATTAAAACAGAATACTATATCCTTCAGAGGATTTTTGAGGAGTCTAAAGGTAGATAATGTCTTAGAGAAGTGCATGCCCCCATACCTGAACCTTCACATAGAGATTCAATTTTACTAGGTATTTTTTAAATTTCTTATTATTTTTAAAATTATAGGTATGTATAGGAAGATGTATAAAGAATATAAGAACAATTTTCAAAGGGAAAATATAAAATGAGGAGATAATGAAATCCTGCAGTTAAAATAATTCAATTGCCCAGTAGCTTCATTCTGCTCACATAGTCACATAAAAGAACATAACTACATAAAAGGATATAAAAGAAAATGTTGGACAAGTCTGTAATCCCAGCAAAAAAAAAAAAAAGCTATAGCGAGAAGAAATATAAGTTTGAAGATGGCCTGGACTATATAGCAAAATCCTATTGAAAAACAATCTAATTTTTCCTTTTGGCAATGTTTAGTCAAAATATATATATATGTCTATACGTGTTTTCCCCCACTCTGAACACTAGTAAATATCCACATGCATATGTATACCTTCACAGTGAGCCTGAATGTGATAAATGGTACATGCATCAATGATACTATGACATGAGTACTAAAGACTTTAATGTGGTTACAAATAATGCATACAAACAGGAAAGCTAAAACTTGTGTTCCTTTCTTACCTAGTGTGATGGTTTGAATGCCAATATCCCCATAGGGAGTGGCACTATTGGGAGGCGTGGCTTTGCTGGAGAAGGTGACCTTGAAGAAGGAAGTGGGTCACTGGGTGTGGGCTTTGGGAGGTTGAGAACCACTGCTCTAGAGGATGTACATTTGTGCAGTGTCACTGGTGTTAAGCCAACTCATACTCTTTCAAGCACCCCAATTATTGATGGACCTTATATATGGACCAATGTTCAGGCTAAGGAAGCATGCAGTATTATCAACTGGGCTGATGGACTTAGTGTAAGTAAATCAAACTTACTAATAGACATTTTAGTTTGGGTCACAGATTAAAATACTGAGCACTGAGTATTTTTTCAGTTCTCTTTGTTTACTTTTACCTTCTTCACTCTGGATCAACTTATCTGAATAAGCTCGGAGATAATTTTAGATAATATCCAAAATTGACACATACAAATATGTATTCTTCAAATAACATTGCATAGAAATATTAAAATACATAAATATATCAGATAAATAAAAGAAATTATAATGACAAACTTTTACCACTTAGAAAAAATAGATTAAATATAAAATTAATGAAAAAGTCCCAAAATGTTTCCACTTATGAAAACTGTGTGTCAATTGACAATAGGAATATCTTCAAATGTTGGCCAAAAAACATTATCAAAGCCAAGTTTTAATTGTGATATTAAAATCTACCTTATGCATGGACTTCAAATTTTTATAGATTATTGATCTTAGTTTTTTAAATATCTTCACAAAGTATTTCTTCTCTTGAGAAGTCCCCTCAAATTTAAATATATATTTTTCCACCCAGGAGTTTGGAATTGGAAGAGCAACTCGAAACAAAGCCATTGGTGTTTCCTCGTCTTCATCTCACTTCTCCTAGATAGGCCTGGCAGTACCTGCCTCAAGTCGGTGGGAGCCAAAGATTCTGTTAAATGCTGCAAACTCCACTTCTCCAGAAGTAGGGGCTTCTAGCGCCATTTCCTAACTTGTAAAGATTTCACTCAGAATGCCACGTGAGTTGAGGTGGGGATTGCCTCTTGTTCCTTTATTCGTTTCCACTTTTTACACCCTCAGAGTAAAGAGAGTTTTTTTTTTTTCTCCCCTTTGAGGTTAAGTAAGGCTAGATAGATTAAAAACTTGGCACTTTTCAATATGTTAATAGCCCTTTCTAGAAAGTTCATTCTCAAGTGGTGTTAATGGTAATGTCGATGCTGATGGCAAAATACAAGCTATTTTAAAGGCAGCTTCTGTGGGTCTGTGATTTTTCTGATCTTCAAGTTTCATGGACCTGAGAAATAACAGAAGATAAAAGATTAGGAAATTTTCAGTTTTCAACTTTATATACTCCTTTCATTATTCTGCACATAAGGTAATCTTAATAAATAATTACTGTTTTATTACCTTTGTGCCATGAAAATGCAACTTGACACCAAAGTTGAAGAAAATCATTAAAGAAAAATTAACACTCTACTAAATCACATAAATTTGGATTAATAAAATACTCACTACAGATTTTTATTTTTATTTTTTTTGTATTTGCAAGCTAATGGGAACATCATTCCTGGCTCGCGCCAGCTGATATTACTCATGTTGTAAGTACATTCACAATGATAGAGTCAACCTGTTCAGTTTTTAATGGTCTAGTACTGCTTTCTTTTTGTATTCAGTACTGTGTTTGTGTATTGGGGCCTAGAAAGTATTTGATTACAGACATCACTGATATTTCATGTCTCAGAAATAGAGAGAGTAGCATTTTAGTGGACTTCACTAATCACTTACGTGTTGACTTTATTCTCAGGATGAGAATACTAAGTTCCAAAGGACCTGATTTCTAATAATCACACAGGTTTGGGCTTGCGTCTCCCTGCACCCAATGAGCAAACTGTTAAGTTTATGTTCAACACTTCTGTATGTAAATATTATCAAAAGCATTTACAAACTATTGTAAGTGATACATATTCTGTTGTAGGAGTCCCTTTACACAAATTGGGAAAATAATTTTCAATATGCAACTAGTTTAAGCTTACATAGCTTCAGAAGGATGGGAATGGCAATATAATGAGATATTCTCCAAATTGATGGTTATTTTGTATTTCCATACAGTCAGCTTCAGGATTTCACTGAGTGACTACCATGAGTTCAACATACTGCTAAGCACTACAGTGGAAACAGAAATAGCATAAGCCATAGTATCTTGTGCCTTGTGAATTGTGAATACATTGTAGTTGCTAAAGATATCAAAAACAATATTCACTGGTAGGATTTACCTACTTATTATTGCATATCTGCAATTGACAATTATCCTCTATATACCTTCTACCTCATGCACACTCTCAGTCCAAAGAAATTAGTCACTTAATGTTTTCCACTAAATGCATTCAGCCTTTTTTTAAAAAAATTAATCTTCATTTATTTAAAACACATATTCTTTCAGTTAAAAGACTTCATTTTCTTCTTTCCTTTATGTGGAGGATTGACTTTTTGAGACAAGATTTTACTATGTAGGCATCGGTAGCATTGAAATCGCTCCTGTAGACCAGTTTTGTCTACAACTCACAGAAATCCACTTGCAATGACATAATTTCAACTACATGCTACTTGCCAGACAAGGGAGCTGAACAATTAATTAGCGCTAAGATGGTGACCATGAGAGGTGACTCGGTGGTAGGTTAGCAGTGGTGTGTGCTTAAAACTGAGCATATCTGGAGATAGGACACCTGAACCCATTCACTCAATTTGGTCTGACTATTTGTCCATTTTGAGACAAGGTCACATTGTATAATACTGGCTGACCTAGAAGTATCTATCTAGACTATGCTGGCCTCAAACTCATAGAGATCTACTTGTCTCTGCTACCCAAGTGCTGGGATTAAAGACATGCACCACCATGCCCAGCATCCATTCACTCAACTTTTAAGAAGAACATGAGTAGACATTAGTTTTCAACTTTTAAATCACTTATGCACAGTTTTTATAATTTATAATACTTCAGAGCTTTGATATCAGAAATAGTTTGTTAAATAATTAAGTTCATTTAAATAATATTTGATTTCCTATTTCATTATACAAATATATCTGCCAATCAAAGAGATGTCTGGGTATCTCGAGCAACTCATCAGTAATCTTATTGACCCGGAAGGATGCTAAGCAACAGTTTAGTAACCTAGGTCCTCTGGAAGAATAGCTCTTAATCACTGAGCCAAGTGACTATCCATACAAATATTAATACAATGAAAATAGACACTGCTTATTTCTGATGTTATGAAATATTTTTTCTTACAAAGGCAGACTACCTCTGTGTGTGCCGTTTCACCTTCTGGAGTCTGAGTTACCTGTGATCCAAAAATATGAAGTAGACAACTCCAGAAATATATTTACTCCACGATTGTGAGATTTAACACTTTATTTAGTTAAGTCATTTAGGAAGGTGAACAAATCAAAAGAGCAGTAACCTCATCTTACAAATGACATTAGATATCATTATAGCTGGAAAGACCTAGAGGCTCCACCAAAATCATCTGATAACTAATAAACAAATCCAGCAAAGTATGCTCCAAAACCAATATTACTGAGTTTCTACACACTCACCGCAAATAAATCTAAAGGAAATTAAATCTACATATCCTATTTACAATAGCATCAAAGAAAAATAGCCTATCCTATGGATTTGAAAACAATATAATTAATGACATTATTCCAAATTATTTATAGATTCTCTGAAATTCCCATAAAAATAATAGAATATTTTTTAGAAATGGGACAGCAGGGCCAGGAGAGGCTCAGTGGGCAAGGCAAGTCCACATGCTACCCAAGTCTGGGGACCTGAGTTCACTCCTTGTGACTCATGAAAAGGTAGGAAAGGATTATCAACTGCACAACGTTTTCTTCAGACCTCTCTCTCTCTCTCTCTCTCTCTCTCTCTCTCTCTCTCTCTCTCTCTCTCTCACACACACACACACACACACACACACACACACAGAGGAAGCAAAGAGAAGAGTGAGGTGAGGCTGCATGCTCCAGAATGGGAGGAGGAACTGAATTCACAGAGCAAGTGATTGACATTCACATCCAGAACACATAGCAACTCATACAATTCAACAGAAAAGCAACAAAGAATCTGAATTTGAAATGGGCTAAGAGCCTGAATTGCTATTCTCCAAGGACATATAAATATGGCTGCCGGTATATGAGAAAATGCTTAATATTACCATTCCTGAAGGAAATGCAAGATAGTCAACAGTTATTGATTACTCTATGATCTAGTCTTCCTTTTCTGAGCAGGTATCCAATAATATAGAAACCAGTGTCTGGAAGACTTATTTAAATTCTCAAATTTACTACTACATTATAAATGCTCATCAAAAGATGGTCAGAGAAAAATGCAATGAATGTGCACCCTAGAACACAGTTCAGGGTCAAAAATGAGGAAATCCTGTCATGTGATCCAATACGGAAGTGCTTGGGAGACATTGTGCTAAGTGAATTAAAGCAGTCACAAAACATATGCATCATGATTACACTTACATGGGGTATCTAGAGCCAATCAAAGTTACAGCAGAAAGTAGGACAGAGGCTAAGAGGAGTCAGCAAACATAAAGCTTAAGTCTGACAGGACAAGAGTTCTAGAACTCTGATGTACATCATAGTGCTTATATATGTAGTGCTGCACCATACATCTTAAAAGTTTAGAAGGCAAACCTCATATACTATTGCTGTTTTAGACAGGGTTTCACCATGTATCTCTCCCTAGTTGACCTGAAATTCACTATGTAGAGCTATCCTCAAACTCACATAAATTTGTCTGCCTCTGCGTCCTATATGCTAGAATTAAAGATGTGTTCCCCGATCCCCAGTTGCAAAATAATTCTTTCAAAAATTTTTAGCATAACAAAATAGGAATAAATAATGTTTGGGAATTATAATTATTTGTCAGATTGATGATCCATATAGCTTCTTATCTCTCTCTCTCTCTCTCGATGTATCTATCTATCTGTCTATCTATCTATCTATCTATCTATCTATCTATCAGATATCAGATATCTGTCTGCCTGTCTATCTGGGTGTGTGTGTACACATGTGTGCTATATGAAGGTGCATAGGCGTATGGATGCTACTTGTACAAGCAGGCACGTTTGGAGGCCACAGGTCAACATCAAGTATCTTTCTCTATCACTTTAATACTTAATTGGTTTTGAGGCAAAGTCTTTCACTGGACATAAAGTTAGTCATTTGCGCTAGACTGGCTGCCCAGTGAGCCTTCCATCTTCCATATCTACCAATCTCAACATTTTCTACTGATGAGATTACAAGCAAAGGCCTGTTTGCCTGAATTTTACCTGTGTGCTCGGGAATCAAAACTTACATCCTTATGCCTGTACAGCAAGTATTCTACCTACAGCCCTAATACTTTAAATCTACATATGCTTTTCATACATTCATCAGCCGTCACCAGTCTACCCATTTATTCGGCACAATCATTTGTTTACCGGCATTTGTCAACAATCTATTGTGAACTAAACAGTACATTAGACAAACAGGGACAACACCAGGACCTTGGATTTGCATAGCACTTCACACTTGTTTGATGGTACTTGCAGAGATCACTTCTGTATTAAAGAGTCTCCTTCAGAACACTATAAGTTCCAAATAAATTTAATCAAATGCCAAAACCATGATACTGATGGTTTGTAGAACTAAGGATAAGCATTTACTCAAAACTGACTCAGTAAAATGGGTGTGCAGGATGAGAAACCTCTAAGCAGAGACTTCTTCTTCCATATGGGAATGGGAAGAATAGATTTAGGAAGTTGATGAAGTCCCAACAGTACAACAGAAAGGACAAGCAATGTGGGCAATGGGGAAAGAGCCCATGAGAGCTGCCCCCTCCTCCACAAGCTCTTTCACTAGCGTAGCCATATATTTCCCATATTTATAAATCTCTATCTCCTCTAAATAAGGACAGATCAAAAAACTCCCCCATTCAATTATGTCTGTAAAACCCCCAAGGTTAGGAAAAGGGGCAAACACTATGCCTCTTCAATTTAGGGCTGGAAGTTTGATATATCTGTGTGTACCTTCATTCACCAAGGTTTGATTTTTATAGTTATTTTCTACATTTGAGGGTACGGTCATGTATGTCAGGTTTTATTTCCCAGAAAATAAAATACACAATAGGTAAAAGGAGAAACATGCCCCCACAACCCAAAGAAAGAAAATGATCCAAGTAAGTACAAAGCAGTAAGAATTCCAGCCTCAGTAGCCCTTTCATTCCACGGCCTCCTAAGTCTGGCCACACATCAGAAGCCTTGATTTCAGGTGGATTTCTGACAAGAGAAAGCCACCATTTGCTCGCTGTACCCTGGGGCCCCCCAGCTGCCAAGTGATAGCTGAACAGAGGTGCACCAAGAGGCCTGCAGTCAAAAGGCAGTAGGATGGCCAATTGCCATCAATTTGAGCATCAAGTCTGGCATCTTGGCATCTTGCTTCTCTCCCCCTCCCCCAGGTTAACTGCTGAGAGCTTCAGCCTCTCACTAAAGCAGCTTATGCCACCAACCTCAGCCTGCCGCTCCCTTTCCCCGGCTTCTCTGCATGTCCTGGTAGTAAAAGATAGCCTCTTGTATACCTGGCTTTACTTGTGAGACCACCCAAACCCTAATGTAAATGTTTCTCTCCCCCGCTCCCACACACTCATGGGTAAAGGCAGAATTGCCACATTCCCCCCTTGGACCTGATTGCTAGGCAACACTCAGCCATGTGAATTTGTCACTTCTGTTTGGCGCAAATTTCAATTTCACCTCCAACTGTAACAACACTGCTCGATATATTTTAGATGCCACTGTGGTTGGATGGCATCCCAGGAAAGATGTGAAGTGCTACTGCCAGGAATGAATGATTGGCATTGGGTAAAGCAATTCTCTGAACTCAGCCTTGGCATACCATTAATTGTTAAGTCTGTTCTGCTACCACCAACCTCTCGTCAGAAGCATGTCTATTGTAAGCCTTTGCAACAAGGGTCCAAATGGTAGAACTCTCTCCCTCTGTAAGATTCGAATCTTGTCGATAACGAAGCAGTGGCTTTCTCAGCTCATAGTGCATTACTTTCTCGTACTTTTTATCTATTGGCTGTAGTTCAGTGTGAAAAGAAAATGAGTTCCACATCTGAATATTACTGAGCTAAAAGTCACTGTGTGCCAATTCAGTTTCTGGCCATTAATGGGGGGTACTCACCTTTCCTTTTAGTTTATTGGGCACAGTCTGTTTTCATTTATGATAACAGTTAAGCTGTACAATAAAGAAATGAGTTTAACAACGAAGATGATAAAATCAATGCTGAAAATATTCTTCTGACAATAAATCTATTATCTGACTGTATAATTTATATACCAATATTAGGTCAGAAAACAGGTTACATGCAAGCAATGTGAATTTTTAAATAAACACAAGCAATGACAAGCAAGATATAACATATAATCTCCAAAGTTTCCATCTAATATTCTATTATTCTCCAGCTATTATCTACTAATATCATATTAATTGCTCAGTCATCCACTTCAAAAACTTTATTGTGTGATTGCAATTGACTATATATAGACTCCATGTGTTGGTTTTTTCATTGTTGTAGCATGTACTAAATATTCAGAAAAGAATAGATATTTTGATTCCCCTTTCAGTCTCTGTGGTCACCAATTTTTCAGTAACTTTTTTTCCCCCTCCAAATTAAAACATCCTCATATGACTTGGAGGTATTTTCCCAGAATAAGTCTAATTAAATAAGGAGGAATCCATCCGTTATGAATGAGTAAAAATAGCACTTCAGAGTTTGCGTGCAGTCTCTGACTCACTGGAAACAAAAGGAGTTACTGTAGCCGCGTGAATGAAGCACCAAGTGTGCATGTTCTTTTAAGAAAGGCCAAGGGTGCAGTTCTATTTTCTTAGCTCTGCTTTCATATTTATGTGTCTCATTTCCAGCTCATTGCTGATGCCTCAGTTGTACCATCCATCACGACTTTTATCCTCCTTGTTCCTCAAAAAGAACATAAAATCCTTTTTTATGTGGTGGTAATATTATTGCAAATAAAAGCAAATACCAAAATCTTTATTAGTCTGCCAAAATAATAAACTATTTAATAAAAGCATGCTGTAAAAATAAGGTCATTTGCATCAGTCAAGTGACTAGCAGGAAGTGCAGAGAATTATGGGTCAAAAAAGTACAAACTGACAGCAATTATTTCTGTTGTTCTTCTGACATATTGTGCCGTAGGGTTAAAATTTGGATGGTACTTTGCATATTTCCTGGATTAAAGTGTCTTTAATTTTGCTCAATACTGGTTGCATAATACAAATTGAAAATAACCAGATCCTCATAAATTACTTGACTTTCTTGTAAAAAGATTTTTGGTAAGGAAAGAGGATTAAATACACTGATCTCTTTCACATACCTTTGCACAAATGTGGGAGATGACCTTCAGATAACCTTGATGTTTCAAGATTTATGGGCTAAATATTTACTATCTTAATATCTAATATTAATTTTACTTGCCGTGGATCTATGCTCATGCCTCAGCTCCCCGTTCCTATTCACCTTTTGTCATTTCTACATACACACCAATATAAGATGTTTTATTTGAGAAGGTTAGTTTAATAGTGAAAGTTAACAATAAATGTGCTATTTCTAAATAAATGTGTAATGTTTGCTCTTTTAGCCTATTGTAACATAAACCCAGGGTTTTTTCCCTGCAATTTCTATACTTAGCTGGCAGATTTGCAAATATATTATGATGTGTTTGTAACATAACAAAATCAGTAACTGTGCTAAAGATTAAAATACCATTTGTATAATCCATATAGTCACAAGAACAACCTAGTTATCAATTTTCTCCTTAAAAGGAAAATGCAATTAAGTAAATATTATGAATCTTTTCAAAATCAGACTTAAATATTTCTATTACTTGTTCCATGATGACATTTAAAATTGAGAAAAAGCTCTTCAAACCCCATTTATTACATTATCAAGCCTTTTGTGTTGTTTGTTTGAGGCACTGCACCCCATTCCCAGTGTTGTTGATATCGAGCTAACCTGAGAAAATGAGATGCTATTCCTACACTGCATGGAGAGTCTATGGTGTGACTCAACTACCTATAAAACTTTGGACAGAAGAGAACACTGTTAAGAAGAAGCCAAAGGCAATTGAATTCAGATCCTATGTATTCTGGCTCTAATGTCTCACAAAACTCACATTTGGAAGTTCTAGACTCCAGCTTCACAGGTTGAGATTCCAATTGGGAACAGAACGTTTAAATCAGCTCTCCAGTTCAAATGAAGTCATGTGGGTGGGTCCTAATCTTGTCTGGTTTTTGGACACACAAAGAAGAACCAGGGCTGCATGGCACAAAGGGCTTTTAACGGGATGACATAACAGGAAAGTGACCATCTGCAAGTCAGGAGACAAGCCTTAGAGACTACAAAACCTGACGGCCTCTTCATCCTGAACTTCTACCCTCGGTCCCAGAAGCAAATTCCAGTCTGTTGTTTACATATACTAATCTGTATTCTTTGACAGTAGCCCCAACCAACCAATATAAAAATGGCTTTTAAAGGAATCTGTTTGGAGCGCCAACTCAAATATATTGATGTGGGCAAAGCCCATCCGATGAATTTTAGAGAGACGATGCAACTGATTGTGCACAGCTTGTTTCCATGTTGTTCCATGTGTTCTTCAGACAGAATCTCGAAATCTCACTCATAACCCTGAGTCCACGCAGACACATGTTAGGCCATGTTTTCTGACATTGAACACACTCCCTTTAATGAAAAAAAAAACAGTGGGTCATTGTGTTTCCAATGAAAAAATTTAAGCAAACCCACTAACTCCACTTATTTTCAGTTTAGAGACTATATGATAGCTGGGCCATGTTTCACTGATCAACCACCAGCTTTACTGTAACTGAAACTTCATTCTTAAGCCACTTAATGGGTTTAAATCTCTGTGAAAAGTTGTATTTCACAGCATTGCCCAGCTAGGGTTGCCTTGCAATTACTGTCGCTTGTCCTCTTGAGAAGCCTAGGCTTTTACTATCTTCTGTCCTGAACATATTTTCAGAAGACAAACCATCCCTTTTTCCTGTACACCACATGTTTCTAAGATTGTTTACTGGTCTGTATCTTCTAAGGCTTGTAGGATCACATATATTCCGAAGAATTTGCAATATCGTAAGGTCTAAGGAAAACATTAACAAACTTGGTATATTCGACTCCATAAAGAGAAGAGCCTGAGATTAAATTTCAATTTGGACCAAGTGCTGTGTTTTGGAATGGTTTAAACAAGACCACAGCTCTTGCGTGATAGCATCTACAAAGGTTAAGAAACTGTCCTAAATAAAGCTGGCAGCTTCCAACTAACAGAACGGATTTGCCCGCTGTGAGTTTATCTAAATTATTCTTGCCATCTTCGGTCTCCATTCATCCAATTCAGGGCTGGGGATTGTGCCCAGGGGGGAATATGTATGTCTGAGAGAACCGAAGAGCTGAGAGATAAAATCTGTCCTGGGGCTTTGGTGCCTGGCTATCTGCTGCCCAATGTACCACAGGTAAAATATAACACGGAAGGACATCCTCTACCCTCTGGGCACTTAACCCAAGATCCTGTTTTAACTACAGGCCCTGAATGGGTTGGGGTAGTTCTGAAATGAGGACATGAGAATTAAAATCAGCCTCCTTCAGAGGTGGGGTGGAGGCGGATAGCAGACAGTGCCAGCAACTCCCGGATGACTAGGTATCAAAGTCTTTTGTGTGGTTGGCAGTTCTGCTGTCCAGATCAGCTGATTACTGCTCCTGTATCAGGTAATGAGGAAAGCTTAAATTCTCAGAAACTTTTGATGATCTGAAAGGGAAAAAAAAACTGTGCTACTGAAGGAAATGTGGATTTGGAGCATTATAATCTGGTTATAAATATAAATGAGACTTAATTTTTATCGCATATGGCACTGTTTATAAATTCCTATTTCACACAAGAGGAAGCTACAACCCAGAGATGATAAAGGTCTCAAACCTCGTAATAGACCCAGAATTCAGATTTGGATGTACCAGACTCAGAATTGCTGCTTTTTCACCACACCAAGTGTTCCTCATCTGACCCTAGAACTTCTTCTATAAAACATTTGCCAGGTCTCTAGGCTCAGATTCCTATAGCCACAGGAAAGGTGATAGCATCATATCTACGTGAGCGAATTAAAGAGATTGTGGTGATATGAACAGGCCCAAAGTTAAAAATGTCTTCATAGCAAATAATCACAGTTCTGCTTGAATAGGTAAAACGGTTGTAGTGATAATCAGAGAGGGGCAATGATCAATTTACAAAATTAAACAAATTGTCAAAAACCATATAATCATTCTTTCTTGTATCTATTTTTGTTCCATACTGTCTACTTAATATATCTAATTAATTAAAGAGAATATGTGACACTGTGTTTCCTGTAGCTACTAAAACAAAGGACCATTAGTGCATAAAGCAAGAGACACTTAATTCTCATTGAATTATAGAGCCCAAACCAAGATGCTAACAAGATTGAAGCGTCATGCGAGCTTCTAGAAGAGCATCTGGCTTTTTTTTTTTTCTAGAGTTGTACTTCTGGCATTCAGTGGCTCCTGGTCTCTGCCTTCCAATGAAGTGACCACATATTGCTTGGGTCTTTGAATTGCTATCTACTCTTTGTTGTAGTCAAATCTCTCTTTCTGCTTCTTTCATAAACTGTTGTTATTCTGCTGAAGGCTGACTTGGATAATTGAGTACATGTTCTGTCACAGAACCCTGTTTAGTAATATCTGTCAAATTATTTCAGCCAAACAAGCTATTTTCACAGATTCTAGGAAATGATGGTGTATATACATATCTATAGGTGTATAAGTACCCTCTAGGTGTTTATGTAGAATATATCTTTATTAAAGTATCAGGAAAATTGGAAAGAGCTGTTCAGATTATTTTTAAGGACTAGGGACATTTTATGGAACAAACTTAGACCTCAACATTTTCATGATTTTTTCAAAATATGTTCAGTTTGTGTTTAGGACACAAAAAAATAAATGCCCATCCCTGAAAAGTTCTATAACAAAAGAAAAGAGAAAAATGGAAAATCAATGATTACTTTTCAATGTAAAGAAAGCATTTCATTCCAAGTTTTATTGTTTAGTCTTCAGAGTCAAAAAAAAATAAAAGATGGTGTCACCCAAATTGTTATTTTTTGGCTGATGTTGTATAGATCTGATAGAATAATGAAGAATAATCAAGTTCTTATTCCTGGAAAGATAGACTGTGACCATACCAGATGGTCTTCCTTTGAAGAAAACAATTAACAAACAAGACATAGCACAAAAGAAACTGTGGAAACACCAAGGGTCCACAGAAATAGCCAGATTTTGGTGGAAACACACTGGATAAGTAGCGTCTTCTATAAGAAAAAAAAAAAAAACCCACCTTCAAGCACCCTGCACAGAGAAAGTGTCTACAATCAATTCTTTACAACAAAGGAAAATGCTACTAGATGAGAAATAATCCCCTCAAGCATAGGAAGAACATTAAATATAGGAAGTTCATGGGTTATGCCACATTTAAGGAAATGTAACTGCTATTTACACAACTCTCCTCCTCCCACACACACAGAAACAGGCTCGGGGCTTAATACCCTTGGATTAATTATCATTTTGAAATTTCTAACCATTTTATGTTGGACTTTTTCCATTTATTTCAAGTCTTGACATTTTTGTCCTCAAGTTGAATCAGTGTCCACTGTCTACATGTCTTACTGAGTTCACAGTGGAACTCAGCTGCTTCCACGTCTGCAGTGTGATGATACTCTCCTCTAGCATTTGAGAGCGCTAGTAAGCAGAAGCAGGACGCTCAGAACTACACGCTAAACTGGAGTGGGGCCTTTTCCATTTTCATAGACAGAATAAAATATTAAGTGGCAAAACAAATTCAGAAGAACAATTTTGACAGAAAGAGTATGGATCTGCTGAGGAGGTGAGGTGGAGAAGAACAGGGAGGAAATGGGGAAGGGAAAACCATAATCATTATATATCATATGAAAATAATCTATTTTTAATAGAATAGAAAATAACATTTTTGCATTTGCACAAGTTTGATTCATCTCTTTATTACACAGAGCCTAACAAGAGGTGAATATCTTGGAGCCAGTTATTCAAATGGCAAGGCAACATATACCTTTATAACAAAAATTTTCCCCCAAATTATTTTGTGTTTTAAGCCAAAATCCCTGTGTTACTGAGGAACCAGTAACAATATTTATTGAATAATTACTCTGTGTTAGGCACAGTTCTAAAAGGTTTTACACAAATTATGTAGAATAAAGGCAACAAAACAAACTCTGTCACAATAGTTCCTTTGCTAATTCTACATTTTAATTTTCAAAACCAATAAATACAACATGAGATTAACCAAATCTGCCCCAAATTTAAAAGGCGGTAGTTTGGGTTTTGGAGAACTGGCTCAGCAGTTAAGAGTATTTGCTACTCTGGAGAGGACCACGATTCAGTTCCTAGCATATACACAGTGGCTCACAACTGAACTCCAGCACTAGTTATGATGTCCTCTTCTGGTCTCTGTAGGCAATGCATGCACGTTAAATGTGGCCTCAAATTCAATGGGAAAAATTACAGGTTTCATATTGTTCAGAGATGTTTTCCATTTAACCCAACCATGATAGTTTGTTGCATTTGTGGCTGTTTAGATATTTAGAACAGATACTATATAGTCATTTTGAATGGGGTTGTACATACATAAACAAATAAAAGAATAAATATTCACAAACATTGTTTTCAAAACTGTAAGCTTGGGGTGATTTGTAAGCTTTTTAATTTAGAACATTATTGAAGAAGAAACATCTAAGATGAATAGGAAGCAGGTTCCTTAAATGACTTAGCAGCTTTCAGTAGCATCAACCATTACAGTGCAAACAAAGATTTCTAATCTTAGAACTTGGCAGGTGAGTGAGTAACAGATTTTCCAATATAATGTTTTTATTTTTTAGAAATAGATGGATTTGTAGACTTTTTTCTCTAGAATGTTCCACAACTATCACGTTTTTGAAAAGAATATCTTTGTAGGATAATGATTATAATATTTTAAAAGAATTTTTTTTATTAAATGAACAGTTCTCTGAATGTTTTGCTCTTTGGGGCTCTGTAAGATAGCTTCAGTCTGTAAGCAAGTACAGCTTTGGCTGCAGCTGGGAGAACACATGCTACATGTGTGTTCATCATGGAAGAGGGGACATAGTTAAGACACCGAAGATTTTAATATTAAAGTTTCTTGCTTAATATTTTTAGTTTGGGTCAACTAATTCACATTTAGTCTTTTTTTTTAAAAAAAAACTGTCTTGCTGATTATAAGCATCAGAAAAAAGGCTCACTATAATTTCAGATATTTTTATGGCTTTCAGCAAATCACCTCAGGTTTCTTGTTGAATTAATGAGAAAAGTTGTCAGTGCAATGGCATTAAAATTGCCAATTAGGACAAGAAAAGGAACTCCTAGATATTAAGACCAACAAACAAAGAAGATAAAAAAAATAGCTGAGTAATTAGCCTAAAAATACACTTAGTGAATTCTACAGTGATGCAAAGCTTTTGAATGGACCAGATCCCACCTACCATGCTCTTCTTCCTCATGGTTTCAAATGATCCCATAGTCACTCATCCACTGCAAATAACCATACAAATATCAGGAAGAATTAAGACTGCAAATTCATTGCCCAAGAAACACACCCGGAGGCAAAGGGCAGGTACAAAAAATATTGAGCAAGTCAATTTTGCAAAAATCACTTGCGAGGCTGTGTAACACATTTTGTCTGCTGAAAACAGATGGTCTTTAGGATTTGCATCATTCTGACAAGGAAATTATAACCCAGAACATTAAGGGGATTTTTTTTTACGATGGTGGCAAAGGGACACAAGCCAACATCACAGAAAATATGGTACTTTGCCCCGACAAAGTAAAATATGAAAATGCCAAATTTCCACAATATTACATCTTGCAGAGCAAGATAGTCTAACTTAGTAAATACTTTTGATTGTCCTTTTCCAGTGGGTCACAGTCTCTGACTTAGGGCACATTATCTTCAAAATCACAGCATGTTTGTTTTAAGTATTTTATGAGTAAAACTCAAAAATACCTTTTAAATCTCAGTCTAGTTTCCTCCAATTATTAGCACAAATTAAAAATTCACTGGTAATTTTTTTTCTCAGTTCATGCAGTTAGAATCATCTCAGGTCTACTACTGGTATAAAAGGAACACCACGCTTTGGTTATACTACTAAGATAATTTATTTTACATTTTTGCTTTTGTAAACTTAATGATCCCCTGAAAAATAAATCCAGCATACTGTTAGAATAAGTGACAATCACAGACCTCTGTGTGAGTCTGAGGTACGTCTTCTGTATATATGGTACGGTTGTAATTGGGTATTCTTGTGGGACTCCTAACAATGGGAGTGGGAAATGTTTTACACTCATTTGCCTGCTCTTGGGACTTTTTCCTTCTAATGGGTTGCCTCGTCCAGACTGGATATGAGGGTTTGTGCCTAGTCTTATGGTAACTTGTTATGCCATGGTTGGTTGACATCCCTGGGAGGGCTACTGTTTTTCTGAAGGGAAATGGAGGATTGGATCTGGCGGATAGTGAGGAGGGTGGTGGTGGTGGGGAAGGGAAAGGACTGGGAAGAGTGGAAGGAGAGGAAACTGTGGCCAGGATGTAATTTTAAAAATAAGAAAAAAAATCTTACTGCCTTGATTTAAGCAAAATTCTCCTTTCTTTCTCTATTGGAAGAAACAATTATTGCTTTAAATTTATCATTTTTCCATAAAGGTAATTTAAATAGTATTTCCCTTAAGGTGTTAGACAAAGCACAAGATGGATGTTCTGGGATAAATGAGAATTTTTCACATACTCAAATCTCTTATTTCTTCCATGTAATTCAAACAAATTTTACCATAATCTATTCATCACATATTTGAAATTACATGGCAACTATTTCAACCACTAATGTGTGTGTGTGTGTGTTTAAAAATCTTCTCCCTTATAAGGTACACATCATTCAAGGTCTTAGCACAGAAATAAAAAGAATTTAGGGAAAGGATCATATATCAAGGTTTATGTCTTAGTTAGGGTTTCTATTGCTGTTAAGAGATACTATGACCAAGGCAACTCTTATAAAGGAAAACATACAATCTGGTGGTAGCCTGCTTTCAGTTCAGAGTTTAGTCCATTACTGTCATGGTGGGAAGCAAGGCAGCGTGCAGGCAGATGTGGTGCTAGAGAAGGGGTGGAGAGTTTACATCTTGATTCAAAGGCAACAGGAAATGAACTGTCTCACCGGGCATGGCTTGAGCATAAATGAGACCTGAAAGTCTACCTCCACAGTGACACACTTCCTCCAAGAATGTCATACCTCCTAATAGTGCCACTCCCTTTGGGAACCATTTTCCTTCAAACCACAGCAGTGTAGGTAGTGCCGAAGAAACATGAAGAGGCATAGATTAGTTAGCATTTTGCTGCTGCAATAAAATATGACCCAAAGCAATTCAAGGGGGAAAAAAGTTTATTTTGGTTTATGTTTCCAAAGAAGAGTCCAGAATGGGAGAGTATGGAACACGGAAGTGAGTGGCAGAACGCAAAGCTGAGAGATCATATTTCTGGGAGCATGTAGGAAGCGATGGAACCGGAAATGGAGCAAGGTCATACATCCTCTAGCAAGGCCTCACCTTCTAAACCTCCCCAATTAGTGCCACCAACTGAGGACCAAGTATTCAAATATCCAAGCCTATGAGGGACATCCTCATTCAAACCATAATAGGATGGGAATGCACACAAGCACTGGAAAATCTAGACTACAGAGCCATCCCTACTCCAGGAAGTGAAGTATGAGGGGAATGGTGGCGTCAGTGCTTGTCGGACTCAGTGAGGGCTGAAGCTGTGGAAATAAGGCCCTGGGGCAGAAGCTGCATTCACATCATAGCCATTACAGACCACTGTGTAAGACAGAAAGGAAGACCGGAAATAAATATTCTGATTTCTTTTCGTTTATTTTGTTTTTCTTCCTTCTGTCTAAGTCACCCATTAGCGAAATCCAATAGAAAACCAGAGGGGCAGGGGTGAATGTTGCAATCTAGATGGAATCCTAATCATAGAAATGGATAGGGTGAAATGGGAGTCAGAGAAGAGAGGCAGCCTCTGAGTGAGTTCCCAGTGGCATCTGCTAAGATCCATTCCCTCATGTGACTTGGAGAGAGAGCTGGATAGAATACACTTAGGAACAGAAAATGTCAAGAGAGGTCATTACTGACACCCATTTTGGACATTTTCTCTTGTTCACTCATTTACCAACTCTTGTAGAAGCCAGCTAGATTGCCATGTGCGTGATCACGACAACACTATCCAGTCTAGCAATGAGTTCAGACCCGCAGTCTAATGCTCCATGAGAAACAGACTCCATTCTTAGGTGAGTGAACTTGGAGTTAGATCTCTTATTAATCAAGTCTTTGATGTTTCAGTTCTATAAAAGAACTTGTGTCAGGACACCTGCCTAAGTCCAGCCAAGCTCTTAACTCACAGAAACAGAGCTAGAGTGGGTTTGATCTGTTATAAAGCAAGAAATAACTAATATAAGATAGGATAAGCAGAACAAGCCACAATGTTGCCCCAGTGTATATATCCATCACCTTTAGCATGATAGAGAAAAGTACTTGTCAAATGTAAAATCTGACAAAAAGTCTTATCAGGAGGGCAATAGTCACAGAATGATTTATTTATTTACATTCTTTCCAAAAATTTAAGTGCTAACATTAATTCCCCAGCATAACATTCATTACTTAGTAACAAAGATAGCTAAGAAAGAAAACTGTTTGATTCTGAAGGTGGGCTCCAGGGAATTGAAGGCTATAGGTGGTTAGGCTCAACTACTATGCCTGTGCCTGTTCAAATGGCTCTAAACCAAATCTTAGTCTGTCTCCTCTGTTCAACAAATACTCATACTTTAGTGTAAGACTGTGAAATCTAAGCGTAGATCTCAGAGTAAGGTTTTCTGCTTAAAATATTCATAGAAAATTTGGTTTAAGAGACAAAGTTTAGATTTTATATTAATAAAAACCTAACAAAGAGTATAAGCGCCTCCAACAGTCTTTTCAATCTTCTCCTGGGGGTTTGCTCCAATTGACACTCACCGATGCTAGACCACGTATAGTCTGACTAAATCTTGATTATGCCAGGCCAGGAAATAATTTATGATTCATCTCATCTTCCCAACCAACTTTCACATGAGTCATTTCATTTTGTTGTGTCCAAATATGATCCCTCCCACATCGTTCCCAAATTACTTCAGTTCTTAATGTTCTTCATAGGAATTCAGAAAGTGGTTTGTGAACTACTTAATGTAAACAGTAAAAGGCTTTTCCAACCATATTTAGTAATAAGACAACTTGTTAAAGTTAAATACTTTCTTAGTGAAAGGAAGTACAGGCTGAACTTAGCTTCTGGATTAGTCTGCTTTAGTACACATGCAATGTATTCTTTTGGCCAATAAATATTTTCTACTATGCCCCATTACATCAGGCAGACAATGAGTAAATTAAATATAAGGCATATGTGATTTCTTATACTCTCGAGAAACTGTTCCTTCATCCTTTTCCTTGCTCTGTGCCCCAAACAGCTTGATCTCTGTGAATTAGACCAACTAGCTCATTTATCCACTGACTTGAAGCCAATGGCAGGCCCTGGCAGGAGGGAGGATGGCAGATGGAAAAGACATCAGGGTATTTCTTCTGCTGCAATCTCCATTTGTTGATGTACTCTTATGACAATGGCTATGACCTTCCATAAATAGAGCCTCTATCAAATTCCCTGCTTTCATTACTCCAACCTCTAAACATGTTCAAAGACTCCATTTTTCCCTTGCTCCATTTGGACCTAGATTGCTACAGTCTTCCAAGTATTAATAGTTCCCAAGTGTCCTAACCTTCCTAATAAGTCCCTAAACATGCATGCAACTCTATAAAAATTCCTTTATTGGGTAGCCTTCAAATCCTATCTCATTTCAATCAATTTGAATGACAAAGTAGTAAAAGATTTTGTGTTCAAGAAATTGATGATTATTTAAGAACACAAATAATTTATTACGCGTGACTGAGAAGTACAAAAGGGCATCTGATCTATATTATGGCATCCAGGAAGGATGGTTTTTAGTGTGAAAGATCAGGTGATCTGGAGTAAAGAAACAACTCTACGTGCATTTATATTTTGGTAAAGAGAATCTTCTGTATGCTCGTAACAAAGACTGTAAATAAATGTAATTAAGAAACTTGAAAAATGAAATTGTTTTCCCTGTTCTTTATTAAACTCTACAACTACTTTGCACTTAAACAAGAATATACGGATATTTTATAATAATGAGCTTCTTTATTTTTACCATGAATAGATGAAGCAAATTAATAATAGCCAATTAATCTCCACTTAAATTTTACAAAGAAAATTTTATCTATAAAACACTTACTATTTTTTAAAGTTAGAATGCAAAATTGTATCAGCCTATATAAGAATCATGATAACATTCATGTGTATAATAAAATGTAGAAAATTTAAAGCAGATTCATGAGGATACATAGAAGATGGTCTTTTTATTTTGTGATACTCAAGATTACTCATTGGGGCCTTGCACATGTTAGGCAATTATTCTATTATTTAGCTCCAGGCCTGGCTTTGAAGATGGCTTTTTAAATTCCTGTAATATCAATATAAATTGTGAAGTAACAGTTTAAAAATTATTTGTATACTATATAACCAAATTATTCTATTATCTTGATTTTATATAGTATTATCTATTTTTTAATTTTTATATAGTATTTTTTGCTTCAGGCCCTACCTTTCATGCTTTCAATTCAATTTAATTACTTATATATTGCTATGCATTGGGAACTGTTGAGACAAGCTCTCACTCTGTAGCTCAGAATGACCTTGAACTCATGTGGACTCTCATGTCTCAGCCTCCAAAGTTTTGGGGTTACAGGTGTACAACAGAAAAACTGATTCATGCTTTATATTTTAAATCAATTTAATACTTCAAATTAATGATGTATTTTCTATCACTTGATAACTTGCTTATTTCTCAAATACCACATATTCTATGAGCTTGTGCACATACTCACATACAAAGAAATGAAAAGTCATTATTAGAATCCTGTCTACAAATAGTTCAAAATAAACACTGCAAAAAAATACAATTTTAATCTATCTGGTTCTAAAGAAAGTACAAAGTTAATATAGGGAAAGCTTATTGATTCTATAAAAAAGTAGGAAATGACCATGACTATAATGTTTACTCATTAACGTATTACAATAACCACAATAAAAAAGCGACTGTGGATAAATTTTCTTCTCATGAGCTTTTCCAATTTTTCTTGAAAATGATCTACTTTGAATATAAATGAGTTTTCTATTTAAATAAATTTATTCAAATATGCCTATTGCCATTGAATTGGTTCCTAGATTTTATTTTGGTGGACTTTTGAAATGATCTCATTTCTCAGGAACACAGCTAAGGAATGGAAGCTGTTAGTGAGCTTTTATAAGAGCCAGGAGATATTGCATTGAATAACTGCAGGGTATCCATTTTAAATGAAGAAGGAGATGGTAGATGTTCATGGCACGCATAATGCTTTGAATATTATCAAAGCTATAGTCCATCAGTTTGAAATGATTGTTCTAGAGCTTGGACCATTATGTGTTTGGACAATGTTTGAACAACAAAACTTTGTGTACACTGAGCCAATATTGTCATGTTTTATACTCATTTTATACAGGCCTTCAATTTCTTCATTCTTTGATTCATTCATTCTTTGTGTGTGTGTGTGTGTGTGTGTGTGTGTGTGTGTGCATGTCTGTGTATATCCTACAGTACTTTGTGGCAGTCAGCGGACAAACTTGAGGAAGCTGGTTCTCTCCATCCACTAGGAATCACATGCTTTAACTTGCTGAACATCTTGCTGCTTGTTTTTTTTTTAAATGAAAAAAAGAAACCAAATAATAGATATGTGATTCTGAAGTTTATAATCCAGCTTAAAAATGATGAAATATGGGTTCTATTCCCAGTGCCAACACTAACAAAATACAGCCCAATATATATATATGAAATATATAAATGAAAGAAGAGGTTAAAACATATATATATATATATATATATATATATATATAGTCTTTGATACAATCAAATGTCTATAATGGAGACATGGTAGGAAAACAAAATTTTAATTATACTTTAAGTTACTGAATAAACATTATGAATAAAATATTACAGGTAGGTAAAGGCTTCAAATAATAGAGTGCCACAATTTGGGAACAAAATAAGGAACAGGATCCTTCATATTACCTTTTCTGAGAGAGAATAAGAACACAATGTTGAAGAAATTAAGGTAGTGTTTTATATACTACAGTACTGGTGATATCACTATTGGATGCAAATTTACTTTCAAACATTCATAACTAATGAGCATCTGATACACAGTGATTGAAAATTAAGTGTCATTAAAGATAGCTTGGGAAGATTTATATTTTACAGTCCCAAATAATTACCAAAAATTCCTTCAAAGACATTCATAGTTAACTAAACGTGTGCTTGATATAAGAATAGAGTCTGGAATAAGCATCATTTCCTCCATATTTAAAACATTTTAGATACAGAAATTCTCAAACTCCTCTCGCTTGGGACAAAGAATCAGAAAAAAATGGATGCTCCTCCAATGTTGGTAGGTATAATGATCTCATTCAAAGTCTAACATAATCTGTGAACATACTAAAAAGAGAACAGATGGAGTGATACTATTTATTGGACAACTGAAACTGATTTTATCCTCACAAAATAATTGTTTTCTTAATGTGTTGTTAATTTCATTTAATACAATTCTCTAATTTCAAGCACAAGTTTGCTGCCGTCTGTCGATTGCAAAGCATGGTACCACTACTACTATCGAAGTTCCTCACAGAAAGGAAGGTTTTTCACACATCTGTCTTTGAAAGGACCTTGTGTGTTGATATCTCCTGTATCTTGACCCTAAGTATATTGATCTCCTTTCTATCACTGGAATTTTGCCTTTTCTAATACTTTATATAAACATAATCATATAAAGCAAAGTGCTTGTGTTTGATTCTGTTTAGTAGTGTAATTTTGAACTTCATATGTTATGCATATTGCTAGTCAGAATTCTATGGTTATGCATAGACCACAATTTTTTTTTTTTATTCAGCCACCAAGTGATAGAAATTTCAGCAATGATTCTATCACTTACAAACATATTTTGCAAGGACAAGTGTGTTCATTTCTCTGGAATGAACATCTATGAATAGAATTACTGAGTCATAGGAAACAATGTGCTTACACTATATAAGGTGAGATAATACTATGTGTCAAAGAGGCTGTATCATTTTTGCATATCTACTAATAATGAATTACAGCTCCATCTGGTGAATATCCTTGCCCACACAGCACTGCACTTCTCACAGGAGCACATGTATCTCATTTTGGCTCTAATTTATCTAGCAAAGGTTTGATGAAGGAAGGAGCTATATTTCCAATTTGGGCTTTCCTACTGGCAAAGAATGGACTGGCTTACATAGTACATTCTGTTTTATTAATGAGTCTTCCATGAATATGGAAGTCCTTGATAGTCTGTTATAGAGTGGTTTAAATCAGAACTTTAAAAAGTTCTGAAAATCACAGGATGTACTATATATAATGTGTCTTTATCATATCCATCTACCTTCTATTGCCAAGCCATGGCACCCTTCCCAGTACCTAGTAATAATCCCAATTCTACTTTCAGATTTTTTGTAATGTTTCTACCTATGAAAGGGAACATATGGCAGTTGTCTGTCTCTGGTTAATTTTGCTTAACACAATGTTCATATTTTTTTCCATTTTGCTGCAAATGGGAAGACTTCATTTTTCTTTAGTGCCAAATATTCCACAAAATATTTCCACCATATTTGCTTCAGCCACACATATTAGGCTAATTGTGTATTTTAGATATTGTGAATAATGTTGCAGCAAACATGAACATGCAATCATCTCTTTTGTATGCTGACTTCTTTTCTTCATCTGATGCCCAAGAGTAGGACAGCTGGGGCTGACTGTAATTCTATTTTTACTCTTCTGAAGAAGTTCCATAATTTTCATAGACATTATACTAATTTACATTCCCAGAAAGAGTGAATCATTGCCTGTACCAACATCTTGAAGTAGCTTCCTTTTATTTCCCTCCAGTAGTTTCAGGTCTTATGTTAAAGTTTTGATCCATTGTGAGTTGTTTCTTTCAAGAGGTAGGAGATTAGACTTAATATATACCTGGACCAAAAAAAAATCAAAATCAAGAAATAATCATTAAGTAGACCTTAGAGACACTCATACAACATTCTATTCAAGAGTGATATGAAGATCTCTGTGTTGGAAATTACAAAACAAACTTAATAACTTATTAAAGATCTCATATAGTGATCAACTTGGTTTAGTTTCAGGCATGCAAGTCTTGTTCAACATATGCTAATTTATAAACATAACACATCACATAAATAGAATAAGGGGTAAAAGTATATCTCAATAGAGGTAGAAAATCGGTTAATAAATGTATCAAATCCAAAGCCAATAGCATACTGAACAAGAAAAAACTAAAGTATCTCTTCTTTTTTATTGAATTTATTGAACTCTACATTTTTCTCTGCTCCCCTTCCTGCCTCTCCCCTCCCCTTAAAGTACCCCTTTTAGTCAAAGAACAGAACAGAACAAAATTATTCACTATTACTTATGGCAATGCATAAGAATAGCTTCCTTAAACAATGGAAATAAGTTATTCCCTTTAGTAATCCCTTCATGAAGGCTTCCCCTTTATTCAAAATAACCAGGAACACAATGTAGGAACCACGTGCCATGAACTTGTGACCTAGACTGGCACTGGGTATATACAATAAGGCAAAAACCTCTCTCCTAATAACCAACTCCTCCTTTTCTTGAACCCTGCAACAGGAAGACTAAACAATGGTAAAAGTCCTTGAGCGCCTTCATTCACCTTCATTCAGGTGGAATGATACTCTTACACTATATTCTGAACCATTCCGTAGATTTGTTTTGAATTACGTTTCCTTGCTACTCTCTGTTGTGTGTTTCTGTTTCATTCTTAACTAGGAAGCCCAAAATCTGGAAATATTAAGCCCAGACCCATCCATCCTCACCATGTTTACTCTCCTAGTGGGATTTATGTTTTCACATGTCATCCTGATGGTAACTGCCTTTCTTCAGCTTCTAGGTAGAGAATTCCCTTAAGTATCTTTTGTGGAGTGATATAGATTCCCCTTATATTTTGGAAGATTCATTACTTGTTCATTCATTCATTCATTCATTTGGTTTTTTAAAACAGGATTTTTCTGTGTAACAGCCATAGCTCTCCTGGAACTAGCTCTGTAGACCATGCTAGTCTCAAACTCAGAGAGATTTCCCCGTCTCTGTGTCCCAAGTGCTGGAATTAAGGTGTGCACCACCACCGCCTAATTTCCAAGATTTTGTGTGTGTGTGTGTGTACATGTGTGCTCATGCCCATGCATGAGTGCACGTGTTCTTCAACTCCAAATTATATCTTTGTTAGGTGTGCTAATAATGGTTTTCAGATTGGCTCTTTCTTCAGGATTTGAAAATCACACTTCCATGTTACCTAAGTCTGTAAAATTTCTTCTCAGAAATCTGCTCTTAGTCTAAAGGGATTTTCCTTAAACTTCACTTAGTATGTTTCTCTAGGATACTGAAGAATTCATTCCCGTGCACTTTTAAGATTCGGACTATTAAAGTTTTGCTGAGGATCTTCTCTGTTCATGTCTGTTTGGAGTTCTACAGTCATGGGCATCCATTTAGTTCCCAAGATCAGAAACATTTCCTTAATTATCATTTCTTCCCTTTCATGTATGCCAACAATGCAGCAATTTGATTTTTTAATGATCTCCCAAGGGTAAATGACAGCTACACTTTTCCTCTTTTCTTCATGTTGGAATACGATACTTCACAAGGCACAAGTTCATACTGTCTATGTTGCACCTGTCTTCACTCTTCACTAACATCAGAACTCAGCTACTTTGGCCTCCCAATGGGGAACATTGACCAGTAATTCTCTAGGAATTGTACAGGTCTTCAGCTTCAGATTGGTATTGCTGTGACATCGTGCTGGTGAACTTTGCAGCTATAGGCTCTTGGCCTCTCTTATGTGAAGATGGTCACTGTTGGCCTACCTAGACCATGCCATGTATGCCAATCCAATAAATCCCCTAGTGCAACTGTGGATCTGGTTGCCTAGGAATGAGACCTCAGGCACCTTTCTAAGTTATACACATCTGTGGATGGGGTGAAAGCTTGGGACTTGTTTATTCCAGAGTTAGCAATGTTTGGTGCCTGGTAGGTATCATATGCAATCTAATATAACACATCAGCTAATACAATATAAAAAATCTATGTCTACCACTCAAAAACGTTGCTTATTTGGAGAGATTCTGGAGGTCAATGAAGAAATCGAATTTCCACATGTATCTCTCAGAACATGTAGGGATTTTAGGCAACTAACCAGCTGCCCATTTGAATGGAAAATTATAGTATGGTAGTCAAGGGCTATCCCATCTGGATTTCGATCCTGTTTTTATACTTATTATCTGCAGGACTTATACAAGGATGCGCAACTTTTTCACTTATAAGTAATGAACACAGTGACTCTTAACCCATACGTGTGCTGTGAGGTTTCAATGAGTTATAGGCCTACAGTAAACTGTAACACATACGTTTATGTATATATATATGCAAATGCAATATAACAGAAAACATAGTTACATACATTCCCATGTGTATGTCTTTACAATTAAACTTTACATAATTATTTCTTTTCTCCTGGATGCTCAGGTTCTTGTTCATGCTAGGCTGGTGCTCTGCCTCCAACCTATTACTTTCGTCTTAAAAATAAGTAGCCCTGTGGTATTCTGACGGCTTCCTGTTTCATATTTCAGGGGAGATACCACTTCTCTGGGCTGCTGAGGAATAACTACCTGTAGCATCTCTTGATGTGATTATCGGAGTCTTTATCAATCAGTGCATCCGAGAAGCATACTGCCAAGGCAGCAGAATTCAGCGACAGCTTGCAAGCTTTTATTACCGGCAACAGTGTTTGGCTGTGGAGAGTTTCCTTAAGTAAACTGGCAAAGGACTGAGCTTTCTGGGGCAAGTTTTCTGTTCACCTGTCTTGTTGGCCCTCCGAGCGAAGCGGTATTCATTTGTATGGAATAGCTTTAGACTGCAGAGCACAAACTCACAGTGCATTTGAAAGGTGGATCTCTGGGAAAACAGCTCCGTGAATTACAAAATAAAGTCGGCTATACCGAAAGGAAACCTTTTAACTTGTTGACATTTACTGGGTTAAAGTTATCGATATGGCATCTGCATGGAAAGCTATGCATATAGGGTTCTTGCTAAATCAAATGTTCTTGAAATTTGAGCAAATTATGTATAGGCAAATGGATAGCAGTTAAAAATAAGTTTCCGCTATTAACTTAGGAGAGTTTTTAGAAACATGTTGCCAGGATCCACTATTAGTATGTTAGTTTGATTTAGTTTGATCAACATTAGTGCATGTGTTTGGGAGTAAACTAAAGCATTTCCTTGAAAATACTGTTGTTTTTGAGTTAGACTCTCACAAATTGAGGTTGGCTCTCCTTCAAATACTATTCTTGGTTTGAATAAACTCTTCTCTGTACGTTTCTTGCTGGAACAGAGCACAATGTGAGAGTCTAAATTTCCTGCTCCTTCTCATGTGGTTTGGGGAATCATTCTGTTTCACTGTGGCAGGCATGGAAGAGAGGAACTCAAGAGCTATTTTAACATCAGTTACTAAAACCACAGGCGGAAACCACCAGATGACAACCTTCGGATTCATCATAGAGCTCATCCAGGTTAAATTTTGAAGCTTGTCCTAACCTTTGACCAGGCATAATAAATATCCTAAAACATTGGTAGAGTTCCATTAGAGGCATGGAATTCCACTGAGTAGAGAATACACACACACACACACACACACACACACACACACACACACACACACACCTTGCTTCACAGAAAAGTACAGAATTGGGCCTGGTGCACAGTACCTGTGTGTACATAGTGTGCTGTTTGGGTCAACTGAAGTCACATATATAAATCAGTAGCTCAGACAAGAATCTGCAAGGCTGGGTGGTCGTGCCTGAAGACATAGGCATAGTGAGAAACCAAAGATTTCTATATATGACACTCATTAGGAAGAAAACACATATCTGGGAACCAAGGGTTGAAAATAATAATTGCCAAGGGCCTACTGGGGAACTTTGTTCCTTGCCTCTCACAATTTTAGCCAAAAAATATTTCTAGGTCTTGATCTACAAAATGGGCTGAGCAGGGATTCATTTTACTTCAGAGTACATAGTCAAAACTTTAAGTACCCTGTATGCAAGGGCCTTCAGACTAGGATAATGAATCATGTGGAGGAATAAGGTCTCTCTATGCAGTGGGGATAAGGTCACCCATATACTGAATGCAGGTGATCCACTTGGTTCCCTTGTCCAACTGTACCTGTGAAATAACATATGTAGCTGATCCACACTGCAAAGAAAGCTAAAGCGCAATGACTGTGATCCATTAGGAACGACAGGTAAAGCAGTAAGGAATACATGCTTATGTGGTTGCTGAGCATAAAGGGAATATGGAGTGGACAGAAAGTAGTGCATGTACCAGCAAGGACTGAGGTTCACTGCATGTCAAGGGCTGTCATTTCTCCAATTAGCTTCCATGTTTATGTCCTAGGCAAGATTGCAGACCCCAAGGAACAGCTATGTCACCACCATTTTGATAAAGGGTTTCAGAGTCTCTAGCCACTGTGGGATCCACTACAAAGATTACAGCAGATCAAATGTTCCCTGAACTGTTCTCCAAGTGCAAATGAGATACTAGAGCTAAGCCGCCATAGCTCACTTTGCGGGTCTTGTAATAGACAACTTGGGCTTAGAATAAAGGTCTCTAAGAAGAGACAATACATGAAGTACTGCTATACTAGATCAAGCAGGAAAGTTCATTAACTGACACAACATTAAGAAACAAATCTCAAGGGGTTAAAAGGACAATGTAAAGGATAATATAAAGGAGGTAGGAAGATTCTGAAGACGCCTCTAAAATCTGGTTGACCTTGGCAAAATATATTTTATTTCAATATATATTCGTCTTATTTATAGCTAAACCTCAGTATATACACACTATACTGAATATTTTTGTTAAGCCTATCAAACCATGAGGCTACCAGTGAGAAGCAAAACATAATCCTTAATATGTAGCTTTAAGAAGTAAAAGTAATTTGCTTATACTTCTTGAAAAATGGTACATTTTTTTTAATACTACAAAATATAAAACAAATCTTTCTGGGGAACTTTCCATTTATTTCATCAAAACCTCAACGTGTTAATTACTGATCATCCTCACAACCTTCTAAAAGCAACGATAAATAGCCAGGGCGCTATTCCTGAAGCTGCAGTATTTCTTACTGGTAACTGGATATGACCCTGCCATCCAGTTTATCTTGCCCTCTCATCAACATAGCACAGCCAATAGCAAGGCTAACCTTCTGATGGTTTTGTCTCAAGATGCAGCTGCTTCTTCTGTCCTAATCTCTCAAGTCCTATCCTATTCTAACTATCTTTCAGTCCAATAGGGTCAACTCCCAGTGACCTTGCCATATGTATTGCATGAACTGTTATTTTCAAAATTCAATATACTATACTGTGAATATTTAATTAGTATGTTTTCTCTCTAACCAGGCACCAACATCTCACATAGTTAACTGACTTGGTAAATAACTACAATCACAAAATTTTAGCACACATGTTTTTAAATACTCATACTCATGTGGAGATTATCAGTGCCATAGTGACCCATTCCAACTCTCTGGCGCCAATTAAAACACTGTAGTATAACAAACCTGAATGTGTATGTGTTTCTAACACAATTTGAGGAGTCTTGAACATTTCACCTTTACTTAGTTCATGACACTGTTCTAATTTCTCATGACTTTCCTTAGTACCCTATATCTGTCTGCTCAATTATATTGGCTCTGTTTTTACAACAGAACTGTAATCTTTTCATTTCTCATCAAATCCATCATCTTGTTTTTAGGTCCCATCATCTCTCCTGTATCATTAAAATAGGTTTTTTCTAATAGATGTGTTTTCAACATTGTTGTATTATAAAACCTGTAGTCCTAACCAGAACTTCCAACCATCCTCTGTTATAAAGTCCGAAATGGTCTACAGTACCTTACATGATCGTTCCTCTCCACCACCTGACTTCATCTTCCATTATTCTCTCTGTCAGTCTTCTTCAGATACAGTAATCTGCTTTGTTCTTCTGCTACAAACTTGAGGATCACAACCTGTGCCCCAAGTCATGTCCTTCCACCAGTCTTTAATTAAAATCCAATTAAAAGAGGCAAGTTAAAGTCGAAATCAGAAAGCGAGATTTATTCAGCATGGCTACATTGGAGAAATGGATTTTGGGAATTCACTAGATCTCTCTCTGTCTTTATCCTCTCTCTCTCTCTCTCTCTCTCTCTCTCTCTCTCTCTCTCTCTCTCTCGTGTCTGTGTGTGACTGTCCAATATTTTCCACTTTTTAACATATGACTCCCCTTTGAAACTATACAGTGTATCACCTGTGTTCTTCAGCTCTACACAAACTCTGTGCTCAGGGGTGTAGGTAGGGAGGTTGATCTGGGCAGCACCATTTGATTCCAGGAGCCCCAGTGATTATTAGTACTTTCATGACACTGAGTAAGTACTGAACAATGTATTGGAAATTAGATTTTCTTTCTGGTTAATGGAGAGCAAGTTTCTTAGTATTTGTACTGGGAAAATGCTAAAAAAAAAAAACAGTACTGGAGGCCTAGACCACGCAGCCTCACTGGTTCGCAGGACAGAAATGGAAGTCTCAAAGATAAAAGTGTTCAAGTATTAATGGTTTCTTCAAGAAACGAGAGAGTCTAAGTTCCCTTGCAGGGGCAGTGTTTCAAAACTCAGCGCTTGTGATTTACGTCCCAGTCAAATTCAGACCCTCAAAGGGCTTAATAAGGACCTTGCCCTTCCCCCAGCAGCTTCACTGCCCTTACTTAGGTGGTTAGGCTGTGCCTAAACCCCCCCCCCCCTTGGTCAGTGCATTCATGTAGCGGGTAACAGGTGCCGAGATTGCCTACCCTGGACGCCCGTTTGTTCAGCAAGGTGCTGAAGGGGCAGGAGGATGGTTGCGGACAGGCAGCGCAGCAGACACCCGGGCGAGGACCCGCGCGCGTCACTGGAACGGTTACGGGGCCCGGGCCTGGCGTCCGCGCCTGCCGCACGCACGCGCACTGCACCCAGCATGAGGGTCGCGGCCCTGATCAGGTAATGAGGAGGGAATCCATCTCCCTCCTCCCGGGCTAGGCTAGGCCCTGACTCGGCCGCTGTAGGCACCTCGGGAATGGCTTCTGGGGGAGCCGCGTGGGCGGGTCGGCGCCCCGGCCACCGGAAGAGGCGGGACGAGCTGCTCCGACTGTCCCCCGCCTGCATGCTTCCTCCCTGGCTGTCTTGGCAAAGCTGCACTGCGCTGCTGCCTGGGTCCTCAGCCCTGGGCGCATGCTCAGCACACCTGTTGGACTTTAAATCGCTCTGAACTCTGAGACCCACTGTTAATTTCACTGACTAGTTTCCAGTTTTCATCCTCTGTATTTTCCATCAATCTGACAGATCTTTCCCAGGCTCTCACTAGCCTGACCTCTCTCGAAATCTACCTCATTCTCATCTCACTTACCACATCCCGAACTTGGCAGGGATGGCCTTAGGATTCTTAAATAGCTTACCATTGCTTATACGTGTTAAACACCTGCATTGGGAAAACCTACTGACGAGTAATATTCCCTCTAGGTGGAGTTGAGATTCTGCTGGTTTAGGCTAGAGGTGTCCGAACTTGTATTGGATGCAAAGAATTTGCCTTATCGACCTTTGGCAACCAAAGGATTATTCTAAAAGTAGTTTGAAATCCATAGTAAATTACAAGACTAGATACTGTAACTGATAAGCAAAATCAGCCTGATCTGTTTCAGTTTCTATACCTGACATTGATAATGGAAATACTAGCAATGTTAGAGATAGTTTGAAACCCTTAAATATTTTTGTTTCTTGTGATACAGACCCCAGTAAAGTGTAGGTTCCATTATATTGCTTCAGTCTTTTTTGTTACCACAATGAGGCATACATAGAGAGCCTTGTTTAATGCCAAGGTAAATGATGCTAGTTGATGGTGTTTTATCAGACTTTTGATGAGCCATATTTCAGTGCCTCTTTAGGGACAGGAAAAACAAAATGCCAGTTCTGTTAATACCATGCCTTTTTAAGGAAATTATACTGTAATGCCACTGTAATTTAATAAATTTTCTCCGTAAAGTGGATAATGAAGTTTTAAACATTATGATTATTTGGTGAGGAGAGATAAAAGGTAAAAGTAGGCCAGGAGGCTCGTGATTGGAATTTAGTTCACAAAAAGCTCAACTGATAGAACAAGTGAAATTGGAGAGGAGGTCAGTATGGTCTGTTCCTCAAAATCCTCAGTATCCAGGTGTCTTACTTTGGTAATAAGTTTCTGAATAATGAAGTGCTATTTGAAAATTTGCCACATTTTAAAGGACTGTATGCTAGAAGATAAGAATCCACAGAGTAAATATACCTATTTTTGTGTGTCGTATATTTCATGGTGTGTATATGTGTGTGTGTATAACATGTAAATATATATTTAAATATATATTTGTGTATAATGTAAATATACATTTAAGCTTCACTGTGATAAATAGTTGTATTGTGTATGTGTGCGCATGTATTTGAATATGTGTGTACAACAGCAGAGTTGGTATAAGTATATTTCAAGACAAAATGAAATACTTTTTGAATATCATTAGTTTAAGGGCTTAAGTACTCTCAGAATTTCACTGTTGAATGTAAACTTGATGATTTATCTAGGCAGGATATTTTCAATGTATATTGAAGCATATGAACTTTTGTAGCTAAGCTTGTACTTGAACCCTTTCTCAAAAAACAACAACAACAACAAAATTGTTCTGCAGGACATACACAGTATGCCCAGGTATTTATGGAAGATTGCTTCCAGGACCCCCAGGGAAACCCAAATCTTCAGTTGCAAAGTCCTTTGTATACAATGATATGTATATCATTTTATGAACCTATATTCATCCTCCCGCCATGTGCTTTAAACTATCTTTAGATGATGTGATACCTGTAGAATAAAATTCTATGTTAATAGCTACTACGTTGCACCTTTTAGTGAATTAACAATAAAATAAGCTACATGTTCAGTAGATTATTGTTATAGGTGTCTGCCCCTGAAATATTTTTGGTTTACGATTGGCTGAATCCATAGATGTGAAACCCACTGCCATGGAGGGTTGGCAGAAGGGCTGACTGTACTTAGCTACTTTAGTGAATAATGTTGTCAGCATTCATAAGATTCTTTGCCCTTGAAAGCTGTTTATTCTTTGAATACTCTGTGTTCTGCAGAACATAGCTTGGGAAATACTTTGAAATCATATCTAAAGAGTTGACATATTTTAAACCATAAAGCTAAGTAATGATTGTGGTTGTTTCCCCTTGAATCCTCAATATAGTATACAATGTTGTTGGTATTTTCTTGTTTGGGGGAAGCATAGTAATAGGTTCTGAGAGAGAAAGTTAGAAAGACTTGCTTAGGAGAGTATCTGAAAGGAAGGATTCTGGATTTCTGAAACGCTCCTTTGTCCTTTGCGTTCTCTCCCTCTTGAGGAGACCTACAGTGAAACTGACTAGGCAGTGATGGCTGACATACTGATTATACTAATGTTTGACTATTGATATGTGTCAGCATTTGTATATTCATTGTATAGACTTTAGAATCAATCATATCAGGCTCTATTACACAGTTTGAATTGAAATTTTTAATATCATCCTTTGATGGGTATTGGTAGACCATAGTTAGGTTTCATGTAGTTGAAACAGATTAAATAATGCTTTACTTTATGTTTATGGATGTTTGACATGCATGTGTATCTACACACCACTTGCTGACCTGGTGCTTATGGAGGACATAATAGTATTGGATTCCCTGGAACTAGAGTTACAGATAGTTGTGAGCATTCATGTGAGTGTTTGGAATTGAAGCCAGGTCTTCTGAAAGAGGAGCCAGTGCTCTGACCACCAAACCATCTCTGTGCCCCCCCCCAGATTTTTTTTTTAATTAAGGACTTTCATCCAAGGAAGATATGGTATAAGCATTTAGCTAGGATATAGAATATAATTTTAAATAAGTTTTTATGTGCATAGCACTTTTTATCTTATGTAAAACCACTGTTACAAATATACTTTGATTAGAACTTCTATATTGTAGACACATGTAATTTTCTAAGTTCTTAGAAGTAGCAGCCTTAGACATTCAGATTCATGTGCTCAATTTTCTTCCTATTTACAGATGTATATCATCTTATACTATAATTGTGGTACATTCCATCATGGAGCCTGAAAAGCAAAGTAGTGATGTGACCGATTTTGATGTCCAGTGATTCTGTGTTTAATGATGATCAGGAGCCTGACATTCATACCCTTCTCTCTCCTGGCTTGTTTTTCAGCGGCGGGAAGGACAGCTGTTACAACATGATGCAGTGCATTGCCGCGGGGCATCACATTGTTGCTTTAGCAAATCTAAGACCAGATGAAAACCAAGGTAAGGATCTGACTTTTTTGGTCCTTTCTCTAGATGACTGCAGCTCAACCTCATTATTGTAGGTTGGTAAGAAATAGTCTGTTGGCTCACTGGCTCTTAGTTTACAAAACATGAGTGCCACTGGTAAAATGATGCCCTTCACTATTTTAGATGTAGTGAAGCATGTAAGCCTTCCCTTTGTACTCACCATAGATGATGAGCCTCATTAGAGGAGATGTATCTTAGACTTTCCTTTGCTACCCAGCTCTTGGAAGCTCTGTACTTCTAGTAGGTGTTTATTGGCGGACTAGTGAGTACTGAACTCATTCGAATTAGCCTGTTTACTTCTGGGGGATATTTGAATAATTCTGAAAGTGATGTGGAAAGTTGGAAATTGGGAGTATTTTATAAGAAGAAAGGAAACACGGTTCCAAAGGATGTGGGGTAAATTTATGCTTTAGGATTTGAGGCTTGGCTCTGCTGATGAGTGAACGAGGTTTTTAGATGTAAGGTGTTTCTGAGAAGGACTCTCTATTTCTAACTTAAAGCATGAGAAGTTTCTGAAGGTGATAGGACTGCTTTTATTATGAAGGTGGTATTTATTATGATGGTGATAGGACTATGCTACAGCTTTTATTATGAAGAAGCAGCAAAACTCTCATACAAGCTGTGCTGTTACCAAAGGGGAGACCCTATCCATCTCTTGCATCAAATTGGGCAAGTGAGTCTTTTTACCTGTCTTTAAAATTCTTAGTAGTAAAAAAAAAAAAATGTTCATATGTGTCCTGCACATATGAAGTAATTTTCCTCCCTTGAATTTCTGTGTGTCCAGCTTTCAACCTGAGCTGTTTATTGTGTAAATAATATTAGTGTATAATCTTTTTCGTGTTAGTTTTGCTGTCAGAACAGTGAAACGACAAGCAAGTATATCTTTTGTACTTATTAATAGAATGGAGGCCTTTATTAGAATATTGTTAGTGATGGACAAATTCAATGGTAAATGTAATTAGAATATTATAAATTTAAAAGCTGGGAATATCAACTTACCCCGTGTAATTGGTGTAGAAGAGAGTAGGTTGTTATGGGTCAACAATGGACAGGGTTTGGTAGTATTGATTAAAGTCAGCTGGATGTTGGAACTGTTGAATGAGTCACCGAATGTTTTGGGGTTTTTTTTTTGCACTCTTTAAACGGTCTGAAAGGAACCTCACTGAGAAATGCATGGCTCCATTGAAGAGCAAACCTGGGTATAATATTTTCACAACATATCATGCTTTTCACAGTAGGTAATGAGAATAGTGTTCAGTTGTCATAAAATTCCCAGCGCTGTCCCTTTCAGTCTGTAGTAGGAGCTTTTGTGGTGTGCTAATGCAAGTGCTTTAGGCCACAGTGGAGGCTTTGGTTTTCTTTCTCTTATGTCAGTAGCTGCTGTGTAGCTTCCACTCAGGAGGCTGTTGTGGTAAGGACTACATGGAGCCCTAACGAAAACAGATTGGGTTTTGAAGCCATTACAATGTCTAATAGTTGTACTCATTTCAGGATGCTTTTTGCTATGAAGCTCGTTTTGTGGAATAAATTGATTGACCAATATTCTTTAGTAAAAATACATTAAAGACTCGCTAACTTGGTAGGGTGGAAGATTGAAAAGTTTTAGGGTGAGTGGACTAAATCTCTGTTTCAAAGTTTAGGGTAAGGACTAGACTTACAGGAATGTGTGAATATTGTTTTGTAGGAAGCCACGCAACTGTGGGGGTCGAGCCAAAATGAAACGGCACATGATGATACTATTGGTTGTTGAAAGACATTTACACTGTTAGTCATTCCCTTCCACAGTTGAAAACATGCATGTACATATGTGTCTGTCAAAAGGAAACAGTTTCAATGGCACTAAATACTAGTTTCAGTATCATTTCTCCCATATCTTTGCTGTATAAAATGTGAATGGTCTGAGATCATTTTGAGAGGTAATTCATACTCTGTCCTCTATTGGAAGAACGCAAAGCATATTAGTCTTTGAAAAATTTCAACAAACTCATCTATTTAGACTTATTAACCCACATACTTTTAAAACATATTTGACATATAATCTCTTTCCATGTTTTAAATATTAATATTTTATGGTATTTGTATTCTGGAGAAAAGACTTTAGAAGATGCATCAAAGACAGCTTATCATTTTATCATATAACTATAATATAGTTCCTAATCTATTACAAATAATGCTGTAATGAATGCTTTACATATATATGGAAATTTGAGACAACTGGTAATTATATCATGCATTAGATTCACTTATCCTGTTTCCAAAATATGTTGGTAATTGCTCTAACAAATAGTGAATTATATGTATATGTTTTGTTGATGTATTGATTATAAAACAAAGCAAGTATATCTATTTTTTCTGCCAAATTTGTTTTACTTACTAAGCAGGTATTTATTTAAGAGAAGTTTTTATTAAAAGTCTAGATGATTTTTTGAATAACCTGAATGATTTGAATAAACATATATAATATAATTTCTAATTGAGTAAACTAATTAAAATTTATTGGGTTGATTACTCTTATATTTAAGAATTTTATATAATTTAAAAAATATAAATGTAATCCTGTTACTAATTAGAAACCCAGATGATTAGAGCTGAACTGAACTGAATTTAGCTGTGATAAATGTGCAGTGTCCATGTATTATCTCACTATAAATGCAGGGAGATATGGTACATTTTCAAGCTTAGTGTTGACTAGTCTTCAAATGAAAAAAGTTGCTTCCTAAAGCCTATTTGTTTTTAGTCTTTCTTACTAATTATTTCTATTTAACTATTACAGTGGAGTCAGATGAATTGGATAGCTACATGTATCAGACAGTGGGTCACCATGCTATTGACCTGTATGCAGAAGCAATGGCTCTTCCCCTGTACCGCAGAACCATAAGAGGAAGGAGCTTGGAGACAGGAAAAATGTATACCACACGTGAAGGTGATGAGGTTGAAGATCTCTATGAACTATTGAAACTCGTTAAGGTATGCAGAGTGACTAAGTCTCCCTTTTGAACTTTGTAATTTTCATTTATTGAGTTATTTAATATTAAATAGTTTGCAACTGTTCATAGCCCAGCTATTTTTTTGAAAGGATATCTTATCTTTTAGGAGAAAGGTAACAAAAAATTTGCTGGTATGTCTTTATATTAGACTATGGAAAAATAAGACTTTAGGTATAGATGTGCATCTAGGCTTATCACATGATTTTTTTGAACATTTTTTTAATTTAATTTGTATGTGAGTTTTGCCTGAATAAATGTTTGTATAACATACGTATATCTGATACCTACACAGGCCAGAAAAGGGAATTCAATTTCCTGAACTGAGACTCACAGATGGTTGTAAACCTCCATGTGGGTGCTGAATACCAGCACCTTTAACTGCTTAGCCATTTCTCAAGCACCTTCATCAAATGGTATTTCTTTTCCTTCAGGGTATTGAAAAACAATAGCATTCAATCTTTTTATTTAACAGATTTTGAATCCCTACTAAACAAATTGATGAGTCCTATTTCTTTACTAGATTAGAGTTTCTAGTTTCGAGAGTAAGACAAGGAACAGACAACATGGCTGCTGTGGAAGAGTACTGTGAGAAGGAGTGAAGTGAGGCCAAGGTGACAGCAGCTGACAGCCTGAGATAGCCAGGGATGTACTGTCTGGGATGGCCAACGAGACCTCTCCCTGGTTAAGGTTACACAGACTGGAGGCCAGAAGGAAGGAAGTCAGATGCTGAACTTTCAATAAATTTGGCAGAATTATGAATTAATAAGGCATTATATGTATTTTTTTTGTTGTCCGTCATTCATTCAAGAATAGTTCCAGCACAGAAAATCTTGAAGAGAAATGTGGGCTCATCTATCTGCTAGATACTGCACTAAGTGAATGTAGGAGGAGATGATAGTGAATGACCATCATTGCATGCTCATTGATAATCAGCTACTTGAGGATAGTTCAGCAGTCTTCCTAAACAAATGTTTATTCATCCACTGTACATATTCAGCTCACATAGGCATACTGATGGGAGACTCAAGTCAGTGTGTACTGAATATCTCAATATTTTTACAGGGGAAAGAAAAAGAGTTCCGTCCTTTCCTGTACCATCGCATTTTTTCACTCTTTAGTTCAACCCTCTCCCAAGTTATGTAATGAACATTTCTTAATTTAAAATTTATAATATTAATCAAAATTTTACATTGGTTAACAGTTTTGATTAAGAAAAATACCAGATAGCCAAGTACATTTAAAGTAGCTTAATGAAAACAGTTCCTATTTTGTGTGTCAGAACTTTTTTATCTTCAAAAGAAGCACAGGAGCTGTTGTTTTGCAGCGTGCTGTTTAGTTTGACAGCATATGAAGTGGAGACTTTGCAGAGACTGGCGTGGGAGCTGCATGCTCATTATAACTACTGTGATTGCAAAACGAGGAGGAAGGAGAAGACTTTCACTCTCTATGCTTGTCTCTCTAGAAAGGTTGGAGATGGAAAAATGAGATCTAGATTTTTTTCTTTTCACATTTGTTTTTCCAGACTACATTGAAACTGGATATCAACATTTCAGTATAAAACAATATTATAAAATGATGGAACTTGCACTAGAAATAATTGGGTTGCTTAAAAATCACAAATGTGGTAACTTTGAAGAAATCCTGTGATAATAACAGCCATCCAGGAAAGGGAATGATAATAAATTACTAATCAGTTTAATTAAAAGTGAGCAGATTAGTAGTAATTAAGAAGAAATCCCCTTTCTCTCCATGCTGTCTTTGGAGAAATGGATGCTTTGCCATTATCTTGATAGTAACCGTCAATTATGACATAAATTAATGCTAATATTAAATCTTGACATTTGGAATTTCATACATGATAATTATAACTATAGTTGAAAGAGATGTTATCAAGTTGTCTGGGACTAAATAGTTTCTTCTTTTCCTATGTAAAAATATTAATTTTACTATAGGATATTTTAAAGACATCAATATCAGAAATCTATTACTTTTATGAAAGAAATTGTATTGCTAAGCTTTTAAAGTTAAATCCATTTGTGAAATACTGATACAAAGATTTCAGTAGAGGTTTCATATAGTCTAATTAATAATTGAGTAATTATAGAATAAAAAACTTAGAAAGGGCTATAATTTCCACGTTTGTCTCAACTTTCTATAAACAAAAGAACTGCATTTTAAGCTTTTGAATATTAATGCAGTATTGAAGCGCCAGGACTTACTTTTGTTTCAGTTGTTTATTCCTTACAGGTTTCTCTCTTGTGTTACATGTGTCTTTTGTTTTTATAGATTTTTTTCCCTTCAGATATGAGAGCCATGTTCTTCTAGGGTGAGCTTCATTTTTGCAAATAATTCGATCTGTTTAAGTAGCAAAGACCTCGATAATAAACTCTAGGAAGTTTAGAATTACAAGTTTTCTGTTTTTTTTAAAGTCAGGAAAATGTATCAATCCCTCATATCTCTTCAGTTGTTAGGTACTTGTGAGTCTCATATAGGTAACTGAAACAATTTGCTGGGTGGTGATGGAACTCGTCTTTAATTCCAGCACTAAGGAGGCAGAAGCAGGTGAATATCCATGAGTTGGAGTTCTGCCTGGTCTACAAGAACTAGTTACAGGACAGGCTCCAAAACTATAGAGAAACACTGTCTCAAAAACCAAACAAACAGAAAAAAGTTGGTTGTATGATGTCTCTTTTTGTATTCTAGTATTGAAGTGTAATGTGATTCTCTTTTAGTTTTATATGGTGTAACCTTCATTTTCTGAAACCAGTAATTTAGGAATTGTGTTCATGTTTTTTTATTGAAGCCTATTAAAAGATACAGATTAGCATCATTTTTCTATAGAATCATATTTATGGATCTATTTTTTTCTCTCTTTTGGTTTGGTACTGTTTCTTTCTAGATATGAGGTTTCTTCCCACTATCCCCATTTTGGTGGAATGTTTCTTTAAGACATTTCCAAATGGCAGATCCATTCAAAGTCTTACACTTTGAAAGTGTTTGTATTTTGCCCCACAGTTTTTACTGAACATTAACAAATGCTTTTCTGTGGGTCTTCTATAATTGCCCAGTGACAGGATATCTCTTTGAAAGCTTGTCCTTGTTTGATGGCAGCTTTATAGTTCAAATGATAACCTTTATGTCTAGCCCACTTAAAATAGAGCCTTCCTCTTCTGTCTGCACTGGACCAGGGCTGGTTTGGTCCTAACAAGAGTATGGCACTGGCAATTGACAGAAGCCATGTTCTTCCACTTGTCTAGAGAGAGGTTGACTATGGGGTAGAGATATTTGATAGCCTTTGCCTTTTACTTTGTATTTTGAAAGGGGAATAGTTAATGTCAAATATAATAGAAAAAAATGGCAGAGCCAGAGGACTTACAGTGTAAGGATGGTTCTGGGAAGTTCTCTTTTGTGACTTGTTTGATAATTTTCTCTTCTTGATTTTCTTCATGTTCCCTCCCCCCACTGCAAACACCCGACACTGCCTAGTCAGAAATTACAGTTTGTAGGATGAATCTTTATGTAACTTCTATTTTCTCAAATATTTTTCTTGTCTGTGTCATTAGTAAGGACAGGTGTTCCTTGGGGACCAGAATGTGTCCTATCTGGTTTGTTGTTGTTGTTGTTGTTGTTGTTGTTGGTGGTGGTGGTGGTGGTGGTGTGTGTGTGTGTGTGTCTGTACACATGTGTACATACATGTGGAGGCCAGAGGTTGATATTAGGTGTCTTTCTCAATGGATTCTCTACCTTATTTTTTTGGCACAGCATCTCTGACTTGGCCAGGAGGTCAGTAATTGGACAGAATACAGAATATCTGGCCAGCAAGCCCCAATCATCTGCCTTTTTTTGTATCCCCAGTACAAAGAATACAGGCAAGCTGCTCTACCTGGGTTGGTTGATATGTTTGTTTCTTGGTTGGTTGGTTGGATTTTGGTTTTTTGGGGTTTTTTTTTTGTGTTTTTTTTTTTGTGTGTTTTTTTTTTTTTTTTTTTTTTTTTGCCTAGATGCTGGTAAACTGAACTCAGGTACCGCATAGGCTGCATGCTTGCCAGGAGACCCCTTATCTACTGAACTGTGTCCCCAGCTCTATGCCTTTTCATTATTGGGTTTTTTTTTTTGAGAGTGCTTCTAGAATCCTTTTTATTTTTGTGTTGAGTTTTTTAAGCAGTATTTCTCCAATATTTAAGAACTGTTTTTATTCATTGAGCTTTCTTTTTCCATATAGATGATTTTCTTTTTCTGTAGTAGCCACATCCCTTGTATCATTCTTAAAATATAAATACAAGGTTTTAAATCCTATCTGTTGGTTCCTCAGCTATTCCTGTTTTCTTTGGTTTTTTTTTTTTTTCTCATGCTGTGTAAGAATAAGAGAAGAGCTGACTGTGACTACAGCTCTTGGTTTTAGTTTTCGCAGACATGGCTCAGACTTGTGAACCTGGAGTTCATAATAATGTGGCTGCCCTGGCTCCTTCTCCCTTGTTCTCTTCCAGGCAGCATCAGATCATGTTTGTTTTGGGGATGTCGTTTATCTTTCTGCTTTGGTTGCTTGCAGAGTCCCTTCTAGTACCATGAACACTGGTCCATAGAGATAAAGGTTCTAGGCAGGTACCAACGTGGCTTCTTCATGTTCAGTGAGTTGTGTAGGGTTTGTCTTTTGCAATAGGGCCTTACTGTTAGTTTTTTGGAGAGTAATAATTGTCTGCAGGTTCTTATTGGCCCCTTTGGCCAACAACTCAATTAAATGTGACCAATTCCTGGGACTGAAAGCTTTGTTTGGTGATCAGAGATATCCAACTGGGGCTCCATCTTCCCTGTTTAACCAATTTTAAATAAAATATAATTTGTTGAAAATACTATAAAAGTTCAGCAACAAGTAAAAATATAGGACCCAATTAGATATTCAAATGCAGTGTTCTGTTTTATCCTGTTTTATTTTGTTTCTCTCTCTAGCCTCTGTTGACTATTTAGTCAGAACTCTTGCAGTTAGAAGTTAACTCCTATTTACATTCTTTCTAGTGTAATTCTTCTAGAAAAAATTCTAGTCATCTTACACAGCTTAAAGAAAAAAATCCAATTTTATGTCATTGTTCTTTGGCCTGACATAACATTCTCAAGCCAGTTATTGTTTCTAGAAGTTGATTTCATTTGATTGAACAGGTGTAAACCAACCATTTCTAGAGAGAGAAGTAGAGAAATTATTATTAAATTCTGATAATATATTCCAGACATAACCAAATGATGGATCTTCAACTTAGATGAGGTTCTTGCTATCTGAAAGTTGGACTGTGATCGGGGCATAAAGAGCAGCAGGTTTCCAGAATTTAATAGGTCCTAGATATGGGCAACTTTGGGAACCATGAGAGGTGATTCTTTGACCATTTCCCTGCTTTTATGGCCTCTTTCCCACTGCATTCTTTCTTACCTTCTTCCTTCATCCTCCTTTTTGTATATTTTTAAAAATTAACCATTGGCCCCACAGCCTTGACTTTGCAATCTGAGGTTTTCATAATTTTGTTATTCATAATTTCCTGACTTTAATATCCTGTAAGCATAGTGAACTTGGCAAGTTGAAAACAGAAAGTTTCTGTAAGAACATTTCAGTTTTTCTATTACCTTCTTAGGAATTTGACCCCATCACTCATTTCAAAACCTGAATACCACTACCAAGCTTGAACTTTTACTTAGCTCCTCCTTTACTTCAGCTGCTACTATTATTTCTCTGTAACCTGTTGATAATACTTTGACAGAATATAAATCTGACACTTTGACTTCATTCTTGCCATGGCTGCTTGTCTGTCTGTGGTATATAGCAGTCTCCTAATGAATCACTCACTTGTGCTTCGTGTAGCTCTTCCAGCTCATTGTTGTCAGGGAGACTGTATGCATGCTTAAGATGCCACTGTTAAGACACTTAAACAGAAGTCCCTGTGTCCTATTAATCTGGTCTTGTCATTCCCATATAAGGCTCTGTGATCAAATTATAACCAGGAGCCACTTTAATTTCAACTTTTTTTTTTTAAAAAAAGCAGTGACTTTAGCTTTTTTGAGAAAGTCTCATTTCTTTATTCTCCTGAAGAACTTCATCTTCATCCATTGTGAAATCTGTAATCTTCCTTATTTTGGGGTCTCTAATGGCAACTTGTCAATTATTTAATTGTGGCCCTGAGCATGTCACTGTGATCATTTATATGGCTATACTGGCTGTTGGGCTGTGAGACCTTCAGCACGATGGGCAATGCTCACTTCCATTTTTGTATCTTGAGTTACTGGGAAAGGTTTTGGTATATATAGGCTCATGAAGGATTGTTTTAAAGGGTAGATAAGTCAAAAAATTATCAAATTAAATTTTTTATTTCATAATTTATTTAATGTAGGAGTACTGGTATTATTTCATTATGTGACATAATCCAGGTTTTTCTATTTTTGTCCAGAAATTAAGGGGCTTCGGCATCATGGTGAAAGTTTATAAAATAAGGCATCCTAGTATTTGTGGTGCAATTATTATCTGTAGTAAGTGTGATTTCCGGCTGCAATATATTTTATACAAATGCTGAGCAGAGGCTTTTCACAATATCCCTATATCAGGAAACCTGCTTTGTGAGTCTTTTCACTTCAGATCTTAGGGGGAAATAGTCTAGAATCTTAAGTGGCTTTGAGGTGAATCCAGAGTGTTTAAAGTGGAAGGAAAGTATAATATGGCTTTAAGATTTGTAGGGAGGACCCAAAACAGACACATAGCTCTGCCCAGATTGCTCCTGGCTCCTGAGCACTGCACAGCTTCTCTCAAGCTCTGTCAGTCCCCAAGATATGGGACATTAAGCCTGATCCCTTGGCATGATAAATGTATTTCTAGTATTGACCCTGGTCTCTAGACAGAAAGTGTTGGCACTGTAGTTAGCCAGTGCCATTTTGCTCCCAGGTGCAGCATCTTAAGGCTGTGCACTATTTGGCCTGTTAAGATGGTAAATTCAGACATGTGTAAGGAAATAGAAGATGATGAATCTCTCTAGGAAGTAGAGTTGGATGGTGATTTTCAGTTGTTAGAACTTCCTCATCTTATCATAGGATCAGATTTTTCTTTTTTCTTATTTTTCCCAACCAGATAGGGTTTCTCTATATAGGTCTAGGTGTCCTGGAACCCACTCTGTAGACCAGGCTGACCTAGAACTCAAAGATCCACTTTTCCTCTACCTCCTGAGTGCTGAGATTAAAGGTGTGTACCACCACTTCCTGGATCAGACTTTTTGTCTGTAGATTTTTCCTAAAACTTCAACTTTAGACGCCTTCATTTTCACAAGTTGATTGTGTCTCCTCAACGTGGACTGTCTCCACTTGGTGTTGCTGACAGTGTCTATACATTGTTTGTGAACCTTACCTACGTATTCTTTCTGTCGTTTTCTCATCTAGTGACCCTCTTGGAGTTTACCAATTGACTTTATTTCTTGTATTTCTTTCTCTATGCTTTCCAACCTCTGGAGTCTCTGTCCCATTAACTTTTTGCCCTTTCTCTGAATGTATAACCATCATTTTCAAAGAAACCTTCTGTGGCTCTCTGCTTCTGTAATTGTGTCATTTAAGATGCTAGATTTATGTTTCTGTGTTGTAAAAGGAGCAGTGGGCCACTTCCTGCCATCTGGCTTCTGGCTAGCTTTACCCGAAATAATTACACGGAAACTGTATTCATTTAAACACTGCCTGGCCCCTTATATCTAGCCTCTTATTGGCTAACTCTCACATATTAGTTTAACCCATCTCTATTAATGTGTATTGCCACTTGACTGTGGCTTACCACCATGAGTCTAACCAGCGTCCATCTCGGAGAGGAGAGCCATGGCGTCTGCCAAACTTCCCTTCTTCCCAGAATTCTGTTCTGTCTACTCCGCCCATGTAAGGGCTGTCCTATCAAAAGGCCAAGGCAGTCTCTTTATTCAACCAATGAAAGCAACACACAAAGAGAAGGACCTCCTATACCATTTCTGTCCTCTAGTCTTTTTTTTTTACATGTAGTTTATTCTGTCACTGTGGTGTTCTCAATTAAATGACTAAGAACGTATGACAGATTGATAAAAGTTTCTTTATTCCTTTGTTGGTGGCCTTGCATTACATTTCAAGTAGGACTTTATTGATTGTCATACAACATAATCATAGATATTATAAAGATCTTTTAAAAAATACTGTTTCAGTTGTGTGTTTGTGTGGGGTTATGTTCATATGAGTGAGAGTTCCCATGAAGGCAAGAGGAGTTGTATCTACGTGGAGCTGGAGTTAGAAGTTAGTTGTGAGCTCCCAACTTTGTATCTGTGTGTTAAACTGAGATCTTCTGCAAAGCAGTGTTCACTCTAGCCCATAAAATGATTGTTTTATGATGGATTTTTGTCTTTAAATTTAGAAACATTATCAGAAAAAAGATAATAAAGTAGTTGTAGGAAGCAGTTATATATTGGGTATGGTTTTTGATAAGAGATGATATAATAGAGACTTCATTCTGTATTGACATGAGAAGATATGGAGTAATCAAAGGAAATTGTAAATGACGGTTTTTGATGTTTCTTGAAGTTTCCATTGGATACACACATACATATGTGGTATAGCTAGATCATAGGCTAGTTCTACAAACATTTTCATTTTTTTTTTATATTTGTGCTTTGGAATTGACCCCAAGGCCATACGTGTTGTGGTATATCCCTAGCTCTCTTTCACTTTTATTTTGAGACATGGCTTTACCAAGTTGGCCAGGCTAGCCTTCAGTTCATATTGTGACCTAGGCAGGCTTTGAATTTGTAGCTCTTCTGCATCAGTCTCCTAAGTGTCTAAGATTAATATAGACCTGGACTACTAGGGCTAGGTAATTTAAATTTTGAGTAATTTCTATATTTTTCCACAATAATTATACTCATTTCCATTTTTACCAATAATGTATGAGAGTTCTGTTTTTCTATATCCTCACTTCAGTTTTTAGTAATAGTTATTTTTACATGGGTATAACGTGTAGTTTTAATTTGCATTTCTCTCATAGTTAATATATTGAACATTTTTTATATAGTTGCTGCCCATTTTTATTTCTTTTAAGAAGTATCTAGAATAGTTATTTTTAAGTTGGATTATTTGAATGATACTTTTGTCAGTTTCTTATGTTCACTAGTTTTTAACCCTTTGTTAGGTGATCTATTAACAGTGGTTTCCCTTATCTGATGGGTAACCTCCTTTAGTCAATAACCTATAAGAGGCTGGAACAGGTTGGAGCATGACTTTTTGGGTACCCAGAGAAAACTGCCAGTCAGTTCTTGCTCTCTCTTATTCCCATGCTCCACACCTTGAGGTTGGACCCCTGTTCCAGATCCATGAATTTTTCCCTTACAATAAAGAATAATCTTGGAATCTTTTGGAGTTAATTTGATATTATTTGACTCCCATACCCACTCCCACCCTGGACATGTTCAGCTTTACTTATCCTGGCTCCTGTTTTATTTCATTGTTGTTTACTTTGTTGTGGAGCAGCCTTATGGTATACTGTAATTCTATTAGTCTGTTGCATTTGATATTAAAAAACACAACAGAATAGCCTTTAATAATGTCTTGAGTATCTCCATGTGTTCTTATCTAGTGGTTTCCCATTTGCTTTACTTATACTTGGATACTTTATCCATTTTAAGTTATTTATTGTCCATGCTGAAATTTGATAGTCAAATTCAATCTTCATGTGGTTTTTTGGTTTTCCCTGCACTAATTATTGAAGAAAGTGTTTGATCTTTCTCCAGTATGTGTTTGTGGTACCTTAAATAAGAGTCAGTGGTATATGGATGAGTGGACTTATTTCTCAGCTCTTTGTTCTCCTCTACTGGTCTCTTGTTTTCAAGATACTACTGAAGTCTTTCAGTTACTGTGGTTGTGTATTGTGTTTTGTAATCAAGTATTATGATGTGTTCACATTTGACCTTCTTGTTAGATTGTTTTGGTTGTCCTCTAAGGTGATTAGTGTTTTCATATGAAATTGAGGAACATTTTCAGTTTTTTGCAAAATACCATTGGTATTTTCATGAGAATTTAATTTACTCTGTTCATTTGTTTTACCTAGTATGAGCATTTAAAAATATATTTTTTATAGTTCATAATTATTAGAGTTCTTTTCATTGCATTGTGTATACTTTAAACTTTCTTCCTTTGGTGTTTTATAATTTTCATTGTACAGGTCTTTTGCTTTACTGATTAAATTTATTGCTAAGTATTTGTTATAGCTTTTGAGAATGAATTTCTGTTGTTATTTCTTTCTTGGCAATCTTACTGTATAAAAAGGGTGCTATTTTTTATATTGATGTATCTTGTAAATGATGAATTTATCAGTTTGACAGGTTTTCTGGTAGAAATGTTAGGTTTTTGTGTATACAATATTATGCCATTTGCAGATAAGAATAATTTCTCTTCTCCATTTTCATTTGTGTGTCTTTTATTTCTTACCTCTTTTTCTTTCTTAGTTGACTATCTGTTTGAGTACTATATCTAATATATACATGCATATAAGACTATCTGTATTTATGTATGCAGCTGCATGTTTATATGTGTGTATTTACATACATATGTATTTCTTACTGTTAACAATTCTTAGAGTAAAGATTAAAGCCACTACCCTGAAGGGGTTGCCCAAGAAATGACAGAGTTGCAAGTTAACTGAAGGCGTAAGTCACAGACAATCCCACACCAGTTTGGAATTATGATTAATAGAATGGTTATTTATTCAAAGGGGAAAAAACTTACAGATTACCGTCCCAGACAACAGTCCCTCCGTGTGAACAGGAAAGGAGTCTAGAAGCCAGAAGCGGAGCTGGAAGCCAGAGAGAGAGAGAGGACAGCCGCTGCTTTTTTTAAAGAGAGAGAGACCACGCCCCAATGGGCTGGTAACTCAGCGGCGATTGGCTGAAGGAGTGGAAGGAGCTCCTGCAGCAGTTAACTTCAGAATTTCCTGGTGGAGCAATGATAATACAACTAACAGATTAGAGAAATGCTATTCCATATGCAAGTTCAGGTTGTGAATGAAGATTTCAAAAAGCTAGAAAGTTATGTGGATAGTAACCAGGCTTAATCACAGACATCTAATAAGAATTGAACTTGTGGACTTCTCTGTAGGATATTGTGATTCTTTAAGAAAGGGTTTCTAAATCTGAAAGAGTCAATTTTATGCAGACTTTTGTATATATAAGTTTGTAGGGAGTGAATTATTTGTTTTTCTCTTAGGTATAATAATAGTCAGTTCTTTTTAAAAGTTTTAAGCCAAGTTTTTACCCATTAGTTACAGAAAATCTTGGAACCTAGGCATATCATGACCCTTTAGTTGAGAATCAGTGGGACTCTGATCATGTGATCACATACTCTGCTCTGTATCTGGTAACAGAGTCATTGTGTGGATGGAACAGATGAGGATGCTGTAGATATGTCTAGAGAAAAGATAAGCAGTGGTCTTTTAAGTTTCTTAGGAATGGAATAATAAGGACTACTAAACACCGTGTTGGCTAAGACCTCCAGTTCCAGTATTTGGGAAGCTGTGGTGAGAGGATCACCATGAGTCTGAGGTGAGCATGAGCCTCAAAATGACAAATAAAAGAAGTGAGGGCACTGAGGCCTGTGAAGGAGCTTCTGACTTGGAGACCTGGTTGTTAGGAAGTTGACCTGCGGACTTTATATACTGGAAGCTGAGAGACTGATATAAATGCCATTACTTCTGACCTCCCCAATTGTGTTTTTCCTTTCTGTTACTTTTACAAGTGTTTATCCTGTTATGCTATTTTTGATCATTATTTACATGAATAGCATATTCTTTCTATTCATTTATAACTTTTAGGTAGAATTGCCTGTTTTTCAGCTTTGGGCACTCCTCTGCATTCATTGTAATGTCCTGATTGTAGGAAGTACTTAACAGTTTTTATTATATATTTGCTCCAGCAATGTTCTTAATGTTTTTCATCAATCACATAGTCAATTCTATCACAAATTAAGGGTGGAATTTCTCTTAGGAATTACTGTTTGTAAATTTTCTGCCTTATTATAATTGTGTACTTTTTATTATATTAGCTCCGTAAATCATATAGATTTTTCCCTTGTATCATGTATTGAAAGATCCACAATTATCCCTACAAACTTTCTAAAATATATTCTGATCTATACATACATCATCTCAATGGGGCATATTATCTTTAGTTTGCAGATACTTAGAAATATAGGTTAAGTAACTTGTCTAAGGTTATACAGCTAAAAAGTGGTAAAACATGTCTTAATTAATACCATGACCATGGCAATTCTTATAAAGAAAAAAAATTAGTTGGGTAGCTTATAGTTTTAGAGGTCTGGTTCATTATCACCATTGTGGGACATGACAGGATGCAAGCATAGTGCTGGAGAAGGAACTAATCTGCAGGAAACAGGAAGTAAACTGAAACACTATGCATGGCTTGAGCATATAGGACAGCACAAAACCCACCTCCACAGTAACACACTTCTTCCAACAAGGCCATACCAACTCCAACAAAGCCATACCTCTTTAACAGTATCCTATGAGCTTTGGGGGGCGGTTGTATTTAAAGTATCACATTCCACTCCCTAGTCCCCATAAGTTTATAACAATAACATAATGCAAAATGCATTTAGTCCAACTTTAAAAGTTTTCATAGTCTATTACAGTCTCAACAATGTTTTAAAGTCCAAAGTTCAAAGTCTGTTCTAAGACTCATACAATCTCTTAACTGTAATCCCATATAAAATAATTTTTAAAAATCACACACTTCCATGACATAGAGTTCCTGTTCCAAAATATAGGGAAGGGAGCATAGTGAGGAAATATTGGACCAAAGTAAGACCAAAAACCAACTTCTAACTCAGCATCTCCATGTTTAATGTCAATGCTCTCTCCGTATCTCCAACTCCTTTCATCTTTGTTGACTGCAACATACTTTTTCTCATGATAGTTTCACCCCCGTTAGCAGCTCCCCTTGGCAGGCATCTCACAGCTCTGGCATCTCCAACATTTTGGGGTCTCTAAGGCAATCCAGTCTTCAACTTCACAGCTTTGTGAAATGGCCGTTCTAGGCCTCCATTCATGGAACCCCTGACACAATCCTGGCCTTAATGGCTTTCCTTAGTCCTGGAGGCAAATTCTGTAACCTTCCTTTTGTCCTTAACTCTAAAGCCAAGCTGGAACTATGTGGCAGAAGCTCTGGGGCTGGAACATCTTCACCAACTTTTTGTTTTTAATGATCACCTTCACTGACTAAACTTGGCTGTCCTGTAACTTGCTCTGTAGACCAGGCTGGCCTTGAACTCAGAGATCCACCAGTCTGCCTTCTGAAGGCTGGGATTAAAAGCAAGCACTATGACACTGGACTCTAAGCTTTTCTTTAGTTCCTTTCCACAAATTGGAAATTTATCTGGGTGGGATCTTGCCCTGAGGTCACCATTCCCTTTAGTCCATTTCTTAATCTGTTTATCTCTTTGATCACAGTATTTACCTTCATTCAACTTCCTGTTGCTCCTTTTCTCCTCAGCTTGGTCCTTTTCATTATAAATCTTTACAAGCATGAACACTAGTAATCACAGGACAGAGTCTATACTAGGCTGTTTTGAGATTTCCTCTGCCAACAGCTTGAATCCAAATCTCTTTCTGTTAGCCTAAGGCAGACTGTTTGGACAAGGGCCAAAAGCAACCACTTTCTTCATCAAAATAGCACAACACAATATCTAGGCAACATACTAAAATTCCACCCCATTGAAACCTCTTGAGCCAATCCCCAAAGTTCAAATTATTCTCAGCATCATTGTCTTCCATTCTCCTAATAGTGTGTCCCATTAAGCAGTGCTTAAAGCATCCCACTGCTTTCCTAACCCTAAGTACCAAAATCTAAATTCCTCCAAATGAAAACGTGGTCAGACCTATCACAGAAATACCCCAGTCCCTGATACAAACTTCTGCCTTAGTTATGGTTTCTATTGGTGTGAAGAGACACCATGGCCATGGAAATTCTTATAAAGAAAGTCATTTAATGGTGTAGCTTACAGTTTTAGAGGATTAGTCCATTGTCATCATGATGCATCATGATAGCTTGCAGACAGACGCGGTGCTGTAGAAGGAGCTAAGATTACTACATCTTGACCCACAGGCAACAGGAAGTGAACTGAAACACAGGGTATGACTTGAGCATGTATGAGTTCTCAAAGCCCAGCCCACCAAATTTATGCGCTTCCTCCACCAAGGCCATACCTACTCCAACAAAGCCACATCTCCTAATAGTGTCACTTCATATGAGTTTATACAGGCCTGTACTCTCACAACATACATTTGTACTCATGGTAGATACATTTATAGCAATACATGTACAATGGAAGCCAGTATGCCATATAGATTGACAGTGTGGAAGAGTGCAGTCATATAACTTGGTAACAGCTACATAGGTACTTAATTCATATAATCTGTGTATGTTTGATCTCTTAGGTTCTCATAGTAACTTTGAGTTCTGACTTCTGAGAAAGATTTTCTAAGGACTAATCTGGTACTTGCATGATGATTCAAGATAAGATATATACAGGAAAAGCACATAAAAATTTACAGTAACTCCAATAAATAATTTTATATTATAATTTGTTGAATCTAGTAATAAAAATTTTGTTTTGTTTTCCAGTAATTTTATTATTATTCATTTATTTTTATTATATTTTAAGAAATGTATTTTTAAATCTTTAAATTTATTTTATATTTATTTGTGTGTGTGTGTATGTCACAGTACACTTGTGCAGATCAGAGGGCAATGGATGGGAGTCCATTCTTTATTTCTACCGTATGAACTCCAGGGATCAAACTCACGTTCTCAGATCTGGCAGCAGATCTCTTTGTCCTGATGACTCTTACCTTTACATTTTACAATACTGTGCTAGTTATATTGGCACTAACCAGTAGGATATACTAGAGAAGCTGAGGCAGAAGGATCTAGAGGTCCAGGGTAACCTGAACTTCCTTTGGAGTTAGGAGCATAGCTCAGAGGCAGAAGAAGTTTGCTTAAGATGCTTGATGCCTTGGGTCAATTGCCATATTCTACATTGTATTAACAGATTGTTTTTTTTTTTACACTTAGTATTTCTTATAAAAATGGTGTATTTAATTAAGTCCTTGATTCACAATTAAAAATATGAAGATATTGTCCATCACTGATAGTTCTAGTTTCTCTCCTTGATCCATTGATATCTCTAATAAAACAATTAACATATTAAAATATGTACGCATTCTTTCATGAAATAAGAAAAAGTTCAGAAAAAGAACAAGAAAACATTGCTGCTGATACTAGCTGAAGGTTTTTCCACTTACAAAAAAGAGAGGTAGTATTAGTGAGATAATGTTTACAATTCCAGAAGACTTTAATTTACATTTTGCATGAGGTAAAAAAAAAACTCATATAATTCTCTTTGAACCATGCCTCATTGGTGAAATAAGAATTTGATGAGGAATTCCTTGTTGTCTTTTTGTTGTTGTTATTGTTTTTATGTTTTGTTTGTTTAATGTTTTGCAGCATGTATCTAAATAGTGACACAGACCAAGAATATGAATAGGCATTTTAAAAAGAAAGAAATTCACATGGGGAAAAAAAATGTTCAAAAGTACCTTAGCAAAACAAAAGATAGTGGTCTTGAAAAGTGGGTACTGTTATAAGTTTTCAGAAATTCTGTAAACTGGCTTAAGTTTTCTGGAGGATAATTTAGCAGAACTCATTAGACACAAAAATGTGGTTTCACTTGGGAGATTTATCCTAAAAAAAATAAAATGTACTTGACCATTTACAAATGACTGTCAATCTAAATTATGATGCATCTATATGATAGAATGCTGTATGACATCAAAAATGAAGTTTTAAAAATTACATCTAGATGTACTACTCAGAGTGAGAAAATACATTGTGAATACTTGGTGTTATAGTATTTTGTAGGATGCATTTTTGCTGTACATATGGAAAACAATACCTGAAGGCTATATTTTAATTTTGTATATGGACAGTATTAACACTGTTTGCTTTTGCATTTTTAAATCTGTAATTTTGTCTTCTAAGAGGTATGCATTGCTTTTGAGGCTTCTTTGTTGAACATATGACTGATATTTTTAAATATACAGAATGATATGTGGGAGAGGAACCATAATAGCCAACAGGATGTCAGCCATTCCCTGGTCTCTGTGGAAGTTCACGAGGAGCCTGCTTGCCTATTGGAGCTGCTCTGTGAAAGCTATGTTTGGGAGGTTTTTGTTTTGTTTCTGTGACAAATGCCTGTCATTTTCTAAACAAGAGAGCCAGTGTCCTAGTTAGGTGTGTGGAGTTCTTTTCATTCACTGAGGCCCTGTTGTGTTAATACTGAATAAGCAGAGACAGCCTGACTGCTGGTGAAAGATGGTAAGCCAGCCTCAGGGCTTTTCTGGTCAGTCCTAGCCCTCTGATTGCCACGTTTTCCTAATTTCCCATTTCCAGGGCATCACTAGAGTGACCTTGCTTGCTCAATATGTTGCTCTGAATCCCCAAGACTTTCACATGCCTTTGGAAGTGGGCAACCGGGGATTGTTTACAGGAATCCAAATGAACTGTGCACTCACAGCAAGTTTGATAAACACACATTTCCTCCTTTTATCAGTGAGATTGCAGAATGTGAAGTATGAGTTTCCAGTTTTACTCATTCCCCTCAACCGTCTTCCTGTTTAAAAATGTAGACATAGTAATTGCATGTTGCTCTGTCCCTGTTTTTCATTCTACTTACTGCTAGTTGACGGTTTATCCCGATACTTACCTAGACATAGTTTGGAAAACTTGCAAAAATAAACTTTCCATGTATTTAGCTTAAAGGAGATTCATCCTAAGTAATGTAATGTGAGCACTAATTAACAGTAATGACTGCTAATCACTTTGCTTTTTATACTCCTTTAGGAGCCCTGCTGTTATCCAATGTAGTTAAGTAAAATCGTTGTATATGAATCAACAAGACTGCATCCTTTTAGCAGCTATTGCTCACAATCAAGCTTTGCATAAATTAGTTAACAGAAATTGATTTTAATGTGCTATGTTTGTATGTAGTAAACTAAAATATCTTGTTAAAATTCTGTCTGTCAAAGGATATTGTCTGCTTGTTTTCCCAGTCATCCTTGTGGTAGATGAAGAATACCATTCCGAGTACACTGTCCACAGCTTGTGACAGTCTGTCCTTGATTTTTTTGAAAACACATGTGGCTTATAGTCACAGCAGCACTTTGATTCTGCTGAATGCATGTATTTTATCAAACTGATGAAAAATAATAGGCTAATGTTTAATTTTTCTTAATTTGTATATTGACTTCTTAGAGGATCTCAGAGATATTTAAAGTGATATAGCTTGTTTGTATAACCTTGATTCATAGGATTGCACATTCAACAATCATTAAAAGGGGGTGCACAGTAATCTTTAGGCCCCTATAAAAAACTTTCTGTTTATTTACACGCATTCAACACACCTCCAAACTGCCTTGCCTCAGGAGGAGACTAAGTAAGACTCATAAATTAATAATTTAAGAGAGCAGTACTCAAGTAGCATTTTGGTTAAGCTAATAAGTTAAAGCCTCAGAGTCAATACCAGCAACTTTAAAGGTGCTTTACTTTTGACTTTTATTGGCTGAAAATAACTTGTTAAACTGAGGCTTTTGTACTAAAATGAAATCTTCATGCCATCTAAATCCCCCCTCCCCTGCATTTCTGATTTACAAGCAGGTTGACTTGTTATTGTAGAATTCTTAACACTTTTGCAGTTCCGTGCTTTGATCTCAAAGAAGGTGTTAATCTCCTGGAAGTTGGAGAGTGACAAAATGTGTGGGACAGTGGATTTTTTTGGAAAATTTGGACTTTCAATTAGGGGTCCAAGCTTTATGATGGTACCTACGCAAATGATGTTGTATGTACCATGGGATATGGTGGTGTGGTTTGATGTATGCTAAAGGAGTGCCTTGTCTCCTTTTTTGTGTTACCTCTCTTGGGACAAGATAATGCCATTCTCATAGGGAATAGATGTGTTTCTATAGAAGTTCAGTAATTCAGGACATTGTATTTTAATTATCCAAATGAGCTAATTTGATTTTCCTGTAAGTTTTGTTATTGATGGTATCAAAAGTTTATATTTGGATAAATATGGAAATATAAAAAATAAACTGTGGTATATGAAGCTTTATGCCGTATGTACTAGTTTTACTATATATATTAAAAGCATAAGTATTACAATTGGCACAGCATGTAATTGAATTTATTGTCAAAGAATCGTGACAGAAATAATGTGAATTTTTATTGAATACTATCCATAGGTAATTACTCGATTTGTAAGTGATGTGGGGAACATTTGTTTTAGATCATGGCACTGTTGTCCAGTAGATGTTTATGGGAAAAAAAACATGCTTTTTAAAATTATGTTCTGATTTTGTGTATTCTTGTGTAATAAAATGTTTAAAAAAGGTAAGGATTTCAGTTTTCAGTATTGACTTTTTCCCAGTGTTTACTTTCATGTGAGAATGATTGATTTGTAGCTGTCATTTTACCCAACGAGGGGACAAATGGAATTGGCCTTTTAGACAAAAGTATGCAAACAGGCTGCATCCTTTCTCTGGATAGAATTGTGGAAGGATTGCAAGAGGTGCCACATTCGTTTGCTGTTGATTGTGAGGAGTGTTGTGCAGTGGGTGCTGTTTGCAGTGGATAAGGAGGCACTATGATTAGTTACCTTCCCTGTGAAAGCACCACAAAGGAAAATGCAAAACGCATGCCTTGCTCTGTGCTCAGTTTGACAGTTGTTTTTGTTAAGTTTTTTCCCCTCATTGAAGTCCGGTCTATTTTGGAAAAAAATACATTTTTTTTCCTCCTTTATATTAAGCTTAGGAGATTTCCATGCATTTGACCCTTTAGAGAAATTATAGTATTTTTTCTTAAGGCCTCTATTGTAAAGCTTCAAAGCTGGTGCAACAGTGCCCTCTATAGTCTTTCAGGACTCAGTAGGTAAATGTGGATGTTCCGCGATGACAGGTAAGAAGCTAAGAAAGGGGATGTTGAACTCTAATTTCTTTTTGCAAACAAGAGATCCCTTTCTCCTAGGGAGACATTCTTGGTTTTCACTAGTGGCTTTACATTAAACAAAGGGAACAAAAGGCCATTTTGCATTTTCGTGTAGAATTATTGGCTACCTCTTGTTGCTAACCCTGTTTTATCAGACATTTATCAGAGTAATTTGATACAGAAGGAATCTTACAAGCTGTATGGCCTCTTCATGAAATACTTTTTGAGGTTGAATTCCAATAAGAGTATTTAAAAATAACTTAATTCTTTCATACTTGCTTCTTAATTAGAATCTTCGCGGTCTGCCTAGAACTTAACTTTTCCTTGTTCTGGAATTGGATAACCAAAGCTTTATACATGCAATTATTTAAATTCAAACCAAGGCGGTTACATAATGACTAAAGTATTTTCCTTCATTAGCATTGATTTAAATTGTAGATTTCCTTTCCTCCCTTTGGTTATGTATTTGGTATTTGTATGTGTTTGAGTGGATAGTTAAGTCTTTCACTGTAAAATACAACTAGATGTGAAGTTATTAATTGATAATAAAAGCAGACATATTTAATATTTTAGACAAATATTTTATAGATTGAATTTATTATATTTTTAAAGGTTTTTTAATTTTAAAAAAATCAACCAAAATCCTATATTCTGTAATTTTCACTAAGTAATATGGTAAGCAGAATTTCAAATATTTGAACTTGTTTTTCAGTCTGTAAAATGGGACTATCTTATTTTTTGAAAGTGTTGGAAAGGGCACTGTGTAGATGCAGTGGGCATTTTTCAAATGGTAATTTTTAAATTTCTCACATAAAAAGTAAATGACTTTGTCTAACAGGAAAAAAATTAATAGGAAATCTAGAATACACTTAATGCACACTGTTTTTAACATTCCTCTCTTGAAACTTCTGGTAACTTACATGAATCTGAAACTTGGCACAGAATTCCTTGATAATGTTCAGTAGCAAAATTAAATGTGCATTGACTTTTAACTCATACAAATATCATTTCCAAACATCTTAGTTATCAACTAAGTCTCACTAGATAGTCACATACATAACACTGTGAATGCCGATGATGAGTAAATGTTGGGAGATAATAAAATAGGAACTTCTGGATTTCTCCTTTAAAGTATCGGAACACTAAGGGTACATTTCATAGATAACTCTGGTTGACCACTCATCTCCACTTTAACCAGGCAAACACTTACATCTATCTTACCATATCAGGATTTTTAATAACTAGTGGTCAACCTAAGATGAAAAGTTCTAAAACAAACATACATGCATTATAATAAAAAATTTGTTTTTAATAAATTATTCTATCTACAAATAATAATAGAAAATGAATAACAGGTCTTCAGAGCTTACTTTCAACATCTTGCTGGCTAGCAGCTGCTGGATTTGCACAGTTGGATTTCCTTGAAGATTTAGACAGTATTGTATCTGATCCATGGATAAAAGTAGTCTCATAGAATTTATGAATCTTCTCAGCATTTAGTGTTGCGTTTCATGTAGGATTTTTATTTATGTTTTATGATAATTTTGAGTAACTTTAAATTTAGCATTATAGTAAGTAATGCTATGTTTAGTGAATAGATGGAATTTAATTGGGAACCTTGAAAGTACCTATTTCATCATTGTAATAAAAACAGTGTTATACATAGAAAAATGCAAATGACAAAGTTAATAAAATACAGTAGTTCTTTTTAAAAGCATGATCACTTGCATTAAGATGTATTTTTAAATTTAAAGAGTAGCTTACAAGGCTAACAAGATGCTGTCTGCCACAGGGAGAGAGAGGGAGACAGTAGAGAGATTTTTTTTCCTTGCAGTGAGAGTACCAAATTAAGAATCTGCTTAATTAAAATAGTGATAAATGTAGATTACATTGCTGAGGACAGTGAAATACAGCTGCTCTCCTTGGTGATATCCTGCATAATTTACCAAGAGTGTACAAAGAAGCAGTGGAGCAGCCACAGCAGACTGTTGGAGCAAACGTCCTGTTTATTCTACATACATTTCTTTTTTTAATTAAAATGTCAATGATAATTTTATAGCAGGCCTCAAAATGATCCATCTTAAATTTTTTCAAGGTTGTAGAAATTAAATGAGATCTTTACTGCTGCTGAATGAAACAGATTAAACCTAAGGAGAAAGTAGCATGCTATTATTTTTTTATTAATTCAGTTTTTTTAATTATAAGCTAGTATTGAGTTATATAATTGTTTTTCATGTGAGTCTTGCATGAGAGAAATGTGGCATAATTTTTGGCTATATATTTTGTTTAAAAGTTGTATGAAGCACAAGCCAAGCTTGGGTGGAGCCGTGTGTAATATTGCTGAAAAATAAAGGTGTAAACGTTAGTGCTGGGAGCTCTCAGTAGTACTCTTCCTCTGCTCAGAACCTGGCTTGTGAGCCTGGTGGTGGTGGTGCACACCTTTAACGCCAGCTCTTGGGAGGCAGAGGCAGGCAGATCTCTGAGTTTGTGGCCAGACAGAGAAACCCTGTCTCAAAGAAAACAAAACAAGCAAAAAACCTGGCTTGGGTGGGGGACACTAACATGAGTGAGTGAGACCAAATCACTGTCTCAATGTGAAAGTGGTTTAGAACCTGTTTATTTCCTTGAATAGTGACCAGTAAGAGATTTGCAATTCCATGTATTTGAGAAAATCAGCCTTGTACTAAATAATAATAATAATAATAATAATAATAATAATAAAGTTTTAAGTTCATGTTGCACTGTTGTTTTTCAGTTTAAAGAATATGGAGGGACTCTAGGGTAGGCTTGCCTGTGTTCTAGGTGCCACCATATTGGTAGGTGTTACAGTTCTGTGGCTTTACTTTCATGTTTGTGAAGACTGATATTACTCCAGTGTAAAAATTAATGTATTTGATGGAATAATATCTGTTGAGTACAACATGTGGGAATCGTCAGTAAAGGTTATCTGCTATCCTCTTTGTAACTTGATAACATAATTTTTATTTCCCTGGGGCCATAGAGCACTCATAGTAGCTAACTATAGTGTCGTTGTTCTCTGCTATATGTGTTTCCATTGTGATAAGTTGGTTAGCATTGCTTCTCTTTCTTCGAGTCTTGTTTTGTGGAAATGCTCCTTATTTATGTAATTATTTTTCTCTTTAGTGTTGACCATAGGTTGGCACATGGGCGCTGGTGAGTGTGATCTGAAGCTTATGCTTTTCTGCCTTGGCTTTGCACTACTCTTGAATCAGAGTTCACTTTCCTAAAATGATCTTTCAGATGATCATCTACTACATGACTCTTAACTTAGAAAGCCTGGGGTGGGGGGCAGAAAATAAACTTATCACCAAGAAAAGAACATGAGGAAAAAAAATATAAGGAAGCCCCTTTTAAGATGATTTTGTTCTGTGTGTTTTTCCCCGAGACTCCATAAAGTAAAAGGGAACTCTTGGGGTGCCACATGCCGTCCAGTCACTATTGATAGTGCTCACATGTGTGATCATTTAGAATGTCAACATCCTTTTTCATCATTGTCTTTATCTAATTTTTGCAGTCCCTTGGTAAGTAGCTGAGGATGATCTTGAACTCATGATCCTCCAGCCTCAGCCTCCTCATTGCTGGAAATGCAAGCAGTTCAAGCTACACTGAATTTTTTACCTCCATATCTGGGCGTTTTTCTAAGTGCTGGAGATGTGTCTGATTGAGGCATGTGTAGGGTTGATTGGAATACATTGCCTGTGCCAAAACAGAGTTTTAAGGCAGAAAGTTCCAGCTGTAAACTGATAATCTCTTGCCAGTGCTGAAAGCACGGCTCTCTGTAATGACGTGCCTCGCTTGAACGTCCTGCTTCTCTCACTCCACAACTTTTCTGTCTTGCCTGACTGGCCAAAGTCATATGATTCAGAACTAACTTTGCATCAGACATTAGTCCTATGTATAGTAAAGCCATGAATAAAGCTATTAACTTCTATTTGTGTCTTTCATTCATCTATGCTTTGCTTCCTTCTTTTAAATTAGTTACCTTATGATGCCAGATATCTCTATTTATAGAAGAATATCTAATTAATCTTACTATTTATGTAGTTTTAGAATTGTCGTGGATAAGAATCCAGTAAGGTCTTAAGTACCATTCTGTGGACTTCAGTGTTAGATGTATATTAAAGAACTTTATTTGCAGAGGGAATTCTTGAACTTTTATACTTCTGGTAAGATTTTGGCTTTGATTTTGATTTTCTTTAATATCTTTTACATATGGTTTCTTTTAGACTATTCTGTACATTTTTTGAAAAAGAAAGACAAATAACAAGCATTGATAGTTTCTGATAAAATACCAGACATAGATTTATACTTTCTGCTTTATGCTGAATTGATTGTAATGAGTCCTTGACATGTAAAATAAAATACATAAAACATACAAATAAACTAATCAGTCCTTATTCACTCAGTTCCCCAATTTACGTAGCAGATTTGGTGTGACTATAAAGCCCCACATCTGTCTCCATGCTTCAGCTTCAGCTCCAGAGCAGCTCACTATCAAGTCATCTATAATGGAGATAGCGTAAAGTATGTGCAACCAATCTTCTAAGTAAAGAGAAGAGGAAAGTGTTATGTTACACGTGACTTTAACTCATTAGCAAAGTAGCTGAAATGTCTTCTGCAAAAAGCCAGTTTACTTGCATTCATATTTAAGTGTATAATATTCACTATCTGGGCAAATTAAAGATCTGTTTAAAATGTAATTGTGAAAATGGAGGAATATTCTGTCTTCATCATAATATACAGAATTAGGATATTAAAGTTTGTTTTAATTTTTAATTTCTTGGTGTATAACCGTTAAGTCCTTGGTTTAAGGAGAAAAGCTCTCATATAGTTTATGATGTCCTCCAACTTGGTATGGCTGGCTTTGAATTCCTGACCCACCTGCCTCTGCCTCCTGAGTGCTAGCCTTGCGGAGTATACCACAGTGCTGAGCCCACTGTTTCCCTCACTTAGTGAATTCATTTCACTGTAACTTTCTAAGCCTCTCATTCTCATTCTTCATGCTTTTTCCATATTGTCTAAATTTTTTCCTGGTTCTCTTTTTATTTAGAATAATTTTGTTTTCTAAACAAAATTAAGCATATGAAATATTCCTCAAAAGTTAACCATTTAGAGTTAATTTTAACATATTTTGTATATTTAATGTAACACACACATATATAAGAAATGTGCATGTGCATAACATTGTATGTTGTATTTTTAATCAAAATATAAAGGATTTGTTCTATGCTATTAAAATCTTCATGAATATAATTTAATATCTACTTAATATTCTCTTGCATGACTGTATAGTAATTTCCTTAATGATTCCCTAATTTTGTAAATTAGGTTGGATGTAATTTTTACTATAAATAATAGCACATTGATATGGGTGCATAAATTATTACCATTTAAAAATTAATTCTCTAGTATGTATTTCTAGGTAGATTGATGGATTAAAATCGTTGATAATTCCTAAGATCACTGATACATACCGCATAGATGTTTTGCATGAAAATTATGCCCATTTATATGGTTATTGTTTGTATTTTAAAATTCCGAAACTTGGTTCACTTGAGAAACCTTGCCTTGGAATCTGTTTTTATAGTCCCCAGAATTTGGAGAGTGTAAGCCAGAAATAGTATTCTGCCGAGTTTGACTTTATTTTTTTCTTGGAACAACACTAGAGAGGTGTGTTAGAATGGCTAAGTTACATGAGTCAGAGCCTCAGAGGATCTCCCCCATTCTGTGGAAAGTTGGGTTTCGCTCATTTGGTAGGACTGCCTCTGAGAGATAACATCTACAGAGTAGGTGCACACTCTGCTGTGTCCTGGAGGTGGATACAGTAAATACACACTCACATGGGCATTTTGAAGCATTGTAAGTGTGATATTACTTATAACTTGTTTTTCTATTAGGTTCCTTTTTCCATCTGGTCACAGTTATATCAGCCGACTTATTTTCCATCAGCATCATTAACTTCAAGAACATTTAGACATGATTTCTAAGTTCACCTCAGAAAATTTCTAAGTTCACCTCAGTAAATAAATTATGGTATAATAATGGATTGGTTAGTTATAGTAATCATTTTGAGTATGTGTACTTTGTATCAGATGTAACAGTTTTAGGATACTTAACATCATACAAATTATTACTGTATGTTTAAACACCATTTTAAGTCCACTGACTATCATAGAAAGTAGTTTGTGCTTTCCATATTTTCTTGTTAACTTTTATTTTAGTGGTGGTAGTACTACTTTGATTTTAAAAGTAATGAAACAAATCCATGGAACCATTGTTATAACTCAGCTCCTAGACTCAGTCCTGTAATTGTTCTTTTCATAATAACAAATCAGTGCTTACTTTAGATAACTATTACTAAATCGTTATTTAAGCTTGTAACACACTAATAAATCACACACTTGATGATATTGCTGCCTTTGACTGTCAGTCTCTAGTTGTCAGAATGAGCTGTTTCCATATTTTTTTGTGTTGTGCAACCAGAAAACACCAGCTTCGGAGACACTGTGAATAATGCTGTTCTGAGTAGTTTCTTGCTTGTGATACAAATGTTCTACTACTGCATGACTTGACTGAGTATGAATGCATCTGTATGATTATGAATATACATGTGTATGAGTAGACATGTAGGTATGCATGCATGCCTGTCTATGAGTGTGTTTATGTGTGTGAGGAAGTGTTGCTGAGAAGGAATGGTACTGCTTTCTCCAGCTGGGCGTCTGTGTTTCTTTGTCTAGTGTTCTACTGTACACACTTAAATGTACACTGTGCCAACCAGCAGAGTTCCTTGTGCCCCTTGTTCTTCGTCTTCTTTTGTTTCCTTATGTCCTGTATTTTTCTCTCCTTTTTTACGTGAGCATGAACGTGCACATATACACACATTAATGTGTATTAATGACTTTTTTAAGAGTTAAATATAAAAAGAGCATGGTCTTTGTTCAATTTCAGTGTTGAGGTATTTCACCACTTAAAATGTAGCCATCTTCAAGGCTTATGTTTATATGAGTACAGGTTTTTCTGATCCTGACTGGTTTCTCAGTGAAAAATAATGGAAAACTAGTCCCATTCTTAGACTGTAGAGTCTTCAACTTTCTGCAGATACATCATTTTGATTCTTATTGAAACGTCACGTTCTGAGTTAGCTAGTGTATTCAGGGGATTTTTGATACATGCCCCATTGATGCTGCTGTTTGTCTAAAACTTTACATTGAAAAGTCAGGTTCTGTGGTAATGTGTGATGCCATTTATTTAGCATAAGAATATTTGGTTTTAAAGGGCAGTTTATTTAAACCTTAGCTATGAATCCCAAGATTTACAAGGATTTTTTTAAGTACCTAATTTCTACATCTCAGTTTTCTGCACTTTAGATGATTTTTAATAGAGATTTAAAATGAAATTATGATTCTTTATCTGTGATATTCCTACATACAACTTCCACTGTAGGCGACTGAAGGCATGAAGTAGCATTTTGTTTTTTTAAAATTAGATTTTATGGACTACCATCAGCCATTGATGGTTGAGTGCTTTTCTAGTAGTTTGAGGAGAAGATGAAAGTGAAAGAAGGGAGGTAAGATGAGTAATTGCGTCAGAGATAGAGGTCCTGGGGTGTATCTAAAAGCTAAGCTATGACATGGAATGGCTGTTAGGCTTCATCTTTCCTGTGGATGCTAGCAGAAGAATCACATTCTGTCACACTTAAATGAGTTGTCAGTGGAAAGGGAGACAGTCACCCAATACACCCGCAGAAGCAGTTGCCCTGTTTTGCTTTTCAGTATGTTGTCTTTTTTGTCTTTTATATGAACAGAAAGCTTCAGACTTTATTGTTCAAACTTGGACAGAACTTGCTGCAGTGAGGCAGTATATCAGAACCTGCAGTATCATTAGAAGGGGCAGTCACGTTAGAAAAAGAGTCTTTGACCAAGTTCTACAGTTAGCCTGCCCAGAGCAGTCCAATGGTCACATTCAGCCATCAGCAAAACACCCATGTCTTTGAGGTAAAACTTTGCTTTACATTATTCATGAGAAATGTGTTTGAACTCTCCAGTGTGACTGTTACCTGGGCAGCAGACAAGGATACACATCCCACTGTAAACTTAAAGTAGGAGACGTTTCCCTTACCAGCAAGTGCTATACTGCAAGATTAATTGTATTTTAATTTAGAGCAAAAAAATTACCCAGCATGGTTTTTTTTTCCCCTTTTCAAACCTCCTTTTAGAACTAGGTACAACATTTAAGTTATATTTCCAATCTTATTTGTCTCTGTGATTTCAATGAATATAGATTACCTTTTCTTTAGTCAGCCTACACTTAAAAAGCTCATGTTTTGCCATAATACAGTAGAATTATTTGTGGTAATGTTACAAGTCTCTAAACGGCATGAACATTATCCTGCTGTTTTATTGTTTTATAATGTAAAAGTAAATGCAGGCATTAAGAAATGTGCAGTGCTGTCAGGCTCCTTGAGGATTTAAGAAAATTGCCCTAACTGTTGAAGAACTGAAAATAATCTTCTCAGGTCGCAGAGAGCAGTTGTTACGATATTGCCTGGCATTTGCTTCTTTTTCTTCTCTAACCATAGTGGTGATTTGAATCAATGCTGAAGAAACTCGGATTTTATTTGATTTCAACAAACTGCTATTGCCTTGTAAGAATTACTTATAAAACACCACAGTTAAAAAGAGGAAGAAAATAAAGGGCTCATTTTTAGCTCTACCTAAGCCTAAACAACATATCTGTTTCTTGTAATTGCACAGCCCAGTTTCTTGATCCCATTTGCAAATTTGATATAATAGGCACATATAGTAAGTGTTAATCACAATGCTGTGAAATTATGTTATGCTGCAGGCTTTTACAGAAATGAGGGAAACACAGAAGCAAAAATCATCGAACTAAAGCCTTCCCCAGAAGTTCTTATGTGTCATTCTGAATTTTTAGAATATAAAGAAATAGGCATTTCTTTTGTCCTATCTGTTTTAAAATATTTCCATATAAATGCAGATTTTGATTTTCCATCTGGGACCAGGTAGGAGCCGTTCCATTATACTAAGAGAGTAATCCACTTTAACACAGCGTTTCTCCCTAAAGGGGTGGTCTTCTCTACTCACAAGAAATTCTATTTCTCAGAGTGATATTAACATTCATAATGTGGTGATTTTATCTTGATTTAAAAGATGTTTCATTCTGACAGTGAAAAGGATTAGGAGAACATTGTTTGTATCCTATTGCTAAAACATAGCCTTACCTTGCTTATGTTTGGGTATCAGTAATTTGCAAAGTAGTGAGGTGCATGTTTGATTCATATATTATCATATAAAAACTGTAAGTCTGGTGATGTGTAAACCAGTAGATTCATTAAGCTGAATTCTTAAACCTTGAGTTGTACAGTTTTGTTTTGCTTTGTTTTAAATAAAACAAGGTACATGTTTGGTATAGCACTCCTTTCATTTTCCTTATACCCTGAAAAGAAGTCTTTTGGGTAAGGAAAGTGCTAGGGCAACTAGTTACTCCATTCTGAGGCTTAGCCGTACTGATTTTCCCTCAGCCTCAAAATGAAAACTTAAGCTAAAAAGAGATTCCATTAATTAAACGGCATATCTCAGGTAGAAGAGGGAAGACTGAAGGCCTTATTGCTATTTGGTAGGCAAAGTCCTGGCATGCAGAATGTAGTTGTCCAAGGCTGAAGCACTCTGGGACCTGTGTGGGCTGCCAGCCCCATACCCCTAAGCACACTGCCCTTGCAGATTATTAGCCAGAGGCCAAGCAGTTCTCCTAAGAGCTGCTGCTTCCAGTCAGGCTTTCTCAGGTCAGAACACGCAAGACTGTAAAGACCTTGAGCAGTCAAGAGAGTGTTGTTGTTTTTGTTTTGTTTTTCCCCTAACAAAATAAGAGGACTTAATGATACTTTGTAGGAACAGCTTTTTACACACAAGTTTTTGTATATGTATTTTGTATGTGTATTTTTTTCTCATTGCATTGAGTGATCTTAACAGATTAAAAACTTTAAAACCTAACCAGTGCATGTATGACTTGTGTAACCTCTAGAGAGGCTTTCCTAATACCATACATCCTTAAAAACTCCTGATTAATGGCTTACTAATTCATCTTGTCTGGAAGGCTCTTAATTATGGCTTAATGGTACCAAATTAATGTCACTAATGCATAACTATATGGTATGAATAGAATAATACTTTAAATGACTTCGTACGTTTTTGAAATTTTTAGTTAAAAATTGTTTGGTGCTTAAAATTTGTAATGCTAATCTTTACATCATTGTTTCTAGAAATAGTCACATACTTTTGAAATTCAAACATCTGTCTGTAAACTTAGGAGATGTCAACAATCACCTTTACATATATAGCTATATGCTAGGTTGATTACTATGCTTATTCAAATTTTCATTAAAGTAATTTTTATCTTCAGCGTAAAACATTTCTATTCTTGTGCACAGAAAATATCTTGAGATGAAAATTTTATATCATAGGGTTTTGTTTAAAATTGACTTTTAAAAAATGAATTTAACATAGCTTGCCAATAAATGCAGCTTTAGGGTGAGTACATTAAATTTATTTTTCTGTACTTCAGGATTTTTTTTTATAATTATCTGAAGTATCAGTAGTTTATGGGTAATGATAATAAATCTTATTTTCAAAATAAAGTCAAGAAATGTTAACAAAATAAAATTTTAACCTTAAAATTGAAACAAACAAGTAGATAATACAATGTAATAAATGCGTACTCTTGTTTTTCATTTTTAAGAGTGAAGAATACAGTTGTCTTCCCCACCCAAACCTTTTTTTTTCCGACACTGTCAATTTTTTAGCAGTCTCACTGGAATGTATTTTGTTGTAGTAAATAAAAGACAAGTCATTATTAAACAGATTTTGTGGTTAATTCAATGTATGATTACCCTTTGCCATAGGTACTTTTAAGGGCTTTTATCCAAAATAAAATTCATTAAAAATGCAATTAAAAAATCTATTGTTAATGACTGCTTGAGTGACTAGCTCATAATTGGCTCATTACAATAAAAAAGCAACTGTTTAAAAATGGTGACAATGAGCTACAGTAGAGCAAACCGTTCTTTGTGAGGCGCTGTGCTCATGGGAGCCTGAAGGTGAAGCAGAAGCCTGTGCATGTGAGGCCTCAGAACAACTTTCCCTTTCCAGTACAGAGAGAGGCGAGCGGGTCATGACCTAGCATGGGCTGTGCAGTTGGTGCCCTTCTTATTTACAGTGTCCCAGGCTGAAGAGTAAACTTAGGTAATACAGTCCACTTAAATGCTGGTATTCAGGCTCCTCTTTGTTTCCCTTCCCCAGAAATCTTTTCAGTTGACTTAAATTACAAAGTTGTAATCAGGAGATCTTTAGTTCTGTTGGGGCAGAGCTAACAAAGACAATATTGTCATGTAAGCAGTCATTATTACCTGTCCCTTGTTAATGTGGGAAAGCATCAAGATACTGTTTTTCAAACTGAGAATTATTTTTTAAAAAACATTCCTAGAGATTTATTTTTGTTTAGCTATTTTGGCGACTTCATATTGGTATTATTTCAAATTAATTAATTTTGATTTATTTTAAACCATGAGTCCAAAGTAAGATAAAATATGAACTTAGGGGATGCAGAAAGAAAACTGAACTGTACGTGCTGAGCTTTTTCCGTATCTAATTCAAGTCTTATTTCTCATTTGTGTTGTAGACTTGCCAGTGATTTGACACACTGTGTAAACTCTGCAATGTCAAATGTCAGCCATTCTCTTTATAGGATAAGATTGTAAACTATTGAAAAGTATAAATGAAAATAGCCACTAAATCTCTTCCTAGAGTTCCACACATAAGGCAGCAATCCTAAATTCTAACAATGGTTGAAAGGGCCTCTTTAATGAGCCCTTTATTTCCAAAATGCTTTTCCTGTTCGAGGGCTAGAAAAACAGTAAAAGTTTAAAAGACCAGTGACTCCGGTTTTTGTTTAGTCTACATCAGCAAAATTAATGTTGCTTTGGTGTTTGGTGACTGACTCTGGGTAATTTTTCATTACCTATATTGAATGTTGAATTGTTTGCACTCTGAACTTTAGGCCACAGTCTGTGGGAGTGCAGAGTGCAGGCAAGGTGGTGATGTTCTGTCAGAAAATGTTGTCAAGAGGCAGAGGCAGGAGGATATAGTGTTTGAGGCAAGTCTGAGACACTAACACACACACACACACACACACACACAATGAGCTTAATGTAGATCAGGGTGCTCAACAGTTAGGTTTTGTTTTGTATTAACTGAGCTCTTATTTATAGCTTAAAATAGTGAATTGCTTTAATATCATCTAAGCTACCTTGCATTCTTCTCACCACCTTATTTTGAACCTGTGAGGTTTGCTTTTGTCTGTTTTAATGCCTGCAAAAATAAACAATTGTTTATAGCTTTGTGGATTTCACATTGCCTTCTACCTCAAATTTTCTTTAAAAGTCTGCTTCTGCAGTTTACCTGTACTCCTCCCAGCAGACATGCACAGTGCCTGCCCCACAATGAGGGCAAGGAGGTGGTAGCCCGAGGCAGACAAGTGCACAAAAGCACCACAGGCTTATTGCCCTTGAGTATACAGTCCTGTGAGATTTATCTTTGTAATAAACAAGGCTTTTGGTAAGAGCAGTCATTGGGTATACCAGTGTACTATCGACATGCAAAGGGTGGTGAAGCTGAGAGGCTGTTGATTTTAACACTTGTTTGATTCATGGGCATATTTTATAATATTTATAATATGATGACTATTTATACTCAAACCTCGTGACCTAGAAACAGGTCTGACTGTTTTGCTTTCTTTTATTTGATATAGTTTATTGTTATTTAAGCAGAGATATCTTGTATAAGATAGAGTCATTCCATAGAACTTTAAAAAAGAAAGATATATATCTTTATTCACATTTAAATAAAATAACTTTTATGTATTGCTGCATTTTAGGCAAACTGATTAGTTAAAGTTGTGCTACCACTGTTGCCATATTAATGCATCATTTTTTAACAAGGAGTATATTGATTTTGACTGTTAAAAAAGAACTGTACCCTTTTCTTCATCAAATGTGTTATGCGATAGCTGTCTTGTCCTCATGGATAAGATTGTAAGGTTCCAGCATCAGTAATGTAATGACCAGTCTATATCGTCTAGATGGTGATTGACCATATAGCACTGCATTGTGGTTGTAGAGTTGTTCTTTTCAAACCATTGTTGTGGGAATATAGAAGAGTGGGAGATTGGTTTTGACTTCAGGAAAGCACTTGGTGGGCAGTGAGGAAACACAGATGAGAAATGACTCCTCAAGAGAAGATGAATGACTCCTCTCACTTGCAACTGCATTTTTCATGGGACAGAAATGTGACAAAGAATGACACATACCTCAAGTTTGGTGTGACTAGACTATATATAAGTATAAGAAGGAAGTGATGGTGTAGGAGGTTGGGAATAGTTGCAGAAAGCCATGAATGTCTTCCAAGGAGTCTGCAAACCTTCACAAAAAGTAGTATGGAGTCAGTGAAAGCTTGTGAGTTAAGCAAAGTTGATGGGTTTTTGTACCAGGGCCTGGGATATTGGTCTGATAGTCTTGGGCATGACTGTATTTGGAGGAGTAGGGACTTTGGGACTTTGGATTGGAAAAGGAGTTGAATGCTTTAAGTGGAACTTAGTGGGCCATATTAGTAGGAGCATGGAAGGCAATGATTTTGAGGGTGATATGGACTGTGGGAGCCTGACTTAAGAGGTTTCAGAGAAGAGGAGTGGCCTGGAGACTATTTTTGTGATACTTTGGCTAAGAACATAGCTGCTTCTGCCCATGTCTGAAAAGTCTGCCTGAGACTAAATTGAAGAGATTTGAATTAGTTTCAGTGGTAGAAGAAATTTCAAAACAGTATTAACTCTGTCCTGTGGTTTTTAAGTTTACTCTTATGAAGATCTATAATGAAAAGGAACAAGCTGAGCAAGGAAAAATACCAAATGTATAGGTCAAAGACAAAAGGGGCAGAAGGAAGTGGAATAGAGCTCAGCATCTAAAGAGAAGCCTGATATTAAATCTAATAAGGGAGTGTTGACCTCAGGGCAAGATCTCCCCCAGCTAAGCTTCTAACTTGTGAAAAGAAATTAAAGGGCCAGGTGTTGCGGTACATGCCTTTAAATCCTCGCACTCTAGAGGCAGAGACAGGCAGATCTGTGAATTTGAGGCCTACCTGATCCACAGTGCAAGTCAGGACAGCCAAGCTTAGGCAATGAAGGAAACTATCAAAAACAGAAAGCTGGTGAAGATGTAATTGAATGAGGGTGCCATTTTCCATCCCGATCAAACAACAGAACTTGGCAGCTTTGACCGTGTGGTTCTGGCTTCAGAGTCAAGGATACAAGAAAGGGTTATTGGCATGTGTCAGGGTGTTCTGGCATGGAAGCCTAGAGAGACCATCGCATGACATCATGAAGGTGAAGCCTAGATTGCCTTGAAGACCCTAAAAAAAAATATAGGAGATTCCAGAGTCATGGGTACCTACCTATAAAAGCTGCTAACAGGGTTAGCAGAACCAGCCCAAGAGTTGTTCTGCAGTCAACAACTCTTTGTTCACAAAGAGTTGTGGTGCAGTCAGCAAAGCTGAAAGGAGTTGGAGGTCTGTAGAGAACATTGACATCAGACATGGAGGGAGACCCAGAGTTAGGGAGTTTGGTCTTACTTTAGTTTAGTATTTCATATTTATGTTCCCCTCCCTCTTTATTGGAATAGTAATGTATATCTTGTGCCATTATGTGTTGGAAATATGGGACTTGCTTTTTCATTTTGATTTTACACTGAATTACTGTTAAGAGATGGCATGAGTCTCTGAAGATATTGAACTTCGGACTTTTAAACAAGTTTAAGACTGTTATAGACGAGTGGACTTTTGACGTTGTACTAAATGCATTTTGCATTGTGATATGCGTACAAGTCTATGGGGCCAGGGAGTGTACTGTGGTTTGAATAAAAATGACCCCCATGGGCCCACAGGCTGTGACACTATTAATATGTGTGGCCTTGTTAGAGGAAGTGTTGTCACTGGAGGTGGGCTTTGAGGTCTCAGATGCGCAAATGCTCCATGTGGCAGGCATTTCCCTTCCTGCTGCCTGAGGATCCAGATGTACAACTCTCAGCTCCTTATCCAACACCATAGCACCATGTCTGCCTGCGCACCACCATACTTTCAAAAAAAAGAAGCAAAAACAAAAAAAGCAAACAAAAACACCCAACCAAAAGTTTTACTTTATAAGAGTTGCTGTGGCCATAGTGTCTAACTAATCCGGAAGTTAGGCAGAAGGCAGACAGTACCACTTAGAAGGCTGAAATTAGAACTGTGTAAATTGATGGTCGAGATCATCAGCATGGAATCCAACCAGCTATATGAGCAGGAAGGCTTACCCACCTTGATGAAGCTGGTTGTGGTCATCCAGTTGCTGTATAATTTTGGAGAAATTACCTCTCTGTGCCTCAGTTTTCTCATCTAGAAAATGCAGATAAAATCATCCGCTTACCAGAGCTGCTATGTTAGTGTAGTGCTATGGTGGTGGAAAGATGTAGCCTTGAGGAGGAGCAGATGACTAGTCAGTAGCTTTGTGGGATGAAAGAGCTCTAGGTATTGTAAACTATGAAAGTGGAGGACTTCTGGATGAATTGAAAAGAAATGTGAAAGCTGATTGAACAAGATCCAGAGGTTTTGGAAATAACAAAAGGAAAGTGCAGTTAGTGAGTTAGTTTTGGACAGAATGTGGTGAACTTAGGGACAAGAAACAGGGAAATAAAGGCTTGTCCATTTGACAATTTTCCTCTCTCCCTAGAGGCAAGAAGATTTACTATAAATGATAATGATCAAGAAGAGTAAGGAAAGGAGTCTGAAGGTGGCTAAACTATCCAAAGTCCGAGGGTTGGTTGGACGAGAACCATGTTTAACTTTAACATTGTAATTTCAGTTACAATAAATAGAAATATGTGACTTCTCTAGGTAAGGACACTTTTTAGGAAGCACATTACTTATTTGCTTTTCAGAGGTAGGCAGTGATATATTTCATCAGGGAAAGCACAAATAATGAATTCCAGGGATCATGATGACCTAAGTGAATTGTCTATGAGGACAAGTGTCTAAGTTAATTTTCCCAGTGGTAGATAAAAGGGGAGTGAGAAATTCCTAGGAAATGAGCCTCTGGGCATGCCCAGGAGGAATTATTGAGGAGTTTAGAGTAGCCTCTGGGCATACGTATCTGTGATTATCTTGATTAGGATAATTGAGTTATGCCAACTGTGGATGGATTGAGGCCCAAGATTGAATACAAAGGAGAAGTACACAGTATCCTTCTCTCTCTGCTTCCTGACTTTGACTCAAGGTGAACAACTGCCACCATGACTTCCTGCCACAATGGGCTTCACCAGAAACTGTGGTACAACGTGAAGTCCTTCTCCATGACGCTGCATTGGTTAGGGTATTTCATCACAGCAACAGTAAAAAATAAGATAGCAACTTTATATTCTTTAGAGAAGTGAATACAAAGTTAGTAGTAATGTAAATTGAACACACCCATTTAAAGGTGACATTTTCAGAGCAACAAACCAAACAAGATGCAGTCATCTTCGATAGTTTCACAAATATCAGTGATGAAAGGCTCCAATGTAGGAGACTGATGTACAGGATCAGAAGAGTGAAGCCCACTACTTCGGTGTTGATAACAGTGTGAAATAGAGGTACCCACATTCATGCTCAAATGGATTAAGAACAAATATTTACATAAGTATCTTTCAAATATTTATTTTAAAATAATTTCCTATTGCTTATTTTATTATCAATGTCCCCATTTTAATAATTGAAAAGTTTTATTAAAGTACTCTGACCAGGTTTAGATTACTTTCTGTTATAAAGGCTGTACCAGCACCAAAGAGTTTACTATTGACTGTTTAGTTCACTGACAAAAGGAGTTCTCATGGTGTAGGCTCCTTGTGCTGTCAGAACTCTAAACAGGAGTTTGGGTTGCCCGAGGGAGCAGTGACAAGCAGTAGTACTTCAGAGATTGTGACCTGACTTCATTTTGGGTTCCCTTCCCTCTGGTAACAAAGCAGGGTTTCGTTGACTGCTTCTCTAGTTTCCTTTCCTGCTGTTTCAGTGTTTGGAAATAGAGGGGATCAGTCATCACAAAGTCTTCTAACTTCAAAGTATTTGTCATATGAATATTTAAATTTGAGATGCAGGAATTTGTGTAACATCTTTGTTTTGATATATTTCTTTATTTAATTAATTGATGTACGTTAACTGCACATATTTATGGAATACAACAAAATTTTGGTACATATATGCAAAGTGAAATGGTCACATTTATCAATTTTGTTTCCTTGAATTTTATATATATATAATATATATATATAACTTTAAAAAGTTTTAACTTAATCCTTCTTCTGTAATTCTGTTTGGGTCCTCACTTTAACACCTTCATCCCTCTCCTAGCCTCTGACTATTATTCTGCTTTCTACTTCTATAAAACTGATTATCCTGCTTCCATATCTAACCAGGAGCATGCAGTTCATCTTTCTGTGTCTAGATCTTTCTTTTCCCCTTAACCATGTATGCCATGACAAATTTTTATTCTTTTATGGTTAATAATGTTCCACTGCAATATGCCATTATTTAGTATGAATATACATATGTACATATATTCACAGGTATAGGCATAGATATATAATGCTGTTCATGGTGCTAAACAAACCTGGAAATGCAGACATTTCATTTGCTTTGGATACATTCCATGGAGTGGTATTACAAGATCAGATGGTAGATTTATTTTTTGTTTTTAAGGTGTTCTGTACTTTTTAAATATTCACTGTACTAATTTATATTCATACCAATTCCACCCATACCAGCTTTAGTTATTTTGGATTTTTTTTATTATAACCATTCTAATTGAGGTGAGAGTTTCTTTTTCCTAAAAACTAGTGACACCTGGCATTCTGTCATGTACTTTTTGACGTATTTTAGAAATCTGTCTATTCAAATAATTCCCCTAAATTGGTCATATATTGATTATAATCATAGAGAATACCATAGCAGCATTTAAAATTGAGCACTAACTCACATGTATAGACATTCAATACTTTACCCCCCCCCCATGCTTTGAGCTTTTTTAAACTGTTGTTTTGAATATTTTTTTTCATTCAGAAATTAAAACATCATGGTTCTAGGTCATTTAGCACAAAGCTTGAATCCAATTATAAACATCTTCCAGCTAGATGATTAAAAGTGAACTTCTTTAGGAGAGTGCTCGGTCTGATCTTAAATTAGATAGCTTAAGGTCAGAGTTGAGGGCAGCTCGGATAAACTGAGTAGTGCTTTTTAGTCTGCTTTTTAGTCTGGTTAGAAAAACTGCTAAAGCTTAGTCACACAGAAACACACACACACACACACACACACCCCAAACAAGCAAACAAACAAACAAAACAAAAACATGAATGAAATTTAAAGCAGAATGGCTTTCTGCTTTTTCATAAAGACAGTAATTGTCCAGTACAGTAATTTGTGGTTTTGAAGTTTATTAATGAAGTAAATGAAAACTAAATTTTATACAGAGATTTGTTTACTCTATTTAAAACAATAATAAAAAAGAGCCCAGCAAAATCTCAACTTTACTTTCCAATATTCAGATGTACTAAGTAGCTTTTAAAGTTTACATTTCAGTAGAAAATTTAAGGTTGTAATACTCAAATACTTGTTTTTTTGGTGTGTGTGTGTGTGTATGAGAGAGAGAGAGAGAGAGAGAGAGAGAGAGAGAGGTATTTGTATATCATGGTAGAGTCTTAGGAGAATTTACATAAATCATCAGTAGATGTTAGTGGATTTAAAAGATAACATGAGTCTCTAATACTAGAACTAATGCCTGAGAATAAACAGTTGTGCAAGCAGGAGTGCTTCAGAACCTCTAGGTTCATGGCTGTGTTCCAAGGACATGGAACACAGTATTAAGAGACATGGTTTTCAGAAGAAAATGATGTAAGTGTGAAAGAAATTATTAAAAGTTTTATCGTATTTCTACTATCAGTTGAATTGTCACTATAGCATTGGGAGAAATAACTTACATATGGGAACACATAAGAAGGGAAAGGGAAGGGAAAAAAACAACAGTTGTAAAATCATATGACTAATCAAGCCTAGTTCTATCTCACTTAATATTTTAAAAATTAGCTTTCACAGAAGAAGTCTATATTAGAACTTGGTTTACAGCCTATTTCTAATACACAAGAATGTATATGATATAGCACATTTGAATAAGCATAGTGCTTTTTGGACAGTCCAGTTGTCATTAAATGAATAAATATTACGAGGGAACAAAGCAATGGAAATTTAGCCTTTGTGTAAACGAGTGCAAAGAGGCATAGCTCACACTACTTGTACAGTAATCACCTGAGCTATTATTTAAATCACAAAAAGCTTCCTGGGGTAGTACCATTCTCCTAACAGCAATCTTATGCTATCCTTTTCTGTGATCACTGGACTGCTTTGCCAACTGATGCAGCTCTCAGGAAAAGGAGCAAATGTCAAATTAAATTGACTTGGGTTATGATGAATTCCTTGTTAGTCTCCTAAAACTCTGGCAAGCTGAGAACAGATATTTACCAGTGACCTATAAGTTGATTTTTATCTGCTCATAGAAATGAAAAAACTCATGTCTGATACAAACAAACAAAAAATATAAGTAAAAAATCCATACAAAAAGTAAAACAAACAAAAACAGTGTTTCTGATTATTAGAGAATCTGTCAGCATCCTGGGAAAATCCTTTTGACATCATGGGGCATAATTCTGGTACTAATTATGTGGTGGCATCTCATATATTCATTATCCTGAAAAATAAAAAATAGATGGCTACTTAAACATTGGATAAAATGTTCCTCATTTGGAGTGGGAATGGCAAACATCAGACATCTACTTGTAGCCAAATATCTCATCAACCAGAACTTGGTAGGGAGAAAGCAGGAAGTGTTAGTCCCCATTTCGTATAAGCACTGAAATCCTGGGTCCAAGACTATTCCTCTGGCTTCTACTTATAGCATTTCAAATGAAATTGATAAGGCAACAGGGACTACACAGAAGCATAGTGTGTGCTTCTACACTATGGTAGAAGGTAGTATGTGCAGCTGTATTATATAACTGGAAAAAAGGAAACAAATGTACAATAATAGAACATTGCTGTCTGGCTTTCTCACAAAGTAACAACTGTTAGAACTTCCTATGCTAAGGGGTTTAATTGGAAATGGCTATCCCATTTAAACAGTTTGGTGCAGCCTTAAATTAAGTTCTAGAACCAATATGTATGTACATATAAGATACAAAATTGCTCCTGTGCTTTAAGAGTATCTATGTATAACAATCACAGAATAAGAGACTAAAAAAAATATAGTGCAACAGGAACAGAAAATTAGCCAATAGACTTGGTTTTAACTATTAAAAATAGTTAAAACATTTGAGAAGTATCCACTGTTTAGAATTACATAAGTATGTTGAAGGATACTGTTGTATCTACTCCCATTATAGAATAGTTTATCCCCAAAGGAAGAAGCAATGTTTTTTGCTGGCAACAATTCCTTAGCTGAACTTCCTGGGAGGCAGAGAGATGTGGAATGGGCAAAGGGAAGGAGTAGAAGAATCCCAGGTAATCTTAAACGTGTGCTTCAGTGATATGTTCATAGCTTCTTATGACAATCAAGGAACAAGTGAATATAATGTCTCCACAAAAAGGGGTTTGATTTTTCTAACTAAAAGTAGAGAGAGGGTGAAGAGACAGGGTAAGTAGAAACTAGGACCAATATATGCTTTCTGTTAAAAAACAAATGACCCACAGCTCAGTGTGGTCTTGTCACCATTGTAGGGGGTCTTGTCGCCATTGTTGAATGTTTTATCAGTTCTGTCTATTTTAGGCTATGTTTCTCTGAAAGCCCCTAGGCTCTTGGACATGACAAGGGAAAAGATTGGAGGAAGTGTTAAGAGTGCTGATATTTTATCTGAGAACTGGTGCAGACACTGTCCTCCACAGGGGAAGGTGACAGTCGTTAACACACTGAATGTACTCTACCTACTGATCTTGCATATGTTCAATTTATAGTCATTTGTGAATGTTTGCTTCTAACATTGAACAAGCATGAGTATAACTCAGTAACAGACATTATTTTACAGATGAGTATTATCAACCATGTATTAGAGGTCTTGTCTAAACTTTTGCACTCTTGTAATGTTAGGGTAATAGAAGTTGTTTAAATGTTTACTTTTAGCAAAATACCTGCAGAACAAACAGATTAAAAGTGGTTTTTTTTGCTCATTTTGTTTTGTTTTTTTGCTTTGTTTTTGTGTGTTTGTTTGTTAGCTAGCACTTAATTAGCCATGTACAAAAATGTGTTTTCTCAAATTTCAACACATATATGACTATTTAGAAAACAAAGCAAAACAAACAAACAAAAACTTAAGGAAAACCCCCATCAGACAAGAAGACTTAGTCAGTGCAAAAGTCTATGCTTTAGAGAATAGAGCTGATTCTCAACCCTACTGGATGGTACTGTATTTTAATATCAATAGTAATTTGCACAATATGTCAGTGGTAGAATAATCTTTTTGTCCACAGTGAATATATGTCTCTCAGATTGGTTTAAAAATAGCTAGGCAAGATTTTCAAGCTTTCAAAATTTTCAAGGCAAAGAGAAAATTGGGATGAAGGGAGTGTCTAGAGGAGACACAGGATTTAGAGAAAGCATGGGAGAGTACAGAGTGTGATGATACTTTGTGTTTTAACAAATAAAGCTTGCCTGAACATCAGAGTGCAGAGCTAAGCCACTAGAGGCCAGGCAGTGGTGATACACACCTTTAATCCCAGGACTCAGGAGACAGAGGCAAACAGAGCTCTGTTAGTTCAAGGCAACCCTTGCTTACACAAAATTGATTCAGTCTAAAAGAGAAACAGAGCTCACACAAAGATCACACACCTTTGATCCCAGCACTAGAGGGGTGGAGACAGGCGTGATATGGATGAGTGGATAGTGGAATATGAGGCAGGAGGAGACAGGAGATCAGAGTAGTTTGAGGCAGCAGTCTAGGCAGTCAATCTGAGGTTGTCTGTCTGAAAGTGCAGTCTGAGGAGGCAATCTGATGACAGAATTGCCCTTTTTGTCTGAGCATTGGTAGAGGTAAGAACAATAGTGGCTGGTCACTCGGTTTCTCTGATTCTTCAGCTTTCACCCCTGTATCTCACTCTGGGTTTTAATATTTAGAACAATTAGGTACAACAGAGTAAATGTAATAAAGTCACAGGACAGAAAATAAATTAATAGAAATGGGTTAATTTAAGTTATAAGAGCTAGTTAGAAACAAGCCTAAGCTATCTACTGAACTTTTATAATTAATAAGTCTCTGTGTGGTTGTTTGGGAGCTGGCAGGTAGGACAGAAAAATCCACCAACTTGTGTAAATAGTTGGAGTTCACTATTGAGAGCCAGTAAAAATTAAAACTATAAAATAAAGGGAAGCTCACTAATGCTTTTATGCAGTTTTATGGTTTGACTTCATTATCTTTTACTTTATTCATTTGACAAATGTTTATTGAGGACTTATTGTATAATAATCTCTCTATTCATTACTGAGGGATGATAAGGTAAAGAGATGCACTGTTTGTAAGCATCTGCTTAAAGCCTAGTAATTAATGTCTATGTTAATTACCAATTAATTACATAATTAGCCATGAGTGTCTACAGACATTAATCAAATAAATTATCTAACATAAAATTGCAGTTAAGAGAATTGATCCAGCAAAAAAAAAAAAAAAGTAGGAGCCATGAGAATGACTTAAACAGCTCAAAGATTCCAGACCCTTCTGGAAGGTAGGCTTGGGCATATGAAGTTGCTTCATTCTGGTAACATCCTAGAAGCTACCAGCAATACATCTGTTTAAGAGTTGGGCTTGAATCCATCTCTACCAGGTGTCTGTCAGAGAGGAGAAGAGCCAAGTGTGAGTAGTTACAGGTCTAGAAAAAGATAGTGTGATTGTGATATGTAATAAAATGGAGGATGATATGTGAGCAAGCTGCAGATGACTATTGCTTGATGAGAGCTAAGAAGATGCTTCAATTTCTAGATATTTACCAAGTTACCACTTAGACACTATTTTCTACAGATGCACTAATTTGTTAAGAAACTTTGGATTGAACATCATTGAAAGCTGAATCCTATAAATGACATCATGAACCTTCTTGTACCAGCTTTCAGTAACCACTGTCTCTTCTCCAAAGGCACCTACCATCCTGATTTCTGTCCCCTCTTTATTTTATTTTATCACAACACTTGATTTTATGCAGTTGAACTCATATTTGTAAATCCATATTTGTTTTCTTTATGTATATGTAGTACTTATTCCTTAGCCTATTGAAATAATCCATCCATTTTTATTGTTATGTAGTATCCCAATCTGTAAATACTTTGGAATAACACACAATGTTCATTTGGACTTTTCTAGGTTGAAGCTATTACATCTATTACATCACACACACACACACACACACACACACACACACACACACACACACACTTTCTTGTTTCTGTTAGGAAGAGACACAGGAGCAGCAGTCTGGATCAAAGTGCATGCATATGTAGGTACTGCTCTATAGTTTTCCGAAATAGGACAGTCTGCACTGTCACCAGCAACAGAATCGCAGCAGTTTCCTGACTGTGTCAGCACTTAGCATTTGCCACTTAAATCTCTGCTATGATCCTGTGCATTCAGGTTTTAATTTGCATTTCTCTGGTGATACTGTTACTTTTGTTTTGTCTTCTGGGGAAGGTCTTATCAAGAACAAACATGAGTTTGTTAAGATTAGCAAGAAGAAACTCCAGGGAGTGGGAAAACATGCGCTTCCTTGTTTTTATGTGGTCTTCTGGGGCTGTGAGCATGTTACCTCCTATCTGTCCTTTTGAGGATTCCAGTGATAGTGAAATAGAGTCCACATCTTGTCCTCATGCTCTGAATATCTATTTGAAAGCCCTATCTCGATACTGGTAGGCCTCATTTATCCCCTTACCTGTAATTCATCTTTCACTGTACATAATTTCAATTTTCCAATTAACCAGAAATATAAAATTCCCCCTAAATAAGCTATTTATGGGTTTCAAATTGCATGCTGTTCAAGATAGTGCAGTGGAATCCTGTGTAAGCTCTGTTCTGACCCACTCGCATCCTGAATTGTCCCTTTGTGCAGTATTTCAACGCTGGATACTCTACCTGCCTTTGACTGCTTAGCAGTCATCCAATTTTTAAAATTCTAGAGTGAATAAACTTAACTTGTACAGCTTCTAAGAATATGTGACCTGGATTTCCAGGTATCTGACAATATTCCATTCTACTTCTTTAGCTTCTTTTCCGTAAAATTGTTTACTTAATTATTGTATATTAATAAATGAGGTAAATTCTTTTGGGTTTTTAAATAATTATTTTTTGTTACTTTTACTTAATTTTTAGGTTTTACTCACTACTTTTTAGTACTTTTCACAGGTATCTATTACTAAGTAGTTAGTCTAGAAACTGGACATCATTTAGAGTAAATTTGTATGGGGTTGAAGGTGCATAGCTTAGTGGTATAACTCATACGTAAATGCAGGAGGCCAAGCCAGATTTACTCCACAGGAAATCCAACCCAAAGTTCTGAAATAAAACATTTATACATTTAGTTGTTTAAATCTCCAAGCCAGGTTTTCTTGTGGCTGTCGATTTGCTTTCCAGTCACGAAGAACCATCTCAGTGTGATTTATTTTTATTATGGATGATATAATATTGATCAGTTAGCGTGAGTTTAAGGTATTTAGACAAATACTTTTAATATAGTGGTTTTCCCCTTATAGGAAATAAAATTATACCCCCTCTTATGTAAAAAGATAACTCTAAAAATCAGATTGAAGTAATGTTTACATTTGACTCTATATATTTGTAAGGTTTTATCTTATGCACAGTATGCCAAAATAGAAGATTTCATTTCTTTCCATGCCTTTGCTCTAATGTTGTACTGTATTTCCAAGATGACTTGGGAGCCACCTTCCAGAGTTCGGATCCTGATACCGTATAGTACTTAGAAATTGAATATTCTGTAAAAGTTTCCTTCAACCCTCTACTTCAGATTTCTGATTTGTTAATCAAAAGTAAAAAAAAAAAACCACTATATATATACATACACACACACACACACATATATACATATATTTATATATCTCTTTAGAGTTTGTTTATTAACTGAATGATTGCTAGCAATGCTCTCACACCTAGAGTGATTTGTCAATAGCGAGTGGCAGAAATCATGCTTTTGATGAAGACTATGTTTCTGATTCTTAGGAAATCCTATTCCTAGAGACCACTGTAACCAGTAAAAAAGAAAATAACTTCAGTGGACTATCTTCTATCACATAGTAGATAATTTTCATTTATAAGCTGGTAGGTGATCAAAGGTGTGTATAGAAAACTTGAAGTTATTAAATTATTGTCTTCCATAATAGCTAATTGTCAAAGTAAGATTAATTGTCAAGTTAACACACCTGAGAAGAGGAAATTTCAACTGAAAAATTTCCTTCATCAGATTAGCCTGTAGCCATGTCCATGGTGTCATTTTCTTGATAAATCCCAGGTGGCCTGGGATTTATAAGAAAGGTAGCCAAGGAAGTCAAGGGAAACAAGCCAGTAAGCAGCCTTTCTCTGAGGCCTCAGCCTTGGCCTTTGCCTCCAGGTTCCTGTTTAGTTCCTGTCTTGGTTTCCCTCAATGGACTTTGTCCTGTAAGCCAAATAAATCTTTTTCTCCCTAAGTTGCTTTTGATCCTGGTGTTTATTCCTGCAACAAAAAGCAATAGAAAACTAATTTTCCATGCCAATTTACTTTGAGACAGAGATCTGGAATACAGATATGTGCTTTCTGCACATGTCCTGTGTCTTTGATGGCATTTATTAAAAATATTAGCATTTAATATGATAAGCTGTGTAAAATGTTACCCTCCCCATTTGACCTTTGAAAGCCTGAATGAAATACAAGGTAGAGGGAAAAAGAATTCCTCCATCCTTCACCACCTGTGAGCTGACATCATTCTTGCCTTGCCATTTTAGCTCCTCATTCTCCACTCTTTAGACTTGGGTGAAAATCCACGTCAGCTCTCTGATTAGAAGAACCATTACCTCTCTGGCTGTCAGTCCTTCAGACTGATGTCTTGTCTTCCTTGGTTCTTGGCTTTTAGATGGTAAACTATGGAACTTCTCAGCCCCTGTTATCATGTAAGCCAGTATATTATAGCAAGTCACTTTATATATCTATATGTATAGTATATATGAATAGGCATATATATTTTTATAGACTTATGCTTGTATACATACAGACATGCACACCTTACATTTTTCTCGGAAAACTTAATATGATCATATATTTGATGTTGATCATGACAAGTCGCATTGAAAATTACCCTGGGAAAATAGTTGAATTTGCTCTAGAAAACTACTTAAATGGTCTGCTTTGTTTCTTTGTCTGTAAGTCTAGTTGCTATCCTGTTGACCAACCTACATAGCCAGCTAATCTTATTTGCTTTACTCTAGATAGTACATGATTATGCTGCATTAACTTTCTCTTGCCTGTTGTCATACAGCCTTTTATAAGTCTTCATTTTTTCGCTCTTGAACATGTGTGTGCATGTGTCTTTAAATTTTCTAAGCAAGCTGAGATAGCACAATGTGTTTAAGCAATGTAACTTTAGTCAGAATTCACATTCTTCCAGATACATTTTTTCCAAATGGAAAGATGGCTCAACGTTTTTCTATTATTATTTTAGATGAACTGTTCTGCAATATGTTGTTGATATCATACTGAAGTAAATACTGTACGCTTATGTCTCTCCGGGACCTTCATGGAAATGAGATGCATGTCTCAGGAGGCTATCTCAGAGAGGAGAAATTCTGAATAAAATAGCTGAATGAAGAAGCACACATAAATTTATTACAAGAATGTATTCTTTTATATAATCCTAGACGTAAAGAAAATGAGATGTTGCTACAACAGATTGCTATCACTATGTGACTCTTGTGTGGTCACATATGGCTTGAAAGCATCGTAGTTTATAATTGTTCCTTTTTTGGTCAAATAGACTCAAGGAATTTTGTGTTACATTGAGTGGTATAGCATATTTGCGTGTCTTGTATCCTTATTCATTGAGTCTACTACAAACCACTCTCTTTATAGCTAACAATTCAGCTATTCTCTTCTGCTCTGCTCCCTCCCCCAGTGGAGTAGAAGGAGCCACAGGACTCTCAGACTTTGCTGCTAAGTGAAGTGCAAATTAGGACAAAGACTGACATGTAGTTGAAAAAGCACCAGTGAGCCTGGTATAGATTTAGGCTGAGTAAGGAGGTAATTACTCAAATAGTCTTCTTTTAGCCGTGGGCTCTTTTTTTTTAAGTTTGGGTGCCCTTCTGCATAAAGGGCTTTGCTTCTGGGCTTACGTATTTTCAGTAGGTTTTATAAAGTTGATTTTCCAAAAATACTTTTGCTACTTTTTTCAGTGGTAGTCATTATAAGCTTTTTAAAAAAATATTGTGTATTGTGTGGATGTCATTGAGATTATGAGCTCATATTTTTAGAAATTTAGCAACTGAAATATCTCTGTTCCTGAAGTGTAGCATTACTGTCCTCAGCTAGACTTCTTCATTCGCCTTTTCTGACAGTAATTTCCTCTCCCTATCACTTTTATCTCTTTTATTGTGAAACTTTGTTTGACATAATAAATATTTTTTAAACTAGTGCTTTATTGCTTAAGCTCATTAGTAGCTCCCAGTGTTTTATATGATTGACAACTCATTTGGTGGAAGATAGTGATGGTTGGACTGTAAGGGTCCTGAACTGAGAAACAGAAATCTGCGTGTGAGCTTCAAAGTCACCTGCTCATGTCACCATTGTCCAGATAGAACAATGATGCAGTAAAAGGCTGGTTAACCACAGGTTCATTTTGAGTATGTCCGGTGAGGCAATGTGAATGATGGGACTTCATGAACTCAGTGAAGAATATTCAAACATTTGGCCTTAACACACAGGGCAGTGAAAGGTGGAAACAGACACTTCACTTCATATCCCGATAAGAGACTGGTGAAGGCATGGAATTTGGTGGAAGCAAAAGGGGTAATAGAATTGGTGATTTGTATAAATGGGAAAATTAGATTTGCTGTGGAGATAGCTGATGTCCATAGATAATCTATACTGATAAATTAGCAGGAATCGGTACCAGGCTTTCTTGTGGTCTTCCAGCCAGTTCCCGAATCATGACATGGAGACTTAAATGGAGGTTAAAATGCTCAACTTTATACTCATTTCTTGCCTGCTCTTCTAACTTTACCTGTTTCTCTTTATCTGTGTTTTGCCTCTGGGCTTTTTATCTTTATTTCTGTGTGTCTTTCTTTTACTGCTACTTGTATCTCACTGGTGGCTGCCTGGCTTCTGGCCCCGGGTGTGTCCCTGTTTTTCTCCTTTGTTCTCTTCATTCTTCTCCCTAGTCTAGATTTCTCCTCTTACTTAGTCTCTCTGTCCACCAGCCCTGCCTATCACTTTCCTACCTAGCTATTGACTGGCCAGCTTTTATTAGACCAATTAGCTGCTTTAGGTAGGCAAGGTGAAACAGATGCAATACACTTTGATATAATAGCAAATACTGCATAAACAAATGTAACACATCTTTGCCTAGTTAATGTAACAGTCCACAACAGGAATCACCCGGTCATTACAGTTATTTTGTCAAAGAAGAGTAAGACAGTTTACTGTTTATTAATTTGACATAATAATATTTTCTGATATAAAATTTCTGTACTGTGGTAACACATAAATAAACCAAATCACCTTTACTATGAATTTTTAAATTCTAAAGACATAATATGTCTCAAATGGGCTTTTCCTACCACCCATGGAACATTTTTTACTCTATTGCTAACTAGCTGTATGACTTTCAACAGTTATTTGACTTTTCTATACTTAAGCTTGTGCATTGTTATGACTACAATAATTGTAATATCTAGCATAAAGGAATATTTTAAATATTAAATATTAAAAGACAACTGACAAGAAAAATGAAGGATGAAGACTGTCATCTATAAGCAAAACAAGGGGCCTTGGTAGAAATCAGTACTACCAGCAAATAAGATCTCAGACTAGCCTGTGAGCAGATCCACTTATGTAGCTATGGCAACTGAGACCATCACTCTCCATCAAGCAGTCTATAAGGAAGTGAACTCTATGCAGTTACCTGGGTTTAGAAGTAGAACTTGTCCAGGTAAGACTCCAGATGAGGACTGCCTGTCTGGCAGCATGAGTGTGAGTTCCTGAAGAGACTTTGCCCCAGAGTTCTCCAGCCATGCTGGGCTTGGATTGCTTAAGCAGAGAACTTGTGAAATAATACATTATTTAAGCCAGTGAATGAAGTCATCTCTAATGTAGTAATAGGTGACTTTATCAGCCCATTTTCTATTGTAACAGAATACAAAGAACTGGCTATATATAAAAAAGGAGATTTACTTAACTTTAGTTTTAGAGGTATAAATATTAGATTGGACAGCCACATCTGTCTGGTGTCTGTTGGAGGTTATGTGCTATGTATATCAGTGGTAGAACTCTGAAGAAAAAAAGGGGCATCTGAATTACAGTGGTGAACCTATTCCTACAAAGAAAACATTAATCCACTCAGTACCCTAAACACCACTTACAGGACTGTTATAACCATTTCGTTGGGAATAAAACCTTTTTATGAGATTGGTAAAGCCATATCCAAACTACAACCATTACTAAAACATCCACATTTAGAAATTAATAGTTGCCCTGCACATATGCATACTCAACCAACTGCCAAAGGAAAACATAAGAAAATAAAATAGGATCTGTCTGAATGTGTATAGACTTCCTTGTCATTCCTGAAACAATAAACAGTATACTGGGATATCTACTTACCTAATATTAGGTATATAAATACTCGAGATGCTTTTGTGGTTGTAGGAGGTTATGCATAATTTATATAGAAACAGTGAGGTATACAAAGGATTTTAGCATCTCAAATTTTTCTACCTAAACAGATCCTGCATCTATATATCGTCAGTCTTGGTCCATACTTCACATTAGGAAACCATCAATCTACTTTCTTATGTATAGATTTGCCTTTTCTCAACATTTCAAGTAAATGAGCCCTCCCAGTACAGGATACTTTACCTGACATCTTTAAACATTGTGCTTTTAAAGTTCATGATTGGTGTACACAGCATTTCATCCCTTCCTACTGCTGAACTGTATTCTGCTGCACAGATACATTTCTTATGTCCAGTCACCCATTAGTGGACAATTAAGTCATTTTTCAGTTTTTTAAAATTATTTTTAAATAATTCTATAAGTATTCACATATAAGAAAGGGAGTTTTTTGTTTCTGAGTAGATAACATGAAATAATTGGTTATGCTGTGGCAAGTTTATCCTTAGAAAACTGCCAAATATTTCAAATATGACTTACTGTTTAAAAATTCTTTTGAAAATATTTTTTAAGATTTGGCTTTATTTTTGTGAATAAGTGATTTGCCTACTTGTATATTGTACACCTTATGCATGCCTAGTGCCGTTGGAGATCAGAAGAGGACACTGTATTCCCTAGAATTGAAGATGTAGACAGTTGTGAGCCACCATGTGAATGCTGGAAAATGAACTTGGGTCCTCTGTAAGAACAGCAAGTGCTCTTAACCACTAAACCACCTCTCCACCCACTCCCATTTTGAATTCTAACCCTTTTGTGGATAAGGGATGTAGTTTTCTCAATCAGCACACATTATGGTTAATTTCCTTGAGGTTAAACATAGATTTTTTAAATAGTTTTAATTTGTTATCATTGCTGAGTATATTTTTATATGCATGTTACCCCTCCTATTCTTTAGTGAAATATGTATTGAAATTTTTGCTCAATTATGAATCACTTGTATTCTTATATTCCAGACAAGATGGTCTTTATGTAGGTATCCCTTGGATTATGGTGGGTTTACAACCAGATAAACTCAACAAGTTGAAAATATCATGAAAAGAATATGTTTAAAATATTAACTACCAAGCACCATAGCCAAGTGCACAGTATACTGTAGACTACTAGTGGTCTGCCCTTCCAGCAATGAGAGAAACTAGGAGCTGAGACTCTCTGACACTGCTGGACATCATTAGAGCGTATCCTCCTTCATGCCATTTTCCTGGGAAAAGATCAAAATCAAATGATGCTTACAAGTGAAAGTGCAATGCCTTTGTACCCACAAAATCAGCAGTACTGAAGTAAGTAATAATATAGGGACTGTCTGTATACAAAACTTCTTATCAGGAATACGATTTTGTTCTCAGTTCATAGCTTATCTTTTCATTTTCTTAGCAGTGTCTTTTAGAAATGCATTTCTAAACCTTTGATGAAATCTAACTTGTTAGATTTTCTTTTGCTTTCCTTTTATGAATTATGCTGTGGTTAATTTTTCTAAGCAATAAATGTCAATTTTTCTTTATGTTAATGTTAGAGTGCTTTTTAAAAAAATAAGTCCAGCTAATGGACTGAACACCAAATTTGAGATTTCAGAGGCCCCCATGTGTTCTCAGAAGGACATTCACTGTGTATGCAGCTGGTGTAACATACTACAGAGCATTAGGTACTGTGGGTTTCATGGCAGTGCTATACTTGAGGAGAATGTAAATTTATTAGGTCTTGGGAAGCATGCTTATGCCAAACTCAGTTTATTTTTTTCATATATTTATTTATAGTTTGATTGACTTGTGTATTTCACTTTATTTTATTTTTGTAATGCTGGGGATTGAACCCAGGACTTTGAATATGCAAGCATCCCTGCCATCCTCCAAATAGAATTTCAAAGAAGTTATCATTTAATCTTGCTGATGAGAGTCTTCCCAATGTAGGATTTCCTTAAAGAATTTTCTGTAATCAGTGCTCTGTAAATGCTGTTGTTTTCAAATAGGAAACCATACAGATGTCTAAATGTCTTCAAATAATTGCCTAATTTAGGTAAGACATTATTTTCCATAATGTGGGTATAAACCTGGTGTCTTAAATCTACCCTAAGGATAAAATTAAAAATTTCCCGAATTAACTTCTTGTCATATATCATGTCCCCCATTTAAAATTTGTTTCATTTTTCTTTTAAAGTTAAGGTTTATCAAAGTTTAATACTGATTTACTTCAATCATTGCTTGCCAATTAAATTTTATCATCGTAGTCCTTAAAAACAAGTAATAGTTACTGTATTGTAACAATCTGTTATGTACTTCATGGTAGAGTACTTGGGACTCACTCAGTAAATTATAAAGAAAGAAAATTTGTTCTTACAGTTCTAGAGGACAGGACACTTGACTGTCAGTGTGCTAGCATCTGATAAGGCCTTTTGTGCCATTTGACACAGTGGAGGGCCTTAGGCTGAGAGGGAATGAGAGAGAGGAAGAGTCTAGGAAACTGCCTGTTCTTCTAACCACTCCAGGACAATGGTAATCCAGTACCTTTCAGTTCACTTTAGTTTGTTAAATTCAAAACCATACCAGCTGTTTGGGAAGATAGTGTATAAAACCCAATAGTAAGTATATTATTTAAATAAGCAACATCACTTTTCTTTGACCTAATTTTAAAAGAGTATTTTATTGTGTGCATGGGTGTGTGCTTGTGGTTGTGTCAGAAGATCAAGAACAGGGCATCAAATTCCTAAAGCTGAAGGTTCAGGTAGTTGGAAGCCTCCTGATAGGAATGGAACTCAGTTTCTATGTGATTATTTCGGAAGTCTGTGCGGCCAGGAAGAAACAAGCAGCTCTTACAACAAATTGACACTCAAATGTGGTTGACTAAATCCACATAAAACCTGAGAAAGCTTCAAAGGGAATCTTAGACACAAAAGAACAGAGTTGGGCATGGTTTGGTAGCAGCATTTTCTTGGGTGGGCTCTGCCAGCACAAACTCTGATGAGGTCCGTCTATGGAACGTTTAAATGGATTTGTGAGAGAGTGCTACAACTTGCTTAATGGCAACATAGATCGGCTGTGTGCCTAAAAATGGGGCTCTCAGAGGCAGCAAACAACTCTGTCATGGTGGACTGGATGGGGCAAGCAGTGACACCGCTTAAATTCATAAAAAGGGCTTAGCATTTTAAGAAGCTCTTCTGGTCACGAAAGGATTACAGATATGCAATAAAGACAAATCCAAATGGAAGAGATCTCTAAATGGGTCACAGTGTGTTTAAAAAATGTACGTAGGCTTGGGAGAAATAAAAAAAGTATAAAAAGTTAAGTAAGTGGTTTACACAAAAAAGTCTTTTAAAAGACAATACAGACAGTCATGGATTAAAAGGAGTAAAGAAAAAAAGCCACATAAAGATAAAAAAATTCACAGAGAGTCTGGAATATGTATATTATTATGTTTTCTTTGAATTTTTTGACTGTGAAGGCTGCTAAGCTAACCCAAAATATATATCTTAAAGGTGTCTTGATTTCAAAGTAAGGATATGTTGCTTTGGAAAAGAGTTTTTTTTTTCTCACAGAAGATGAGAACCTGTGGATTAATTCCAGACTAATGTGGTTTAATGGACCACAACCCCACCAAGAGGTCACCATGAACACCTCCAAAAAATTACTTCGCTCACTAAACAGCAGGAAGCAGTTTTGAGAAAACTACACCCAAATTCCCAAGTATTGTTTATAAATTTTTGTTTACAGTTCAAGGGGGATATGCTATAGAGATTTGAAATGGTATGGATCTTGCTTTATTGATACAAATTTTAGAGTAATTTTGTTACATGTATATTTCTGCTCTTGATTAAGGTATTGTGTCTGCAGCTCATTTAAAAGTATAATTTATAATTAAATATAGGTTAATAGATAATAGTCAAGTTTATAGCCATGTTAATTAGATTTTCTAGATGTATAGAAATGTATTTCAGATGGATAGTCATTCTTCAAACTTTTCAAAGACAGTATATGGCATTTGAATGTTTTAAGAACTTAGGACTTTTCATGACAATGAGACACATCTGCTCCTGGCAGCACCAAATTACTTCAAGAGGAAGATGGGCATCAGAGAAGTTCCTTATGGAGTTTGTTAGCCATTTAGGCAAGAAACTGCTCTTGCCTAGACTGTTTGGTAATATCCTGAGTGAACTGGACATACAGGACCCACAGATAAATGACTGCTGAAGTTGTCTAAAGATGAGACTGTCCTTCAGGGTTTCCGCTTCATGAAAGAGTCTGCCAGACATTCTACAGGACACACAAAAATGTGACTGACAAACTATCAATATAGGAGGAATTGTCTTTGAAATTTCCTGCTTCATGGAAAAGTCTGCAGAATATGTAGGCTGAAGATGGATGCCCCAACGGTACAGAAGAACTTTGGGTGACTATCCAGGCAGTCTCTGTCATTTCTAGAGTTTTGGAAGTTGCTTACAATGCACTTCCAGGTTACTTACGTAATGTTATATCCTTCTGGAGTCTTCGATGGAGTTGAAGAATTTATAGCTATAGTTATAGTTTTCCTTAGTTATGATAAAAGATAAAGTAGATATAAATATTATAACTATAATTCTTTTTTAAATTTCCCAGTTATTAACAATGAAGCAATTTATTTGTTTCTGTTTTTTTTCCTTTTTTTCTTTTTTTGATTGATTTTTGTTGAACTCTTGCTTGATAACTGTTTTGTTATATGTAATTTTACTATATTAAAGTTAAAACCTTCCTTTTTATTTAAATAGAAAAGGAGAGATGATGTGGGATTTCCCTCTGTATGTTGTGATTACCATTAATGGATAAAGAAACTGCTTTGAACCTATGGCAGGACAGAATTTAACTAGGTGGGGAAAACTGAATGCTGGGAGGAAGAAGGCAGAATCAAGAAGAAGCCAATAAGCTGCTACCAGAGACAGACATGCAGAAGCTTTGTCAGTAAGCCTCTGCCACATGGTGATACACAGATTAATAGAAATGGGTTAAATTAATATGTAAGAGTTAGCCAATAAGAAGCTAAAACTAATAGACAAAGCAGTGATTTAAATAATACAGTTTCTGTGTGATTATTTCAGGGCTGAGCAGCCAGGAACCAACAAGCAACCTCTTAACAACAGTCCTCTGCAAAAGCAGCAAGTGCTCTTAACCATTGAACCATCTATTTTGTCCCTTGGCTAATTTGAAAGGACAGACTTAATGTTGTTACTAGATTAAAATTGAAATATTTTTATTACTTTTAAAGGAAATTTTAAAATGTTTTCTAGTGATAACTTGTAAATCTGACAAGTCATGGTACTTTTATTTGGGTAATATATTAACATCTAAGCATATGTACAATTGTGGTTTGCAAAGAGAAAGACTTGATATTGTGAGATATGCAGGTACCAAGGAAGCCATTAATCCTTAAAACCCATGTTGTAAAAGAAGACCAGAAATCTGTGGAGATTGCTAGTGGCAGCCACTTCTTGACCAGTTTGATTTTTATCTCATAACCCCAAAATAGTTTTAAGTTACTGTTTGATGAACTCTAATTTATAGAAGTCGTAGTGAATTGTTAATCTAGTTTTAATCAAGGTTGGTTTTTAGTAGATCACAATTTCGCAAAGTATATCCTAAAAAAGAATCTTGTTCTGAACAGTTAAGAAAGGCACACCACTTTCTCTGCATCTCACAGACCTCCTGATTAAACAGTGACATCATTGGATCGATGTTAATGCTGTCACTGTGTTGAGGATCAAACCTTAAATGCAGTCATCCCATGTTCACAAATGTGAAGAAACATGAAACGAGTCACTTTCCTTTGTTACAGTGAGTACCTGGTGTTCAGAAGCCTGTTTGTGTATAATCAGATGTGCAGGATTCTCCTCTGGGATTGGTCTGCTTACTGAATGTTGCACTTGGTAGGGAGGAGTGAGAATCTTGTCACAGCTGAAATGTTCTCTGATCACAATAGTGGAGCAGAATAAAGATGGTGGGGTATTAATTTGAAACTTCTTTTGTCAGAAGGTTTAGGATTTCTGTTCTGCTTTATAAATTGATTGTTCATAGCTTTTGCCCATTATGTCTTTCAAAGATAATTTTCTATTCTTTTCAGATTTAGTTAGTTCCTTGCAGTGAAAACTGATATATCAGTTTATAAAATAACTGTCTTTTATAGTTAAAGCAATCTTAATTAGAAATCTGAGAATGCTTTGAAAATTGTAATATTCTCTGAAAGTTTAAGGGTTTTTCAGAATCTAGAATTAGAGCAGGGGCTTTTCAATCCTCTTATTAAAATAGACAAGACTTTGATAATGGGCATTGTTTAATCTGTTAATACTGCAAATGATTCATTGTTCATTGTTGCAAGTTAAAGCAATCTTAATTAATTTAAAGTTTTGCTGTAGTTTTTGTCTATCTCAGATATGAAAGAAAACTGATGAAATTGTGTATGGTTCATTTGAGGGAGTAGGAAGAATGGTGCAGATACATGATCTTGAATTCATATGTATTTTTCTCAATAATCACAGAGTACCATTCTATGTTGTGTAAGTGTGAGAAACATTGATCTGAATTCTTATACACAGAAATCTCACTGAGAAGGCTTTTTAAAGAATCCTTATATTTTCAATGTTTTTTATATTGAGTCATTTATATATATTTGTTATGTGTGTGTTTACATGTATATGGAAAAAATTATCTTAGTCTTCTCTATATAACATATTTCCTTAAAAATGTAAAAGGTAATTTAGATGTTGAACGTAACATTCTTTTCAGACATTTCTTCATTGGTAGGCAGCTCTGTTTAGTTCTAGCTTATCAGTAACCTTTGCACATAATGTGATATTGTCTGAATGTCTTACTTTGTTCAGGCTTCCCTGGCACTGATGAAGCCTAAGGCTGCTGTTTCTTTGAGTTACTGATAATTTTTTATCTGATTAACTGACACATTTAGTTGAAATCAGACACAGCCCTTAGGCTGGGCATGGATTTAATTTAAAAAGTATCAAAGGTTTACTCTGTGTGCTATTTAATCATCATGTTTATCAGGCAAAGAGAAATTACCGGAAGGACCATAGGGAGAGGGTTATCTTAAGGAGCGGTAGCTTGGGAAATTGATAATGGCTACAAGGTAATTTACTGCTAACTTTTACATTCATTAATATAACATTTCCCGCTAATAATTACAGTGTGTGTAATATACTAATTAAATTGAAAGCATTATCACTAATTTTCTTTTTGCTGAACCCTAAGATAGCTTGACAAGAAGTGAGAATGTGAAACTGAAGAAAGTCTATATAGTCTCACCAATTTAAACAGTTGAATACTTGGACAGCTAAAATATTTTTAGAGATGGAAAATGAAACCCTACAAGTCTTTAGAAGAATTCATGATAGGTTGCAATGAGAAAATGAAATTTCCAAATGAATGTAATCACTATGTATTTTAGGTTTGTCAAATAATACACTGGTCTGACCTGTAACAGTCATACATCTACCAGAAGCCCATGCATCACTATCTTTGGTAGGGATAGTGACACCACTCTAGTGAATGAATATGCCTGCTTGATGGAATACACTGAGGCTATGGGCCTTTGCAGTACCCATGTTTTTATATGGCTCTTAACACTGCAACATAATTCATTTTCTACTTGAAAACCTCATACTACAAAACAAAGCTTAGTATCCAAGCTAATATTTAAGAGAAACCCTATCTTCCTCAAAGATTCCTTAACAAAACACTAGTAAATAATCTAAAGGGGGATGCATTTCAAATTTTATATAATTTGGACAATAAATGTTATGCTTTGTATGGTTATACATAATTGTACATTTTAATCTAGCAGTAGCCTCCAGGGTTTCCTCCCACTTTCATTAATGATATGCATAGGGTTAATAAAATCTAAAATAATATAATTATTTTTGTGTGTGTAAAGTATAAAACCCATGAGAAGACTTGTCTTCATGGATATAAATATTGTGCCATTTTCTAAATGCCTCTTGCCACAAATCACCAAAAACATTTCTCTTCTTTTGTTTGTTGAAAGTCTTATGTTGTACTCATTTTAAAAACAGAGAAGTTTAGAAGTTTCCTTGGAAATAAATACTTAATATTAGAATAATAGATAGGAAAAGAGCCCTAAACCCCTTATATTCCACTAACGACACTGGAATCTGGAAAAATTAGACACTGGTTAATCTGCCACAGCTAGACATGATCACAAATATGTGTATGTAAACATGCATGTGGAAACCTGAGGACAACCTGAAATGTCATTCCTCAGGGGCCTCCCAGCTTTTATTTGAGACAGGGTATCTCACTGACCTGAAGCATAACTGCGTAGGCTAGGCTTCCTGTGTAGAGAGTTCCAGAAATCTATCTTTGCCTTTCATCTCATCATGAGGGATTACAGTGTGGGACAATGCTTTCAGGACAAGCATTTTCCTGAGTTAGCCATCTTCTAGCCTCCTCTTAAAATGTTTGTTGAGATTTACAGTTACTTTTTCTCTGCCACTTTAACCTCATGTTTAGCTTTCTTACTCTTTTTAACCCAGTCATTTCACATTAATTTTTGGTCCATCTTATACTTCACTGATTACTTATGTGATACTTATGTTAATGCTTAACATATTAGATGTTATAATAATGGTAAAATTTTGGTGTAAGCATTCCTTTTTCCCCACCCCACATCTGTTGTCATTTGTCTTTGCTTGTTTGTTTGTTAGTTTGTTTGTTTTATCGTACCCATTCTTACTGGAGTAAGAGGAAATCTCAAAATAGCTTTTATTTGCCTTTCCTGATGGCAAGAATGTTTTGTTTTGTTTTCCTTTGTTAAATCCCTTTCACGACTTGTTTGGTTTTTTAGTTGTTTGTTCGTTTGTTGTTGTTGTTGGTAGTGGTGGTGGTCTACATTTTTCCTTTCATTGGAAATAGATTCTTTTCTCACATAATATATCCTACTTATGGTTCCCCTCCCTCTAACTCATCCCAGTTCTTCTTCACTTATGTTTCTAAACTGTTTCTTGGGGACTGAATTCCTTCTTTGAGAACTCTCTTTAGTTCCATGTCTTAGTTATTTTTAAACTGCTGTGATGAGACACTATGCTCAAGACAACTTATAAAGAAAGCATATAATTTGAGACATAGTTTCAAAATGTGACTCTGTTACTCTCGTGGTAGGGATCATGGCAGCAGGCAGGCAGGCATGGTGATATAGCAAAAGCTGAGAGCTTACATCTGATCCACAAGCATGAGGCTCAGAAAGAGAGAGTTAATTGGCTATGGCTTGGGCTTTTGAAACCTCAGTGCCAACCCCTAGTGATACACCTTTTTCAACAAGGCCACATCTCCTACGCCTTCCCAAAGAGTTTCACCAACTGGGAAACAAAATTTTATTCAAATATATGAGCCTATAGGGGCCATTATCATTTAAACCACAACACATATTTTAATTGGTTATTTTCTCAGTGTTTAATATATATATATTAATTTTTAGCTCTTGTATTATAGACATTGACCCTCTATATACTGATTATGTAGTAAACTTGTTTTCCCCTTCTGTCTGCTCCATCTTCACTCAAATGCTGATGTCTTTGACTCTTCACAAGCTTTCTTTTCTTTATTTTATTTTTTAAAAAGAAAGCAAACTATTTTGTGAAACACATTAAGGAGTATAGGTATTAACTCTACTTGGAAGATCTGATAGAATTCTGCATTGAAACCATCTGGGCCAGGGCTTTTTTTGGTAGGGAGGCTTTTGATGACAGCTTCTATTTCCTCGCGACTTACAGGTCTATTTAAACTGTTCACCTGATCTTGACTTAATTTTGGTAAATTGTATTTATCTAAAAAAGTGTCCATTTCTTCCACATTTTCTAATTTTGTGGCATACAGGCCTTTGTAGTAAGATCTAACGATTCTCTGAATTTCCTCTGTGTCTGTGGTTATGTCCCCCTTTTCATTTCTGATCTTATTAATTTGCATGTTCTCTCTCTGCCATTTGATTAGTTTGGATAGTGGTTTATCAATCTTGTTGATTTTCTCCAGGAACCAGCTTTTTGTTTCATTGATTCTTTGGATTGTTTTCTGTGTTTCTATTTTGTTGATTTCAGCCCTCAGTTTGATTATTTCCGGTCTTCTACTCCTCCTGGGTGAGTCTGCTTCTTTTTTTCTAGAGCTTTCAGGTATGCTGTTAAGTCTCTAATGTGTGCTTTCTCCGTTTTCATTATGTGGGCACTTAGTGCTATGAACTTTCCTCTTAGCACTACTTTCATAGTGTCCCATAGGTTTGAGTATGTTGTGTCTTTATTTTCGTTGAATTCAAGGAAGACTTTAATTTCTCTCTTTATTTCTTCCTTGACCCAGGGATGGTTCAGTAGTTGACTCTTCAGTTTCCATGAGTTTGTAGGCTTTCTGGGGTTAGAATTATTGTTGAATTCTAACTTTATTACATGGTGATCTGATAGTACACAGGTGATTACTACAATTTCTTTATATCTATGAATGTTTACTTTGTTACCAATTATGTGATCAATTTTTGAGAAGGTTCCATGAGATGCTGAGAAGAATGTATATTCTTTTCTGTTTGGGTGGAATGTTCTATAGATGTCTGTTAGGTTCATTTGGTTCATTACATCTGTCAGTTCTCTTATTTCTCTGTTAAGTTTCTGTCTGGTTGACCTGTCCATTGGTGAGAGAGGAGTGTTGAAATAACCCACTATTAGAGTATGGGGTTTGATGTATGTTCTGAGTTCTAGTAATGTTTCTTTTACATATGTGGATGTTTTTATATTAGCAATAAACTGCCTTATTCTATCAACAAAAATGCCTTGGGCCTTAAAGAAAAATACTTAATTCTTTCTTTTCAGACTGATAATGTAAAAGTTTGGCCTGAAATGATGTCACACTATCACACATCAGGTGGAAAAGCAGAAGTAAAATAATGCAATGTTTGTTTTTAGATGGAAGTCACTGACAAATTGTTTTATCTACTGCAATTTTAGACAGTAAATTTTATCTACTTTGTCATTTAGTTTTCTGCCTTAACAACTTTTTTCCTTATTTCTTTGAGAAATCTCATAAAACAAGATGATAATACTGCAAATTAGTGACCTAATATTCTGTCTTGAGCTCAGTGTTTAATGGGACAATGCCAGATGGTGATCATTTTCCATTTTAGAATGTTTCTATTGATCATGCTAAGAAAAATAATATTTTTAACATAACAAAATTTTTTAGTGAACTTTATTTGGGAGTTCTAAATGTCGCATTCAAAATTATTTCACTTAAATGGTATGTTACTGTGGTTCTCTTTATTTGTCTAGAATAAATGAAGAATTAGAAGCTTAAAGAAAAAAACATATGGTACATAACCAGTCATATTCATATCTGGTTTAGTTATCTAGGCCACAGGACATCATTGACATTCATAAGGGTTCCTTTCATACTCAGTAATGGTATGTTGCCAGAAGTCCAAATATTGCCACTTAGAAGATAATGCAAGAGTTTGTCTTTAATGAGTGAATCATATTAAAAATTTTAGAATGCCTTTCAGATAAAAAAAAACTTTAAATTCAGCAGATCATTTTTTTCTCAACAGGCAAGAACTCATTAGCAGAATAATCCTGATAACTGAGACATTTTTCAAAGAAAACAGTATCTCTGATAGATGCAACATACATATTTTCTCAACTTTAGAATAATTAGGGTACATTTTCATTGACAAAAATAGACATTTTAGTTCCAATTCAGGGAGCTTCATGAGCCAAATATTCAACACTGAGTCCAGTGAATATTAATGAGCAAACTCTTAACTTAGTTCTGTATTTGTACCTTTAAACCCGCCTAGATTCTGTTTAAGATTATCCCTATTGATGTATAACCATCTGTCTTCATCATTGTAATCCCTGTCTAGAGCTTTGTATATGAATAAGAACACAAGCATTAGCTACATATCACAGAAGAGTACACATCCAACCTTGAATGTAGATATTCTTGGTGCACTCTTTTTAAGAGTATTTAACAATTCTTGAATACTAGGTCATAAACTCTGATAAGTAGATCCATGTTTATACGTCTCTCCATGCTTAAAATAACACCAGTGGTGTCACAGAATCTTTTACTTGCTTTATATGGATGGTTCAGCAGGAGCTACCAAGTGGAGACTGACAATTAGACCTGTTCATATTTATGTTAACATAAATGGTAGCACATAAGTTATTTATAGTTTTACAGCCATATTTTTTCCTTTGGGGTTTTATATATAGATGCTATGCCAAGGAGAATACAGGAAAACAGTAGACAATTCTGAATGTCTAGTATTTGGAATATAATTTTTATATTTAAAAATAAATAGTTCCTGAGTTAAATTTAATGGTATATGCCTGATCCAACACCTTGGAGGTGGAGGATCAGAGGAGCTCAAGGACAACCTGAGCTTCATAAGCCCTTGCTTCAAGAAACCAAAATTAGAGTAGTTCATGATGTTACTCTCCATCGACGTAGCTCTTGTTTATAGTTCATTAAGTGCTACATAGACATGTCAACAGTCATTCTATTCCTCTATATTCATGACCACAAGATTTTAATTCCCTAAGAATACCCACTCTGATATTTTTAAATGTTTCTCCTTTCATAATATAGTATGGAACACTGATTATCCTAATGTCGTTATGGGCAAGTGCCCTGCCCAGTGTTAATGGTATTGTAAGAGCAAGCCATATCCAAAGTTTCACTTCTGTCAAGATGTACCAGGTGCTATGATCTGCCTCTGGCTTGGGATGGAAGAAGGCAATAATCGATGAATTCATAATTTGTGGTTACATGGTGTCAGATGTATATGTGCAATTCATTTCCAAAGCTCTGGAGATGCCTGATTTGTGCCAACAAATACATGGTAGAGTTTCATTTCAAGTGAGGCTCTACCCTCTTCTTGTCTTCCAAATCAACAAGTTGTCCTGTGCTGGGGCTGACAGACTCCAGACAGGTATGCCTGGTGCCTTTGGGAAGGCCCATTAAACAGTGCCAAGGATTCGCATTAGCCAGGTCATCATGTTCAGTTACACCAAGCCACAGAATAAGGAGCATGTGTTTGAGTCTTTGCATAGAGCCAAGTTCAAGTTCCCTGGCTGCCTGAACATCCACATCTCAAAGAAGTGGAGCTTCACCAAGTATAATGCATATGAATTTGAAGACAGGTTGCTAAGAAGTAGTTCATTCTTAATGGCTATAGAGGCAAATATATCCCCTGTCATAGTCCCTTAGACTAGTAGTGAGCCTTGCATTCCTGAAGACTTCTTGAGTGCTCTCCTGTACTTACCAAATCATGTTCAGTAATAAATCTCACATCTACATACAGTGTGCTAATATATGTATATATACATATATGTGTGTGTGTGTGTGTAACATATTAGAATTTTAAAATTGGTGTTGGTAAATCTGTGAGTAATTTTGCCTCCCAACATGCCAGGATATAGAATAAAGAAATGAATGTATATTTACATGTAAATTTTTGAGTGATTTTCCTATGATTAAGAAAATAATAATGTAATATTTGAGATATTTGTGCAAATTTTAGTCTTATCTTCTTTAGATAGTATTTTAGACTTAATTGTGTCCCCACAAAATTTTTGCATTGAAGTTCTAACTCTAACCTGGTGAGTAAACTCCAGCCCTCTGAATTTGCATTTTAAATATATGCATATTTTGTGCCTTACTTTATGAGTGGGAAAAAAAATTTCTTCAGAAATTGACTCTCAGTTGTCTTCCAGATATGGCCATAAACTGAACTTGATTTTTGTATTTCTTAATATATTCTATGCATTAGTTCCTTGTCTGGAGAATAGCTGGCATAGTTTGTCTTCCATTCTATGTGCTGCCTCTTCACTGTTGGTCGTTCCCGTTTCTGTCCAGAGCCTTTTAATTTCATGCAGTCTTATTTACTGGTTTTGGGGGATTTTCTTCTGCTTTTGAAGTTCTTTACAGAAAGCTCTTGCCTATGCCTATACCTTGTCTTTGTTTCCATAATTAACAATGCACTACACATGCATTTAAATATGCAAATATAATATAAAGTGTACACACACACACACACACATATATATATATATAATCAAGTGCTTTATAATTTATTAGGTTAGAACTTCTGAGATACAAAACAGGAAGAGAACTGAAAAGCTTATCTTTTGGTACCTTCCCTACTATATGATCTATTAATGAGGAATATAGTGACTTTTAGGGAAAGAAAATGTTTAGGAAGGTTAAAGAACGGTTAAGAGCTTCACAAACTGCTGATAAGGGAAATATAGGAAATAATCATTTTATTTTGGGGCAGTTTGAAAAGATCGTTTTCTATCATTTTAGTGGGTATATTCTAAATTCTTCAAAGGCAGGAAAAATTCTTTGTTTATTTACTATAGTATCCTTTTAGGACAAACTGTTATTTCAGCATGTTAGGATTATTTTGTTGTGCCTGGAAGCATGATTTGTTTTCTGTGAAACACTCTTACTTCTGTTGTTGAATTACCATGATTGGTAAACCAATGTATTACCAATGATGTTATCTCTCTGAAGCGATTTCTTCTATCAGTTTTTATGCTAAGATGGATTTTCTCTTACAAGTAGTCAGAGAATTTCTACTCAGAGCCATATGAATAATTACCCCATCATTCCCTTCGTATCTCTGTCATAGATAACATTTCCCTGGTTCATATCTATGGTGTGTATTGTTCCTCCCTTGGTTAACTATATTTCACTTCTTTACATTAAGTCTCATTTTAGAACTGTTCTTTTACATTCCTAAGTTTTCTGTATCAGTCTTTATCCTTGATTGATCTTTTCTACCTTTTAATTCATTCTTGCCTCAGTCCCTCTGCAAACATGATTATGAGTGATTTTACATTCTCCTTCGTAAACTCATAAGTATACTCATAAAAAGTCTTTAACCCACTGGACCATGCTGGTACTGTCACTTGTGACTGTGTTGGCGATAATCCATTCCTTCTATATATGTTAGGATTCTTTATTACTGTGTGACACTAGGTAGTGCCTCAATGTTTTCTGCACTCTACACGCCTCTGCACTGCTCATCTTTTTCTGATACAGAGATCAGAAACCATATCTGATGGTACTAGTGTGTAAATTTTAGAAATTACTCAAGCTAATATTGTCCTTGCTAGAATTTCAGTGTCATTAAGTATATAAATATGAAAACATTTTGGAACTGCTTCTAAGTCTTTTCTTTCTCAATGACAATAGGTCTGTAGTTAAAAATTCAAGTAAAGGAATAATTACTTTTTTGCTACTAGGAGGATGATTACAATGTATGTACAGATAATTGTCCTAAATGTGTATTTGCAGGTAATTACTTTGATTTGAACGTGGCTTCTTAGATAATATGCAGTTCATGTGTAATTTTCAGAGTATGATACAAACCACATGCCTATTTTTTAAGTTTAAATGTTTTTCTTTTATTTTCAGGAAAAAGAAGAAATAGAAGGGGTTTCTGTAGGTGCTATACTCTCTGATTATCAACGTGTGCGAGTAGAAAATGTGTAAGAGAACATCAATCTTTCTAATATTTTAAAAACATAAATAATTTAAAAATCGGGATTGGGGTTGAGGGCTAAATTTAGTATCTGAATGTGTGCTCAGAATGTGAAAAGCCAGAATTATAATTCCAAGATCTTCCAATGGGGAGGACATAATAGTGGATAAGTAGCCTGCATTGGCCATATGCTGTGACCAGATTGGTGCCTAGCCCAATTGTCATGAGAGAGACATCATCTAGCAACTGATGGAGGTAGTTGCAGAGACCCACAGGCAATTACTAAGCAGAGTTCTGGGGTCCTGTGGAGGAGGAGGAAAAAGAAGTGTAGGACCCAGAGGGCTGTAGGATACCACGAGAAGACTCACAGAATCAACTAACCTAGGCTCCAAGGGGCTCACAGAGACTGAATGAACAACCAGAGAGCCTGCGTGAGACTGGCCTAGGCCCACTGCATGTATGTTACAGTTGTATAATTGGGTCCTCTTGTGGAACTCCTAACAGCAGGAACAGGGGTTGTTTCTGACTCTTGCTGCCTTTTGGGACCCTACTTCTTATATTGGGTCACCTTTCCCGGCCTTAATACTTGAGAAGATGCTTAGTATTACTGCAACTTGATATGCCATGTTTTGTTGATATTCATGAGAGACCTGCCTTTTTCTAGAGGGAGACAGAAGAAGAGAGGATGGGGGAGACTGGGAAGGGAGAATGGAGGGCTGCAGCCTGAATATAAAATAAATAGATGAAATTTTAAAAGAATATAAAAATAAATAAATAAAAAGCATTATTAATGAATTAAAAAAATTGTACCCAAATCACAAGCACATGTTACGAATGCTCTATAGAGCTAAACATATGTTTACCTAATTAACAAAAGCCATATTTGTTTTCTATTTTTTAAAATTCTTTTGAGATATTCATGTGTGTATACAACTAAATATTACCATAACCCCAGTATTTCCTCCTACAAACTCTGCTCAGAACCACACAAGTGTGCATCTCTTCAGTAGCACAGCATCTGAATAGAACCCCATTAGTTCCCCTGCTCCATCTCTTCAGTAGCACTGAGTCTGAATAGTGCTGTTTATGTGCTTTCACTGCGTGCTGCTCCACCGGAGCATGAGCAGCTGTCCAATGACCATATCCTCTGGATAAGCCAAGTCGTCTTAGAGAGTTTCGTCTAAATCAAGAACATAAATAAATAATGATGGCCTAACGTATAGGTAATACATCTCTATTAGCAAATCAGTTGTTCTGAAACCTAGGCAAACTGTTTCAAAACAGTTAGAAATCTTTCACTTCCTCTTCCCCCTTGACTTTTAGTGTATAGAGAATCTGATAAACTTGTAATGCATGAAATCATCACACCCTTCCCATTGAACTATGCCTTTCCCTATTTTCCAACCTATGGAAGTATTGAAAATGGGAATAATTATTAATTGTCATGGGATGCTTTTTGACACTGATTTCTAAGCTTAAAGTCTTACTAAAGTTGATTATTTCCAGTCTTCCTGGAGATTGATTTTTTTATGTTTGTGTACAGTCCATAAAAATTTAAATGTGCAAAGCATTTTTAAATTTTTACCATGTTTTTTTTTCATTGTGTTTGTGACTGTGTGGATGATGTATGCATCCCGTGGTGCACAGGACATGGAGTTCAAAGGACAATTTGTGGGAGATGTTTCTCTCCTTCCACCGTGGGATTTCCAGAAATGAACTCAGATAGCAAGTGCCTTTATCCCTAGAGCCACCTCTCTGGCTTCACAAGGCATTTTAAAAAAATAAGAGTAGGAAGAGGAGAAAGAGCATTTTAAAAGTTAAAATCATTGGAAGAAGCATAATGTTTAAAATCAAATTGCTGGGGACCCTAATATGTTAATTTTCCCTTTTTCCTTTGTAGATGTAAACGGCTTAATCTTCAGCCTTTGACTTACTTATGGCAGAGAAACCAGGAAGACTTGCTCCGAGAGATGATAGCCTCTAACATTGAAGCCATTATCATCAAAGTAGCAGCTTTGGGTATGGAACCAAGTTTTCAAACCTGTTGTCTACTACCACATAAATAATCCAAGGCCACATATTACATATGCGCTGAAGAGGGGTCAATGATTTAGTTATAAACATGTGGAGTCACAAATGTTAAGTAAGCACTGTGTGTGTGTGTGTGTGTGTGTGTGTGTGTGTGTGTGTGTGTGTATGAGAGAGAGAGAGAGAGAGAGAGAGAGAGAGAGAGAGAGAGAAAGAGAGAGAACATTTTAAAACTGCCCTTTATATATGTGCAAAGACAGTGGTAGTGAACAGCTATCTCATTTGAAGTATATACTTAACAATAAAAAACTGATATTATGGTTTTCTAAGTTTCTATGTAATTTGGAATTAAGGGTAATGTAAAACAGAAAATACAGGAGTTGTTAGGGGCAGTTTGTTTGGTGTTTTTCCAGTTTGCCACTATTACAGCAGTGCTGTTCATATTCTTCTGGTTTTTTCTTCACTCTCTGATAGTACACTTTGAAACAGAAAACTTGTAAATTTTGGTTTAGTTCAGTGCGTTCATTTTTGTAGATTTATCCTTTGATAATCGTATTAAGAAACCACTGCCTCTACCTTTTTAAACTTAAAGCACTTCATACCCTTGACTTTTTTGGTTATACTAATGATTTCATGCTCTTTTTCCTGGCCCACTGTTATCTAAACTTGTCTTTACATCTGTTGTTTTGGTCCAGAGGTCCCTGCCAAAGTAGAATTGTGTAATCACTCTTTATTTCCTAAAAATGTTCTCTGAAGAAAATTAACTTACTTGTGTTGACATTTGTAACAAGCATGGTCACAAATGATCTGATCAACAAAATGGGAATTCTGCTTTGGTGTGGGAAGTCCTGTTGTATACGTGTTGCTTTTATTGGTTAATGAATAAAGAAAATCCTCAGCCTGTGATAGGGTAGAGTAGAGCTGGGCAAGAAAAACTAAACTGAATGCTGGGAGAAAGAAGGCAGAGTGAGGAGAAGCCATGTATCCCTGCTGGAGACAGACTCAGGATGCCGGATGGAACTTTACCCGGTAAGCTACAGCCATGTGGCGATACACAGATTAATAGAAATGAGTTAAATTAAGATGTAAGAGTTAGCCAATAAGAAGCTAGAGCTAATGGACCAAGCAGTGATTTAATTAATACAGTTTCTGTGTGGTTATCTCAAGGCTGAGCAGCCGGGAACAAACAAGTAGCCTCCTACAACACTACTTTTTGTCAATGCTCGTATGGCCTACACTGCTGGGAGACGTCCTGATGACAATAATAAGTGTTTGATTCATTTTCTTCACCCTGTTTAGGATTTTTTGCATTCATGTTTGTAAGTAGACTGATCTAGAATTTTCTTTCATGGTAGTGACAGGTGTGGGTAATGTGACTTCATGACACAAGCTTTGATGTGCTTCCTCCTTTTCTGTTTGCTGAAGGATTCCCTATGAGACTAATATTAATTCTTCCTTTGTATTCCAAAGTGCTGATTACTTAAGCCATCTGGACATGGAAATTTCCTTGGGGTAAACTTTTATTAGAGATTCTTTTTCTCTGTTACTTTATCAGTGTTTTTTTTCTCTTTTTCTGTTTTTTTATTCTATATAATCGTTTTTCTTTTTTTATTGTTTTATTGAGCTATACATTTTTCTCCACTCCCTTCCCTACCTTGCTTATATTCTTCTGCCTTCTCCTGTGACCCTCATGCTCTCAATTTACTCAGGAGATCTTGTCTTTTTCACCTTCCTATGTAGATCAATGTATCTTAGGGTCCTCTTTGTGGTCTATCTTCTTTGGGATTGTGGCATGTAGGCTTGTTTTTCTTTGCTTTATGTCTAAAAGCCACTTACGAGTGAAGACATATTATATTTGTCTTTCTGGGTCTGGGTTACCTCACTCAGTATGGTTTTTTCTAGATCCATCTATTTGTCTGCAAATTTCAAGATGCCATTATTTTTTATCGCTGTGTAGTAGTAATCCATTGTGTAAATGTACCACATTCTACAGTAGTGTGTTTATTTCTCGTAAAGTGAGTTTTCCTCAAAACTTTTCTTTTTAAAATACTTTCTAAATGTTGATTATAGGGATAAGCTGATCTGTAGTAAGTACCAGCATAGCCAGGCCTACAAAGTGAATTCCTGTGTAAAATGAACAAGATCAACCTACTACTAATTGTACATGGATTTATGTTGTCAGAGACTTTCCCTGTAGAAATCCCTTTGTTTTCAAATACTTCAACCTCACCGTGTAAGTTTCCTGACACTGGTGACTAAACGGCTTCAGTTAGTTTTCCGTGCTTACTTTGTCCTCAGCTCTCTTCTGCTTGACACTCATCTTGGAAGGATTCTGTAGTTGAGCTTTGCTTTTTCACTTTCAACTGGATTCAGATTTGTATAATCAGCTTATTATTTTTCTGAATTATAGAAGGTATTTGATATGATTTTCCTTTTTTTGACTTTTTTACTAAACCTGCTTCCATTATGACATTTATTAGTTAACTACTTAAATATTACTTTTATTCTTGTCTAGTGGTTGCTGTACATGTACTTTATTTTCTTCCTGAACTTTTTATCGTTACCTTCCTTGCATTTTCATCTAGACGCATGTCTGTCCTTAGAGTGTATTATTTTGTTTCTATAACATTTATGTATATTGCCTATATTCTCCCCCTCACTATACTTTATTCCCCTCTAATGTTCTCGTTTAACTCTGTGAAAGCTTCCTACTGCCTCAATAACTCACTTTAATATTCCTCAATATAGCTTTCCTCAGTATGACTAAGTTTTCTTTCATTTGAAATCCATTTTCATGGTACTATGGCGAACACAGCATTTATCATCATTGTAACTATATTTTACCTAGCACAAGCCTTGAAATGTTGTGACTCATCTGCCTCATGATTTATATGTATATTTTTAAATTGTTTATATTTTACTTGTGTTTTTATGTCTGTTTTATGTAGGGGAATGGAGTGTCACAAGCTTGTGTGTTTGTTTGCTTACCAGCTAGCTTACTTCTTTTATCCAGGTCTTAATAACTGGTTCAGGCTGACGGAGTTCATAGTCATCCTTCCTGGGCCTGGGATTCAAGGTGCATACCGTACTGTTTTGTTCTCCATCTCACTAGTGGCCCGTTATTATTTTGATTTTTGTTACCTAGTTTATGTAGATAATATGTAGGTGCCCTAAAAGCTTAGCAGTAGTTCTGTGTGTCATTCCTTGTAGCATCTCATATTTTCCTTTGGATTGTGGTCTTATCCTGCCCATTGGTGTTTCCTACAAAGGCTTTCGAAGATAAGTGCATAAAGATTTTTCTTCTAATTTTTTTGTTTATTTTGTTTGTTTATTTATTTATTGTAGATGAGCTTTCTTTTTGATACATTCATAAAAAACATTTAAAATATTAAACTTGAAAGATGTAAGAAAGGCTTTTGTGATTGACATGGTGATGGCTTACACTGATGACTTAGAGTAGGTTTTCTAGAAGGAAATATTTCCACCAAACACTTTAAAACATAATTATAATGATGTTCACAAAGCCTAGCTTTATAAGGGTCTTAAAGAGCAAATACAACAATAGTTTTAGATGGCAATTTGATTAGAAATCAGTGATTTTATTTCATTTCTTTTTTAGTGCCAGTTTTTTTGCTTTTTTTTGTTTTTTTTTTTTTTATTTTAGAAAAAAACGATCTTATCAGTATGCGTTTCTCACCTGCCTTGGGCAGGTATAATTAGACACGAGCAAATTTAATGGAGCCAGTGTGCACTGGGGCCATTCAGCTGTGGTTCATAATTGCATTTTTTTTTTTAACCAAGGAGGTTGTTTAACATATCGAGTGGCAAAAAAAAAAAAATAAGTAAAGGTTTCCTGTTTATCTTTAGGTGAATTACCACTACTGTTTGTTTTAGCCCGCAGTGGATGTCAGACAGGAAAAACTGAACCCTGCTAGGAGTGTGTCCGTTCAGATCCGCCCTCTGCGTTTGTCACTGTCACCATAACTCCAAAGCACTTCTGTCTTTGCCCCTTCGTTTTCTTTACTGAGACAGTTCCAGTTTCACTTAAGCAGCAACATATTTGAAGAAATTTGAAATATTTGAACATATTTGAAATATCATTTGTGATAATTTTCCATCCATTTCCAAATTTAAAAAGTTAACTTACTGACTCGGCTCCAAAATAAAATATTAACCGCTAACCCTAAAGCCATGGCAATGAGACTTTTTCTTTTCTTCAGTAGTCTCCCACTCCAGTGGCTGCTATACTTTTACAGCTATAACTCATAAAACTACATACAAGACAATATTTCTCATTGCATTCCTATATTTTCGGTTGTGAGCCAAGCCTTTAAGGGCTGAACCAACTCTCACATTGCATCCTACTGCTACTTAAAATGTGATTTCATGTACTTATACTTTTCAAAGTCATTATCCTATGTGATGTCAGACTGTACCTACAACATGTAAAGCAAAAGAGTTCAGTTACTTAAGCAAATGGACGTAGTATGAACTTGATAATAAGTCAGCATCAACTGTGGAACGCCCCGTGATATTGACATCATTATTACTTTATCTAACCCTTCTTACTTTTTAAACAGCTGTGCGAATGTGTGCTTGAATTGCATGATCTTTAAATTGTTGATAGCTTAGAGATTGTTGAGATTCTAATACTTTTGATAATAGAATCAGTCCTGAGTCATATTCATTGGATAAACCTAGCTACTGCAGCTGCCCAGGGATAATTCAGCGGGTATGTATATAGAGTGTGAAATAGATAATGCTAACTGCTAACCCTTGAAAAACAGCTGTAGCAATTTTCTACATTTTGCTTAATTTGTGACAGTTGTAGTTTGAGGTGGCAAAACAGCTAAGCAGATTGGCAAGGTGGAATTAATAAGTTAATATGGAGTTTTGTGTTTTATGAGTAGTAGTTACCTTTAAGATTGCCGGTCTAGTAATTTAAGAGAGAGATGGTATAAACAGTTCAGTCTTCGTAGACGATATTAATATAAAGACACCCTAAACACAGAGATAACAATGCATTAGCAAAAGAAATTCCCAGAAATACAGAAAAAAGCAACCTTAACATTTTTGTATATTTCCTTACTATGATTTGAAATTGCTTCTTCAAGAAGTGTGACTATTTTGAAGATGACACAGAGAAGCAACTGTAATTCCCTGAGCAGGGAGCTACCAGAACATTAAAAGGACAGCAGTTGTGCTGTATGAGCTCTGTTTAAGGAGTTGTGTATTTAGCTTGAGATGGAGGCAACAGTTTCCTATGTCAAAGAGAATCGGAATTTTTAGTAGCAATCTACAATATCCAAAAGACTGCTGGTACTTTTTGTGGCTTCATTGGAAAGTACTAAGAGCAAGGAAAAGTGACAGGTGAAAGAAGTCTTGGTTTGTTCCGGGAGCTTTCCCGCATCTGGTGCTGCATGTGCTGTCATAGGAGAGTGCCCCAAGCCTTTGCATGGATTTCAGATTTCTACTTCTGGCCCTTGCTTTTTCCCTATATATTTGTCCTCCTTATTGAGAAAGAAAAGGTAAACAGAGGTTGGCGAACTGAAGGATGAAGACTGGCTTCCCTTTTCCAACTTTTGAGTAACCTACTACCGGCTATGAAGATAGTTTACAAAATTATTTTACATAACCTGGTCATGGACAAATAAGTATATAGTGTTAAGTAAATATAGTGTCCAAAACTGACCCCACTGAGGGAGCCAGCCCTAATTTAATATGTGAAATCAGCCTACCGGTACTGACAGAAACGCTTGTTCTCTTTTCAATCTGTTGCTTATACTCGGCATAGTGATAAATTACTTAAAATGATTTTGGCTTTCAGATGCCATTTCACAAATATAAGCTTTGTTATCTGCCTCTTTCCCTCTATTTCTTGTTGGACTTTTTTACTTCTTTGATCTGGGAGCTCCTCTTCCTTCCACACTATCACCATGCCTCTTGACCTTGGTGAGCTCCTTCTCTCCCTAACAGAAAGGAAATCTATGTTACCAGGGACTTCCATTTCCTTTCTTAAAATTTTGAGCATATGCTTTAAGTCGTGTACCGTTTGGGCTAACATCAAAAGATACCTAGGGCCCAATGTAGGGAACAAAAGCAAAATTGTCCCTGAAACTTTGTTTTCCTTGCTTAGCAAGTTTTACAATTAATGGCCCAAGTTTCTCCTGTGGCCTCTCTTCCTGAAGACTGTGCTTATTTATTTCCCCCAACAGTCTCATGTGACCTTGTTAAAAGCTTCATGTAATTCCCAAATAAATTACATTTACTGTTTTGCTTCTATCTAGTATTTTATTGACATTTCCTGATAAGTTTAATAGGATGGAGAGAAACAGTATTCTCTTTATAGACTCAGTGGGTGATTTGACCTCAGTCAGTTAACCTTATCCTGATGTAGAAGGAAGCTATTCTTAATTAGACTCTATCAATTTCTCCATTATCAACACAAGAGCTTCTCATCTTTACCTCTATAAATCTTAATTTTATTGTTTCTTTTTCCTAAAGAAAACTTTCATATTAGCAAAACAGCACCGTTCAGAAACAGTAACAGTTGCTGGTTTTCGGATGCTCGACCATGTCACACTTTATTTCCTTCAGAAATTCTCAGTTGAACACCATCTGGCCACGGTGATTTATTGCTGTGGAATTTCTCAAGTTGCTCTCTTCTTTTCCCCTAGGAAATTGCTCTTTGCTTCTGCACTGTTAGTTATTCTCAAAGTGTCCTTGGAGTAGTCCTTTCCCACAGGCTGTGCAGTACAGGTCAGTGCAACACAAGGCCCCATGAAGTGCCCTGCTCCCTCCTCTCTGCCTTGAGTCTCTGCTGCAGAGCCCAGCACTTTCACTCACGCTGGGGTTTGGCCTCCTCTTGCTCTGTCCCTTTTAGAGCTCAGATTTTTCATTTCCCAACAATACATCTCTGGTTCTTTATTTTTAAAATACTGTATTATTAAATGATCTAGACATTTTCAGCAGGTTCATGAACAGTTCTACGGAGCTGTTTTCATGTTATCTTTTTGCTATGCACAGATGTCTCTTCTGACCTTTCAGGTAAGGTCGTAGTGCATAATCTCTTGTAACTACTGTCCTTCTATTTCGCTTAAGTAGCTTGAATTGCTTCTAAACTCTTTTTTTCTCTCTCAAAAAACTGCTAACTAGAATTTTCTTTTCAAATTTAATGTATACTTTTTAGTCTCGCCTCCTGGGTTCACAGTAAGAAATGCCCATACTAATTAACCATGTGCTTTAATTGTGCGACCTGTCTAGTTGCCAGGTTCCACTCCCACGCATGCTCACTGATGGTACTTCTATACATACCTTACTCTGATTCTGCTTCTGACTGCCCAAATAAGCCATGCTACGGCATGTTAATTATTTCTCCCTCTCATTGTACTCTTCTGTCATTCATTTGGATAATAATGGACATAATTAAAATCATGCATTGTAATAGTCTTTCTAGAAAGAATGCTAAGCAGCAAAGGTTAAAAGCAATTTATGTTATCCTTTTATATTCTTTAGTTAACAATTTTTATACCTGAACTTGGTTCAAATAATTATTTCGTTAAAAAAGATTATTTAATATGATTTAAAGTATAGTTAATTGTGATATAAATATAATCTGTCTTCACTTAGAGTAATTTAGTACAGATTTTTTTTAAGCTTCAGAGTTTTACCATACCCAATTGTATCATAAATTGTTTATCATTTTCAACTTATGAAATAAAATCAAGGATTATATATCAACTTTTAAGTATTTTTGGTATAATCTTCAGTTTCAAAAACAAGTTCAGCTAGTCATACAACTGGCTATTTCTGAATAAAAGCATCATTTTCTTAGTTTTATAAATGGAATTGCAGATTATAACAGCATAGAAAAGGAATACTGAGTTTAATTATTTTAATATTAGAACATTGTTCTTTCATGTAAGGGAGGCTGTTCGAACAAAGTTAGCTTTGTAATATCTAATTCTAATATGGATATGTTCCTTAAATTTTTTAATAAATTGAGATTTCATGCTCAAAGTACTTTGCATTTATATTTCCAAACATATGATATATGTGAATATTTATCTTATCTATATATGTGTATACAGGAATATTTGTGTATATATAAATTTCAAGAAATGTTTACTAAATAGTCATACATTATGCATGTGTATATTCATTTGCATGTGGATACACAGTTGTATGTGGTTGGGTGTGTACATGTATGTGCATGTGTGTTTAGGCTAGACAAGAACTGCAGTATCATCCTCAGTAACAACCATCCACCTCCTTTGAAGAGGAGCTTTTCATTAGCCTAGATATGACCAATTAGGAAAGAGTGTCTGATAAGGGAGCTCCATGAATCTTCCTGCCTTCACCTCTCCAACACTGTAATTAGACATGACTATCACCATGTCCAGCATTTTTATGTGAGTTCTGGGGATCAAATACAGGTACTCATCGTATAGGACAAATACATTACCAACTCTGCCACCCCCAGCCCTTAAAATTTGAATTTTAAACCTATCTACTGACCTTCACCTCTTCTAATTGTCATCCCTCTTAAAATTAAAAAAAAAATACAATATTCACAAATAAATGTGAAAGGATCCTACAATAATGCTGCTACTCTAAAATGTAAAAGGAGCAGTGGGCCACTTCCCACCGCCCACCCGGCTAGCTTTACCCGAAATAGTTACACGGAACCTGTATTCATTTAAACACTGCCTGGTCCATTATCTGTAGCCTCTTATTGGCTAACTCTCACATATTGATTCAACCCATTTCTAATAATCTATATGTCACCACGAGGTGGTGGCTTACCAGGAAATATTCAGCATGTCTGACCTGGCAGCTAGCTGCATGACGTCTGCCTCACTGCCTTCTTCCTCCCAGCATTCTGTTCTGTCTACTCTACCTGTCTAAGCTGCTGTCCTATCAAAAGCCAAGGCAGTTTCTTCATTAACCAATGAAAGTAACACATAGACAGTTAACCCTCCTCCATGACTTAAAGCTAACCCTCTCTGCCATACATATGGAAAGGGTATATCAGATAGCTTGCACTAAAACAATGTCCATGATAATATGTAGTAATTAATTGAAAACATTTCCCAAAAAAAGTCAGGAAGTCATTTTTTTCTGTGTAGCAAATTATTTAATGAATATACAAAATTTACTTTTAATATCTATTTTTTGTGATGCAGAGAATGATCCATGATAGATAGATAATGTGATACTTTGAATGAAAAGGCTCCCATAGTCTCTTAGGAAGTGACACTATTAGGAGGTGTGGCCTTGTTGAAGTATGTGTGTCCTTCTTAGAGGATGTTTATCACTGTGGGTGGGCTTTGCAGTCTCAGAAGCTCAGTCCAGGTTCAGTGTCTCACTCTCTCATCCTGCTACCTGCCAGTCCAAATGTAGAACTCTCAGCTCCTTCTCAAGCACCATGTCTGCCTGCTTGCCACTATGCTTCCCACTATGATGATAATGAACTAAACCTCTGAACCTCTAAGCCAGTTCCAATTAATTGTTTTCCTTTATGAGAGTTTCCATGGTCATGGTATGTCTTCACAGCAATAGAAACATGAAAACAGACAGATAGGTATTAGATAGTATATAGACAGCAGAACATCAAATCAGGTTCTCAAAGCATCCTGCAGATATAGACAACAAGGCACTCAACTGGGGTTCCTGATACTCTTGGGCAGAGCAGAGTGTGCACTTGGGTGAGGCTTCCAAGTAAAGCTGAGTAAAGCTGTTATTAAAAAAAAAAAAAAGAAAGAAAGTTAAAGTTAACAACATCAAGCTTACAAACATCCAGCAGAAATCAAGCAGGGATGCCAAGAAGCTCAGCTGGGCTTCCAATTTAGCTTTCTCTTCATGAATGAGCGTCCAGTTTTCTTTCCTACTGTAGGTACTTTTATATCATGGGATAAACAATAGGAACATCTGCTAGAAATGGTTTACCTTCAAGCAGTTGTCAAGGACGCAGTGTTTTTACTCTGGCTGTTTCTCTGTTGGTTCCTTCTTTGCCACAGAGTCAATGAGACCAATCCATTACCAGGGACCTTGGGAAATACTTTGAGACAAACATACTTGAAGAAAAACATGGGATGTTGTGGGGAGACTCTGTTTCCAGAGTCAGCTTTGTAGTGAGCTCAAATAACATATGATAATTTACCACTGTGATATACATAATATAAATAACCCTTATTTGGAGTGAATGAAAATGAGATAACCCATTTTAGCTGAGATCACAGCATAATGTATTAAAACGGTGTAGATCAAAGGTGTGTTATAACATGTATAAGATTTATCCTCTAATGAATCACTTAACATAGAAGAGATATTTTATTGCTGATCTCTCATGCTGACTGATTTGTATAAGCATAAATATGCAGAGTAATTGTACAGAAGAAGCAGGAGGGGATGAATTCCATCTCTTGGTAAAAGGTCTGACACAGGATGTAACCAGTGTTTTTCAGGTGTGTGCTCTTCATTTTCTAGCAAGTTATTCTCACCCTGTAGAAGTCATAACTGCAGTGCTTATCATTTCTTTATTCCATAATCCATTTAGGAGCGTAGGATACTGATGAAATGAACATGACTGAATGCTGGTGCTTATATGTTTATCTTGAAAAAGTGTGACAAGGACTACAATATAAGGCAAGGTTACCCACTTTTACCATGTCTACTCAGCATAATACTAGAATTCTTAGCCAGAGCAATTAATGGAAAATAAGTAAATAAAAATCACCAAGGCATAAACAGTAGTTATTTCTGTTTGCAAATGGTATCCTGATGGACGTAGGAAGCTCTGAAGATTTAAGCAAAACTTTAAGATTGGCTATCCAGTAAAACTTCATCACACATAATCAGCATACTAAAAAGAAATTGTACCTCTACATACAAATAGTGAACGATCAGAAAATGAAATCTGGAAAACAACCTCATTTAAAATGACAACATGAATAAAATACATAGGAATAATCTCAACCAATGAGAGGAGATTTGGGCACTGAAAATTATTTTAAAATTGAAAAAATACAATAGAAACAAAACTGATGTTAATGATTTAGAAGACTTAAAAAATGTTAAAATGTACATATTATGCAAAGTAAATGAAGAGATTCAATGCAGCCTGTATTCTCCTCTGACATTCTGGGAGATCTCCATGGGAGGCCTGCCCTTTTCTGAATAGAAAAGGAGGAGGAGTGGATGTACCAGGCTTCTTTTAAGCCACCAACCAGCTCCCAAATCATGACATGGAGACTTATTATTAGTTTTGAGTGCTCGACCTACCATAGGCTTGTTTCTGGCCAGCTCTTTTAGCTAAAATTAACCTGTTTCTCTTTATTCAGCTCTTGCCTCAGGCTTTTTACCTTTCTTTCTTCTGTATATCTTGCTTTTCTGCTGTCTCTGTGTCTGGCAGGCAGCTGCCTAGCTCTGGCCCCGGACATGTACCTCTCTTTCTCCTTCATCCTCACTTTTTTCTCCTTATCTTTTCTCAAGCGTCTTCTTTATTCTCTCTGCCCACCAATTGGACGTTCATCTTTTTATTAGACCAATCAGGTGCTGTAGGTAGGTGAGGTGAATCAGCAATATATCTTTTCATAATTAAGCAAAGGCAACAAAAACAAATGTAACACATCTTTGCATCATTACCAAAGGCAACAGAAGCACATGTAACACATCTTTACATGGATAAATATTCCACAACGAGTGAATGGGGAGCAGAGAAGTGGTGGGGGAGGGAAGAAAACTGTAGCTGCTGGCATGTTAAAAATAAATAATAATAGCATAGTTATTAATAATATTATTTTATTGTTATACTATATTAATATAATATTATCTTGTGTTATATTATTAATATATTTTATTGATACTGTTATTGTTAAAAAAAAGTCCCCAGAGTCATAGGAAAGAACAGAAGATCAAAAGCTAAATCAAATGTGAGCAGTAACAAAGCTATTATACTTAATGATTTCAAATATATATCTATGCTTTCTTGTATTTTATATTTTCAATATGATGTTACTATTAAAAATAATACAGAAAATCATACATAAAAATAATGCATCAGAAGATTATATGGATAGAATAGATTATGAAACAAAGAATCCAGAAGTCAGTCCATGCCTCTGTATCCACTTCTGCAAGAGTGCCAGTAACACACAAGAGAATAGAGAATCTTTTCACTGAACAGTGCTATAAATAGGAAAAGGACAAATACTACATAATTTCATTTATATGTAGAATCTACAAATGTGAAAATCAAGGGAAAAGTACAAAACTGTTAAGAAAGAAGGGTTTGCATTTTGAGTTCTATAAGATGAACGAATTCTAACGATCTCGTGTGCAGCACTGTCTAATAGCTATGATATTGTTTTGTATACTTGACCTTTCCAGTGTTTTCACATTTTATTAACTTTCAGGTTTTATTTGGGTAATGGCTTTGACTTTATATTATGATTAACTGACCTATAAAGATTATGTAGATGTATAGACTAAAGAGGGTAAATCTTTACTTTTCAGAGGAACAGTTGAAAGTGTCTCACCTTGTTGCTCAGACTGCCCCCAAACTCAGTATATATCCAGTGGGAGCCTCAGATCTGTGGTATTCTTATTTTCTCAGACTCCAGAATGTAGAATTATAGGCATGGACCAACATACCTTGTTCAGGGGGGGGGGGGTTACCAAATTGAAAACAGTAAATAGCTCTTGGGATATGTGGGGTTCATTTGCCTAGCAGCAGGAATACCTGGTTTCAGTCCTTAGCACCTACTCCCCAAAATAAATGCAATTGTGCAAGGTGATAGAAAGTTAACTAGCTTTAATGTGATGAAAACTTAAATGTATACATATTTGAAATTATTAAGTTGAATACTTTAAATATACATGATTTTTAAACTGTCAAATATACTTAAATAAATTTGGCAAGGAGGGAGGAGAAAATGACTTGATCAGATTTGAATTTTAAACAGTTCATTCTTACTGTCATCATTAAAATTTATATTCCTCGGGCTCTTTCCTGTATTTTTTTTTTGACTCACACAGAGTGTTGTCCTACAGTCAGTTCCTCTCACAGCTTCTGTTTCTATTTCTGTATCTCCAGTCCAGACCTCTCTGCTGGGCTCTGACCCCATTTACCTCAGTGCCAATCAGATGTCTCTTCTCTGGTGAGTGTTAGGAAGTGCAGCATGCTCCTGGAATGATATTTACCCTGTATTTCCCGTCCAAATTTTACATGCTTTGTTGCTTTGCATCTGAAGTAATGGTAGCTGGTAATATTATCTTTTAATTTGCTCCATACTTAAAACCTGCGAATCACCTGACCTTTTCTCTCCGCACGTTCCTAGTTCTGTGAGTACTGTCTGTTTCCTACCCACCATGTGTTGCCCTCAAATTTGTCCCCTTCTTTTCTCATTAATGGTTTTGTTCTAATACACCCTCTCACTTACATCTCTGGTGTGCCATATTTACTCCCTTTCCATTTTTCCTCCAGCCCTCTTTCCACTGAAGGCATTTGACTGAAGCTAGAACGATCTTTCTGAATTCCAAACTGGATCAAAGGTCGACTGGATCATAGCGCAGTCTGCTAGAATTTGTCAGTCTTCTGTAATTCAGCTATAAACTCCCATAGTAAAAACCAAAACCATAAGGGCTGATATGTATGTATGTATGTATCTATCTATCTATCTATCTATCTATCTATCTATCTATCTATCTATCTATCTATCTATCTTTTATCTATCTATCTTTCTGTCTATCCACCCACCCGTCCATCTATCCATCCATCCATTGGTCTTTACAATTAGCTCTTTGCTTTCCCAATACCTCTACCCTTACCAGGCTTCCAGGTTCCAGCAGTCCTCATGTTTAAAGCTAGTAAGAACAAATATTCTTACAGAACTATTTCCAGTATGCCCCTTCTGTTGCGCACATATCTTTTATTTTTATTTGTTCTTTCCACGTTAAGAACTGTACAATATTTTTAAAGTAGAAAAGCAGAAAATTTTGTCTGTTATTAGTTGAGTATTGATTATATAACTACATAATTATACTCAATATGATTTACTGGCTATTCATTTAATATATACCATGGATTTTAAAGTGATTCCATAAAAATGAGCCTCCTTGTTGTTAAAAAATTCAGTTTATAGATTTAAGAAAGAAGACCCATATTAAAACAAGCCTTGATGATTAAGATAGTTAAGAATTTGGTGGCCTAATTTAAAAAAATGAAAAGTATAAATGTTGAAATAATGTCCTTGCTCAAGTATTCACTTTCAAGTGTCAGCTCGTTTTTGTTTTAGAGATTATATAACCAGTCTTTTGTACTATCTGTCATTTCTAACAAAAATTTTTTTTCATTTCATTTCCTAAATGCTCAAATATGTTGTAATGGTGTAGGTTTTGCATCTGGGAGCAACTAAATGTTACATTTATTTTTTAAAACTTAAACTTTACAAAATGAGATTACTTGTTCTGGTAACTCGTGAATGTGATAGAGACAGCAAGAGAATATGTGGTGTGTGTGTGTGTGTGCGTGTGTGTGTGTGTGTGTGTGTGTGTTAATTATGAAGTTATATTAAATTCTCAGTTCCTGCTTACAATGTATTAAACAAAAATTATAGGCAGGTCGGAAATTGCTTCTCAGATTGATTATGCCTTTTCTAATATAGATAGTGATTTTACAGTTAAAAGTGTGCACTGCTAAAGTTAGGATGGGAATAAGATTCATTTCACTGGACTTTGTTAAAAATAGCATTATCAACTATTTTGTGATGTTTCCTTCACCATATATTGGGCTGTCCTGAAGAAATAAACCTCCACTTGCTTTCATGCCAGTAGATAATAAATTGACCGATATAATTTAGTTGAGATGTTGAAAACTGCACTGAAAATAATGGGGCATAACATTTTAGGGTTAACATTTATTCATAGATGATGCAATTAAATAAAGCACGCATTAACTTCAAGGTCAGTCAGTAAAGTAATAAAATTGAATATTTTAATTGAATTGTAATCGCTTCCCATTGATACATGCAACTAAAGTAAAATGGATGTCAGCTCTGCAAATTATAGTTCTTCCTCTTAATTAATTTCTTAATTCTGCATGGAGTCATCCAGTGCCTAGGTCTTGTTGTGGGTTTATTCACCCACCCAGCTTCCATCAAGGAATGTCTATAAGTATGATTGAATGGTTAGATGTCAGAATTTACAGTAAATCTTTTCCTGTACTTTGGAGAAAATCTTGTTAGTAACTAAAAATAATCTCATGCCTGTGAATTAAAACGTTCTTGAAATGAAATGACATCCTACATCCTCTGGATTGTTGTCTTCTCTGTTAATATTTTATTTCTTGATATCACTATTTATACCAACATTAATAAATGGCTCAGTGACTGAAGTTCTTAGGAAACATGAATACATTGAGACAGCGTTCCACAGCTGACTGTTGGAGAAGATAAACTAAAAAGATTCTGTGCAATTTCAGTGAAGTGCAGTTTGTGAGTATTCACGAGCCAGGCTTCTCTGGCTAACAGTCACTGAATGGAATGAATCTAGGCAAGTAATGTTTCTCTTGCAGGGTGAGATGAACTGAAGCTTTTGGATAAAGTTTGCGTTAAAGAGTGTATGAGCTATTCTGTCTTTTTCATAATATCCCGAAGTGTTTGATGTAATGTTGCTTTACATAAAATAAATAAGAAACATGCAACCACACAGATGCTCTCAATTACAACTGGCATTGTGTTGGATATTGATGCTGGTTTTTAAGACAGGAGAATATTGTACCTTTTAGATCAGGTGCATTAGTCATTTAACACTTATTTTTTTTTTTAGAAAATGACTGTATAGGATGGATTTGAACATTACCAAATTCTTGTTATTAATATACCATCAAATAGTTCCACATCCTAGAATCATTTCAACACAAACAAAGCTCTGTATCAAGACTGTTAAGTTGCCCCCTCTTACAGCAGAGCCAACAAGTTAAACTCAGAAGTGATTCATACATTCCAAGATTCATGTTTAATTTCAACTCAAACATTGACTTGATCATTTTAAAAACTTCTAAAGAAGGCTAGTGATGAATTTATTTTAATGATTTTAATCTTACACTTCAATTCTCAATTATAACCATTCATGAATATTAGAATTCTCTGTAAGTAACATCCAGTCAGAAAGTCCTCATCCCTGGAAGGAGTAGAGGGAGAGAAACTGTAACCAGGATATACTGTGTGAGAAACAAATCCATTTTTAGTAACAGAAAAAAAGATAATCCTGAACATGCACACACACACACACACACACACACACACACACGACCAAAATCTTAGAGCTGCAAATTTATTGAAAATTAGATGGTAATTTTATAAATTAAAGGGATCCATTTTACCAGATGTTTATTTTTTAAGACATTCTTCATAAATAAAAGTCAATTATATTCAAATTGTACATTGAAAGGTAAATGTTTCTAAATAGGCAAAATTTAGAAAAATGTGAAACTGTAAGAAAAATAAGAATTTAATTATTTTGGGTTTTAATTTGCATGTTATTAATAATTTATGGAGCCATTGGTGCTCTAGGAATTAAGAGTTCATTGAGAGCTCTTCGGCATCTGAATATTTGGGGGGAACAGGACAGGTAGTCTTCCTACAACATCCACAGCTAATTTAATGCTTCTTTGGTGAAGCTTGGGCTGCTTTAAAGATAACAATAGGCTTAGGCCATCAACTTCTCAAGGACATTAGCATCAATCCCTAGAGGTCTCTGGCTCTTAGCCAAGAAATGTTTTCTCCAAACAACCTGAATGTGTCTCATATGGATAGTAATCATGGAGTTCCTAATGACTTGTCACTTTCTAATGAACAGGAAAAAAAATTAAACAAATGTGGAAATGTCTGATGGAATTCTCTGCTGGGTGTGAGAAGCAAAAGACCTAAGTAGGCATTATTGAGGGCAGTGTAACATATAAGCCTGACATAATATTACTATACACAGAAAAGTGTCTGTATTACCATATTGAATTGAGACACTTTAATTACTAAAATCAGGATATTTTTGGTAAAGAATTATAGTCTACTTAAACAGACATATTGTTTTGAGAGTAACTATGATTTTATTTCTTAATACAAGTGTATGATATTGTATTATTAAGTGAATTAATTTTATAGGTGTAACAGTCTAATACTATTTCATTTCTGTTATTCTGTAATTACATTTAAAGTTAAAATAAGAATAAAACAGACAAATCAGATTGTTGTCTTTAAAATAAACCACAACAGCTAAAATGCTGAGATTTTGCATTTCCTGTCTTTGAAATTATACTGTTTTCATCTTAATTAGAAATCCCAAAAACGAAAGTCAAATTGAAGGAAGCATTTGCCCATTGAAATAAACTAAAACTTATTTTTAGGAGCAAGAAATCCAGCTATCTTAGGGAAATAAGAAAGTATATGCTGGTGAAGTACATTTAACTTTAAGTCAAAAAAATTTAAAATAAATACACGTTGCTTTCTGAGGTGAGACTGTCAGGGGAAGGGAAGTCTGCCTTTACAGTTCTACTCTGACACTTGCTAGAAAACTTTGCCGTTTCCTCCGCAGGCTTAGATCCTCATAAGCATCTTGGGAAAACCCTGGATGAAATGGAGCCTTATCTTTTCGAGGTAAGAATTTATGTTCATCTTTAAAATATCAGTATCTGAAGGAGGAAAGTATTATCACAGCATAATGACTGTAAGAATGGATTTTGTTTTAGACAGGCTTAGATGAATTCATTTTATGAGTTGTGAAAAGGTTAAACTTCACAGTATATATAGAAATGTGCTTAAATTTATATAAAATGATTACCAGTTTGTTGACCCAAACTAGAATGAGTCTGTAATTGCAGGAGTAAGTCAGCGCCAAGGAACATCCCTTGAGGACATGTGCTTTGTTAAAGGGACCTGCAAGCTGCTTGAGTAGTGATATGCTACCGCAGCCTCTGCAGCGCCTGTCTGGCTCAGCTGTCAGGCAGCGGGGTGGGAGCTCCTGGAACTTACTGTGTTGAGTCCTCTTTACAAAGACTAATGGACTTTCCAAAAACAAAGTTATTATCCCAACTTTTCAGATAACCTCCTTTGTCTTTACCATTGTCATGTCCAAAGTGGATTCTTCATACTAAAATAGTATTTATTTTCTTTATTCCTCCCTGTTAATTCTGTTGAATTGCTTTTTGAGATTGAGGGCAGGTGTTGGGTTTGATAGAGCACGGGTTCAGTCACTGAAGCAGTATGATTGATAGCTTGTGAGATTTTTAACTTACAATCAAGATAGAGATAGACAGTGACTGTTTCTAGGGAGAACTGAGCTCTGCCTAGTGTCCTGTCCTTTACCTCACTTCCTTGTGTCTCTGGGTGTTGTCAAGAACACTATGGCAAGAGTTGCAACTCTCCACAATAACTTCATGAACTTCATATTGTCCTTTGGAATTATTTGTAATTGGATATTTTGTGGTTTATCAGTATATAGAAAATGCCTAAAAGTCCCTAAAATATTAATTCCTTCTTGGATTAAACAAAACTGCACACTTATTATATGACAAACAGATAGTAAAGATGAAAAGAAAAATGGGAAGAATATATACTTATGACAAATTATGTTTGGTTTCTAGAGAAATTAGTGTCATTTGAGATTTTTATTTGGTTTCTTTCTGTGTTCACATAAGCATCTTGCAGCCGCTTGTTTTACGGCCATGGTTCTATTTGTCGTCATATCTCCTCACTGCCACCACACTGAAATTAGCTTCTCTCTCCCAAAGCAATATTGACATATAGTGAAGGCAAGTTTCAGAAAGTGAAAGAAAGGAAGTGAAATCTGTGGTTTGACAAAAGAATGTTTTAGAAGCCCTCTCTAGATTATGATATTATGAGTTGAAGGACTCTATAGCAAAACCAACTAAGTAGGGTAGCTATAGATAATAGTAATGTACTATGTGTTCCATAAACCTGAGAGGAAGGAATTTGACTGCTTTACATAAAAATCTAGCTAATTGAGAGGATAAGTTTGTTTACCCTTAAAATACTATATGATATGTACATATTTTGAAATATTATATGATACCCTATTAGTATGTCCAATTCTGTGTTTCTGCTTAAAAGGTATTTTTAATTATATGAGAAAAATAAAATGTTCTTAATGTTTTAGAAAGTGTGAAGATGTTGGCTATGGGTCAACCAGGATATTGTTATTATATTATTATATTCAGACACAAAAATGACCCTATAAGCCATGCATAATTATGATACACATATGTTTATGAAGCAGTAAATTTTATCTTTAAACCTAGGGCTTAAGCCAGAATATCTCATTATGTATATATAAAGGCTGCAAAAACTGAAAATAAAATGTGAAAATTGAAACACTTGTGATCCCCAGAAATTTAGCTATTCACTTTATACCAACACATAATGCAGAAGAAACAGTTCTTCAGACATTAGTCTCCTTTCTCTGGAGTATATCTTAACTAAAGCTTTTCTGGGAAAATAAAACCACATGTTTAAAGGTTTAGAATAATGAAGTAAGGATTAATTATCTAAACAGGGTGCAGTAAATGAAGACTTTCAAGGAAGGAAGAACAATTATTAAGCAGTTTGAGCAGCAGTACCTGATTGTAGTATTTAAAGAGAAGCATAAAAGTCATGTTAGTTCCCAGCTGTCCTAATTTGTGGCCCTCACATTTTTCTAAATGTATATTGTAAATGAGCTCTTGGTCTCTATTGTCATGTGATACTTGTAGAATTGAATATTGAGTATTTTCAGAATCAACCCATACTACCAGTTCTGTGCAAATTGCTGAGATGGGAAGAAAGAAAACAAATTGAACATTTTCTGTTTTTCATGGAATGTGTACTATAGCAAGTAAGGGAAGAAAAACTCTAATAATCTGCATCAGCTAGGAACCTGGTTCCTAATGTAAGCACGGGTAGGAGCTGCTAGATGGAATAGGGCCACAGGTCCTGGAGTAGTGGATAAGATCTTAAACAGATTTGAGTGATGGGTGAAATTTACCTGGGCTGTGGCCACAAAGTAAATCAATATGAATGAAGACTCATTAGCAGGAAGGCACACAGAGACAAGAAGAAACTTAATCTAAATGAAATTAAACTGGTGTTGATAGATTGGTAAGGAAAAGGTAAGATGGAAAGGTAGGGCAGTCTTAAAGGGCCTTCAGGTATGGGCCAGGCAATTTAGGATGAGAAATAATAAGATTTAGAGGACTCCTCAACAGCAATTCATGCTATTTTTTAAAAGGTGAGGAAATATAGTCTAGCAGCTGTTCATAGATTAGCAGTGAAAACATGGGAAGTAAAGTCCATGAAACTGGTCTAGGAAGCAAGTTTTGATAGGACTATATGGAAATAATGTGACAGGAAGACGAAAAGACATTGGCATCAAAATTTGCACAAGCTGAAAAATGAAGAACCAACAATTACTCACATACAATATCAGCAATTACTCACATGTGATGAAGGTAACCAGAAGCACTTATTATTATAGAAGGCAGAAGGGTTTAGTGAAAAATCAAGACAAGCTTTGTTTTTGTTTTGTTTTGTTTCAAGACAGGGTTTCTCTGTAGCTTTGGAGATTGTCCTCGAAGTAGCTCTTATAGACCATACTGGCCTCAAACTCAGAGATCCGCCTGCATCTGCCTCCTGAGTGCTGGAATTAAAGGCGTTCTCCACCACTGCCCAGTCACAAATGACTAGATTTCATGTTATAACATATACCCCAAAGACAAATGTTTTTAATCAATGAGATTGGAGTACAGTTGAGATGGTCAGACAGAAGTCTAAGGTTGTTATTTGGGTTCTGCATGTAGTAGGTGAGTAATCCTCATGTACTTCTGGTCTCTTTATGAAGCAGCTGTGGAATGCTGTTTTCATTCTACCCTACTACATGAACTTCATTGTCTCTCGTAGTTGAACCTGGTGGTAACTCAATGCTGAATACATATCATATGCTAAGTGGTCTTCCTTCATGACTAGTTAATTATCTAACAAACCTATGAGGATACAAATATTAGTATAGCATTTTCAGTTGAAGCACCACTTGTGAGGGGAATTTTTCCTAAGTCACATGGCAAAGGGGATATCAGAAATAAAATTATGTCTAAGTATAGCTTGTAGTAAGGAGACTGCTATTTAGTTCCCAGCCACTTAATAGCTCAGCCCCAAAATAATCACTGAAACTATAGTTTTTAAAACACTGCTTGACCCATTAGCTCTAGCTTCTTATTGACTAACTCTTACATATTAATTTAACCCATTTCTATTAATCTGTGTATCGCCACATGACTGTGGTGTGCTGGCTAAAAGTCCAGCGTCTGTCTCAGGTGGAGCTACATGGCTTCCCTCTGACTCCACCTTTCTTTCATCCAGCATTCAGTTTAGTTTTCCCACATACCTAAGTTCTGTCCTGCTATAGGTCCAAAGCAGTTTCATTCTTCATCACTATTAATCATAGCATACAGAGGGAAATCCCACATCAATAGCTGATTTCAGAGAATGAACTGTTCTACTTTGAAGTCATTTTGAGGTCTAACTAAAAAAAGAATAACCCTGCCTTAGCCATAGAACAAGTAGTAGGAACAGTAATGTTAGCAGCAGGAGAATAGCATCAGCCATAGAGAAGCCAGAAGAGTGATGCATTTGAGAGGGACTGTATTGACAAAAGAGCATACTACAAAGAGATCCATCAAGGTGTATGTGTAACTTAGAAACAGCAGCAGGGAAAAGGAATACGAAAAGCGTGTCTTCAAAACTGTAGTAATATGGAAGCTCTCGGAAGGCTGTCAGAAAGACATGAGAGGTGAATAACATTACAGGCCACATAAATTGCTAAACTATAGAGCAGTTGGGTTCTGACAACAAATGTTTAGCAATAAGCAGACAATCATCCACCCAGTTTTCTAATGTAGTAGAATTAGAATGTAGAAAGGTGGAAATTCTCCTAATGCAGTAATGCATTTCACTAATCATTCATGCTGATGGCATTCAAAATTAACGTCTCAAAACAAGATATCTTGACATTTGAGCACAATCAAAGGAAGGTCACTCTGACCTTCTTTGTTATTGTCCCTAAAGCAGCCAATGAAGGAATGCTTTGACCTTCCTCTAAAGTAAGCATGGGACTTCCATTGCAGGTGTGCCCTCTCTATACCTTGAGGAAGGTAACATGAAATAACCTGTACAGACAGTCAGTATGCTGTTCTTTACAGGATCTGTTTGTTTAATCACACTGCAAACCTCTATATCTAAGCCAGTAGTAGGTGATACCCAATAAATAAGCAAATCCTCTGACTCGATCTATACAGTATGAAATTATATGTTAAAAACACTATCTGAAATGAAATTGTGGTGCTTTGTATAAGACCTATGGGCTTCTCTAGGTGAGAGCTAATGAGAATTCCATTTGATTTGGCACTCCCCAACTTAAATTGAGTAACTGAAAATGGCATTTATTTAAAAACAAAGCTTCATGATTTAATAAAAAAGTTTTATAGTTAATGTTAATATTATCTGTTAAGGGGATAAAAATTAAAACATGGAGATTATAAATTGCTTAACTTTAGTTCTGTAATTACTTTTCTACATATAACATTATTGTAAATGTGTATATGTAAGTAGACATGCCCCCAAAACAAACTCGTGTAAGTTATTCCATTTTCATATGTTGGGAATTTGCTTTTAAAATGCTAAAATTCCAGAACATTTCTATGAGCCATGAAATGGCCCAAGACCAGCAAATCTGCTCACACAGTTTGTTCAAAAACCTTACTCTAATAATGAAATGACAAACCAATATTACTCAAAAAATTTTATCTAGAGGACAATATGATCTAGATATTTATGAAGCATTAAACATGCTTTTATGCAGTGAATGTTACATTAATACATATACAAAAGTTATCTTCTTTACTTATTAAAAGCAATCTAACTGGTTAGAAAATAGCAACTTATTTCTTAATCAAGCAAAATACAGAAAAGTAACAAGTGTCGTCATCTTACCCACTGGCCATATGATCTCTATAATTTTTTGTGTTAACTCAACTCCCCAAATAATGTGAGGGAGGAGGAAAATAGTGACATCACCTATTCAATGGCTAATAAAAAACATTGATTGTTCCCTGCATTAGATCTCGAAAAATGGAAAATTTGTATCCTGTTCCCGAGGGTAAAATAAAAGACATTGGTGACTTTTTCTTCTTATTCTTGATAGACAGGGCTATTTGTTTCCTGTTCAAATTGAATTTGTCAGTGCATGTCAGTCGGGCTTTTCTTATGGGGCATGCTCACATCTGAACCATAATGAGTCTCAGAGCAGGATAAGGTACCATAGACTGATTGTCTATGTTGAAGAGAAGGAAACTCATTTGGGTCTTATGTTCATCACTTTGAATTTACTTTGTAAAGTTATTTTTTTAATTTTCTCAAGTCAATCAGAATCTTTTCAAATCTGCCAGTTACTCCACTGTCTATGTATTCAGGTATAGGACAGGATAGAAGGCTGGAAGCCTTTGGTTATGACTTAAATAGTTAATTTTACTGAGAAGATGGTGATTGGCCATCCAAGATTTTCAGCAGAATGTTGTACGTATAGCATTAAGAAAAATTAGCAAGGTCATAACATGTTGGGGGAATTGGAAAGGTGAATATAGAAGGCAAGAGAGGAGCTGATTTTTGAGGGTTGAGTTGCAAAGTGGTCATCAGAGCCTTAAAATGGAGAGATGTGGTGCATTCTCTGCCTTGTTCATGGCCATGCTTCTAGTGTACATGTAGAATCTGCAACTGCAAAGGTCTTGGTAGATGAATTAATGAACTTTAGAAAATCAGGCTGCATGTAGAACAGAAGCACAGACTTAAGCTCTACACCAGTATTTCAACCCTTGTTTGCATTGTTGTATTTAGAGAATTGGGGTGTGGGGAGCTAAGAACATTCTTCTATGCATATTAAATTTGAAGAATGTAAAGGAAAGGAAAAAGTAAATTTTAAGAAGAGATGGAAAAGAATAACAAAATTTCATTATGGTGCTAAATTAAAGAGAAATATCATTTGTTGTTTTCCTTACAATAATGCTGACAGGTATTATCGAGGAGTAGCTAAGTAGAGCATGTGATATTTCCAGTTTGACGATGCAGCCAGAACTGAGGTGAATGAGGACTGTTGCGGCTTCATGTGAACAGTTTAAACATGAGTTACAAGTCTTAGAGAAATACATTAAAGGTATACTTCGTGAATATTTCTCTGGAATATATACTTTTGGATCCTAAACTTATAGAAAGTAACATTTTCTGTATCATGTATATTTCTTGCTTTTATATTACAAGAGTCTTGTATTTTAGTAGAGTGCCAATTCTCTGAACAAAGTATATATGATTAACTTTCACCTCTGAAAAATATACTACCACATTATCAAGAACCTTACAACTGATATTTATAACTCACTTACATTATAGCATGAAGCTAATTGAACTTACAGAAGCAACAGAAATATCAGGATTTAGTAAGAATACTTATTGATTTGTCAGTCTTAGAGACCACTAGAGCTTTTATCCAAATATTTTAACTATAAATTTTTCCATATTGGTAAATTAATAATAGAGGAAGAAAGGAGGTTCTGAATATTGGTTGATATAGGCAACATCAAGGTTTAATCATTATTTTGTGGTACTACAATGTGAATGCATTAGATTTGGTGAATTTCAAGAACTGAAGACATTGTTTGTTTTTTTATTTTTTTAATGTCTCAATGCTGCTCAATAAATATTTGTTGAAGAGATAGTTGATAGGATAAATGAATATTAATAATATTTAGTGTAACTAAGGATATTGCAGGCACATACAGATGTCACTGTATACCTCTTAAAAGCAAATGTTGAATTAACATAGCAGCTTATGTTACTTTTATAGGGGACTAACAGAATCACTTCTATAGGGTGTAGCAGTCACACAGACTTTAACACTCCAGTTATTCTTTGTATTACAAAAACAACAGAGAGTTTCAATGAAACATTTGGCAGTAAAGAAAAGCTAAGTATTGATCATATATACCCTCCACATAATCTGGCCAGTGAGTCATAAAGGTGAAATTAGAAGGTCCATGGTGGGAAGCTGTTGGAAAATCAGTAGAATACCAAGTGCGGAACAAATAAATACCCAGAAATCCATATCTCATTATTATTGCTGTATGGTTTTTATTGCAGAAAAGGTATTAATTTAATTTAGTTTGGTATGACAAAGCAGTCTTGTCCTATTATTTGGTCCCTTAAGGACCACCTCTTATAATTTGGCTTTGCAGAGTCTCTGCTTTATGAGCCAGGCAAAAGTTTATCTATCTTGCCCTTTGGAGCCCTTATAGAAAACACTACCCAGTTCTCCTTCCACACTCACTCTGCTGTTTGGCTTTACAGTGTGTCTTGCTTAGGACTTTTATTGCTGTGTAGAGACACTGTGATTACAGCAACTCTTATAAAGGAAACATTTAATTGGAGTGGCTTACAGTTCAGAGTGTCCAACCATTATTATCATGACGAGGAGCATGGCAACATGCAGACAGACATAGTGCTCAGGGAATAGCCAAGAGTCCTATATCTTGTAGGCCACAGGAACTCAAATGATAGACTGAGCAGTATCCTGAGCATAGGAAACCCCAGAGCCCTCTCCCATAGTGCCATTCTTCCTCCAACAAGGCAACACCCACTCCAACAAAGCTACGTGTCCTGATAGTGCCACTCCCTGTGAGATTATGGGGTCAGTGCATTCAAACTACCACCAGTGTCATTGGCATCACTTCTGGCTCTCCGTGTGAGGAGTAGAATGCTCATAGGTCCACACTGAAGCCACAAAGTCAGAAGAGTAGCACAAGTGCAAAAATCCTCAAATAAGCTTCTAACATGCAGGAAAACTGAAGATTTAAGAAGCAGCCACATCATTGATAGTAAGGTAGAGGACTCCCTCCTGCAAGCTGAAAAGATTTGGGCTTGTGGCACCTTAGAGCATGAAAAGCTATTACATTCTGAAGCAAGGAGTCATGAAATTGTGATGTCAAATCTCCCTACAGAGAATCTGAAAGATCAGTGTCAATGACAGCCCGTGCAAGTGACCTCAACACTGATGCCCAGTGTGTGTCAGCCATAGGGCTTGCACCCAGTGTCAAGATCATCACATAATGGCTTATAGTTAAAACAAATAAGATGGAGTTTTTTTGTTTGTTTGTTGTTTTGGAGCTTTTTGGTTTATTTTCTTTGTTTTTGCTGCTTGCTTGCTCTTTTTATTTCCAGATTTTATTAGATACCTTCATAAACTGAACCTTATTAAGACTTAAGAACTTTTTTAAAAGACTTCCTACAACTTTGGAAATTCACTGTTTTTAGTATCCTATAATAGTCCTTCTGTAGCCTACAATATATTTTAGAATCAATATCCTGAATTAGTTTTTAGGAGTAGATAACCTGCTAAATGAGTATTTTGAGGGTATCATTTTAACCTTTCCTTTTCTTTATTTTTCATGGTTCTCAGCTTTCTAAGAAGTATGGTGTTCATGTCTGTGGGGAAGGTGGCGAGTACGAAACATTCACTTTGGATTGCCCTCTATTTCAGAAGAAAATCGTTGTGTAAGATACCATATCAGCATCTTCCTTTTTCTTAAATTTAAGTGATAGAAGCACCTAAGCATTTAGCTTGAGGCAGCTTTGATTGGAAGAAATAGAACATGTCCCTTAAGTTCACAAACACTCAATTTGTTTAATCCCAAGGAAGTCGTGTGAATACTTAAATCAATACCTGCCAAGGCGAGGCCTTCATAGAAGGCTGTAAACTTTTTAGACATTGCACTTTCCTTTACTTGCTGATTACGGCCTGCAGTAAAACTGGTGCCTACACACTGACACTTTTATCCTTTCCTGAAGTGTGAATTGCCTGTATTATTTATCTTTCATTACAGCTACGTTTGATAAACTACCACATCAGTAGCCTGTGGGTTCCATTAACTCTGTCCTCTTTTTCCTCTTTCTTGGCTTTAACAAGTTAGAATGATGAGACTAGACGTTTCTATTGAGTTTGGGGGGAGGGGTATTTTTACATACAAACTTTATTTTGAAGCAGATTCATTTTATTGTGAGCAGTGTGGTACCTCTGCCATAAATCATAAAAGATAGTATAATGAGACAATGGGAACTTAGTCTAGTTCATCACCTTATTAGCTGTGTTCTACATTATGCTACACTTCTTGTCTGCTGGAAGAGTATTTCCTGTGTTGTTTTTGTCTTTGTTTTTGTTTTTGTTTTGTTTCTCCTAAACTCATTTTTCCTGTTAAAGATGGTTGATGAATGAATAGCTTTGATACTTTCCAGCATTAAGCTGGGCTGTGGTTCTGCAGACCTTGAATCCCAGCATGGGAGGCAGAGAGGCAAGTGGATCTCTGTGAGTTTGAAGCCAGTCTGGTCTACAGAGAGTTCCAGGACACCAAAGACTACAAAAAGAAACCCTGTCTCTGAAAGAAAACAAACAAAAAGACTTGAATTCTTTGAACAATTAATAGTGGGCAAGGGAATAATCTCGGTAATTAAGACTAAAACTGTTTCATCCCCAAATCCAGTATTCATGATTCTTGCTTTCATGTTCTCCTAACTTCTTTTGCATTAGTAATTAACATCACTAATTTATTTGGCATTTTATTGTTGAGTGTCTGTTGTTTATATAAAACTCTGCTGGTCACTATAATTGATGCCTATTATTTCTTCCTTTATAAGCTCAAAGTGAAAGCATATCTATATATTAACTTAGATAGAATAGAGCAAAGTTATTTTCTACAAGTTTGTAGATGGGAGAAATTTTTTATAGCTATGCAGATCACAAAAGGATTTTGTATACAGGAAGTATACTTCCATGAAACAGTGCTGCTTATTATTAAAAAATAATTTGCATGTTTGGGTAAACTTAGAATATAATTGAAAAATAGCAATAGATTTACTTATTAACACAAGATTAACTACGGAAACAACAAGCAGAAATGCAAAGGAATGATACTCGACCTGGCCTTCTGACAGACTAAAGACTCTGAGAACCCAAAGGTCTTCATAAACACCTAATTGTAAGAAGTACTGCTTTCCACCTTGTCGTGAAAGGATCTCAGCATTGCAGTACTCCAACAGTGAAACAATTCAACATCTTCACTTTGTAGCTATAGTAGCTCAAGCATTATGCAGTTCACAACACACAAATATTAGTCCTGCCACTGTGTAAAAGGTGTCAGAGAATGTCTATTAAATAAGACCCTTCTTCCTGACAAGTTCCCTTCCTGTTTCTCTGTATGTCTGTGACTGTGTCTGTCTGTATGCCTCTCTCTCTCTCTCTCTCTCTCTCTCCCTCTCTGCCTGTCTCTCTCTCTCTCTGAAAGCATTTTTATGTTAATGCTTTTATAATCTGTGAAAGCTAGTTTTACCTTTTTATCCAAAATCTGATTCTTTAAAGGGTCAGTTTATATGAGTTCCTTTTCTTGCAACATTGTCTGTTTAATGTTATTTTATTCAGATATGCAATATGCATTTTGATAGTAAATAATCATGAATATGTATTGTTTTTGATCATGATATATGCAGTTTTAATATTTTTACATTTTGCAAATGAAACAAGCATTTTCTTGTGAAAATTTAGTATTCTGAACTCAAGTATTTTGTGGTTCTTTCTTCATAACTACATAACTTTCTAATGAGTAAAACCTTATTCAAATATGTTTTAAGCTAATTGCAAAGAGTTGAAGTAAGAGTCCAGAGAGATAGCTCAGTTCAGCTGTTAAGAGCATATACTGCTCCTGCATAGGACCCAAGTTCAACTCCCAGCACTAACATCTTACAGCTTGTAACTTTAGATCTCCACAGACATTGTCCAATCACGTGCACATACCTACACACACTTTATTTTTAAAATAAAGTAAAAGCATAATTTGAATTTTTAATATATATATTCAAAATAACTGGACTGGAGAGATGGTTCATTAGGTAAGAACATCTGGTGCTCTACTAGAGGACCCAGGTTTGATTCCTAGAACCTACATAGTGACTCAAAACCATCTTTAACTCCAGTTACAGGGAATCCAGTGACCTTTTCTAGGCTCTGGGCACCAGACATGCACATGATACATATATGCGGACTAAACATTCACACACACAAAAATGAAAGTAGATAAATCTGTTTTTTTAAAAGAAGAAGAAGAAGAAGAAGAAGAGGAGGAGGAGGAGGAGGAAGCAGAGGGGGATGGGGAGGAGGAGGAAGAATGGTGCAGGAGAATTGTCTGTATTCTGTCAATCATGTATTTTAATAAAACGCTGACTGGCCAGACAGGAAGTATAGGCGGGTCAACCAGACAGGAAGTAGAGGCAGGGTGATGAGAACAGGAGAAGGCTAGGAAGGAGGAAGCGCATTCCTCCATTCCTGCCCAGATCACCGAAGAGACAACATGTGAGCTGCCACGCTGAGAAAGGTACTGAGCCGTGTGACTAACATAGATAACGATAATGGATTAATATAAGTTACAAGGACTAATAAGAAGCCTGACTTAATGGGCCAATCAGCTTTATAACTTATAGAGATCTCTGTGTGATTGATTTTCTGGGACTTGCCAGCTGTGGGGTACCGGGCGGGACAAAAACCCCAATAAGCCGGCCATCATGTTACAGAAGAAGGAGGAGGAGGAGGAAGAGGAGGAGGAGGAGAAGGAGAAGAAAAAGAAGAAGAAGAAGAAGAAGAAGAAGAAGAAGAAGAAGAAGAAGAAGAAGAAGAAGAAGAAGAAGAGAAGGAGGAGGAGGAGTTAAAAATGAGCTTTCCAATTTTGCCATGGCCAGCTGCTAATAATATAACCAATGGAAGTAATTCATGAGAAATTAGAAGAGATATTTAGAATTTCTATTTTTATATTTTCAGTTGAATTGAAAATCATTATTGCTATATTAATTAACATAATTAGTTATTAATTTCACAGATAATCTTAGTTATTTATATGTACAGGGTATCATTATTAAAACTTGAGTAAATTTACATGTACCCATATGGAGGCAGCAAGCAGTTTGTACCATGTTACCTGTCAAATAAGCAGTAATTACCTGTCAAATAAGCAGTGTTGATAGCAGTGATCCTATAGTGTGAAGAGTGCAGCCAGAGCCTTCCACCACAGCCATTGCCTGTGTAAGGGATGACTGAGACTGTGTCTGAAGCACTGAGTCTTAAAAATAAAGATGCATTGAAGACCAAGTAACGAAGCTTAATGTTTAGCCCATGTCAAGCACATTTGTGAAGTGCAGTTGAACAGTTGAGGTCTCCAAATCATTCAGAGAGTTGTAGAAACTTAAATGTGAACTGTGGGTCCCTTTACATAGGAAAAGTGTCAGTGTTTCTTAGTATTGGCAGCTTTCAGGTGTCCTCTATTGGCAACAGAAGTGATTAGCCACAGGTATGGATTTGGTAAGTACACTAAATTATCTGTGTTGCAGAGACTCCTCAGAAGTAGTCATACACTCCGCTGATGCCTTTGCACCTGTGGCTTATCTGCGACTTTCAGAGCTGCACCTGGAAGACAAGGTAAGCAGCTGTCCAGTTGCAGTGATTTCAGACAAGTGACAGGTACAGGTCAGTTCTCTTGTGTAAGTCTCTAACAGTAGGCAATGGACCAGAGAAGTAGATTTCAACTTCAGCCAACAACTAATACTTTTGAAAATGTTGTCTAACACAAAAAGCCTTACATTCTGAAGAGACTGAAGGTTAATTATTAAAAGAATGATAAATACTAAGAAGACAAGGATAGTATAAAACCAGTAAGTCATCTAGCATGATAATCAGGTTGTAGTGCCTGAGCATGTGGGGAAAGGCTTGATGGTTAGTTGGACTTTCATTATGCAAGGCTTTTGAGGGAAAAAAAGAAGAGAAAAGTTTTCTAGATGCTATAAATGAGAAAAATGACAAAAAGATGGAAGATGAAACAAAATGTAGCAGTACATTGGTGTGATCAGGATGGAGCAGATGCCTGTTGAATGTGTCTTTGGGGGTACGTGAAGATATGTATTTGATATTTGTATGAAAGACCTGGAGAGATTCCCCTCTGTTTTCAGTGAAGTTATTTAAGGAAAAAGAGAGTCGTGATGGAAAGCACAAATAATAGGAAAAGGTCTTGTGTACAGTTTTCTTGCTCACTTCCTAAGGCACACGCATAGGCTGTCTATGTTTCAGGGAATCACAATGATGGCTTCTCTAAAAGTAGAAGGAAAACAGTGGTCCCCAAATCTCAGGATGAGTCAGTAAGAAAAGAGTACTTACTAGGGCCAGCAGGATGACTCAACAATTAGGAATGCGTTGGAGGAGGGAGTGGGAACTGTGATTGATATGTAAAATGAGAAGAGATAGTTTTTTTTAAATAATAAAAAAGTGAAAGCATTTACCATGAAAGCCTCATTATCACACACATACACACAAATAAATAAATAGACAGACAGACAGACAGACAGATAGATAGATAAATACGTATGTAAATCTTCCAGAAAAATTAATGATGATGAACAGGTTTGGATACCTATAGATTGAACTGAGCTAAAAGTAGACATTGGTGACCTTTTATCAAAAATTGGTGACATCAAAGGGTTATTTATTCCATCCAAACACTTTCCAAATTTAAAAAAAGGACCCTTTATTTTAGCCTTCCTCTACTTCTGCTGCCACAAGCACAGCTAAGAGCCTGAAACACTAACCTCTCCCTTACGCATTGTTCAGCTCTAAGCTTGGCTTCACCATGTAACCCACTAGGGTTCTCTTGGTAGTTCATTGTCTTCACAGGCCATTAGCCCACTGCAGAGAGCTGTTGTTTCTTTGAGATATGATGTTATTGACATTAATGATTATGTCAAATTTTCTTTCTTTTGTTTCCTTGTAGGTGTCTTCAGTACCTGGGAATAACGAAACAACTAATTATGTACACAATTCTTGAAATTTTATGGTGCATTTTAAAAATTATTATGACCAACTTTTCTCATTATGGTTTTGTTCCTCTTCAAAAAATATAATGGAACATTGGTTAACTGGAAAAATTTCCGTGAACCCTTCTCTAATAGTGCCAATATCCTCACTTTCTTTTTTAAAAGATAATTTCTTTTATTTTTTGAAATTATAATGTCATTACATCATCTCCCCCCTCCCTTTTCTTACATCCCACTCACTTGCTCACTTTCAAATTTAAAGCCTTTTTTTCCTTCCTGTTGTTATTATATACATAACCCTTTCTATGTCTCTCTGTTTCTTTCTGTCTCTGCCTCTCTCCTGCTCTGTCTCACTCACTCACTTGCTCTCTCTACACGCACATACACATGCTCACTTTCTTAAGTACATTAAAAACAACTTCCTTACTCTGTAGAAAGATACCTGTATGTATGTTTTCAGGCCTGACCATTTCTTATTGGATACCAGTTGGTGTGCTCTGCACTGCAAAGACAGTTTCTTCTGCCCTCAGCATTCCTTAATTGCCTGAAGTCCTTTGTGTGGTGAAGCAGCATGGCTGCCAGTGTCCTGCGTTGAGCTCATGATTAGGCAGCCACCTTAGTAATACTTCATGGGTGCAGCCTCAGATTCCTGGGAGAGGCAAACTCCATGATCCTCTGACCCTCAGGTCTTTCTGCCTCCTCTTCACTTTCTTTTTTGATAACAAGTCTCATGACCTTTTTATGGCATGCTTCTTTATTACCTGTTTTTATTACCCGCTTCTCTCTCTGACATTTTCTTTTCACACTTCTTTCCTCCCTTTCTTTCTTACCCCATGTCTTGGAGAAGAGGAATCAGAAAATGAAAAAGACTACTCTATCTAGACAAACAAGCTTACTGTAATCAATGGGTCACCAACGTGATTTTCCAGAATGTCATATATTAATATCAGTTATTAATATGCATTTGGATTCCCTTGTGTCTTGTTATGGCCGTTTCTACTTTTGGTGACTGTGAATAAAGCTGCTATCAACATTCATGTACAAATTTTCTATAAATGAAAATTCAGTTCATTTGTATAACTATTAAAGAGCTTAATTACTTGATGGTGAATGATCTGGTTTATTTCCATCGCTATAATAAATATTCTGACAAAAAGCAGCATAGTGGAGGAAAGGCTATTTGTTTTTTTATTCCAGGACATAGTCTAGAACTCTGGCAGCTAGTCCCTTACATCCACAGGAAAGAGTAAAGAGCTCCTTCGTATTACACTTACATGTTTTCCCTACATCATCCCATACTCCTGTCTATCTCCCCTTTAAAGTTGTGTCTTCCCTAACTTCTTTTGAGTTGGCCACTTGCTTTTTTACTCTTTATATGAATTTCACTGCCATGTTTCTTTCCCCCTATGGCAGTGGTTCTCCACCTTCCTAATGCTGTGATCCTTGAATACAGTTCCTCATGTTGTGGTGAACCCCCCATCCAAAAAAAAATTATTTTTGTTGATAATTCATAACTGTAATTTTGCTACTGTTATGAATTGTAATATAAATACATGCGGTTTTTCGAAAGTCTTAGACAACCCCATTGAGAGGGTCATTCAACCCCAAAGGTGTGGAAACCCACAGGTTGAGAACTGCTTCTTGGTAGTGGTTTCTACAATTGTACACTGTTATCTGCTTTAAGGAGATCATCATCTATAAACTGGAAGCCATGTGGCATAACATTGTAAGGTCTTTTAGCAGTTTTGCTCTCTGGGTTCCTTGCTTATCAGACAAAACCAGTTGATACTCCCTTGTTTTGCGATTACTTCCTTCCTCCCTTGATCTTTCTTCTTCTGCCATATACACTTTGCATTCTTCTTTTAAACTGATTGTATCCTATCCGTGGAGCAAAATTGAATTCAAATACTTAAATTTAACAACCCCAGTTAAATTGTTCCTGTAGCATGAGGGGGCCTGGCTTGTTTGTTGGGGTATCTGTCACACCCAGTACCCCAAAGCCGGCAAGCCCCAAAGAAAATCACACACAGGACTCCATAGGATTATAAACTGATTGGCTCATTAGCTCAGACTTCTTGCTAACTCTTATAACTTATATTAGCCCATTATTATGATCTATTTTTGCCGTATTGCTTGGTACCTTTTTTCAGCTGGCAGGTCACATGTTGCTACTTCAGTGGTCTGAGCTGGAGTGTGTAAGAAGCTTCCTGCTTCCCAGAATACTCCTGTTCTCTTTGCTCCACGTCTACTTCCTGTCTGATTTTCCCACCTATACTTCCTGCCTGGCCAATCAGCATTTATTTAAAATATGATTGACAGAATACAGACAATTCTCCTGCACCATGTTCCAATGCTTTCTTCTCTTTCTGTGGCAACTTCGTTTTAGCAGTTGTTTTAAGCATTTATCATTCTTACTCTTTTGCAAATTTCTTGTGGACTGGTCTGATTTCATCTTGTCATCTGAATCAGCTATGAGATCTAAAAGTACCAGATATAACTTTAAAAATAATTTTTATATGAACTGTCATTTTTCAAACCTCAGTTTTTTTCTTCATGAAGAGTTTTGTATACGCCTTTCTGTTGTATATCACAGACAAATTTATATCACTTTCCTCTGTAATTATTAGAAAAAGATGTCTAAGAAAGCTGTAGTACAATATACAAAATATAGAGACTGGTAGTGAACATTTTAAAGAGGATACTTAAACACCTTATAATATAAAATAACAAACTTAATTTAATTAAATTTTATGTTGCCGTAAGTTACTGATTTAAGTATGAAAATGATACCAATTAGACATGAGATCCCTAACAAAAAAACTGAATAATGGAAAGACCTGGATTAAAAATTGAGAAATCATTATTAAAGTTTCTTTGGGACCCTGGTTTTATTGCTTATAGCAAATTTGATGTTAAAATGTACCATACATCACACAGTGACAAGCTTGAGTAAATGAAAAGTACAACTTTACATAAATCAACTAAAAGATTACATCAAAATGCCTAAAATTTAACAGAGTCAAGCCTTTTACTTGTAACTATTCAAACACCCATCTCACATAATTGTCTCAGGACCTTAGCTCTGTGGAAAATAGCATTCAAACTTTATTTTTGAAAAAAATGTACTTAAAACATAAAGAGGTGCTTAGCAGTTAAGAGCACTCCTCTTCCAGAAGTGAGTTCGATTCCCAGCACTCAAATGGCAGCTCACAACCATCTGTAACTTTAGTTCCAGAGGATCCAAAGCCCTCTTTTGCCCTCCACTGGCATCATGCACATACCTGGTACAGAGACATGCTTTCATGGAAATTACCCATACACTTAAAATTAAACATAAAAGAATTTTAAATGGTCGTAGAAATTTAGTCTCAATATCATTACTTTCCTCCAGTGCTGTGGGATAATATTCTTGTACACTGTAAAGATTTGTTACTCTTATTGGTTTAATAACATGCTAATTGGCCATTAGAAAGGCAGGAAGTATATGTGGGGTGGCAGGACTAGGAGAATTCTGGGAAGAGGAAAGGCAGAGACTCAGTTGTGAGCCAGACAGAGGAAACAAGATGATAATGCCTTACTGAGAAAAGGTACAGAGCTACGTAGCTAAACATAGATAAGAATAATGGGTTAATTTAAGTTGTAAGAGATAGTTACTAATAAGCCTGAGCAATAGACTGAACAGTTTATAATTATTATAAGTCTATGTGTATTTATTTGGAATTGAATGACCGTAAGACCAGGTGGGACAAATACCCATCTATACTCCAATACCAGTTCTTCCTTAATTCTGCTTCGTGTGAAAATAGCCTTTTAGTCCTGATGTATATATTGTCAACTAATGCTTACCTTTGTTTTTGCTGAAAAAAATCTCACAGTAGCAAAATGTTTTAAGTAATTATAAGAGCTCCTATTCCAACATCTTGTAGTTTTTAAAGACATCATCATTGTCACCCTTACTTTGCTTTTTTTCATTTTACTGTTTGTCATTATTTCAACTATATCAACAAGTTTCTCAAAACAGTATAAACATTAAACAACCTCTGTTTCAATTTTTCTCTTTAGCATACATCTATCAGTCTTTGCTTTGCAAACTTATTCTGGCTATATGACAATCACTATAAATATAGTCAAATTGCAAAATAATTCTGTTTTAACTTGTGTTTAAGTTTCTGCCTATAATCATTGCACCCATTGCTTTTTACAGTGACAAGCCCTATAAGATTTACCAATATTTACATGACTGTGATACACTGTTGCTTCAAAGTGAAGAGTAATGATCAAGTTTTGGACCTGTTTTTGTTAAATAGCAATGGGGGGAGGGGTAAAGAGTTATAGGTGTGTGTATGGATGAAGATAATGCCCCAAGAATCTCCAGATTATATTGTATTTTTAGGAAGAGGGAAAACAGATTAATTCATCAAATTTCCATTAATTTTGGCTTACTAAAAAGTCAGTGGGAAGGGGCAGGAGATGCTAGACCTTAGGATAAGGGAAAATAGGATCTCTGGAGACCTGCACATCTAGGTTCTGTTACAAGTGCCTTAATGGGAGTCCACAGCACCCTCCCATTGCCCTTTGCCACACTGAATGTAGGAACGTGTGCTATGGCTACTTTGTGTTCAGAGAGGAGTCCATTGCAGAATTTCAGCTCTCCTGCAGCCAAAGCAAAGGCTAACTCTCCTGCAGCTGGGGCTCTACCAGAACTGCCAAATGCCCTTTGGGGTTTTCAGAAACCTTGAAAAGGGCAAGAGGATCCAATATCTTGCGTTTTTCCTCCTGTCCACTCTCTACCATCCTTGAGCAACTGTTGATCAGTGTTATATTCCAGCAGCTGGGAAGAGCAGGACCTTGTCCTGATCTGTTCTACAGAACCCAGAGCAAGCCTGTGGAGTAGGTGGGCCTTCTGTCTATGTGTTATTTTCATTGGTTAATAAACTGCCTTGGCTTTTTGATAGGGCAGAATTCAAATAGGTGGAGCAGACTGAACAGAATGCTGGGAGAAAGTAAGCAGAGTGAGGCAGACGCCATGATTCCCCTTCCTGAGTCGGACATTGGCTAGACTCATGCTAGTAAGCCACGACCTTGTGGTGACATACAGATTATAAGAAATGGGTTAGTCAAGATGTGAGAGTTACCCAGTAAGAGGCTAGATATAATGGGTCAGGCAGTGTTTAAATGAATACAGTTTCCGAGTAATTATTTTGGGTGTAAAACTAGCCGGGTGGCTGGGCTCCGGGAACGCAGCCCGCCGCTCATTTTACTATAAGCCTGCCTCTAACCCTCTCTACCAGGGCACTTGCTCCCTCTTTGCTTTGGCCTTTAGGGCCCTCATGGAAGGAGGTATCCTATGCCAGGTCCAGCACAAGATGTGAAGATTAAATACTCATTTTTATTGATAAGTTTTAATGTGGAATCATGGCTGCCGGGATACATATTTTTATCAGTGCTTGGTTGGTTTAAAATAAAGTACAGACTATTTTCTTATATTTTCTGAATAAAATGTATTTACTCAAAAAAACTTTTTTATTCAGTGATTAAAAAAAATAATGAAATCTTGAAATTTGCAGGCAAATGGATGGATCTAGAACAAAACACATTGACCAGAAAGCATATTGATCCAGAAAGGGCAATATGTACTCACTCATAAGTGGCTTTTAGACCTAAAGCAAAGAAAAACCAGCCTACAATCCACAACCTCAGAGAAGCTAGACAACAAAGAGGATCCATCCATGGATCTAAATAGGAAGGAGAGAAAGAGTAAATTGGGATCATGGGGGTCCCAAGAAAGAGTAGAAGAAGAGAGCAGAAGAGAGGAGGGGAGCAGGAAAAAATGAATAGCACAATAAAAACATCCACCTGTATGGTTGTCACTTGTGTGGATGAGCTGTCATTTCCCTTTCACAAGAGGTTTCTCTTTTTCAAACTGAATGTTAATTTTGATGGTATCCATAGCTTTCCTTCTCCTGTGTAGAGAAGAGCAAAACCCCTTCCCCAATGTAGCACAATTCTTGACTTCCATTCTGAGGTGAACACATCCTTAAAATACATCAACTGACTTAATTCAGAAGTTTTTTCTATTATCCAATGTCTCTCTGCTGCCATTATTCCTTTCTCATTGGCGTTAGGAAAATTCAAGGTTAATTGAGCATTAAACAATCTATTTCTGGGGTGTATTTCCCATTCTTTTCTGTTTGTTTAATGTATCCTTTATAGTTTGATTTGATCCTTCTAGAACTGCCTGACATGTAGTATTATTTAGTATACCTGTAATATGCTTTGTAACAGAATAAGCAAAAAATTGTTTCAGTTTCTTAGAGACATATGCTGGTATACCCATGATGGCCATAACTTTTATAAATGTGTTTGTTTTAGATCGTTCATACCTATAGGTTTCCATCTACACTGTGGATCCTTTTGGGTATTTAGTAATTTATGATTTGTCAGAGGTGATTATGGGGTAAGTAGCTAAACTCTTAGTATGTCATCTCTGGCTCTGACAAGTACTGGCAATGTGAAATCCTTTCATTGTACCTTCTCTCCCTGCTCATCATTCCTGATAATTTCCTCAATTGTTTCAGATCTTTTTACCACTGTCTTTTGTAAAGCCCGAATCTCTTGACCTGTGAATATTTCTAATGATTTCATCAATGCACATAACCTCTGGTCCTCATTCTGCACACACGATTCCAATGAACTAAATTCTTCCATTAAAGATAACTTATTATTCTTGGGTATTATTTGGATGGTGTGCAGATCGCCTACCTGGAGAGATACTCTATCTGCTAACTTACAACAACTTTTTAACAAATTTTGATTGTCAAATTCATCATTATGAATTCTTTCAGATAATTTCCCAGCACCTTATGACGTGAATTGAATTTTGTCTGCCAAATTAATGTTATTCTCTTCAAGGAAAATTTTTCAGCTAATTTTTTATTTTTGATGGTATTTATCCTATCAGCTAGCTGTTCATTATTAGTCTGTAAAGACTGAATCATTTCTAAAAGTGCCTCATTTTTGGCTCTGTTATAAATCATTTTCTTGAGGATATAATATGAAAAACAAAACTAATTCCCAATATCAAATAAGTGGATATATCAGAAAAACCATATAAACCTTGCAGAATTCCATCCATAGTATAAGCAAAGAGGTTATTAAATTTCTGGATGGTGATACTGTCTGCCATTATATAACTTTCAAATTTATTGATTTATTAATCAAATTAACTTACCTTATCTTCATTATGAGATTTCAGTAAATTGTTGGAGATGTAATAATCTTTATTGTCCAGCAGGTATTGTGATAGCAGCCGCATGGTAGAGAGATGCGCCCAGCAGCAGTGTGAACAGTCCCACTGGGTTCTGCTTGGTGCCTGCTTAAATACTGACAAATAGGCTTTGCTTGACAAATTAAGAGCAATTAAATTGATTCTGTACACGGAGAGAGTTTTTTGGCGGCCAGAAGCCAGAGCTCACTTTCCGGGATCACAAACTGGAAGCTGCACAAGTCACTGGCGGGGAGGGGGAACGAGCATGGGAATTTGCCAAGTTACCATGCAACAGGCCTGCCAGAGAGGTAGCTCCACTGCAGTGGTGTTTTGAGAAAAAAAAAAAAAAAAAAAAAACAGTAAGTGAAATTGGACCAGGCGGGCAGGAGTGGAAGACATTCTGGGCTGCAGACCTTTTGGGCCAGTCCTGGTAGGCATGGAGTCAGGATCCACATGGGGTGCCAGATGTAGATGGATGCAATAGTGTAGTCCCACACTAGCTCAGAATTGAGTATAATAAAGATCCTTTATTTAGAGGTAGACTCACAGATCAAAGTTCCCTGCACAAGCAGGGAAACGGGGACCAAATCCAGCAGCTGAGAGAGAATGTGCAAGATTTATGTCTGCATTTATAGTGTAAGAGACCATGCCCAAATGGACTGTCATTTTAAAGGCTATTGGCTGAAGGAGTTCCAACAGCATACAATAACACTTAAGACATATTTAAAAACAGTTCTAAGGAAATTTAAAGCCCTAGGTAACTATAATTAAAGAAAAATCTGAACACAAATAAATGACTCAAGAATTTGGAAAAACAAGACCAAACTAAACCCAAATCTATTTAATGGCAAGAAAAATCAAAGCAGAACTTAATTAAATAAAAGCAAAGAAAATAATACAAAGAATCAATGAATCTAAGAAGTGATTTTTTGAGAAGATCTACAGATGTTTGGCCCACCTAATCAAAAGAATGACATGTTCCACATCAATAGAATTAAAAATGGACATACTACAACAGACAGCTAAGAAATTCAGACTACATAAGAGTATAATTTTTTAAAAAAAAAACTGTACTCCATTAACTTGACAACTAAAAGAAATTAATAAATTTACAGATTCACCCAAATTTTCAAAGTTAAACCAAGAGATCATCCTAAACAACCCAGTAACAAATGAGGAGACTTAAACTGTAATAACAACCTTCAGAGTAGCAAAAGTCCAACCAAGAAATACAGACGCGTTCAAATAACATATCTGCCCCTCCGGGTTGGAGTAATTATCAATGTCTTGAAACAAAGCTGCTATGACCAACTACATGAGAGACTATTTTCTCTCCCCAGTAACATGTAGAGGTGAGCAATATATTGAGGTGGGATTCAACAGCATTATAACTGTCTTTAAGTTGTGCATCTGCCTTTGACATTCCAACTGCAATCACTGGATAATCACACTGGACTTGAAAGACCTTGATCTGTTAGCATCTTCTGGGTTCTGCGCTAGACACAGGTTTCTTTATTTCTCCCCACAAGTATCAAAACAATAAGATCCCTTTCCTCCCTGAGACATGGAAGGCTACAGGAAGAAGACTGCTATGAATCTAAGGCCCTATCTGCAAAGCAAGACCTTATCTCAAACAAAAGAGCTATAAAAATGCTGTCTTCCATTTTCATGTCAAATTACTGTTTTATGTAGCCCCTCTTGACTCAATTTACTCATGTGCAATATAAGGGATATTAATACTCTATTTTCATGACTTCATTTTTCCATGGTTAATTGTATTCCACATTTTGTCATATTTTTCTTGTACTTTCCTTAGTCACATACAAAACATGTTTTCTTTTCAAAAATTGGTTTTTTTCTCAGTTGACCAACAGCAGATAATTGAAGTCACCACTTTAAAAATAAGATTTGCCTATTTTAGAAGTACTTTCTCTAGACCAGTTCCAAAAGTGGTTGAAATTTAGTTTGATATATGATGGGGACTACTATTTGTATGTATTTAACTCATAATTTAATATGCAAACAGAATTTTCATCTATCTTTGTTACTGATAAGTTCAAATAGAGGTGGGAACTACAATAACTTACTTTTGTTTGGTAATCATATATTTATTTTTATTGATCCAATCTGACATCTTTAATTATTTATTGTACTACATAAGTGAATATCTAATAAGGAGACTTTTTAATTTCTCCGTTACACTTATAACGCAACTAAGTACAAGCTAAGGGTCATTTTCCTGGTGTCATTTATGGGGCTTTCTGCTTGGAGCAAATATTTTTAAAAGGCAGAGTACATTTGTAAGATCTGAAACCTAGGATTGAAAATTCATTTTCTTCTTTGTAGTTCCTGCCAGCCCATCTTCTTTTTAATCTGACCTCTTTAACACCAGCAGTACTGATAACCCATCTCATAACTAAAGAGAGATTTGATGGTTCACTTAATTACTCAGGTAATAACTTTCCTTAAACACAGTTAACTATTATTAAAGATGAAATGTACTGCCTGCTTCTCTAGGGGAAAAACTAGGTTCATGAGTTGTATCTCTCTCGTGTTATTAGAGTGGCCCTGTCATTCCTTATATATTACCTGAGTGAAATAAATGTTAACTATTTTTAAACTTTGCATTTGTTAAATTTTAGAATAGGAGTCTTCTTTGCCATATTCTCACAGTTCTATCAGCCTAAATTAAAAGCTTGATAAAGGGAGAATTTTTTTTTTTACTACAGGCTGTTAATGTCAACAGTATATATTTCATATAGAACAGAGCAGTTAATAGGCAGTCAATAAATGTTTATAATATAAGTTGAATTGACTTAGCCTTTAAATTTGTCAAAGAATAACTGATTTATCTATGAACCATATCTGAAAGTAGTCTAGCGTCCTACCTATTCATCACTACAGCAGAGAAGTAGTTAGTGGAACAAGAGGCAGTATATAATAAGAAGTGGGACAGCCATGTTTAAAAGAAAATATCATAGTCGTCTGTGTGGTGCCCTTAGAGCAGGATCCATCATCATCCTTTCTTAACGTGTGTGAGTCTATAAATAGATAAAGTTGGTTATTCACAAGGGAACCAACCCACTAGTGCTAGTTCGTTTGTGAATATAAACTTGTAATATCAGAATTCTTTTGACTTCTTATTAAAATTAAATCCCTTTCCCCTGTTTTGGCATTGTTTATTGTCAGATGATAGCTCACATGGAAACAGCATTCCAACAATTACTAAGTGTATCTTAAAAACTAAGATACATGTATAGATTAGCTAAGATTTTGCTCTGAGTCTTTGAATTTGACTATTGTTTACTATGTCTTATGTAGTAAGAGACAGCTTGTTTGTTCCCGGCAGTTCCTCACTCTGCCCTCTTTTCTCCTCTATCTCTCCTTGGAATTCCCAACTTTCTCTATTCTGCCCTGTCATAGGCCCAAAGAGATTCTTTATTAACCAATGGCAATAAAACCTATTCATAGCATACAGAGGGGAATCCCACATCAGTCTTACATATTGTACTTCATTCAAATTTGACATGAGAATTTAATGAATATTTTAGGTATGATAATAGTATTCAGGTTGTATAACAAAACAAAGATTTCTCTACCTTTTCTTATTAAAATAAATTCAGATGGGTTCTGTGAAATGGGGAATTTTCATCTGCACAATTGCAGTGGAAGTAAAGGAAATGGTGAGAGAACAGATAGAAAGATTAACCTTGCCAGACAGTGGTGCACATGCCTTTAGTCCCAGCACTCAGGAGGCAGAGGCAGGTGGATCTCTGTGAGTTCAAGGTCTGCCTGCGCTACAGAGCATGTTCCAGGAAAGGCTCCAAAGCTTCATAGTGAAACCCTGTCTCAGACAAATATATTCAATGAAAAGAGAGTTAATAAAGCCAGCTGGTAGCAAGGGTATACTGAACTGAATTCTCATTTGACTGTGTTCTGGTGTGAAGGAATTGAGGTAACTTAACAAATCACTTAGTTTTCACTTAAAATTACATTACAGAGGAAATCTGATAAGCATGAATTAATCATCTGGACTTTCCTAAAATTTTTAACTTATCAACTAATTTTATAGAAAACATTTAACATTTTAATTAAGATTAATGCTATGGAAACTCATATAATAATACCATATGTTTGTAAAAAAAAAAGTCCAGCTGAAAGCTTATTTCAAAATTACTTTTAATAATGAGTAAATTCTACTTTATTTCACTGTTTTGCAATATTTATTTTCAAAACTGTTCATCAACCTATTTAAAGTTTGGGGTTGAAACCATTGCTCTCTGATAAAGAAAAACATACTTATTTTTGTTACAGAGAGGATTGGCGTTCCATTCCCAGTATCCATGAGGTGGCTCACAAAAGCCTCTAATTCCACTTCCAGAACATCCAATACAACCTTCATGTCTTTGTGGGCTCCTTCAGGGACACATAAACTTATATGGGAATGCACATAATTTTTTATGTTTAATGCAAAAGAAATCAAAAAGTTTGCTGGAGTAAATGATAAAAGCTGTTCTATAAGATAAACTAGTTTTCTTTTAAAAACTTTGTCAAATAGAGCTAAAGTTAAAAGAAAAGGTTTTTTCCAATTTACTTTTAAATACAAAATTAATCTGATGGGTTAAAATGGAAATGTCTTATTTGTTTGGTGTCTATTAGATCCTAATGTTATTCCATTATCCATTGTATCATATGCAACTACCAATTTATCCCAACTGATTAAAAACTTATTTACGATATGCACTGTTTATTCATTTGTGTTTTATGTTATCTCCTTCAGACAATCTGATTAATGTATATATTAATCCATTTATACAATCTACTCATTTGTTAATGGTATTATCCTATAATTTGGGGGGAGGTCTATGTACCCCAAGCTGACAATGAGCGCTCTCTCTAGCCTAAGTTGGCCTCAAACCCATAATCCCCCTGCCTTAGTCCCGTAAGTGCTATGATCGTATGCCTGCTCGATTACATTCATCTGTCCTATGACTTTTTTAAAGGGGAACCACTTCTGCTTGATTAACATTCTTCCTATTGCAATGACTTAACTGATGTGCTTTCTATTGCCTCTTTTGCCTTTAGTAACTATGATATTTTCTCCTTGCTTCTCTTTGAGTTCTGCAAAGCCTAACTCGGTGCTGTTATAGTATGCTTTTGGTCTTTGTGTGATGGCAATGTACTGAGGATGTGTGTGTGTGCAGTGTGATTCTGTCATTCATATTGGTCACTAATCATCTGCAATGTCAGTATTTACTTGTTTGTCACTTTCAGATATCGAGTTTTGCTGAGTAAATAAATCTCTCACTTCCGCTTTATGTCTTACTGTGAGTAGATGCAAATTGCCCTTACCTGACAGCTTCCCTAAATTTCCTGATTTGTCATTTGTTATCCTGCCCACTGGCTTTTTCTTGACACTTAGCATCCTCAAACAAGTTGTTCCTGAGTAAACTACTCATATAAACCAAACTGTATTGAAAACAACACATTTAATAGAAAAAAGGACCACCATGAAATACTATCCTTCCACGTAGAAATTATGCACTCCTTTTGTAAAACAATAATGAGAATTTTATTTATATATTTATTATGTATGTGGGTGTTTTACTTACATGTATGTCAGTGCACGTTATGAATGCCTAGTTCCCTGAGAGACCAAAAGAGGGTATCATTTCCCCGGAACTTGAGTTACATATAGGTATTAGGCTCCATGTAGGTTCTGTAAGTCAAATCTCGTTCTTCTGAAAGAACAACCAGGGTTCTTAACCTCTGACCCTCTCTGCTGCTTCTTATATCCTCTTTGCTTCCTTATAGTACAATTTTATGTAATGTTGCTGTTTTTGCTTCCTACTACTTGCAAAATATTATCAGTAATATCCATCATATCTAACAACACTCACTATTTACTATGAGATAGACACCTGTCTGAAGGATTAGAAAGTGTTACATATTTTAATCATAAATGTAAAGTTACTAACTATCTCATTAAGCATCACCATAGTCACTATTTTTGCGACTTATATGTTGTAAACTGAGAATGCAAATTCAAGCATTTGACATAGACCTGAGCAATTTTAACCATTGGGCTGTATGGGCTTTTAAGATGTTGTACAATTATTTATTTATTCATTTGTGTGAATGGATATGTGCAAGCATGCATGTGGAGGAAGTCAGAGGATAACCCAACATAGCGGTTTCTCTCTCCTGCATGTCCGCTCTGTGAATTGAACTCCAGTCATCAAGCTTGAAAGCAAGCACTTAATTTACTGAAGCATCTTGCTGGCTCTGGGAATGTTCTGTGGAAAGCTGTGTCAAGATGATGTGTTTATATACCCAATTCGAATATGCATATCATTCATATGGCTAGAATGAACTGTGCATTTTAGTGGCAGAGAAAAATAATCATCTATATCACACAACTGCAAAACCTGTGATCTACAACAGTGACCTCCCTGCATGATACCCTGGTATAACAGTGGCATAAATGTTATAGTAGTAAGAAACCACTTGTTTATTACAATATAGGTTCACCCCATGAAATTAAACCCACACCTGGAACTGCTAAAATTGCTAAGAACCAGAAACTAGACAGGTAATGGGCCTAGAGGAAAACTTGCCACTATTATTCAGCCAAAGCATTGGTTCTCAACCTGTGGGTTGTGACCCTTTTGAGGGTTGACCTATAGGGGCACATATCCTATCCTGCATACCAGATATTTTCATTATGATTCCTAACAGTAGCAAAATCACAGTTATGCAGTATCAACAAAATAATTTTATGGTTGGGGGGTCACCACACATAAGAAACTGTGTTAAATGGTCACAGCATTAGGACGGTTGAAAACCACTGTGCTAAATGAACAAAAATAAAAATAAAAATTATCAATATATCTGGAGATTCTAATCAAAGAACCTCTTCTTGCGAAAGATAGTAATTATAACAGAGATCAACCTGGACAATGCACGGAGATTGAGAGACTTGGGAGCACTATCCCCTGAATGGAATGTCTGTCAAATCAGTGGGGGACTCCAAGGAAACAGCATCTTCCAGACAAAGTAGGCCTGATGCATGTATGGTCACAGGAGCTATGACAGAATGCACAGGACCTGCACAACTTCAAGCCAGACACAATGAAAGGGGAAAGTGAGCACGAAGTCCTACCCCTAAACAAGAAGCTATTTTCAATTGAGACCTACTAAAAAAGAATAAATCAGTTTTCTTTAATGGAGTGGCCCTGGGTATAAAAACACACTCCATTTGCCCCCCTGATCAGGACTATTTGACCAACACAAAACAGATTCTATTGTTCTTGTGTGCTTTTTAAATTTTTGTTCGGTTTGGGTTTTCATTTTTATGGTCTTTTGTTGTTTGTATTGATTTTGAAGGAATTTTGTTTGAGGAGTTGGGAAATAAAACATTAAGTTAGGTGGGGAGGGAGGGAGGGAGGATCTAGGGGGAGTTGAGCAGGAGAAAGTGTAGATGATCGTGCTAAAGTAGTCCCACACTAGCTCAGAACTGAGTATAGTAAAGGGCTCTTTATTTAGAGGTAGACTCACAGATCAACAGTCCTCTGAACAGGAGGGGAGCAGGAACCGAATCCAGAAACCTAAACAGAGAGAGCACACATTTCTGTGTCTGTTTTTATAGTACCCCAAGACCCACGCCAAAGGCCGTTGGCTGAAGAAGTTCCCACAGCAGGAAAGAATATTATCAAAATATACGGTATGAAAATTTTTTTTAAAGAGATTGTTAGAGAAAACACAGTTTGTTCATGGCAATAAAACAGCAGGAAAATTGTGCAAGTAATCCAAACCATACATACCATCATTGACTACTTCTTTATTTAAAACTATCTTATTCATCATCTTGTCTAGTATGGGCATCATTTTCTTGTTGCGCGTGTATTTATCCTTGTGTCTTGTGTATGTATGTGTGTGTGCTTTGTATGTGGCATGTGCATGTGCAGCTACTACATGTCCTTTCGTGTAGAGGCCAGGGTTTGACACTGTGTGTCTTCCTCCATCACTCTACACCTTATATATTGAGGCAAATCTCTCCCTTGAACCTGTAGCTCTCCATCTGGCCTCTTGTTCTGGACTTCTCCTGTTTCTGCCTAAATGTCTTCACATCTCCCAGGTATTTATTTGCTGGGGACCAACCTCCAGTCCTTACCTTAATTTCTCAGCTCTAACATTAATTTCTTCTGAAACCCCACACACATTCACATTCCAAAAATATATTAGTTGCAAAAGTATCAGATTAGTTATATAGATATGTAAATTATTGTTACAAATGAAATTGTGTTCTAAGTATTTGATAACATTTAAAAGATTAGATTTATGAAGAGTCCTACCAGTCTCCATCCTGGAGGAGTTATTCCCAATAGGGCAATGGAAGCTTTCTCAAGTGTCTTCACATTTGAGCACCAAATTCAATGTGTCATCAGATGCTGCTCCCTACCTTACAACCCAGTACTTAGCCAAATGACATCTTCCTGCCATAGATTTAGACTATTTGTTTCTCTTTTCAAGTACCTCCAGCCATTCACTGTAGCCAGAGGAACTGCTCATCTTCTCCCTGTGTGGGAACTTGGGAAGTTACTAATACTCTCAATCATCCTCAAAATTTGGAGATGGAATAGAAATTTGGTGCATGTAATTCTATGATAGTATCCTTCTGATAAGCATGTTTGAAGCACATATTACAGAATTTGTTGGTGAGTCCTTCATAATGCTGACCAGTGGTTCTCCTAATCATGAGCCAGTTTTGTAGGGTATTTATAAACATCTCCTTCTCCCTCTCACACCCCACACTTCCTTATTACATTGCCTTGGGATTATCTCCCAAACAAATAATGACCCGGATCCAAGTTCTGGTTTTAGGCATTCTGGGACAACCCAGACTAAAACAGGAACTTCTAAGAGAATCTCCAATTATCTTAGAGAAATTGTTGTTCTTTTGGGTGGTGCTTTTTAGTTTCAGAGATTCACTAAACCACTTTCAGCCCTGCACGTATTATATAATAGCCTTATCTGTTTCAGGAAATGACAGGTTTACATTTATTTTATATGAATATATAGTGTTTAAATCTGCATTTAAAATAAAACTGTTTGAAAAACATTTGTTACTGTACAATTATCACCTCTAACTATGCACAGTGTACTTTTAAAAACCCTTCTTTTGCAGGGTGCACCCCTACACCACTGCAGGGGCTCTATTTTATGGGACTATCAGAATACATTAGGGCTGTGTTATAAAAGTGTTAATTTGACTCCTGTCATTATAAATTTCACTTAATGGATTTTAATATTTGTTTTTTTAAGGATAAATAAGTGTTCAGAGAAACGACACAGTAAATTCTGATAGATGAACGGCACCACAGCCCTCTTCTAGAGAATGAAGACAGGGCCTTCTTAGCTTCCTTTCTTCTCTCAATGTGCTTCATGATCAGTAAAGAAGAAGCTTACTTTTGAAATACAGAGTTATCAGGTTCACATATTGTATATTTTGTCTTCCCCTAAACCTAAATTTAGGAATATCTGGTATTAAATGGCCTTTAATGATTAAAATAGACTTTTCAGTGATATGCCTTTATTTGGAAGCTCATTAACATGAAGATTATAGAGAACAAAATAGTATAGATTTGAATTATCTCTGAAATGTATTCTACAGCTTCATGCAAATAGCTGTGGCTTCTTCTATCGTCAGGTCTCAGGGATGCATGTGTGGATGTCTGCCTCCTAAAGTGCTTTTGTTAACACCATAATTTTAAATTAAGTTTTCCAGAAAGCTGTTCCTGCTGTACATTGTGGCATCTAAGATTAGGTCAGTAGCCATAAATTTCATTTATGTACTTAATGCAAAGGAGATACAGCTGCCTTGGGAATAGTGGAGCCAGATTCCTTGCTTTGCCCCTCTTACAAGATATTGACATATAAAACAAAATGCTCCCATTTTGCTTTGCATCTCTCTTCGTTTAAAACTTTAAATAAAGAATGTTTATGCAGGGTTCTTTTTCATTCATAAAAATGGAAATCACCCTTAGTGTCTGCATGAGTAGTCTTGTATTCTTGTTCACGAATTCACATGATAGATTGGCCCATAAAATCTTTACGTTTGGCTTGTGCAGCTGAGTTCATGACTGAATACAGAATGATAAAGAAGTCTTAGCATTTTGTAGAAAGCAAAGAAATCATGCCTTCTAGATGGCCCTTAAGCTAGCTTTTAACTGCCTGGAAATCAGCTAGAAATGCATAATCAAACTTGCCATTAAAGGCACAGTGTGTAGCATAAATCTTTGGAACATAATCTGCAAATTAATGCAAAGAGGTTCTTTCACATTCATTTGGTTTTCATTATATTTGCATGGAAGTCTGCCAATCCAAACACATTTTTTTCCTACCTTTCTATCCATCAGAAGTTAAAACAGAAATGATGGATTGTGTCACTGACCAGTCCAACAGCCTGTTTCTTTCAACACATTACTGTGTATTTACTGTTTTAGGTATATTGTTTTCAATTTCTGGCAGAATAGTCAGGTTTTGATCCTTGGTAGAAAATGTCAGTGCTCACATTTCCTGTGGGGTTTTGGCCTTTTTGTGAAAAGGTAGGGGGAGTTAAATGAATTATGATGCTGTCATCTGAAGAAACCACGATATATTTCTTTGCCAAATTTTAGCAAGAACATAGCTGATCATCTGCTCGTACAAGCCCTTCGCTGAACTCTCCCAGCAGTTCACACAGGCTGCTGCCTGCTCTCTCTCGTGCTGGGAGAATGCAGCCTGCACATGTCCTTTTAACCTTCCTTTCGAAAGGTTAATGGATTTAATCACCCCCAAGGAAGATAGGTTTTGCCACAGGGACTTAGGAATCTAAATTTATGAATTTAGAATTTCATAACTGAGCTTAAATAAAATGAACACGAAGTTGCTTAATAATGCAAACACAGTATTGAGAATACACTTGTCTTTCATCCGTTTTTGGAGAGTGGGCACTGATGTCCTAATTTTCAACTCAGTATCCTTACGTTATCTATGCAATAACACATATTTCCTGGCAGCGTCTGTACATCTCAGTAAACAACACATTCTGAACACTTGTGAGAGTGTATGGACTCTGGTCATGTAGACTATAATCTATAATACTTAGATATTCCTCAGTAACCATCAGTTTATATTACCTAATTTCTTGTACTGACCCTTACGGAAATGTCTTTTCTTGGTTAGCTACATTATTTTTCCACCAAATCACAAGATATCATAGTTAAAACAATCTTAAGGATTTTCTTAGGATGGCTTAGTTTTATTTGTTAGACTTTCTCACTCTAATTTTAAACTACTTTCTTTCATTTGATTGCAAATTATTTTTCGTGAATAATAAGTCTAAGCCTCTGAATTTTTTTTATTTTTGGTTTTATATTTTATGTTTGTCTCCTTACTTTTTTCCTTTTGCCACCCATGGCCTAAGGTGTCTCCTTTCCATGGCATTCATGTAGCAAACATTTTATTGCCTACTTTGTGTCATACCCCACATGTTACATGTTAGCTTTAGTGTCTAAGATATAATACACTTATTTCTTGCATTTACATGCTTTAATGTCTTTGGGATAAAGGTATATAATTACAATAAATAAATGTGGAAAAGCAGACATCCAGACTAAAGGAGAGTTGGAGAAACAGGGGGATGCATCATGTACTTTTAGATTGCCAATGTCAGATCGTTAAGTAAAGATGGTAGAAATAAAGAGGAAAATAATACCAGTCAGGCCATAAGTGATCAGGGCCAGTAAATGATTATTAACCATTAATGATTAGTAACCATTATTGTTAGGCCTAAACACAAAATGGTGTGGTAACATAAATGACTTGAAAAAGAATGAGGGTATGAAATCAGTTATGTAAGTCAACGACACAGTCGTTGGGCCCGTGTCATGTGTTCCTCTATGTTGTTCTACTGGACTGGACAAATTGAAAAGCAGTGTGTAGACTCAGAGACCTGAACACTACTGGCAAAAGTGCCTACAACTCGTGTTTGAGCTAGAGTATAGAAAGAGGAAAAATAAACTTTGAGGACTACTTGAGAAATACTTTTACTCCATGAGCACTCTCAGCCACATTATCTACCTTGGCTATACATCAAAAAGACAACTGATTACAAATTATTCATTATATGTTTAAACCCAGACATGGCAGCTTCTACTTTTGGGCACTGAGGAAATTTGAAACTCACTGCCTTATTTTTCATATGTTTGCCTGATTCATCCAAGTAGATGGAGGCCATAGTGTTTTCCAGGGTAATGGAGGTAAAGGGAGTAAAGAAAGCAGCATTTTGTTGTTGTTGTTGTTGTTGTTTTAATTGGAAGAGAATTTAACTAGACACATCATGGCCATTGCTTTATATTAAAAACTGTGAAATCCTTCAGAGTTCATCCAGCCAGGAAATCGGCAGATAGCGAAGTATGGACATGGTTCCACTTGTAGATGGCAGACTTTAGTGAGTCTAAGTAGGAAGAGACAGAGAGTGGGGGAGTTCAGGCTCTGTCTAAAGTTACTCATATACCCTGTTCCCCGAAGAAGCATGTGGGGTGACTCTTCAGCCAACCCACCTGTTCCATTTCCAGTGTAAGAAACTCAAGGCCAGAGAAAGTTAGAGATCAAAATCTCACAGCAAATGTGATGGGTACAGAGATGATGAAAACCCATTCTTAACTTTCACAGACTCTCAGCATTGTTAGCAGAAGTACCTCTGTTCATCTCACGCACTTGAAGGTAAACAAGGCTGCATCTCCATAGTTAAAGCAGTGGCTAACTCTAGTGTGCTGACTTCTATGCTTCTGCTGCTGTAACATCTAAGAGATAAGCTACTGCTTTGGCAGCAGGGACCAGCCCCTAAGTCTGATGCTGAAGGATGAAGTGAGAATGCACATACTTTTCTCATGTTGCTTACTTCTGAAGTTTCCACTAATAAACTTACAGAAAAATGACCCAATCATAATTTTGATAATAGTTTCTCCATACTGGTACTTATCAAAATTATGTTTAGATTCTGATTCTGCATTCAGTTTATAAGGAACTACAAATCATTCACCCGTGATGCTCAAATATTTAGTGATGGAATAACTTTAGGACATAATCCTTGGTTGTAAGTAAATTCACCTTGAGTGAGCAATACACAAAGAAAAAATGATACAGCTTTGGGTAAACAATAGCCTCTTATTAAAGCATCTAAATATGGCAGTGACTAGGGAAGTCATTGGCAGCTGTGCTGCCGGGAAAGCTACTGACTTTGGGAGCAAAATGATGCTGTCAAAGTCACCTCTCTGCTCAGACTTGGACATCTGATGACATCCTGTGTTCTCTTTAAACAAAAATAGCCTCAGAACAAAAAAGGAAACAAAGCAGTGTCCCTCCTTCCCCTAGCAGAGTGTTCTCTTGGCGAGAGTCCCACAAATATGCTCACTGAATCAAAACCAAAAATGTGTTTAAAGACAGACCTAAAACCAAACTCCTGTCAAAGAAAGCTGCTTCAGAGCCATTCGCAGGAACATACTATGTCCACAGCCTCTTATAAGTCACTCTTATCCTCTTTCAATTGGCTTTAAAATGAAGACATCAGATCTCGGCCTCCATCTTTAAAAAACCATTTCAGGTACTTGAGACAGGAGGATTTCAAATCCCACTCAAACTCATCCAGGAACATTGCTTTCATGACTTTGATTTTGTTCTTTCACTTGTTTAAATAAGCAATGTTTCAAGAAAAATATTTAATCTTTAGTAAACAGTTCAGAAGCATTCATAAATTCATCCTGAAATCAATAGTTTTAAGATTTGTTTGGAAACCTGCCATCAAATAGATAGGATCTGAGACTGTAATAGTTCTTAGGACTTTGCTATGTCGCAGTCTCGTGATATAATTCAAACTGTAAGAAAGAGTGGAGATACTCAGATAGCTTCACATCAACCAAGAACATGTCAAAGAATATGGAACAGGTGTATATAGCCTGGGAGAAAATCTGAAACATAGCCAAGGTGTAGAAGTTCTTACTTCCAAGTAAAGAAGATACCAAAACGGGGCTGGAGAGATGGCTCAGTGGTTAAGAGCATTGCTGGCCCTTCCAAAGGTCCTGAGTTCAATTCCCAGCAACCACATGGTGGCTCACAACCATCTGTAATGAGGTCTGGTGTCCTCTGCTGGCCTGCAGGCATCCATACAGACAGAATTATGTATACATAATAAATAAATAAATATAAAAAAGAAGAAACCAAATAAGTGGTGTTGATATATTTTTTTAAGTAGAATACTGGTATTTGCTTTTTAAAGATATAATTCTTTTTTATTTTTAAAACAATCTTATTTTACATATCAATCCCAGTTCCCTCTCCCTCCTGTCTTCCCACTCTCCCCACCTTCTCCTTACCCCACCCCCATCCACTACTCAGAGAGGGTGAGACTTCCCATGGGGACTCAATGAAGACTGTCACATCACATGACATCACTTGAGGTAGAACCAAGGTCCCCTTCACGGTATCTAAGCTGAACAAGGTATCCCTCCTTAGGGAATGGGCACCAAAGAGCCAACTGTTTCTACTGTTTCTATGGCTAATGTTCCCACCAACTGTCCCTAGCATATAACTGTCACCCTCATCTAGAGGGCCTAGTTCAGTCTTATGCTGTTTCTTCAGCTGTCAGTCTGGAATCAGTGAGCTCCCACTAGCTCAAGTCAGCTGTTTCTGCTGGTGTCCCCATCATGGTCTTGACCCCTTTGCTCATACTGTTGTTCCTCCCTCCATATGACTGGACTTCAGGAGTTTGTTCCAGTGCCTAGCTGTGGATCTATGCACCTGCCTCCATTAGTTACTGGATGAATGTTCTATGATGACAATTAAGGTAGTCATCAATCTGGATAACAGGGGAGTTTGGGTACCCTCTCCACTGTTGCTTAGATTCTTAGCTAGGGTCATCCTTGTGGTTTCCTGGGAGTTTCCCTAGTGCCTGGTTTTTCATTAAATCCACAATGGCTCCCTCTTTCAAGGTATCTCTTTCCTTGCTCTCCCTCCCTGTCCTTTACCCAACTCAATCTTCTCGATCCCTCATGTTCTCCTCCCTGCTCCCATTCTACCCTTCCCACACCTCTACCACCCTCCCCCCTCCTCTCATGCTGCCAATACTTCAAAGATGCCCACCCATACCACAAGGACATTTGCTCAACCATGTTCATAGCAGCATTGTTCGTAATAGCCAGAACCGGGAAACAACTGAGATGCCCTTCTACAGAAGGATGGATAAAGAAAATGTGGTACATTTACACAACAGAGTACTACCAGTGGTAAAAAACAACAACTTGAAATTTGCAGGCAATTGTATGGAACTATAAAAAAACACCCCGAGTGAGGTAACCCAGACACAGAAAGACAAACATGATATGTACTCACTCATAAGTGGATATTAGACATAAATCAAAGGATAACCAGCCTACAGTCCACAACCTCAGAGATGACAGGAAGCACGAAGAACTCTAAGAGAGACATACATGTATCCCCTGGGAAGGGGAAGTTGACAAGATCTCCTTAGTAAAGATATGATTCTTATAGCCACTGTGGCTTTCTTACAAATCCTGCATAGAATAAAGACAGTAAATATTCTAGTATGGAAGGAACTCATGGGCCTCCATCCCTAGCAGGCTCTGTTGGCAGTTACTGGCTTCTGGGGCCTGGGTTGGGGAGGATAATCAAGACAGTAGAGCTCCAGTTCTGCTTTGCACCTTTGCTTTTCACCGTCCTTTCCCACTCTGCTGAAAGAAAAAAAAGTCACAATCTTCATCGTTTTGTTGGGATTTATTCTATATTTAAATTATTAGGTATCCTTGCAATTCTTTTTTTTTCCTTCTTACCCTGAATTCTGTTTGTGGTTACAAACTCATCTATATCATCATGTGAATGCTCACTTTTCTTTATTTTTTCTGAAATTTATTTCATCAAATGTGTATATGACAAGTTGTCCATTCTGTAGAGAACATTTGGGTATTTACGCCTATTACAAATAATGTCACAGTGGGTTGCGGTGGCACACACACTTGGGAGGTAGAGACACGCAGAACTCTGTGGGTTCAAGGCCAGCCTGCTCTACAGAAAAAACTCCAGGACAGGCTCCAAAACTACACAAAAACGTTGTCTCACAAGAAGAAAAAAAACAAAAAAAAAATAAAATAAAATATTGAAAAACAAATAATGTCACAGTGAACGTTATACTCAGATCTTTCAGGCGATGAAGTATACGCTTTTTTCTGACTAGAGTTATTGGCTTTTATATGGTGTTTAAACAAACTGCACTATTAGTCACAGTATCTTAGAGTTCCTCTTGTCCCATTCCTTCACTAACATTTCATATTATATAATATTTTAATATATGCCATGGTCGTGCTTTTAAAGATCTTCATGTGTTTGTGTGTGCAAGCATGCAGGCACTCACATGGCACACACATGTGTGGCTGGGCAGGAGTGGGGGACAGCTTGCAAGATCTCTTTTTCTCACGGACAAATTCCAGTGATCAAAGCAGGCAGGCCTGCCAGCAGGTGCTTACCTTCTGCTAAGCGGTCTCCCTGGCCTCAAACAGATCAACCAAGTTATCTTCATGTTTTATTCTGCAGTTTGCCCAATTTGATTGTTTGAGAATTTTCTTTAGAAAACTACATTTTCAAGATTCTTACACAAACATTTATAGGATTGTCTGCTATAGTTTTAGTTGGCTGATATGAGTTTATTAGTAGTTAATACTATTTTAATTAATGTCTAATGTATACTAATTTAATTAATACTTGATTTTACTAATAATACCAATAAAATTAGTTTTATTTGAAATGGGAATGTATTGTCAGATATGTGTCTATACAATAGCTTGCCATTTTTCTCTGTAATATCTTTTGATGAATTTGTGTATTGTTTGTCTTTTTAAGTTAATACTTTCCATATTTAAGGAAAACCTTTCCTTGCATCAAGGTTATGAAACAATATAATATTGTCTTTTGGCATTTTACTTGTTGTATATCAAGACGGGAATCAGTGGAGGCAATAAGCTTTACGGGAGCAAGACTGAGCCAGCAGACTAGGCCAGAGCAGGTCTGAGACAGCAAACTCTGCAGAAACAGGAGCAGGAAAAGATCCAGACCAGGGACATTTGTAGAAAAAGACTGGGCCAGTGACCTAGGCTGGAGCAGGACTGGGACAGTGAATGCCACAGGAGCAGGACTGGGCCAGCAACCTAGGCCAGAGCAGACCTGAGACAGAGAACTCCACAGGAGCAGGTGCAGGAGAACAACTGCTGAGGGAGTGGGCCAGAGCCAGAGAACTCTGCAGGTCTGGACATTGGTTTGGAACCTCTGAAAGAGTTGTCAGAAACCAGAGACCTCTGTGAGTCCAGGCGTGAGTCTGGGACCTCTGAGGGAGCAGGCCTGAGCCAGTACCTCTGTGGCTTCGGGCACACCCAAGTCTGGGAACTCTGAGGAAGTAGATCAGAGCCAGAGACCTTTGCAGGAATAACCCCAAATCAGAGACCTCTGTAGCAGCAGATCCTGACCAGGGACATTTACAGAAACAGATCTGAGCTGGCAACCCAGAACAGAGCAGGCTTGAGACAGCGAACTCCATGGAAACAGAGCAAACCCAGGGAGCATTGAATGATCTCCAGGAACATGGAGTTACTGACAGGGTGAGTAGAAGCGTGGCCCTGACTGCACCATGAGGAGCAACCATCTGAGCCTTAGATCCACTGGCACCTGGAAGATTGATCACTAGAGTCACAAACAGCCCCAACTATAACAATCAGAGGGAAAGATGGGTAGACAAAGTAAGAACAAACTCAACACCACAAAGAGCAACACGATACTGGTAAAATTTAGTGACGCTACAACAGCAAGATTTGAACAACCAAATATAGATGAAGCAGAATAAAATTACCTAAAAAATAACAGAGAATGTTTTGAGGCCCTTAAAGAGGAAATGAGAAATTCCCCCCATAGAAATGGAGGAAAAGACCAACAAAAAATTGGAAGGTATCAACAAATCCCTGAAAGAAAACCAAAAAAAAAGAAATCAAACATATGAAAGAAATTATTCAAGACTTGAGAATTAAAATAGAGATAATAAAAAAAACACAAGCAGAGGGAATTATAGAAACAGAAACTATGAGAAAACAATCAGGAACCACAAACACAAGCATGAACAGCAGAACACAAGAGATGGAAGAGAGAATCTCAAGCGCTAAAGATACAATAGAGGAAATAAACTCATTGGTCAAAGAAACATTAAATCTAACACAAGCTTAACACAAAATGTCCAGAAAATATGGGACACCATGGAAAGACCAAACGTAAGAATAATAGGTATAAAGAAGAAGTCCATCTCAAAACACAGAAAATATATTTATCAAACTCAGAAAAGAAAACATTCACAACTTAAAGAAAGATATACCTATGAAAATACAAGAAGTTTAAAGAACACCAAAAGACTGGATCAAAAAAAAAGTCACCTAACCACGTAAGAATCAAAGCACTAAACGCACAGAATACAGAAAGAATATTAAGACCTGCAAAGGAAAATATAAAGGGAGACCTAACAGAATTACACCTGACTTCTCAATGGAAAAATGAAAGCCAGAAGGTCCTGGTCAAGTATTATGCAGACATTAAGTGACCATGGATGCCAGCCCAGGTTCTACACCCAGCAAAACTTTCAATCGCCATAGACAGACAAAACAAGATATTCCATGACAAAACCAGATTTAACCAATACCTAGCCACAAATCCAACACTACACAAAGTACTAAAAGGAAAACTCTAATCCAAGAAAGTTGACTACATCAATAAAAACACATACAATTGATAATCTCGTATCAGCAAATCCCAAAGAAGGGGAAAACATATAAATTATCATCACCACCAACAAAAACTAAATTAACAGGCAATAGCAATCATTGGTCATTTATATCCCTTAATATAAATGGACTCAACTCACCTATAAGAAGACACAGGCTAACAGATTGAATATGAAAACAGAATCCATCCTTCTGCTGCATACAAGAAAAACACCACAACCTCAAAGACAAAATTCACCTCAGAGTAAAGGGTTGGGAAAAAAAATTTCCAATCAAATGGACCTAAGAAACAAGCTGGTGTAGCTATCCTAATATCTAACAAAATAGACTTCAAAATAAAGTCAATCAAAAGAGACAAAAAATGACATTTCATATTTGTCACAGGAAAAATCAATCAAGAGGAAATCTTAATACTGAACATTCATGCCCTAAATACAAGGGCACCCTCATATGTATAAGAAACACTTCTAAAGCTTAAATCATACATTATACCCCACACACTAATAGTGGGAAAGTTCAATACCCCACTGTCTCATCACTGGACAGGTCAGTCAAACAAAAAATTAACAGAGAAATAAGGGAAATAACAGATGCTATGACTCAAATGAACTTAACAGAACAGACATCTATAGAATATTCCATCTAAACAGAAAAGAATATACTTTCTTCTCAGTACATCATGGAACCTTCTCAAAAATTGATCACATACTTGATAACAAAACAAACCTCAACAGATACAAAAAAAATTGGAATAACTCCATGTATCTTATCAGATCACCATGACTTAAAATTAGAATTCAACAGCAACACTAATCCTGTGAACATTTTCTTAAATTCCCCCCTCAAAAAGACTGAGCCAATTTTGCATAATACAAAAATGTGCATAGACATTTGTTTAACTTCGCTTACCCACAGAAACTTAACACAAATTGTATATTATTATTACTTTTCCTTCTTGTTATTAAAATTATTTACAAGATGTTTTAAGTGTAAAGTGGCAAAGTATTATTTTTTACTATTTTTTGAGATTTTAATATAATTCAGAATTTCTCCCTTCCCTTTTCTCCCTCTAAATTCTTCCATATACTCCTTGCTGCTCTCCTTCAAAGCAATGAATTTCGTCATAATATTTTACGCACGTTTCTCATGCACTATCATCATATTTGCTCCGTTTCACTCTCCTATCTCCACTTACCCCTTTGCTGGCCCCTTATCCTTCTTACATAGCACCACTTCTACTTTACTGTATTCAAGATGTTTTTAAACTTTAAACTGGAACATTATGTGAAAGAAAACCTATAATAGTTATCTCCATGGCTCTGGTTTCTGGGATTATCACAGTGGTCTCCAGTTGCTTTCATTTCCCTACAGACGATATGCTCCTGTTCTGCTCTGTGACTAAAAGTACTCTATTATGCACACATTTTTTTCCTTTTCATCCATTAATGGGAACCCAGACTGACTTCATATCTTGGCCATTATGAATATTACCGTAATATATGTATATATATATATATATATATATATATATATATATATATATATATGTCTGACAGTACCTCTATTACATGCTGAGATAGATAGATTTTGGGGGGTGAGGTACTGACTCAGCATTATCATGCCTGTACCATATAGCAATTAGCACCTTTCAGTTTTTGAGGAACCTCCATTTACACAACAGTTGTCAACAGCGATGGGTAAGAGTTCCCTTCCCCCACATCTGGACCAACTTTGCTATGTTTGCTATTCTCTTTTGATGTTTTATGCCATTAGGAAGGTGGTGAGAAGGAATCTCAATACAGAGTTGACGTAAGTTTCACTGATGGCAGAGATATTGAACAACATTTAAAATACCCCTCAGTTATCCTTCTATTGAGAAATAGCAATTCAGTTGTTTACTGATTTGACCATTAATAATTGGATTTTTTTATTCTTTTGATGCATAGTTTAATGTCTGACAAAGACTGTCCTCTCATTCTGTAAGTTGTTACTTTACCTCGCTCTGGTGATTTTCTCTTTTGCTGTGCAAAAAGCGTTTTAATTCCATGCAATCTCATTTGTAAATTCTTCGTACTCTCGGAGCTTCTTGAGTCCTATTTATAAAACCATCATCTTCCACATCTGTGGATATATTCTCTTTGCATTTTCCTATAGTGCTTTCAAAGCTTTGGGTCTTTGGCCTGGTATTTCAAGTCTGTTCTGATTCCATAAGGATTTGTAGAATGCTTTCAGTAATATACCTAAATTACCTCTCAAATTCCCCCAGTGTCTCCTCTTCCCGTATTCATGGTCTCCCTTTTAATTATTATTATAACATGTTTATACATAAATACACACACACACACACACACACACACACACACACACACACACACACACCTCTCACTGAGTTTGTGTAGTATATATGTACATGTATCCAGGAATGCCCACTTGGGAGTAGACATCCTATGTGGGAATTCATCCTGAAAGAAACTAATTCACCAAATTTGTTAACTACCTGTAGCTTTTCATCTATGGGTGGTACCAAATGGAATCTGTTTTGGTGTTGCCATTATACTGGTCTTATCAGACAATCATATTATTGGAACTTCATGGGTATATTTTCCCTGTCAGACCTAGAAGACACTTTCCAGCAAATAAGCATCATCGGCCTCTAGTCCTTAGAATCCTTTGACCTCTCTTTCATGACTTCCCCTGAGTCTCAGGACATTCTTTGTGTTCACTCTCTTCTCCCTTCTGCCCTTGCAATGCCCTTCTCCCAACCCCAGTTAAAACCAACCCATTTTTCTTATTAGATGCTTTGTGGCATTTGTGTCTGTGAGCTCCGTGTCTAAACCTTTTCTCCCCACTCCCCATCCTCCATAGTCCCTTCCAAATTTCTTTATTTCTTACAATAATTCAAATTAATATTGCCATTCATCACCATAAACTTCCTTCTTAGAACTAGCTTGCTGGTTTCTTCTGAGAAATCCCACGTTATTCTGATGAAACTTCTTTGGAAAGAAGCATACCTGTTAAGTCCTCAGCCCTCACCAGTCTCTCTTTGTCTGAACTTTGTAAATTTAAGTATAATGTAATGTGAAGAAATCATTTCTGATTGTGTCTATTTGGGATTCTAAATGTTTCCTGTACTTTTATGTGCATTTGGATAATGTTCTCTAATAACTTCATTGAATACATTTTCTCTGCCTTTAGTTTGTATCCCCAGCTCTTTCTGCCAGGAGTCTCCTATTTGGTCTCTCTGTGCCTCACCCAGAGTTCCTGAAAACTGTGGTCATTTTCCATCATTGTTACTTCATTATAATAATTCCTCAATATTCCTCTGTTCTATGTTACCTTTTGTAGCTTGATCTCATTCATGGGAAGCTTTTCCATTGTCTAAATTTAGAAGACTTTTGCTTTATTGTTTTGTTTTCAGAATCTCTTTTTGCTATGTTTCTTGCACAAACCTTGATTTCTTTTCTTCATTTATCTATTTATTTGAATCTCATTTAGAATTATTTATATTTTAAAAAGTAAACCTCTAAAGTCTTTATTCCATATTTCAGCCATTTTTTTATCTTTTGTGGTTGTTAATAGTGAATTATTAACAGATCTTTAGATCTATGTCTCTGATGGTACTTTTCCATTCTCATTAGAGGGGTACTTGGTGATTTGTCTTCTCAAGTTTTCTCAGTTGATTTTAATAAAAAGCAAATAAATCATGTTTCCTTTGGATATTTTCTCATGATCTGTGTTGATCAATCTTATTTCCTCTAGCCTTGTCTCCACCCTATTTTTAAGGACTGTATCTTAGAAGTAGCATCTAGTGTACTTTTAATCCAGTTTTGACACCATTTTCCTTTCAATTGAAACAATTACTTTTAATATAATTGCTCATATAATTATATATAAATTATATAATATATAATGTAATTTTAATATAATTGCTAATATATTTGTGATAGAAGTTTATTAAGATTTGGTAACTATTTAGTGTTACTAGAACTGTGTGGTGATTTTTAATTGCAAATTCCTTACAATAAAGTGATTTTTATTTAGAAAGAATAAGATTAAAATAATTATCTCTTGTCTCGCTTGCATTACATTTATTTTCCCTTTTTTATATATTATAAGGTAATTTAGATATATTGATCCTCCCTCCTATATTTGCTTATTTATTATACACTCATGTGTGTGTGTGTGTGTGTGTGTACACACATGCGCAAAGGTCTACTGTACCTAAGAATAGTCATGAAATTACTGTACAGCCAAGAGTAAACTCAACTTCTGATCCTTTTGAATTTGTTTCCTGTATGCTGGGGATTGCATGTATGAGCCACAATACCCACTATATGCAATACTGAAGATGGAACCAAAGCTTTCTGCATGCTTGGTAAGCACTTGACCATCTCTCTGAAGCACACCTGCAGCTCTATGATCCCTTCTATCACTGTAGCTGAGTCCATGTCCTTCAGAAAACTGCATGTTTCTAGGACTTCAAATCTTTAGTATTACGTATTTGCAGTTCCCTGACAACACTAGAGATTCTAGTGTTTTCACTGTGTGTATCATCATCCCAATAGCCAATAGTTCACTCTCTTTCTTTTTCTTTAAAATTACTTTTGTATATTTAGGAGAGTGTTTCACTGAGTGTGAAATTATAGAAGGTAACTTTTATTTAGAATCTTGAAAATATCATTTCATTGTATATGAAAATTTGAATTGTATACTTTTTAATTTAATATTTTGTTGTTCAACTATTTCTGTTTCTCTGTCTCTGTCTCATTGTCTCTGTCTCTTTCTGCCTCTTTCTCTGTTCATTTCAACAGTTTTACTTTAATAGAGTCAGCAGTAATTTCTTTTCATCTTCTTTCACGGTAGAAATTTTTTCCTTTTGCTTTTTCAGTTAATTCTCCTACATTTGCTGTGCTGGAACTCCAATTAGGAATGTCTCTGCAAGACTCTGATATTGCACCTATAAAAATCTTGTTAACCAAATTTATAACAAATAATTTCTGGTATTTCTTTCAAACCAATAATTCTCATATCACCTTCCAATAGCCTATGTAGCCTACCATTTAGACTCCTGTTTTCAGTTCTTAAATCTTCAAAGCGCCTTAATTTCTGCTTAGTTACTGTTTTTATAAATTCAAGATCTTTCAAAATTTTAAAATTTTCACCATGTTATCCATTTTTAAACCTATTCATCACAACTCTTTCAAGACAGTTAGATTTTTTTTCTGAAATTTCCTATTTAAGAATTTGTTTCCTTCCCTGTTTTTTGTCATACTTTCTATTTTTAAAAACTAGTGCTAAGTGTTGTACTTATTAACATATTGTGTTGGCTAACCTGTCATGACTCTGGATAATGTTGTTCTCCGTGGATCTGCTTGGCCAGTGAGCATCAGTAGGTTACCCAGCTGTAGTCTCAGATTCAACTACAGAATTGGTAATGCTCCATGTGTCTTTTATTAAGTCTAATTTCTCATATGTGGACACCTGTATTCCCCATTGAGATTACAGTCCTGTGTGTGTGTGTGTGTGTGTGTGTGTGTGTGTGTGTGTGTGTGTGTGTGTGTGTCAGAATTCCTTTCTCTTGGAAGTTTCTGAACTATAGCTTTTGGCTCCTTAAGACTGTGAGATTGCAAAACTCTGCTCAGTCCTTCATTGGCTCTCTGCCTGGCTCCTTACTCTCCTGTTTTATCCACTTAAGTAATTCATCAAGTAACTTCTTATTAGTCACTTAGAGCATCCAGTTTTGCTGTTGCTGTTGCTGTTGTTGCTTTTTTATTAACCAAACTTTGGGTGTTATGTCATTAGTTATTCCCATTTGGAATAGTCACAAAATTAAAAAGTTTAATGTTGGAAAGGACTTAAGACATCATCTCTGTTGGCTCCCCCTCCCGCACAGTACAGAAATGTTTCCTGCAGCATCTTTGGCATATGCTCATCCGGTCTCAATTTGGATGTCTTCAGCAAAGGAGCTCATCATTTCCTGAAACAATCCATTCTGTTGGACAACTCTATTTTAAAAATCCTTATGTCGAGCTAAAATACGCCTTTTTGTAACGTATACTCATTTACTCATTGTTTCAAGTCTTCCTTCTGGAATTAGTCAAAACACGAGAACATTTCAGATAGCTGTTTTTAAAGCAGAACTAAATGGCATTTCTGTGTGTGTATCCCACTACTTTATTGCTTTCTTGTTTCAACTCATTGAACTTAAACTACTGGACTTGGTTTAATAATCATAAGGACATTTGGTAATGCTTATAATCCTGCCTTGTAGCATACATATTCTTTTCCTATTTTAAAGGTAGAAAATTGTACAGTTAACTTGAGTTGAATATACATGTATGTGTCTGTATGTATTACATACACATTTACATATATATTTTAATGTATTTTTAAGACTAGTCCTCCTGGCTCTGGCTATCCAGGGATTTATAAGCTTCTGCTTTAATGTCCTGGTTTGGAAGTGAAGGTATGCACCCCCATCCTCAGCTTGAACTTAATCATTTTTATATAAAAAGGGAGGAAATCTACCATATGTTTTCAAAGATGATATTCCATAACCACTTGTGGATACATAGAGAAAATGAGTCTCCATTTGCCAAGAAGCACAAAAAGTCCAGAGTATATATTGTTGTTTTTTTCTTAACTCTTTCAGGTTGTCTTGAAAGAGTTATTATTAATAAGAATATTCATATAGCAGTAAGTTTTTATTGAGTACTTACTATATGTGATTTGTTTTATCTGCCTTTACTTTGGACTATCTTTCTGCTCAGTAAGAACTCACCTCCCCTTTGTATAGTTTAATATTATCCAGCTGTGGCATTGGCAGTTGAGAACAGTGGTGTAAAACATTATACTAAGATAATACATATAACTATCCTGACAGACCTGGACTTTTTGTGTGAAGTCACTTTTTGTGTGAAGATGTGCCACATGTGTGTAGCTGCAAGGAGGCATGGGATCCTTTGGAACTGCAGTGATGGGGCTAGTGAGCCTCTACACATGGGTGTTAGGTACTCAAACCAACTCTCCAGTCCTGACAGTCGTTCTTTTAACAGATGGTCTCTTCTAGTTGTTGCTGTCATCCAGAATAAATAGATGACCAATTGCTTCCAATATCACTGAACAGCCTACTTTATTGCATCCCGGCCTAAGCATTTAAGTTTCTACTTAGATCCTGTCCCTTTTCTACATTCATGCACAAAGTAATTTTGTGTGTAAAATCTCTGCTTTTTTTCATGAACTATCAAGAGTGGGAAAACAAAATGAAAACCAAACACACAAATGAATAAGACAACAAAAACAATCAACCAAATAAACAACCAAACACTTGCGTTCTTGCTCTCAGCAGAAATGAAGAGCAGTGTGAATTAGTGAAGCTCGAAGGCCTGCCTCTCATGGGACCCGAACTCATGCTATGAGCAAAGCCAGAGCTGGAGGACTCAAACCCCCTTCAGGGATCCCTCTCAGACCTCCAGCACCCAGGTGAAGACAAGAGTGGGCAGTGTCCAGTCTTCAGTTACTTCACAAAGTGTTACTTTTCTAAAACAGACAATATAATCCCGCAGGATCACCCATTGTTATTCCAAGTGTCATCCTCAGCCTTGGTTAGGCAACCAGTGAAGTGGAGATGATGCCTGTTTTCAGTCTGATCAGACATCCTGCAACAACCAAAACGTGCGCTGAAGTTAAGTCATTGAGCAGAGGCTACTATAATAAGAGAAAAAATTCTCCTAAGTCCCAGAATTATGATTGCACATTCTGGTACAAGAGAAGTACTGCCGACACCTTAGAAGACCACACAGTAGGACCTCCAAGAGTTAATCGGTTCACACGTCCAGAACAGCAAATGGATGAGACATCTGGCTAATAATTCTAAAGGACAATTTCAGAACTATGCAAGTTGGAAGAAGTGTGGAAACAAATATTTTCTCTTCCCCTCAAATGGGATCTTTTAACCAAACCTTGACATAAATCGCTGTGATTACGATAGCTGCTCATGGAATGAAGATCCTGGTGAGTGATTAAATGCTCACTGCAATATTCAGGCCCTTCAACATTGCAATAAAGCAATGATTAAGAAAGGTTTAGGAAAAATGTGTGTGTGTGCCTTTTTTGTTAGTAGAAAAAGAAAATAGAGTTAAAAATCTGGGGTTTTTTGTTGTTATTGTTATTTTCCTTACTATTTAAGGAAAGAATGGCTTAGGAGGTAGACAAATTTTGTGAATTCTAGGCCAGCCTAATATACATAGAGAGTTCTGGGGCAACAGGGATGCTTAGGGAAACCCTTTCTCAAAGTAACAAACAAAAAACTCCAAAACAACAACAATAAAGAGAAGGAAAAAAAGAAAGGAAAGAGGCAGGAAGGAAGAAAGAAAGAAAGAAGGAGGCAAGGAAAAAAGGAAGGAGGGAGGAAGGGAGGGAGGAAAGGAAGGAAGGAAGGAGGGAGGGAGGGAGGGAGGGAGGGAGGGAGGGAGGGAGGGAGGAAAGGAAGGTGGGAGGGAGGGAGGGAGGGAGGGAGGGAGGGAGGGAGGGAGGGAGGGAGGGAAGGAAAAAATAATGGGATTAAGGCCCTTAATATTGATTCTGTCTCCAGGAGAACAAGGTTAACAATTTTCTCAATTATCATTATATGGTCATCATAGGATAATATCTTATTCTGGGCTGTCTTCACCTTCCTGTTGGCTGTCCTTTCTACATCTCAGTTCCTGCATCTTATTTGAGCTTTCTCAAATTTCATCCTGTGCTATCTTTCATCTCTTAGGCATTGTCATGATCATGTACATGAGTCTCTCTCTCTCTCTCTCTCTCTCTCTCTCTCTCTGTCCACACACACACACACACACACACACACACACAGAGACAGACACGTACTCGCACACTCACATACACACACATGCATACACTTGCGTACACACAATGCGATGAGTTGAGGAAAATAGTTTTTGTTCTTAGCTCCTTTACATCATGATGTCATTTTCTGTAGCCCCCCCATACCATTTTCTTAATATCTAAAAGAGAACTCTCAAACTGCAATCATAACCCATTAATTAAGTTTTATTTTCTAGAATGAATTGACTCTCACTAGACCAGCTACTCAGCTCTCATACACATCTCAGGCCCACAATCACAAAATTGTCAGAAGGCCAAACTAAAATCAGTCTTCTGCTTCAAGCTCAAAGTTTCCTCACATTCCCCCTTCGATGATGAGTATCAAGGATGAGCCTGCGCACGTGACGTCAGTTCATAAGAAGTTTACAAGTGCAGCTGGAATGCTTAGCATTTGTTACATAAATAAGTGTTTGAGAACACGTAATCTGGGCAGGGTTAGTTCCGGATGCTCCAGGGACACAGTAACGTACTGTCAACGTCCAACTCCCTCTCAACTGTCTTATTTGGTGGTGGGTCTTAATCTGCATTCAGATAAGAGGGTATTAACTCCGTCTCTGATGGTCATAACCTCATTATCTTATTCATAGTAGTTATTATATTTAGTGTCCAGTAGTATAAATAGCATAGGCCCCCAATATACTTTTTTCTGCACATATCTCCTTAAAACACAAGGTATTTCCAGTCTTGGATGTTCACAGCATAAGAAGAAAGAAATTGCTATAGGCATAAGTATGTACTCTGATGTTGATAAGAATTGATTTCCTAAATTATAGCTTCTCTAAGTTATTTCTTGCCACTTTAAACTACCAGGCAGGCAAAAGTTTTCTGCCCAGATCACAAATGTCTTATCTTTCTCAGGTCCAGCCCACCCATAGTTCACTATATCTATTTTATTGGGGGGAACTTTTTTGGTTTGCTTCTGGAGTTTTCAACTAGAATTTATACTTATATACGTGAAATAAAATATATAAATATAAAACAAACGTGGATATGTATACACGTGTTTAACCGTATATGATGTGTGTATGCTTGTTTTATTGTTTTATATTTATATTTGCTTTGTTTATGTATTTGTTTACTCTTATGTCCTTCTGAGTCAACTTCCTAAAAATAAGAATATTGTCTTACATAGAAATAAGTTTAAAAGTGACACTTTTTCTAATTTTCCTCTGTATCTGATTTAGTTTGTTGACCTAATGGTACCTTTTAAGCCATTGCTTTCCATCATCTCGTCTTAGGATCACATTTACATAATCTTTTTGGTATCCTTTATGATGGAAGTTTCTAAGAAGTTTTTCTTTGTCTTTAATAACACTAATATTTTTGCAAACAGTAATTCCATTTTTATTAAAAAAAAAGAAAGCCTTTGCCTTGTTTGTGTGATGTTTCTGAATGACCCTGTAGCTACGTGTACTGTTCCCAACAGTAAGTAAATATAACTATGTTCTTCTCGATGTCGCATGTGGAGGCATCCTACACCTACCCCTCCTCGGTGCTAATTTTAGTCCAACAACTTGGATAATTATTGACTCTCTCCACTGTATGGTTACCAGTGTTTCTCTTATAATAGTAGTAAGAAATGTGTAGTGAAACAACATAATGCAAATATCATATAATAAAAAAATGATGCTTAGATTACCTGAATTAGCTTTTTAAAGTCATTCTATGACCACAATCATCTGAAGAGAAAATCCTAAAAGTTAGATAGACACCCCTACACACACACACACACACACACACACCTTTCTTTATTGTAGCATCCTTCCCTATCATTTAACATTCCATTGTGATTGTATCTGCCTATTTCCAACTTCCTACCTTTCCTGGTCTGGGGCTTACTTTGGCAACAAATGCAACAGGTTGAGTATATTCTCTACAGGAGCCTGTGGAAGCAGCTACAAACTTCCAGGAACCATAGGTGGCCCTGACGTTTCTGAGAGAAGTAACTTATTTGGAGGAAAAGTTCAAAACTGGTCAGGAAAGAAAGCAAAAGTTAAAAGTGGAGAAACATAGGTTTCAATGAGGCTCCCACAGGACGACTGAAAGAGTGAGCGCCTATTGAACAAACTGGAAAATATGGCACAAGGGAGTTACAGCAAGAAGTTCAAAGAAAACCCTGGGGATGGAACGAGGTCTGTCTTCATGTGAGAATATCACTGCAGTGGAAAAGCTACTCTACGAACTTCAAGGAGGTTGAGTGACAGAAGGGAGATCAGATAAGCACCATGACCTCAGGAGAGGTGCAGCACCATCCAGGTAAGGAATATTGTATTGTATCTGAATGCCCCCCAAAACACAGACACTGTGAATTTGGTCCCAAGGAGTTGATACTGAGAAATGGTCAAATATTTAAAAGTGGGGCTCAAAGAGGGGATCAGTAGATACAAACACGGCTTCTTCTTTCTCTCTTTTATTTTCTGACCATGAACTGAGCAGTCTCGCATTACCAAGTGCTTGCCCGCATCACCACCCAGCACTCCCACCTACTGTGAACTGAAATAAACCTTTCCTCTTTGTAAGTTATCAGAGACCTGTTGTGGTTACAGGGAACATCTCAATGCATGTAGGAATGAGCAGTGGATGAAAGGGATGATCGCAAGAAGGGAGTGATTTCCAGTCTCTTGCTTCAGGCTCACAGCTGAGATGCATGGCACACACAATTCTGGAACAGGACAGCCAATTAAATTCACTGCTTGAGTTGTTTGCCATGATGAGGAGTATGTTTTATTTATATGCAATATTATAAAACTTATTTTAGCAACACGCTGTATAATAGACTTCAAGCTCACCTCCCAGATACAGAGAAATAAAAAAAAAAAAAGTCCACGATGTTAGTAAGAGTAGTCTAATTAGCATTCTTATAGAATGAGCTGTAGATTTACCAGAGACGTACTGAAGGGAAAAATACCAGAGCCCCAGCCTAGCACATCAATCATTTGAGGCTGCCTGACACTCTTGAAGAGGATATCCTGGCGTAGAAAGCACATCGCTGTCTTAAGGCTGTGGCCCCGGGTCAGAGCACAGTCAGAACAAAAGATGAGCCGTTTTGAGAGGAACCAGCTGGCTAAGGCGATCCAAAGTGCACAGCCGTTAAAGGCTTACTGTTCCAACAATATCATTACCCAACACAAGAACAGCACAATAGCGTTTAAAACACTGTGGAACTTGCTTTACCCTGTTGACCCTTCAACTATGGCTATTAGTGAATTTCCTTTCTTTTTCTTCTTTTCCATGCTAACTTTTAACTTTCCACTTCTATTTTAATTGTGTGTTCTGTGGGAAATGGCTGTTAAAAACCAGCCGAATATCCTATAAAAGCTGAAAATTATATCACGACTTATCTTTATAAGAAATGTATGTAGAAATGTGTTAATGTTGATTATTTAGGAAGAGTGTGTGCTGTGTGTGTGCATCTGTGTGTGTCTGTTATGTGTGCATGTGTGTTGAGTCAGTGTCTTATTTATCCAGGCTGGCAAAGGATGACTCATGTGCTTTGGCTATAGGTGTACACCACCAGGGCTCAGCTCTTTCATGGACTTTGGAAATGGTCTAAAGCATGATAGCCAATATTTTGTAGTGTAATTTTCTCTGTCTTCCTCAATGTTCTCAAGCCCTGACAAAGAAGTTGTTGTGACAAGTGGAGGGATGGTATGTCTGGAGCCAATTATAAACTCCTAATATGTGACCTAGCAAGATGGGTGATCCAGAACTCAAGGTATGAGTGGTCCGAGTCATGAGAGTAAGTAGAAAATAAATACATAATTGATTTAGAGAACATTAATTCTGTAGTTATAGGGAATGTGTGAGTATGTGGTCAAAGTCACAGAAAAGAATCGTTCTACATTCCTTAAGATTACAACTCTTATTTCTACTACAAACACTAAACACCTAGTGAATATCAGGAATGTTATCAACAACTGCACAGAATCTCCATACATCCTAGAAAAAAATTACTACGCCCTTGAAAAATAATTAAAACATCATATACTATAGTCAACAAAATATACTATCTGACTCAAAAAATATTCAAGTTTGTTTATTCAATTAATGATCTCAAGCATTTAAAAATCTTTATGCATAGCCCTGTATCATTACTGAGTCCATAGGTTGGCCACGTGAAACTGCATGGTATGCACATTCTGCCAGGGGATATTTGCTACTTCTCATATAAACCTGTGAAAGCAGTAATACTGTAAGTATCCCTCTGTGAATGGTTTGTTTCTAGTTTCAATTCTAGGACAATGTTATGGTATAGCGTAAGCAGAATTACAAATCTGATAATCAATCTTTGTAAGTTTGTCACATTTACCTGAAATCTGTAGTCAGTGGATGTGAGTGAAACCAAGTCAACTCCAGCTTGTTTCTTTTTCTTTTTCCCCTTTAACCATCAAAATAGACTCGTAGAGGTGAGCTTTGAAGAATGCCTTAAACATACTCTTTTTTCTTTTCTCCTTGGGTTAGCATCACTTGAAAAATCAAGCTAGGCATTCTTACTGGAACATCCTAAGTAATGCTGGGCATGAACAGGCTTACACTATACTTAACCACGGTAATCCTTCCCAACACACACAGAGACCGACTGATAACCAGATTTGGCATTTCAAATATTTTTTACCCAAGGCAAAGGCTTTAGGGTGTTTTCTTGGAATTAGAGAGTTTAGAGATGAAAAGCATGTCATTTATTATTTTCTCTTTCTGTCAGCTTAGTGTGTCTTTTCAAAATCCTGTCTATAACACTGAGCCTATCTGCTCTTGAATATCTTACCTGTTGAAGGATCTTACATCATAAGGTGTTCTCAAATCTTGGGATACATGCACTCACGGTCCTGACTGAATAATAGGCAAATAAAAGCAAGTAAGCCAATGTGTTGGAGAGGAATCAGAATCTTAGTCCCAGTGAGAACCCTACAACACAACACTAACTAATTTTCTCATCTCTCCGTTTTCTGTTTCTTTGTGTGACATGTGAAAGGGTCTCTAGACGATTCTTCAGGTAGATAGTCAGATAAATGTGTCATTTCTTCCAATTAGTCAGGTAGAGCAAACATATTTGAACAGTTTATATAAGACTTTAAACATTAGAGAACTAAACTTGCATTTGTAAATATTCACTTTCTTGATATTTGTATTATGTGCTGAGTGGTGTCAATTTAAAGATCTCTCAGACATGAAAGCAGGAAGTTCACCACACTGTCATCTTCAAGAATGTTTACATGACCTTGAGAATAAATTCTAGAAAATGAAGGAGACTCAGTTATGTTTTCGATTGGCTCTTAAAGAAGACAATGACTGACCTCTCTTAAAATGTGACTTTCCCCTCATTCCTCATAAAAGAAAAACAATATTCAGACAGATGAGATGCCTCATGCCTTTAATCCCAGCACTTGGGGAAGCAGAACTGGGAGACTTGTGAGTCTGAGCACAGCCTGAAAGATATTATATGACCATTTTACTCTAACAACTGTCCCTCCACCAAGGAAACCACCTCAATTCTCAGACAACACAAACATCCATTTGCTATAATTTGCATGTGGGTTCTTGACCAAAGGTTCACATTTTTTGGACAGTTCACCTTCAGTGTAACAATTTTGGCCTTTCACTTCTCAAACTGTTCCTATGCAACCTCAGGCCTTTCAGTGTGGTAGGAAAACAAAAAAAGATTTTACTGAACCCTTTGCTGTCCTTACTTGAGAACCTACTGATCTGTATAATTTATATGTCTCTAACATTGTTAGAATATTTAACTTTATCAATGAGTTATTTCTGATTAAAAAGTTTTATCTCTGCTTCAGTGACAGAGAAAAACGCACAGAATTTTAAGCCTGGAATCTGGGATCCAGAATCTTATCTGTCACAACCACACACAATCTCAGTATTTAAAACAGTTCTGTCGATAACTTTTTGGCTTTACAATGGTATAAAAGCTAGGAACATTCTGTGGAAAGCATGCTTCAGTTTTGAATTTTGACCTTGTCCTAGCCTATGGATATGTGTATGATATATTTGTGCACTTCTGAGCAGCAACTGTGAGCATGGTGTCTAATATTCTTGTGTGGTGCTAGACAGCAACATCAGAACACAGCTCCCAGTTAATTGTGTGGTTGTCAGGGACAAAGCCCTCTTCAGGCCATTGTGCAGTTCAGTGTTCAGTAGATGAGGCCTATGAACATCCATTTCCAATCTATGGTATTTTCACCATAGAGTAAATTAATAAGGACTTAACCTCATCTTAAATCAAGGAGCATCTGTGAGATGTGGGAAAGCCCTTTGACCTCTCTGACCATCTGTGATTTTATCTGACCAGGTGGTAGCAGTAATACCTGCCTTCACAGCTTTTGTCAGGATCTGATGCAAGAATGGAGGCGAATCCCAAAGCTTAGCATGCATTACTGTCAGCACTTGCCCTTTTGAAAATATTCTAAGATCTTTTGCATTTAAGAAAGTACAATATTTCCATGGGACTACGTGCAAATAACATCGTATTTTTACAGAAAGTTTTTACAAAATCCAAATTTGAGAATGTGACTCCATTGGTGAAGTCTTTCTCTACCATGTCTGAAGCCCTCTGTTTGACCTCATCATTACATAAGCCAGATATGATGTGCAGGCCTGTAATCCCAGCGCACAGGAGACAGAGGCAGGAGGATGAGAAGTTTAAAGTCATCCTCAACTACACAGCCAGGCCAAGTCTAGCCTTGCCTACATTAGACCCTGTCTCAAAGATAAAATCCAATTAAAATTAAATAAAGTTTTGAAATACAAAACGAGAGGTAGAAGAAATGAAGAAGACTAGAGGCAATATTTCTGGAGTGCCCTGTCACAGTGTCATGATGGAAAAGCCATACAGTGCCCCTGGTAATTGATTATCTATTTATCTATTCATACATTTGCATAATATACTGTTGGACCCCTTCATCAGAGACAGGGCCTCCATCTGGTATCCCTTCATCTCTTCTCCATTAGAGACAGAAGCTTCTCATTTTAGGATGCTACAAGTGGTGAAACAAAGAGTCATTGTCACCATATACAGAAACTCTAGCTTCTCTCCTCCACACAATTAATCCAATAAAACTCTCAGATTATGTTTCCAAATATCATTTTTACATACGCAATTCAAAACTGCATAGCTTTCAAAGATTGGTAGCGTCCCACGCCAAGCTGTGAGCCAATTTGTGCTATTCAAGTTTGAGTGCTGGTGAATATTTAGCTGAAATGTCACAAGGGGAAAGAAAGAAAAGGAAAAGAAAACCCCCCCTTCATTATGAATATGAGATAATTACTTTTCGAAAATCATTGCAACCCCAATCCAGAAAGGGGCCACAAGGTTTAATTGTGGGTGTGCTATTTACAGATTAATTAGGACATTTAACTTCATTTTTTATACCACAGAATTAATCCTATAAAAATTAGTGATCTCGAAGGAGTCAGTTGTCAAGTCTGACAGGATCTCTTTGCCATAATCTATTAAAATGCTGCTTTTATCTTGTCTTGCCTGTGTCATATTTTATGGATTTTTTCATAAACACTGCCTATACTTCATAAATGTCTCAATTTTCTAGTCTATTAACATTACTTCAAAAGCAATTGATAAAAGAGTAGGGCATGCATGAAATAATACACCAATAATGTGGAGTGCTGGAGGCAAGAACAGTGGGTAGGATCCGCACAGCTTGTGAGCTGGAACAATGAAAGGATGTCTCAGGCACCACAATAAAGAAACAAATGATCATTTTGATAGAAGAAAAAAAAAGATCACTAGTAATTGGGCAGATGAAAAATGTGTTACACAGGAAATATAGCACACTTTGAAAATGATAGCTGAAAAGAAGAAAATAAATACCCCCAAGTATGTATTTATATTAGAGGGGAATCTTTCTTTTGGGTTACCAAAGATATGGTATTTAATGTGGTTTGGCTTAGTTCCAGACAATAGTTGAATGGTACATATGAATTAATTTTGTATGCACATATTTTAATGAATGTAATATCTGTAGATGACATCTCAACTATATGGTGAGATTTAATTTTCTTGAATCTTTAAATTTTATTAACTTCTTTGTCATTGGTTTTATCATTATTGATTTCTTCAAGTTTTTGCTGTTGCTTTACTCTTGGAGATATGCTTTTGGATCTATAGCCCAAGATGGCCTCAGACTTCTGTTTTACAGCTGGATGAATGTTAATTTATAGATATATAAATTGATCAAAGTGCTGATCCCTAAACATAATATCTATGTCATCCCCTCCAATGCTCAAAGAACAAAGAATATCAAAGAAGAAGGCTAGAAAGAGGGTGAGAGCTAAAAGATGGGAAGAAATACTGTGAAATGCTATTTTTTGGTTATAACAGGACTGTTGCAACCATGAACTGACAGCAGCTGTGGGTACCTGGCCAAGGCCTGGTAAAGCTAGACCGACCAACATTCTGCCATTATAGGAAGATGTTACTAAGGCCCAGACATCCATGGAGATTTCTAGGCAGCTAATTGTTGCTTGGGGAGGGGGACAGGAGTTATATTCCAAGTGATTTGTGATGTAGTTATTGTAAGTTGCCCTTCATGAGCTAAATAGCTTCCTTGCATATATTCGTGTCAGAAACCCTATTTAAATATAGTGGAAAGCAATGCATTCATACACATGCACACACACACACAAACACACACACACACACACACACAAAGTAGTAAGTAAAGGGAAGTTGTTGGGAAGTAGAGATTTATCAAGAGTAGAAAGAGAATTAAGAGAGGAAAATTTAAGAAAATATGATCAAAGTACATTGTATATATGAAATTGTTAAAGAATAATTTTCAGAGTTTCTTTAAAACCTGGAAGCAAAACTGTTTTGTGGTTGCTCACATGAAGAAATAATCTCTAGTAACTGTAGTGTGATGATGCAATAATGACATGTGGACATTAGATGATTTCTCTCATATTCTGAGAGAAGGTGATGGATATAAGAGTGACTCTTCTTAATGGTATTCTGTAAAGTGGGCAGCATTGTTGAGTAACATCTAATACACGACACAATAACATCATCATTTGTGTCTGCGATCTCACAGAGGCACAGGAGAGTATGACCAAGGGCATGCTTCATTTCTTAAATGTTGCAAAGAATATTTAAAAGCACCAGCCCCTAGGAAGGGACCTAAGAAGATAATCACTTAATCGGTGAGAAACAGTCAGACCCAGCACAGGAGCATAAAAAATAGCTATGCAAAGATTCGTAAACTTAGTTCATCCCCACACATCCCCTAGATCAATTCCTTTCTTCTCCATCTCAGGAAAAAAATAAATAGTCTTACATTTCTCAAGACAAACATGGGGACTTTTATACTCCTTCCTCATCCAGTGCATCCATCAACAAATTTCTTTACGTATGTTCCATAACCTGTCAATTTCCATCGGCCTGCACTCTGTCATCTCTACTTACAGTCTTCAGCCAGGCTGCCCTCACTCTTCTCTGTGGTGTATAGCAGGCCTGGGACCAAATCTCCACACTTCTCTTTTTCTCTCTTTCATAATTTCTTCTCCACACAGAATTCACACTTAAAATCTAGCAATGAAAATCTGATCACAAAATTCAGTAGATCCCATTAAATTCACAATAAAGTTGAAGTTGTTCTGTGTCGTTTATGAACAGTGTATAACCCTCTGCCCAGCCCAGTGAACTCACTACCTACTCTTCTTTCTTTGCTCTCTGTACTGCAGCCACAATACATTTCTCTGGTCAAATGCATAGATCAACTTATCCTAGAGTTCCCAGACACAACGGATACAACAACAAATTGTCATAGCATAAGGTTCCCAGACACAATGGATACAACTCCAACACCCACCCCACCCCCCCCGCCCCATCTAAGGCTCAGGGGAACATCTTAGAAGAAAGGGTAGAAAGATTCTAAGAGCCAGAGGAGCAGAAAATCTGCAATGAGAGTCTATCTCTTGGAAATAACAAGGACTCTATACTCATGGTCACTCAACAATGTCAATAGACACGGTATTGTGGAAAGGGAATATCTCACAGGCCGTCACCATTAGACAAAGAACTATAGCAACTAGGGACTTCTGAGAAAGAGAGAACTTGTTGTTCCCCTGATGGGCCTCTTAGCTATCCAATTCCAAGTGGCCAGCTCTGAAGTCGTATGCATAACAAGCAACACTAAAGCAGGTTGTGCATACATATTTATGCACATATACATATATGTAACAATAACAAAGAAAAAGTGGTCATAACCTTGAGAGAAACCAATGAGTGAAAGGGAAACTTGGAAGGTGTTAGAGGAGGAAAGGGAGGATGATGTAATTATATTTTGTTTAAAAATAAAGGTTTACTCCCCTGGAATTGGAGTTAAAAAATAAAAAATAAATAAAATAAAGGTTTATATTTAAAATGAAATCAGATAGTGGGGAAAGAGTGTTCTAAGTAGAATAAGGTGGTATCAGAAATGGAGCCCAGCAGTTTATAAAAATGTACTAAGAGCTTAGACCAGACACAGTTTGGGAAAAAGCCTGGTAGGTATTGTTCACAGTGAAAGTGAAAGGAGAGACAGTGAATATGGGCTTTGACTTCAAGGAATTTGCTACTAAAGGGAGCTGAACCACTCTCCCATTGACCAAAGAATTTGGGTGTAAGACGTAGAATAAGAAAAGATTGTTTGTAAGGTGGGAGTGATTGCAGCATATTCTACCTGTAAACGGTTATAACCCATTCCAATAAAGCAACACGCAGGGTAGAAAAACATAATTTCAAAATACAAGCCTCTATGATGTTGAGTAGGTGGGAACTTGGGGATGATTCGTCTTAGATGGGAGGGGAGTGATTCTACCGTGGTCTACAGGAAGGCTCAGCACGATGGGCTCTCGGTTTGTAAATGGAAATAAAATAAAGAGCAATACTATCAGTTTAGAAAAAAAGTGAAATATGAAACGGTGGGCAAGAGATTGAGAAATTGTAACTACCAAGTGTGATGACTGCCATTAACTGTCAACATCCCCTGAGAAAAGAGTCTCAATTGAGTAATCACCTATTTTCACAAGATTGGCTTGTGGAAGTCTTGGTTGGTAATTAGTGAAGGAGTGTCCCATCTACTGTAAGTGGCACCGTTTCTCAGGTAGCTGACCCTGGGCAGTATAGGAAAGTCTGCTGAGCAGGAGTCTAACTAAGCAAGCCCGCAAGCAGTCTTCCTCCACAATTCCTGTTCCTGTGAGCTGAAATAATCCCTTTCCTCCCCTAGGCAACTTTTAGCCAGACTGTTTTGTCACAGACAGGGGCTCGAGGGAAATGTCATGGAATTGGGCAGCAAAAATTTGTAGTCATATCTAATGCGATATCTGTATAGTTGTTTTCTCTACCATTATTCTGTAGTAGAGGGTTAGGTGCAATTTTGAAGAGCTCTTCATCTATCCAGGACTTTGTGCTACATTGTAACATGGCACAGGACACTGTGTAATGAGACTAAGCAAGAGTGCTAGCTAGCTCCGGGATCCATCCCTTTCTCTTTTTATCACCTTTTGTCTTTGTAGCTCTTCCCCCATCTATAAAGGCATTGGGACGCCACTATTATGATTTTATATCTTCCAAAATGTTTACTGAGACCCATTAACATAACAATTTGTGGATGAAATTTCTAACATGTGAGCTCTGGAGGCACCCATTCAAATCTTGTCAGATTATCTGCTCGCATGTGGAAGCCACCAAGCATGTTGATAGGGTAAATCACGAAAGCAGTGAGACAGGAGCTAAGTCAGTCATTGAATGAGTGTGTACCAAGGTGATTAACACCTGACAATATCAAGCAGGAAGTGGTGGCTGGTGACTGTCTGGTAGCAACTTTAGTTCCTAAGGGGTTAAAATGTCAAAAAGAAAGAAAGAAAGAAAGAAAGAAAGGAAGGAAGGAAGGAAGGAAGGAAGGAAGGAAGGAAGGAAGGAAGGAAGGAAGGAAAGAAAAAAGAGAAAGAAAGAAAAAACTTCCTGTTATGGGTCCTAGAATATGAACAGCAAAGAAAGAAAAAAAAACAGCTTCTATTTCAAAGGACTCAGAGAAAGATGCAGAATTGAAGCATAAGTTGGTTCTACAGAAAGCAAAAAAGTCATGGGAAAACACTGTGGAAATAAATGGATGTGAGATGTCACCAGGTCATTCTGATTTCTGCAGGGCCTAAGGAAAGGCTTCGGGTGATCAGAGACAGGTTTAAGTGACAATACAGTGGGAAGCTTAGCCCATGACTAAAGATGGGCCTAGTGAGACCTGATGGTTCAGTAGGACTCAGAGGGTGCTAGGTCACATTTGCTTTCTTCTCAATCTCAGTTTCTTCCTAATTTGCAAAGCTGAGGTAGTAGCTAACATTTTAGGTGAGCGTGGGTGGCCTCTTCTGCAAACCATCCTTTAGTCTTAAAGTGGCTGACATAGTGTGTCGCAAGACACCACTTTTTGGGGTGACTTTTGTTGCAGTCCTAGCCATGATGGGTTCACGCATTCTAGGATAGGGGCATGAGGGTTAGAAATGCTAGGTAGGAGGAACAGAGAAAAAAAAGAAACACAGAGAACCCAGAGATGTAGGATAGTCTCTATTGGGAGAGCCACTCAGTCTCCTGGATACTAAGTTCTGAGTTTCTGAGTGCTGAGTACCCGGTGTTTATTTTCCATCCCCATTCCCCCCCATTTTTGAGACCGGGTTTCTCTGTAGCCTTGGTCCCTCTCCTGGAACTAGCTCATGTAGACCAGGCTGGCCTCAAACTCACATAGATCCACCTGCCTCTACCTCCCTAGTGCTGGGATTAAAGGCGTGCGCCACCGCCACCCAGCTATTTTCAATACACATTTATACCACAATACAAAAGATGAGGGGAGAAGGCATAGACTGTTCTAACATGATACAGAGGACAACCAGAACAGTTACTTGCCCCAATACTACAGACATCAAGTCATTACTTTTTAAGAAAAGCATTCTGTTGTTGAGGCAGTGAACCCACCTAGACCAAGTATCCTGAAGGCAACCATTCCAGTAGACTATACCCCCTATTTCAAAAGAAGGAACAGAAGTATGCTTCAATTATCTGACCTTTGGTCAGGGTGGAGAAGATACACCTCTGCGGGCCATCTTAATGTCTAAAACAGCAAGTAACCACACCCTAGGTCAGGGTGTGCAGCCACACTTGTTAACAACTTTGAGCAACCTTAAACTCTCTTACCTTCAGATGAGGTGGAAAGGGCTCACATTTTGGGGCCTCGACAGTAGTGTCACTGAGCTCCTGAAATTCACTGTGCCACAGGACCTTTGCACATATTTCTCTATAATCTTTGCACAAGCTTCACATTTTTTTCCATTCAAAGCTTTACACTTCCTCCCCTCCTCCCTCTTCCTCACTCACCCTCCTCCCTCCCCCTCCTTCCTTGGACTTGTGGGAAGTCCAAGGTCCTTCCCCCTCCATCCAGGCCTAGGAAGGTATGCATCCAAATGGACTAGGGTCCCCAAAAGCCAGCACATGCAGTAGAAACAGGTCACAGTGCTATTATCGATGGCTTCTCGGTTCACCCCCATTGGCAGCCGCATTCAGAGAGTCTAGTTTGATCACATGCTCATTCAGTCCTAGTCCAGCTGGATTTGGTGAGCTCCCATTAGATCAGTCACGCTCTCACTCATTAGTAGACTCTAGCCATAAACAAAGGACAGTGAGCCTATAGTTCACAAGCCTAGAGAAGCCAAACAGCAAGGTGAACCCAAAGAAAAACATATATAGATCCTCCTGGAAATTGGAAGCAAACAAGATCGCCGGGCAAAAGTTGGGAGCATGAGGGTGGGGCAGGATAAGGAGAGAGGGGGGAGAGAGAAGGGAGAAGGGAAAGACTGGGGAGAGCTTGGGGGAGTGGGAGGGTGAAGATGGAGGAAGGGCAGATATAGGAGCAGGGAAGAAGATATCTACATTAAGGGGGCCATTTTAGGATTGGCAAGAGACTTGTCTCTAGATGGTATGCCAGGTGTTCATGGAGATGTCCCCAGCTAGGTCCTTGGGCAGCAGAGTAGAGGGTGCCTGAACTGTCCTTGCCCCACTATCATATTGATGATTGTCTCAAATATCACCATAGAATCTTTATCCATCGACGGATGGAGATAGAGACAGAGACCCTCATCAGAGCAATGGACTGAGCTCCCAAGGTCCAGTTGAAGAACAGAAGGAGGGAGAAGATGAGAAAGGAAGTCAGGACCATGAGGGGTTGGTCCACCCACTGAGACAGCAAGCTTCACATTTTAAGAATGTCCCCTAGCTTTCTGACATGGCTGACCAAAATCTTATTATACTTTGCACTTTACCCCATATGTCACAAGTGTAGTTAACTTTCAGAATGTTTTTAGAAAGTTTGACTCCTTTGCCACATGAAGCCCAATGCAAAAGGGACTGTGCACACTTTAATTCCCATTTTATCTCAAGCATATTATATAGTACATAGCATAATTAATAATATACAGCAGGTACTCAGTAAAGATAAGTAATGTTGATGATACTGGGAGGGAAAGGCAATAGAAGCTAAACAACCAACAGAAGATACGGTGAAAATGCAAAGAAGACTTTGTTCTCTACTCCAGTATCTTTTGGTATTGTGGCATGATGATGTGGTCTCCAAATGTGTAAGATTTTTATCACAGCTATCCTGGGAGGCATGCTGCCATGGACCACAGGATGGACACTGGCAAGACTCACTTTGAAAGTCTATAGTCCTAATCAGCATGATCCAGCTGATCTTGAAAGGACAACACTAAAGAAGCTATATGAGGGAACAGAATGGAACAAAGACTTTTCATAGTAACAGTGACCTGCAATTAGGGGTGAAATGGAAATGGGAGCAAGGAGAGACTATAGCAGTGGTTCCCAACCTTCCTAATGCTCTGACCCTTTAATACATTTACTCGTGTTGTGGTTACCTCCAACCGTAAATTCTTTGTGTTGTTGTTACTTCATAACTACAAATTTGCTACTGTCATGAATTGTAATGTGAATATCTGATACTCAGGGTACCTGATATGTGACCCCTGTGAAAGAGTGGTTCAATCCCCTAAAGTGTTGCAATCCACAGGTTGAGAACATGGGTCTAGAGGCAAGAGCAAGCACAACTTCTTCAAGAACTTAGTCATGACTAAGGAAATAAATGGTATGCCACCTCTCAGGACTTCTCTGGTAGGGCAAGGAGGAACTTGGGAAGAGGGGCAGGCTAGGTAAGAGAACATGAAATTTAGGGAGAGCTGAGAGTCAGGGCAACAGCAAATGCATATCCTGAAAAATAGAAATCATCTACTATGTTTGAAGTTGATTCAAGAATTGGAGCATGTTTAGGATTATGGCCGCAACAAAAACCCAATGACAGTTAACTAGGGAAGTGTAGAGGTAGCCAGACTTGAAACAAACAGCTGATTGGCTGAGATGTGGGACTCTCTCTCCCCTAAACAGAACTTAGAATCTAGAGGCTGGAATGACAGAAATTTGGGGATAATTGTGCTCTCCCCTTTAATACTAGGAGAAACCAAGACACTGTGAGACAGTATCATAGAACTGAGTCATCTTGGGTTTAAAAAAATCATGAAGTTGAAGAATGACCACTCAGGAAGATGTCATTGAGCTTCCAATTTAATTTTGTACCTTCCTTTCCAACCCAACACTGTGGGCATTTACTGTACATATTCTTCATTTTCCTTGTTAAGACTTGCTTCTAAGAAGTGACTTTCACCCTGTTTCTGGGTCATCATTCATAGAAAAGTAGGACATTCCTGAACAGTCACTGACTTTCATTTTTCTGTCACAAAGGAACTGGGTGATTCACCTCCAGCAACTGCATTAACTACTCCAGGCCAAGAGGGCACAGGCCAGAGTTTCAGAGGAAGTCATTTACTAAATGGTGCCCTTGTGGGCAGAAAGGCTTAGCACACATAAAAGAGAAAAACCACAGATTCCATTTCTCTTCTTCTGAGTGTTGGAAACAATTAGGATTAATTATGTGTTTTTGTGTGCGAGTGATGATATGAATTTCAATGACATATATGAAAAAGAGATAGGCCTATTTTTAAGTGAAATAGTTCTGGTTTAGGTCCATTATAACTGCACAATGCCAGGATGAGATATGAAGAGATAACTAAATTATTCATATTATAATTTTATTTGTGTTCTATTCTTTATTTTTCCTGTAAAATGTCCCTATTTGTTATTAAAACTAGCATGTTTTATAAAGAGATTTATGTTAATTACACAGAAAGATGCCTTACTCAGAATTCTATAGTGAATTTCAGAGTTTTGTAGTGTGTGCTCTCTGTGGTGTAGAATATTTCTTGCTAATGGTTCATGCCGTCTATATATCTAGTGATCTTTGAACTCTGTGTTCATTATTATGGTTATAGCTATACCCAAATGGCAGCATATTATTAAAATATGAGGTAATGATTGAAGAAATGAGATATAATTATGCGTGTAAAGGAAAACAAGCCATCTAGGAGTAAGTTTTTAGAAAGCAAAATAATACCTTTAAAATGTTATACTCAAAGTAAACACATTATGACAGATGAGAAATGCCAGGGTTTCAAACAAGGCAGGGGAGGGGGCAGAGAGCGCAGTATCAAAGCTCTCTCCAAAATGTTGCCCACTGCAGAAATGTGTACTTTTTAGAATGGTCAGTTTCCTGGGATTTCTTCTGGTACATTTGAATATTTTACTACCCAAATGAATACAAACAAAGTCATTTTTATTTTAGTCAGTTCTAAAACCTTGATCTGACCCATGGATAGAGCCACAGCCAGCTCTGCAATAGGCCCATTTCTGTGGCGTGAAGCCTAGACACCAGACAAAATATCTAGCTCCCGCTGCCCACTGACTCGGCTCTGCTACAGCATTAGATCTAAACATTGGGAGAAACTGGGAGCTCAGAATGAGAGCCGTGCCTAATCATATCTCAAAATAGACCACACTTGAGGGCTGACCCAACTCTGGAAGCTGCTCATGGGCCAAGTGGAGATTATTGATACACTTAAATTCTCTAAGGCAGCACATAAACACTTCATCAGTTAAGACCAGGTAGATAATGTATATATTGGGCGCACAGTCAATGGAAGGATAGGTTACTAAAAACTATAAGTATCAGAGTGCATTTAGGTTGGGTGCAACCATAGAGGATATATTTTGACATGGTATTTTTTTTTCTAAAAAATTGTTTTAAATTACTGATGGAATCATTTCAGATTATGTAAACATTTAGATATTTGTATTGGCTGGGCTTATGCTAATACTTTAGGCTTGCTTTTGTAAGCCCCTTTAGGAAAATAAAAAGGGGTTTATGAAGAAGTAAGAAAGCTAATAATGACTAGTGTATTTGGAGAAAAGGGTGACAGTGGCCAAGGTCATAGAGGAGATGAACAAAGGGACCCAAACACAATGATGAAAGAAAAAAAAAGGACTTATACACAGCATAGGAAAAGAAAGCCTGAAGATTGTCTCATAAACATAGAGACTATGTAGGAGTGTGATGTAGCATCTCACTGTAACATGAGCATCTATGTAATGAGCTGTCTCACGACCACATTGCCTTTGTGCTAATTTGAATATCTTTATGCTAAATATTTTGTTTCCTACATATTGCTGATAGCCAGGTTATGTGGATATAGGATTTTACTTTAAATTCCAATTAAAAACATATTAATACAAATTTAAATACAATTAAATACAAATGCTTTCTTTATAAAACCAGCAGGGTGGTGATTTTCTACTCTCTCCTGCTTTCATTTCTTTAAGGATTGGCTTCAGTTACTCCTAATGTGTTTGGGTCACAGGTAAATAACTTCCTTTGTTGTCTGGTGTTACAACACATAGCAAACATCATGTATTTTATAACAAATTCGATTTATATTTGGATTAAGTATGACACAGGGTTGAATCTGATTATTTTATCTTCTGAAATCTATTATAGATAATTAATAAGGATTCTGTGTACTTCCAAAGAAAGTTTTACATCAACTGACTGTGATCAACACCCCTAACCTTAAGAAACACAGCCATGGCGTGAGCAGAGGGTGGGTGCTTGAAGTAGCAGAGGGAGGGATGGAAGTGGGTAATTATTTGTAGCAATGCTTTTGCTGTTGTTCAAAATGAGGCAGACCAACAGTGGCAGCAGTCATTTTGCTGAATCAAAGTCCATGTTAGTCACATTATCCACTGCCACAAAAGGTTGTTAAGGCTGGTATTAGCATGTACCACTGAGGACACTGGAAGGACTCGATCTGTCACACTAAATCGCCTTCTTGCCCTCAACCATTGAAGTCTCCAGCTCCTCTGACATGTTCTTTCATTAATGGCCTGGCCCTGACAACTGATCCTAATTGCCTCTGAACCGCACTTCATGTATTATTGGTGTCTGCCTGCCCTGGTTCATGTCAACAAGCCACAGCATGCATAGGGTGTGCCCACTGCCTTTGCTGAAGAGACATTCGGATCACCGTGTTGCTCTGAGGGGCTTGGGTCTCACTGGGAGTAAAGCAGAAAGCTAAAGATTTTCCTGTCTCTTCTTAGAAATACCTTAATGTTGATTTGTGCTGTACGTGCATGAAGTCTGTCCAGTGACTCACTGGAACATTAGAACAATTATGCAGCACTCCACTAAGACACAAATACAAACAAACGCTGACTTGAATTTGCCCTTACAGTAAGGAAGAGGTAAACTAAATGCTGATTGTAGAATCCTTGTCAACATTAGCACAGTTCACATTCCTGCTCAGCATTAGTATAGTTTACATTCCTTTTTGGACTGTGCATAACAATCTCAATTTGATGTATGATAATGGCATAAAAGAACTATAATACTCTGTAATTTCCAGTTAGAAATATGCATTAAACCAGAACTCCCCAAAAGAAAATTATTATATGCGTGAATAGGATATTTTAGTCTTAACACTTAAAAACAGATTTATTGTACTACATTTTCTAGAAATAGCTAAAATAATCAATTTTAGTGCATTACATGAGTTAAAAAGCCTTTATTTTATTCTGATATTTCAGGAAGCATTTATAAAGGACAAAACAGTTTAGACACATTTTAATTTATAAGGTGAGTTATTTGCTCACAGAAATATATTTCAAAATCCAAAGCATCATCACACTAGAGATACGATATTTACCTGATTTTTGGAAGTGTTTCATTTAAAATTTACCTGATTGCTCTGAAAATTCTTTACAATTGTCTCTCTGAATGATGATGAGAGATTCTTTCTGTCTTTTCATCTTTTTGTATTTATCGAAGGCAGTTTTCTGGTGAGCCTTTTAAGCATGTAAGTTCTACTCATGATCATAAAAAATAAATCACCGAAGCTCTTCGATGCTAGGTATCATTTAGCTTCATCTAGACAGTGACATTTGGGCCACTAACAGCATAATCATGGTTATTGCTACAAATTGCTCCATGTTTGAGTTTTAATGTTATAAGTAAATTATGCCACTGGATAAAATATATGTTTCTTTGGGAATTAAACATGTTTACTTCAGCAGTGTGGTCATGGAATAGAATACAGACTTTAAGCATCTTTCATGTGGTTTTACTGCCACCTTCTGCAACCTAGAAGAATTGTTCTCAGAAATAGCTATCTTGTTCTTTAAGAGACTTCACAGGTATGACCAAGAGCTCCTGATCTGGAGACCTTTCTGTTTGAATCATATGCATTGTAATCTGATTGTAACCCTTCATTTAAAGTAGTTACACGTGGATACAGGTATCCAATAGCAGGTACAAGTACAATTCCCTCTCCCCATTTTCTCCCCAAACACCCTTCACTCTTTACCTTTACTGGTAGAGTGGAGTTTTCATCAAAAATCTCAGTTGACAGAAAGCTAATTCAGGAATACAACTTTCCTAGCCGGAATAGTTGGCTGGCAGAAGTGGGACAGTGGTGGCCACAGCTGGGATCATGAGGAGGGGACAAATCTTTTCCTATCATTCAATCAGACAGCGTGCCCTTCAGCAGACCAGCAAGCCCCCCTGATTCTTCAGAATTAGTGAGATTAGCATGAAGTACATAATGCAGGATGATGGAATTTGTCATCATTTGCATTGTCCTGGAAAAATACGGGTTGATAGAGCGATGCGTCTTGAAGCCTGTCATGTCCCACGGGCAGGTCACAGAGGAAGCTTGGCAGAAATAATTCTGTGATATGTGCATCAGTTGCAAATACTTCATAAGCAATTTGTCAAAATATAATAAAACAAGTAGGAAGATGTTAAGAATACAAAGTCGAGTCATTTAAAAGTACGTCAAAGGATTGGCTATGTTGTCTTCTGTACCACATACTCTGTATTTAGTTAATGAATATAATGATTTACTTCATTCTCCTTTTTGTTCAAAATGCCCAAAGCCCTGATGGTCTTTCCTTTTGTGATGGTATAACTGTATAAAACATTGGAAAATGTATGTGCATTTCCTTAAAGATTTTTTATGGATGTCCCTTACAGGAATGGTCAGACACAGCCCCATTAGGAAAGGATTTCTGAAAGATTGCTTCTGACCTTGCTAATGTTCTCAGACTTCATGGAGAAAAGGATATTCAGTGCCTGGTTGACAAAATGAAAATGACAGTGTTACTTATCAGCGGCAACATTTCTGGAAATGGGCACGAAGAATTCCGACAAGCAAAGGAGCATGCTTATTCAACAGAGCATCCCGAGAATTAGAGGTCCAATGTCAGGTACTGTGTGGGCTTATTAATGGAGCACCTGACAGGGATGCCACTGGCTTCAATATTTAGGGATTTCTTCACCCCAAGAACACTGTAACTAGTGCTTGTAGGTTATGTTATTTATCATTTCAATATCTCCTTATGCTGCAGAGGCATTTTGTGATGCCTCCCTTATTTGTCTGTATACATCTCAAACAAAAGATTAATGCTGGCAGTTCAGGAACACTGATATTTTATGGCAGGTGAACATTCGTAGGTTGAGGGTTTAATATGGGAAAATTTAAGTAGGGAGTTTAAGGAATATGAAAACCAAGACATTTGTGACAATCAGACTTATAATAAAATGTTGATTCATACTACAGAGTTAGATAGGAAGAGGGCGCTTTTTTTCCAGGAGGTTATAACTGTGAAATTAGACTTTATGAAAACGAAAATTATCCCCAGGGCACAGCTCAATGCAAATAAATCTTTCAACACTCAGTATCTGGAAACATGATACACGTGAAACCAATGGCGGACTACAGTTACAAGTGAATCAGGGCGAGCTGTGAAGTTTTTAAAAAGCATTATTTATTGAGTTTTATAACATGAAAGTGACTCACATGATGTTAGTGCAGACCATTTTAAATCGTTTGTTTGCAAAATAATAGCTCTCTATCTAAGCCTCATGTGTTTTTAAACTTGCCCTCCTGTCTGTATTCTTTAAAACTGGTGGCTTTCAAATAAACTGCTTTACTAATCAGGGAGAATGACTGTTCGCAGCCCCAGTTGTCAAAGGCTGGTTTTTTTCTTTTGCTTAATTGTTTTTATTGCGTTATATATTTTTTCTGCTCCCATTCCTTCTTCTCCCCTCCCCTCTTACCCTCTCCATGGTCCCAATTTATTCAGGAGATCTTGTCTGTTTTTAAGTCCCATGTAGTTTAGATCCATGTATGTCTTTCTTATGGTCCGCTTTGTTGTCTAGGTTATCTGGGATTTTGAACTGTAGGCTGTTTTTTTTTTTTTTTTGGCTTTATGTCTAAAAGTCATTTATGAGTAAGTATATATGAGATTTGTCTTTCTGGGTCTGAGTTACCTCACTCAATATGATGTTTGCTAGGTTCATCCATTTGCCCAAAAATTTCAAGATGCCATTAATTTTTTCTGCTGTGTAGTACCACATTTTGGTAAATGTACCATTTACCATTGTGTAAATGTACCACATTTTCCTTATCCATTGTTCAAAGGGTTGAGGGGCATTTAGGTTGTTTCCAGGATCTGGCTATGACAAACAATGCTGCTATGAACATAGCTGAGCATATGTCCTTGTGGTACGATTGAGCATCCTTTTGGTAAATACCCAAAAGTGGTATTGCTGGGTCTTGAGGAAGGTTGTTTCCTAATTTTCTGAGAGATTGCCATACTGATATCCAAAGGGATTGTACCAGTTTGCACTCTCACCAGCAATGCAGGAGTGTTCCCTTTACCCCACATCCTCTCCAGCATAAGTTGTCATCAGTATTTTTGAAATTGGCCATTCTTACAGGTATAAGAAAGAATCTCAGAGTTGTTTAGATAATGCATTTCTCTGATGGCTAAGCATGTTGAGAATTTCTTTAAGTGTCTTTCAGCCACTTTAGATTCCTCTGTTGAGAGTTTTCTGTTTAGGTCTGTACCCCATTTTTTTTATTGGATTATTTGTTTTTTTGTTGACCAGTTTCTTGAGTTCTTTGTGTATTTTGGCGATCAGCCCTCTGTCTGATATGGGGTTGGTGAAGATCTTTTCCCATTCTGCAAGCTGCATTTTGTCTTGTTCACCATGTTCTTTGCTTTACAGAAGCTTTTCAGTTTCAGGAGGCCCCATTTATTAATTGTTTCTTTCAGTGTCTGTGCTACTGAGGTTATATTTAGGAAGTGGTTCCTTGTGCCAATACATTCAAGTGTACTTCCCACTTTCTCTTCTATGAGGTTTAGTATTGTTGGTTTTATGTTGATCTCTTTGATCCATTTGGACCTTGTTTTGTGCATGGTGACAGATATGGATCTATTTTCATTCTTATACATGTTGATATTCAGTTATGACAGCACCATTTTTTCCATTTTATATTTTTGCTTCTTTATCAAAAATCAGGTGTTTATAGGGGTGTCGATTGATATCTGGATCTTCCATTCAGTTTCATTGGTCCTCTGATCTGTTTTTATGCCAATATCAGGTTGTTTTTAGTGCTGTAACTCTGTAGTTAATTTTGAAAGCAGGGATTGTGGTGTCTCCAGAAGTTCCTTTATTGTACAGTACTGATTTGGTTATCCTGGGTTTTTTGTTATTCCACATGAAGTTGTGGATTTTTTTGAGGTATGTAAAGAATTTTAATGGAATTTTGATGGGCATTGCATTGAATCTGTAGATTGCGTTTGGTAAGATTGTCATTTTTACTGTTAATTTTATCTATGCAAGGGCATTGGAGATCTTCCCATTTTCTGGTGTCTTCTTCAATTTCTTTCTTCAAAGATTTAAAGTTCTTGTCATATGGGTCTTCCACTTGTTTGGTTAGAGTTATTCCAAGATATTTTATATATTTTATATTATTTGTGGATATTGTGAATTATGTGTGGATATTGTGAAGGGTGATGTTTCTATGATTTCTTTCTCAGCCCATTTTTCATTTGTGTAAAGGAGGGCTACTGATTTTTTTTTATTTTTTAGTTAAACTCATCCTGTTACATAACTGTAAGTGTTTAGGAGTTGTAGAAGTTCCGGTAGAATTTTTGGGTTCCCTTATGTAAAGTATCATATCATTAGTAAATAGTGAGAATTTGACTTCTTTTTCAATTTGTATCTCCTTGATCTCCTTTTGTTGTCTTATTGTTCTAGCTAGGACCTCAAGAAATATATTGAATAGATATAAAGAGAGTGGACAACCTTGTCTTGTTCTTAATTTCAGTGGGATCACTTTGAATTTCTCTCCATTTAGTTTGATGTCAGCTGCTGGCTTGCTGTATATTGCCTTCATTAAGTTAAGGTATGTTTCTTATTTCCTTGTTCTCTATAAAACTTTTTTTCATGAAGGGATGTAGTATTTTGTAAAAGGCTTTTTCAGCATCTAATGAGATGATCATGTGGGTATTTTCCAGTTTGTTTATATGGTGGATTTACATGGACAGATTTTTATATGTTGAACCATGCCTGCATCTCTGGGATAAAACCAACTTGATCATGGTGGATGATTTTTCTGATGTGTTCTTGGATTCGATTTGCCAGTATTTTATTGAGTATTTTTTACATCAATGTTCATGAATGAGACTGATCTATGATTTTTTTCTTAGTAGTGTCTTTATGTGGTTTGGGTATCAGGGTAATTGATACCTCATAAAAAGAATTTGACAATGTTCCTTCTGTTTATCTTTTGTGGAATAATTTAAGGAGTATTGGTATTAATTCTTTCTTGAAAATCTTGTGGAATTCTGTGCTGAAACCATCTGACCCTGGGCTTTTTTTTTTTTTGGTAGATTTTTGGTGACTGTTTTTATTTCATTAACAGTTATAGGTCTATTTAATTTGCTTATCTGGTCTTGGTTTAATTTTGGTAAGTGATATCTATCCAGAAAATTGTTCATTTTTTTAAGTTTTCAATTTTTTTTTTGGAGTACAGGTTTTCAAAATAAGACCTAATAAATCTCTGGATTTACTCTATGTCGGTTGTTATTTCCCTTTTTCATTTCTGATTTTGTTAATTTGGACATTTTCTCTCTTTTGGTTAATTTGGTTAAATTTTGGTTAATTTGGATAAAGGTTGGTCCATTTTGTTGATTTTATCAAAGAACCATTTCTTTGTCTCATTGATTCCTTTTTTAAAAAAAATCATTTTCTTTGTTTCTATTTTGTAGATTTCAGTTCTATTTATTTCTTGCCATCTAGTTCTCCTGGGTGAGTTTTCTTCTTTTTGTTCTAGAGTTTTCAAATATTCTGTCAATTCACTAGTGGAGATTTTTCCAGCTTCCTTGTGTAGGCATTTAGTGCTATGAATTCTCCTCTTAACACTGCTTTCATTGTGTTTCAGGAATTTATGTATGTTCTTTGGTTATTTTCATTGAATTTTAGGAAGTCTTTAATTTCTCCTTATATTTCTTCCTTTACCCATTGATGATTCAAGTGAGCATTGTTTAATTTCTATATGTTTGTGGACTTTCTGAAATCAGTGTTGCTGTTGAACTGTAATTTTAAGCCATGGTGATCCAATAAGATATATGGAGTTATTCCTATTTTTTTTTATCTGTGGAGGTTTGTTTTATTACCTACTATGTGGTCAGTTTCTAAGAAGATTCCATGAGGTGCTGAGAAAAAAAGTATGTACCTTTATATTTGGATGGAATGTTCTATAAATGTCTGTTAAATACATTTGATTCATAACATCTGTCAGTTCCCTTATTTCTCTGTTAATGTTCTGTCTGACTGACTTGTCCAGTGGTGAGAGTATGATGCTGAAGTCTTTCACTATTAGTGTGTGGAGGGTGCTCTTGTATTTGGGGCATAGATATTCAGTATTAAGATTTCCTCTTGATGGATTTTTCCTGTGACTAATATGAAATGTCAATCTTTGTGTCTTTTGATTGATTTTTGTTTGAAGTTCTGTTTTGTTAGATATTAGGATAGCAAGCTATGCCAGCTTTCTTCTCAGGTCCATTTGATTGGATAATTTTTTCCGAACCCTTTACTCTGAGGCAATATCAGTCTTTGTGGTTGAGGTGTGTTTCTTGTATGCAGCAGAAGGATGGATTCTGTTTCATATACAATCTGTTAACCTGTATATTTTTATAGGTGAGTTGAGTCTATTTATATTAAGGAATATTAATGGCCAGTGATTACTAGCTCCCATTATTTTAGTTTTTGTTGGTGGTGATGTTATTGTTTGTGTTTTTCCCTTCTTTGAGATTTTTGAGATTTGCTGTTGCAAGATCATCTTTTCTCTGTGTTTGCAGGAATGTAGCTAACTTCCTTGAGTTGGATTTTTTTTCTTCTAGTACTTTGGGTAGGATTGGGATTATAGCTAAGAATTAGTTAAATCAGGTTCTGTCGTGGAATATCTTGTTTTGTCCTTCTATGGTGATTGAAAGTTTTGCTGGGTATAGTAGTCTGGGCTGACATCCATGGTCTCTTAACGTCTTCATAATGCTTGACCAGGTCTTTCTGACTTTCATTGTTTCCACTGAGATGCCAGGTGTAATTCTGATAGGTCTGCCTTTATAAGTTACTTGGTCTTTTTCCTTTAAAATTCTTAATATTCTTTATTCTGTATGTTTAGTGTTTTGATTATTAAGTGGCTAGGGGACATTTTTTGATCCAGTCTAATAGCGTATTCTGTAAACTTCTTGTATCTTCATATGCCTATCTTTCTTTAGGTTGGGTAGTTTCCTTTTATAATTTTGTTGAAGATATTTCCTGTGCTTTTGAGTTGGACTTCTTCTTCTTCCATACCTACTATTCTTAGGTTTGGTCTTTCCATGGTGTCTCATATTTCCTGAATATTTTGTGTTACGTTTTTGTTAGATTTAATGTTTTCTTTGACTGATGAGTCTATTTGCTCTATTGTATCTTTAGCGCTTGATATTCTCTCTTCCATATCTTGTATTCTACTGTTTATGCTTGCATTTGTGGATCTTGATAGTTTTCTCATGGTTTCTGTTCCTATAATACCCTCAGTTTGTGTTTTCCTTATTGCCTCTATTTCAGTCTCCAAGTCTTGAATCACTTCTTTTTTCATCTGTTGATTGTTTTTTCTTGGTTTTCTATAAGGGATTTATTGATTTCTTCCATTATTTGTTTGTCTTTCTCTCCATTTCTATGAGGGAATTTTCATTTCCTCTTTAAGGACCTCAAACATTCTCCTAAAGTTATATTTTAGGTCATTTTTTTTTCTGTTTCATCTATACTTAGGTGATCAAGTCTTGCTGTTAAAGGGCTACTAGTTTTTGTTGGTGTTCTGTTGCTCTTTGTGGTGTTGCGTGTGTTCTTAACTTGTCTACCCATCTTTTCCTCTCATTGGTGTAGGTGGGGCTGTGTCTCTGGTAATGAATCTTCCAGGTGCCAGTGGATCCAAGTCTCAGATGGTTAGTGCTCATGGTGCAGTCAGGGACACAATTTTAGTCACCCTGGAGGTCACTTGGTATGCCAGGAGGGTGGTCAGCACTCCCGGAGATTGCTCTGAAGTCCCAGGGGTTGCTTGGCCCTGCTCCAACAGAGGCTGTTTGCTTGGGCCTGCCCCAGCAGAGGCGACTGGCTGGGGCCAGTTCCCTCGGTGGTCACTGATTCATACCCAGTCCCACAGAGGCCTCTGGATTGGGCCTGCTCCAGGTAAGGTCACTGTCTCAGGCCTGTTCCCATGACATCCCTGCCTTGGGCCTGTTTCTTGGAAGGTCCCTGGCTTGGGTCCAGTCCCTCAGAGGTCTCTGGCTCAGGCCTGCTCCTGTGGGGGTTGCTCTCTTATACCTGTTCCTGCTGAGGTCATTGCCTTGGGCCTGCTCTTGGAGAGGTCCAAAGGCTAGTTTTATGAACATTATTTATCAGATGTATCATCTCTTGACTCATGAGATTTTTTTTTAACAAATGCTATTTGCTCATTTGTATCATCTCAGACCTATGGCTTAGGAGATCGTCTGTACATTTTTCCTTCATAATTTGAAATTTTGGACTCCATTTTCCTAATCTTGTGACATGTTTAGCTAGTTTTTAATGTTCCACCCCCTTTTGCTGAATACTACTTTGTGAATGTAATAGAAACACCTGGTGCTTGCTTGCAGAATTGCTTTCCTACCAGGCATGACTGTGTAGTGCCAAACAAGCCAGTGAGTTTGTGCTGAGCATTCCCCCAACATGGAAAAGCCATACCTGTTCTAATAATCTTTGATGGGAGAAAAACATAGATGTTAACCTTTCTTGATGGGAAATTGTGTTAGGGGGACTTTAAAAGGAAAGTAAGAAGCCTTTTCTCCCTCAGTACTTTTCACAAACTTCCAGTAACCAGATGATTAAAAAAAAAAACAAAACAACTAACTTTTAATCCAAACTCCTCTAAGTTGAATGAGTGAGGCATTGTGCTAGATAGACTCACTTTGAAGCTCACTTTGAAGTGCCATTAAGCTTTACAAACTGTGACCCCTAGCCTAGGTGTTCTAGTCTCCCCCTTTGTCGTGTGAGCTCTTTCAGTCATCCGCTCACTCCCTCACGTTCTGCTCCACTGTTTATGGAGCAGCGGCATCTGTGTCCTTGAAAGATGCCAGTAACTGTTTAAGTCCCAGAGTGAAGGAAATAGAGAAGACCAAATCCACACACGGGAGTAAGAGAGATTTACTGGACTCTAAGCACCTGCTCCAGAATTGATGGCACTGACACCCTGCAAAGAGTCTCAGAAAATGAAGCGGTAAGAAAAGATGATCTTACTAACATGCTAGCATAGGTCCAGTTCTCAGTGACTTCGTGGAAAAGTCATCCCTGCAGCATTGTCGGAGTACTTGGGAATCCTTGTGGTAATGGAGAAGCATATAGTTTGTGGCTTTTTGCTCCTAGTCTGTGATACAATGCAAATAGCTAATCTATTTGAGAATGAAGTTGTGGATTTTGCCTGGACAGACGCCTTCATGCAGTACACTCCATTTGTTGTGTGTTCTGCTTTAGCTAACTTGTCTTTAATAAATGTGATGCCTTGAAGATGATGAATGGCTCCTTCAAGCTTTATCTGTACAGCCAAAGCTTTGTTTCTGCTTCTCAAATGTTCACCTTGATGTTAATACTGCTCCTGAGTATTAGGTAGGATGGAAAAAAAGTCGCAAGGAAAACATATCAACTATACAATGAAAGTTGAGTCAACCAGAAATCACACTAGGGAAATTCTGCCATGGAGATGTCTATCACACACACACACACACACACACACACACACACACACACACACACAACATATGTACATATATGTGTGTGTGTGTGTGTGTATTACAGAGCAGGTGGATAACCTCTTTGAGCAAAGAAGAATGCCAGCTTAACATGTGTCTATTGAATATGATGTGAAATAATTGTTTCTAAGAGGAGGAAATATTAATGAAAAATACTTACTTATTACTTACTTAAATTACTTATAAGAAATTACTTATTTGAAATTCATTAATTTGGGGTGGGAGAGATGGCTTAGCTGTTAAGGGCACTTGTTATTTCAGAGGACCTGAGTTCAGTTCCCAGCACATACATGGCGGCTCACAGCTATCCAAAATCCCAGTTCCAGGAGATCCAATGACACCATCTTCTGGCCTCCTTGGATCCCCAGGTATGTATGCACACAGGACACTTACATACATGGAGATACACCCACGGTACATTTAAAAACTTAAAAAGCGTTAAAAATGGTCATTGTTATTTTAAAATATTCAGTTTCTATAAGTGTCTGAAAAGTTGGTACTCACAAGTAAGAAGAAATAAAGGGTAAGAACAAAATATGCTTTTTAGAAACATGCTTTCTCTTCTCTACATGAGTATAGACATCTCTAATGTGTCTCATTCATACATTTTGGAAGATTCATTCAGAAATTATCCCTTTAAGTCTGTTATAAGTTTTCATATTTTAACATAAAATTTCTTTTGTTCATGGTTCAACTTTGCTGAACAACCATAAAGCCTTTTTATTAGGACAATGAGAGGGGAAATGTTTCTTCCCTTATCTAGACTTACTTTTCACAAGCCCCCCAAACATAGGACTTTGTTTGTTTTTATGGATTATTTACATTATCTATAAAATATACATGTATTGTACCATGTAATGCATTTTTGAGGTTCTAAGGCAAACATATCAAAAACAAATTCTCTCTTTTCATATTCCTTAATTTTTTAGCCCACATTTTTTTTACCTATTGTCTTAGTTAGGGTTACTATTGCTGTGATGAAACACCACTTCTGAAGCAACTTGGGGAGGAAAGGATTTATTCCACTCACACTTCCGTGTAACAGTTCATCATCAAAAGCAGTGAGGGCAGGAACTCAGCAAGGCAGGATTCTGGGGACAGGAGTTGTAGAGATCATGGAGGGGTGCTGCATTTTGGCTTTCTCTTCAAGGCTTGCTCTGCCTGGTTTCCTATAGAACCCAGGATTAACAGCCCAGGATGCTGTTATGTGATATTTCTACATTATGTGAAGATGTAGTGCTGTGATTGATGTAATACAAAGCTGAATGGTCAATAGATAGGCAGGAGTTATAGGTGGGATTTTCAGGGAGAGAAAGGAAGAGGAGGAATCTAGACACAGGGGAATTCCCGGAGACACAGAGAGGAAACATAAGACCCAAGATGGAAGGGATATAATAGCATACAATAGAACCGAGATTAATAAAAGCGGGTTAATTTAAGTTTTAAGAGCTAGTTAGGAATAAACCTAAGCTACGGGCTGAGCTTTCATAATTAATAAGAAGTCTCCATGTCTCTTGGAAACTAGCTGGTGGGACAGAAAAAGACTCGTTACAGGATGACATCACCCAAAATGGGCAGGGCCCTCCTCACACAAATCACTAATTAAGAAAATGTCTTATAGGCATGCCTACAGCCGGATTTCACAGAGACATTTTCTTAATTGAAATTCCCTGCACTCATTACTTTAGCTTGTGTCAAAATGACATAAAGCTAGCCAGTGTGTATGTATGTATATATATAGATATATATTCCTCTCTTTAGTTCATTATAAACACACGAGGCTCTGCAGGGTATTTCAAGGTAAGAATTTTGCCAAATGACAGAATTTTACCTTAGTCAAGAAAAAGAAAGAATTTGTATATGTATGGTGCTGCTTTTATCCTTGATGAGTGAATCAGGATTGCCTCTCATTCCTTTGCCTGGGAAAGGCATTGTTCACAAATCCATGATGGAATCAGACTGTGTGCTGAGAAGGTTGAAATGCTGTCAAGTGCCCAGTTTCTAAGACTGGACGTCAGTTCCTGAGTGAGAACTGATCACAAACTAATTATTTGACTAAGTGGGGTGATCAGATTCCACATGAATGAAAAATAAGAGACAAAAAAGAGTATCTAGAAAACAGATAGTGTTCTGATGATGTCTTCTTGGCTCCCAGACCTGCTTTTAAAATAATGGATTATTTGGTTTTCATGGGTGCAGCATCTCTGTCATATTGAGAAGACACACTCATGCAGCAGATACACAGATCATCTGATGCTCATTTTCCACTGTGTTCCCTGAGACATAAGTATAAGAGTTGTACTGTAGAAGTATCAGGTAGGGCTGGGTCATTTGACAACATACCAATGTAGATGAGGGAAATTGCCCAAGGTTCCAACACAAGATTAAGAGCTATAAGCAATTAATGACAGCTGAGAGGATTCAGGCTTTCCCAGGCATGAGCCCCAAACTATCCAATCCCAAGTGGGCTCCCATAAAAACATGTGCAGGCAAGCAACACTAAAAGGACTCAGCAAGTGGTACTTATCACATACATGTAAAAAAGATCATTAAAGAAAAAGAAGCCATGAATTTGAGAAGGAATTGGAATTATGGAAAGAGTTGGAGGAAGAAGAGGGGAGGAGGAAGTGATATGAATATGAATATGGAGGAATCCATATATGAAATTACAAAATAAAGAAAAACTATTGTGGACTATACTTTAAGATGTTTCTCATTTGTTTATGCTTTGGAATATTTGTTTAATGGTGCAAAGATGTGTTGCATTCTTTTATGTTGCGTTTGTTTAACTCTGTAAAGCTATGTTACATTGTCTGCCTAAAACACCTGATTGGTCTAATAAAGAACTGAATGGCCAATAGCTAGGCAGGAGAGAGAAATAGGCAGGGCTTGCAGGAAGAGAGAATAAATAGAAGGAGAAATCTAGGCTTGAGAGAAGGGCAAGAAGGGAGAAAAGGAGAAGGAAAGGAGGAAGCTGAGGGCCAGCCACCTAGCCACACAGCCAGCCACAGAGTAAAATGTAAAAGGAACGGTGGGCTATATTCCCACCCACCATCAGACTAACTTTACCCAAAATAATTTCATGGGAACTGTATTCATTTAAACACTGCCTGGCCCATTCTATGTAGCATCTTATTGGCTAATTCTCTCATATTGATTCAACCCATTTCTAATAATCTGTGTCTCACCACGAGCTTGTGTCTTACTGAGAAAGATTCAGCATGTCTGACCTGGCAGCTTCATGGTGGCCAGCTCTCTGCCTCTGCCTGACTCTACGTCTTTCTCCCAGTATCTTGTTCTGTTTACTCCACCCACCTATGTTCTGACCTATCAGGCCAAGCAGTTTCTTTATTATTTAACCAATGAAAGCAATACATAGACAGATGACCCTCCTACATCAGTAAGAAGGAAAGGAAGATATATAAAATAAAGAAAGGTAAAAGGCTCAGAGGTAAAACATAGGAAAGAGAAATGAAATAATTTAAGCTAGAAAAGTTAACTAGAAACCAAACTAAGGCTGGGCATTCATAAGTAAGAACAAATCTCTGTGCATTTATTTGGGAGCTGGGTGACAGAACCCCAAAGGATAAAAAAAAAATTATGACTTCTAAGATTGAGGAACTAACATGGAAGAGAGAGGATCCTACCACCATACTTGAGGAAGGGATGAAGCACACCATCACCTTATGAAAGAAACAGAGCTGGAGAAATTATTAATGTTAAGTAAACTGCAGAGACACTTCTGCCTGCTACTCATTTATGTTACCATACAATATATCACAACTGCAGAATGTCAAAGACAGGGTGTTTGGAAATTACCTAAGATAGTGTGTATATGTGTGTGGGGGGGTGAGGTGTGTGTGTACCATCCTTCCAACTACATTGTCTTTTTTTGGTTGTTGTTGTTGTTGTTTGTTTGTTTTGTGGGTTTTTTGGTTTTTTTTTCTAAAAATGCTAGCCATTAACTTGAAGTATTTTAGGATTGATGATGGAAATCTAGAAGATCTCCATTTCTGGGTATGAAGAGGAGGGAAGGACCACATACATACTGAAGTTCCCAAGCATACAAAGAGAGCTGGTAACAGTTAGACATATCTGTCTTGCTTCTGAAGAGGAAAACTGAGTTTATATGAGAGTAAATGGCCCAAAATGATGGCATTCCCCTTTGAGAACACAGAAATACGGTCAGAGAGAGCACTGGATATAACAAGAGAAATGCCCAGGGCAGCCTGATTCCACTAAGTACTGCAGTCAGTCTTAACTGCAAGGCGGTCCAGTGATTAAAGGTGGGTCAGGAGCCAACACTCATGTCTGTGGAGAATTGCAAAGCTCCTCACACTACAGCATGCAGTTTGTCACTTGATCCTCATAGTCATTCGTGCAGAGAAAATTGGTGTCCTCATTTAAGGCACAGAGATGGAGTCAGAGAAGCTGTGTAATATGTCTGAATGCACATGGCTAATATCTGGGGGAGTAAAGTAACAGTGCCAACCTAGTCTGTGTGGCCCAAAACTTACTTTACCATACGCTATTGGTTATCTTTGGGGGGAAAAAAAGAGGCCAGGCAATGGTGGCACACACCTTTAATCCCAGCACTCAGGAGGCAGAGGCAGGTGGATCTCCGTGAGTTTGAGGCAGCCTGGTCTACAAAGGGAGTTACAGGACTAGCTCCATAGTTACTGGGAAAGCCTGTCTGAAAACCTCCTGCCACCCCCCCCCAAAGTCAGGCAATAGTGGCACACACCTTTAATCCCAGCACTTGGGAGGCAGAGGCAGGCAGATCTCTTTGAGATTGAGGCCAGCCTGGTCTATAGAGTAAGTTCCAGGACAGGCTCCAAAGCCACACAGAAAAACCCTGTCTTGAAAAAAACAAAAAGAAAAAAGGAGGGGGAAAAAAAGAATCCAAATGCAAGTGAAAAACATGAGTTCCTGAACACACTACAGAAACAGACTCAGATAACAGGAATAATGAAATGTGGCTGCCTGGTCTGGTAGTGTTTTTTTTTTTTTAAAGAGAAGAGATGAATTTGGGATAATTTTAGTGAAGTAATGATTACATAAGTTGCATGTGGTTTTGTCTCCTTGGTACAGCTGACTCATCTCTCCAGCCTGAATACTGTATTTTTTTTTAAAACAGGGTCATATTACGTAGCTTCTCAAATGTTAAGACTAAAGGTGTGCACACCTAAACCCAACTACAAAAAGTGTGTTCCTAACTGTTATGTTTAAACCACGGGAAGCACTGTTATGTGTTTTTTTTAAAAAAAAATGAAATCGAAAACAAGCAAAGAAAGAAGAATAATTTGTTGCATGTGAGAATGCCTTGACTTGATGGCCCTGAAAGGCCAGTGCGATCTACAACAGCCTTGCCGTGTAGCCCTGGTGGGCCCAGAATTCACTTTGTAGACAAGGCTGGTTTGGACCTCATGCAATTCTCCTTCCTGAACATCCTGAGTGCTGGTATTTATAAGATTGCCATGTCCCCCAGGAGTTCCTATTAGAACTCTGCAGAACATGATCCTTAAATTGTGCTGGCTCTAGGAAATGAATTTTTGATTTCATACCTGATTTTCAGTAAAGGCTTAAGGCTGAATGACTGAATGAAGTGAGTACTTCTCTGTCCAGTATTCATGATTGTCTTCCTACAAAGAGTGGTACCCGAACAGGGGACTGATGCATTGGGCAAAGTTATGAGTATTGAGAAGTCATGACTTTGGTAAATACCATAGAATTGAGAATGAGCTTCCTGGCTTCCAGCCTCCTGCTTAAATCAAAAGGCAAATTTCCTTTTGATTATTGTAAATTTTAGTGAAAACTTGTTATTAGGTCATGTTTTCTAAATTCACTTAGTTATTTTACTGTCAAATATGTCAAGACAGATTTAAATGACAATATTTAGATGAATTTTAGACATTGTTTTTTGGGGGACTTTAATTTACTGAGCTCGGCAGGCAGGTGCATCCTAATAAATGTGTTTCCAATGGTCTAATTACACTTAGAGGCTTAAGAGAAAGGACTGAAGAAATGCAACCTTGAGATCCATAAGGAAAAGTAGGTTTTAAGTCAGCAAGATCCAGGCACCCTTTGAGTCTTAAAAGACAGTTTTCTCAGAATTGTAGTGGGAATAAGGGTTAGTAACAATTACTTTTCCATTTCAACATTACATTAATTTATTTATTACTTCATTCACTGGTCGGAGGCATAGAAAAATAATAAATACTTACCCAACAAAAATCTACAGGAGCCAACCATTTGTTATAATATCTGAAAAAAATGAATTCTTATTTCTTTAAAGATACTCACTGGGCGGTCATGGCGTATGCCTTTAATCCTAGCACTCGGGAGGCAGAGGCAGGAGGATCTTTGTGAGTTCGAAGCCAGCCTGGTCTACAAGAGCTATTTCCAGGACGGGATCCAGAACCCTTGTCTTGAAAAACAAAAAAAATAAAAATAAAAAAGATTTTAAATCTTTTTTATTTTTATTCAGTGTATGTGTCTATGTCTGTGTATGTATGTGTCCTGGTGTGTGCATGTGTATGTAGATGCCCCTGGAGGCCAGAAGAAGACATGAGAGCCTGTGTGCTAGAGGGATTTTGTTTGTTTGTTTGTTTGTTTTTATTTTGTTTTGGGGTTTTGTTTTCTCAAGGCAGAATTTCTCGGTAGCTTTGGAGCCTGACTTGGAACTAGTTCTTGTAGACCAAGCTGGCTTTGAACTCACAGATCTGTCTGCCTCTGCTTCCCGAGTGCTGGGATTAAAGGTGTGCGCGATTACCGCTCTGCTTGAGCTAGAGTTCTATGTGGTAGGAACTACCTGATGTGGGTGCAGGAACCGATCTCAGGTCCTCTGCAAGTATAGCCAACACTCTTAATGACTGAACCATCTCCCTTGCCCATAACTTGAACTTTTAAAAGCTGATTATTCACTTTGGTAATTATGAATAAAGTTGAGAAAATTCATAGAATTTCCATCTTTGCTGAGCAAAGCATTAAAGAGAAAAATATTTTTACTGAATATATTTTGCAATTCTTTATGTTTTGTTAAATTAAATATTCATGTATTTAAACTTGAAACTTGCTTCTTTAAAACCTTTTAAACTAGTTAACAAATATTTCTCCGTGACTGTTACAGCTCAGTACGAAATAATTAAAATGTACATTTGGATTATTGTTGTGAAAGCTAATGGACATTCTGGGGTTGCACAATTGTGTGCTAATATCTCAGTCATTGGTATAATTGTCTTTCAACTTTTGAAAGCCTAACCAGCTAAAAAGTTTCACACTGAATCCCATCTTCTCCAGAGTGCTTTCATTCCATCAACAGCCGGAAGCAACTTTTATCTGTCCTGACCTCCACTATAGTTTACTGCTTTTGTTTCCTTGCCTTAGCAGTTGCAGAAGCCTACTGATGCTGTTTAAGTAAACAGTGGGATTTATTATTCTGAGGCTGTGCTATCTTTGAGAACATGGAATGAATTGACTAGTTTGCCGAAGGTAAATAGAACTTAAAATTAGAGCCAGAAACTAAAGAGAATGCTCAAAACAAACAAACAAAACCCAAAGATTTGATTCTTATTATTGGCTTTCTTGTGTTGCCATAGCAAAATGCCCCAACTAGATGTCTTAAGTAGCAGAAAAGTATTTCTCACAGCTCTGGGGGGCAGCGGAAGTCTATGATCATGAAGCATGTTGGTTTGGCCCCTAGTGACAGATGTCAAATTTACAAACTTACAAACTCTCTGTATCCTCACAAGACTTTTTTCCATATGTACAGTACAGAGTATTTCTTTTCCCTTTCTTAGAAGATCACCAATCCTGTTGAATTAGGGTTCACTTTTATGGGCTTGTTTAACTTTAATGACCTCCTGAGGGCATGATCTTCAAATATAGTCCCATCAGGATTTAAAACTATACTACATATCAATTTGATAGGCAAGATAGACACAATTCAGTCCACAGTATCATCCTTCCTGGACACTAGACCATTTTGTAAGCACTTTATTTACATTTAGTAAGTCTTTAACGATCACAAAAACACCTGTGAAATCACATTTTGTCTTAAGTTAGAAAGCTAAGAAGTGATGTAGTCTCTTGCTCTAGCCCCTGCCCTCCAGTGCTGCAGTAAATCACCTCTGTGAAAGGAGGGGACCAGCCATGGCTGTTTCTGCCTGGGTGTGTGTCTTTCTCTAGAGGCAGAGCCCTCTGCTTCTTCCCACACAGAAAATCTTGTCTACCCTCAGCCCCAGATTGTCCATGTCATAAGGTTTTTACACCCCTCCCTGTATGCATGAGGAAGACCGTTCCATTGCCCACATGGGACAGTTTTGCTATGTGGAGAATCTGATATTGAAGGAAAAGAGCAGAAAAACAAATGATCATGTGTGTTACTCTAACTTCCAGAATGACCGGGCCATGTGTTCCTTGTGTGCACAGACAAGGAAGGTACTGTTATTCACCCATGATGGGGTATCTGAACTCTGACCACAATCCTTAAAGTAATTTGAGCTATTAGCAGCATGCTTTTAATAAAGTATTTTATCTTCTCTTTCTGCGGAAATGTTTGAAAAGCATGTATTTGTTTTTTATTTTCTTCAAATTGTGGAAAGGCTGGAAAAAGAAGGTAATCATTTAGCTCATGGGTCATGATGTAAAACCCTCTATGTCTAAAGGAACTGTGTTTGGTTTTGGAAACACCACAACTTTGTAGAATTAAGGTAAGTTATATCACATCTGAGTATGACTGAGGTAACTCTCCTCTTTGGAAGCCTTATGTTTGGCTTCCAATGACTCCCTAGGGATATTCACTTTAACTGCTCTCTGCTCAGACCAATAACTAAAGAGTATGTGGTCCATAGATCAGTCATCTTGGCTTCGGCCCCTACTTCTGCCATGTCACATCCTATGTGACCTTCAGCAAGCCATTGAATTTCTCTGAGTCTGGGTCTCAAGCTGTGAAGTAAAGAACTTTTTTCATAACAAATCTTTGCAAACTAAAGCATGATGTACCTTCAGTAGCTCGTCTTAGTTAAATGCTCCCCAATAATGGCTTACTTTCCACAACTGGAAGAACTTGGCAGCTTTGGCTACGTGGTTCTGGATTCAGAGTCAAGAAGATACAGGGTTAAAGAGGTTGTGGGATTGTCCTCCACAGGTAAGGAAAGCAACGTCGGCCAGGTGTGTGTCAGGGAAGTCTCTGCATGTGGGCCCAGAAAGACCATTGTGTGAAACTGAGAAGGTGAAGCCTAGATTGCTTTGGAGACCCCAAGATGCTGGAGATTCCAGAGCCGTGGGATACATGCAAAGGAGAGCTGCTAATTAGGTGTAGAGTTAGCCCAATAGAGAGAGATGTGCTGCAGTCAACAAATCTGGAAGGAGTGGGTTGTCTGAAGAGCACTTTCACATCAGACAGAGAGGAGCAGAACTTGGAATGTGCCTTACTGGTTTTCAGTCTTGCGTTGGTTCCATATTTTCTCACTATGTTCCCTTTCCTCTCCTTTGGAATGGTGGTTTATAGTCTATGCCACCATATGGATGTTGAAAGTATGTGATCTGCTTTCTGCTTTTGCATTTACCTGGAGTTACAGCTAAGAGGTTGAATGAGTCTCAGAAGATGCGTAGCCTTTGGACTTTTAAACAATGTTGAGACTGTGGAAAAATATGGGGACCTCTGAGGTTGGACTAGATGGATTTTGCATTGTGATATGGCTACAAGTCTATGGTGGCCAGGGAGTAGATGTGATGGTTTGAATGAGAACGGCCCCTAGGTTCATCATCAGGAAGTGGATCTTTTTGAAGGGATTAGGAAGATTAGAAGGAGTGACTATTAGTGGAAGTGTGCCACTGAGGGTGAGTTTTGAGTTTTCAAAATCTCGAACCAGGCCCAGTCGTTTTTTCTGCCTGCTTGTGGATCAGGATGCTGGGCCTGCCTGCTGCCATCTCCCTGCCATAACGATGTGGATTAGTCCTCTGTAGCTGTGAGCAAGCAAGAGAATCAAATGCTCTCTTTTCTAACAGTTGCCTTGGCCATGGTGTCTCTTTACAGCAATAGAACAGTTACTAAGACACCACATATAGGAAAGCATTTTGAAGAAACTTTTAGTCTTTCAAGATAGTAGAATAAACTAGAGAAGTTAGACATTTTCTACTTTGCTTAGGAGATAAATTAAACCAACTCTCCAGTCTAGGAAAATTCAGTGGCAATGCCCAAACCTATCAGTGTTGAAGTAGCTGTAACTGTGCTGGTTAAGGGAAGGTAGTGGAGGCTGAGAAATGAGTGCATCATTCGGCTGATTATTTCTGCCTAAATTTCAGAAACTCAAGCCCCAGATGTTTCTGTTAGCCACTGATATGTGCTTGCTTTTAATGAATGATACGCAAGAGCTGACAAGGTGGCCAGGCCTAGGTGGGCCTCATCCACGGTGTCATCTCTCCAAAGGCATCCTTCTGCTTCAAGATGACATCGACTGAAGGTCAGAGCAAGTTATGTTTTCTTGCCACCATTCCTTTTTCTTCCATATTTTCTGTTTGCAAACTTACCGCCAATGGGTACCATTCCTGTATTACCTAGGAATAAAGCAGTCCCAACTCTGCAAATTCAATCTTGCTTGTCTGTTAATGTTTTCAGGCATCTGAAAAGAACCCCTCAATAATGTTTTTTAGGGCCAGTAAGAAGTCTCAGTGGGTAAAATCACCTGCCATCAATTCTTACAACCTGAGTTTGATACCCACGCCCATATGGCAGAAGGAGATACCTGACTCCCAAAAGTTACTTAAATAAATATAATAAGTAAAGACATAAAATAAAAAATAATTTTATAAAAAATAAGAATACAGAAAATGAGGTACTGAACTCCATTGAAGAAGACTTATTTCTATTGATTAAATGCACTAAATAAATCTAAATAGTTTGTATTCAAAAGCTTCTGGTATTGTGTAAGTTCTCCCTTTTGTGGAGATTTAGTCAGATCATACAACAAGACACTATATTTTAAGAAAGCACTTAGAATCAGAGAGATAGCTCAGTGCTTAAGAATATTGACTGGTCTTGTAAAGGACTCAGGTTTGATTCTAGCACCCACATGGTGTCTCACAACCATCTATAACTCCTTTTCCATGTGATCCAGTGCCTTCTCCAAATTTCTATAAGCAGCAAGTGTTTGCATAGTACACACACACACACACACACACACACACACACACATGATAACACTCATACACATGAAAAAAATTTAAAAAGACAATAAGCACTATCTAGTTACTTTAGGAATTTATGTAGGGTGCCAAAGAAACTTAAGGAGTTGAATTTTCTTAACCTAGAAATGACTTCAAGAGGAACTAATGGCCTTCCAGCTTCTGAAAGAACTTTACACAATTCTCAAGGTATGTATAAGCTGCACAGGCTGGAGAGATGACTTAGCTGTTAAAGGCTGGACTCGTAACCAAAAATATAACAAGAAGCACAATAAGCCTTCAGATTAGTCTATAAGACCAATGAGCATATGACAGGTTGGGCCTCAACATGGCTTTTATACTCTGTATAGGACACATATTGTCACAAATATATCATCGAACTGGAGCTATTTGGAACCCAGGAGAATTTAGTGCTGGTAGGATTAGAGAAGATAGAAAATATAAACAAAGGGACCCTGGAAACAAGAATAAGTGCCTGATGGATTAAAAAAAAAAATAGCAGCAGCAGAATTGACTGACAAAGAAAAACCCCTTAACTCTCCCACAGATCTGTTTCATGGGTCACAGAAAAAGGAGGATTGAGCATCCACGCTGGTGCACAACCTTTTGGCACACATAAGAAAAAATGACCAAGTCCAGGCATCTCGCCCAGTCTGATAAACAGCTCCTCCCTGCTCACTCACCACAGTTTACAAGGTCTTTTGGAAGCAAGCCTCTGGCAGTTGAGTTTCACGGTTCTCAGTTCTGTTTGGTTCTCAGTATACTTCATACTGTGCAGGCCTGTTTCTACTCCCTGGATTGTCAATTTTGTTTCACCTCGCCTGTCATATGTCTAAATTCATTCAGAAAGGTGGCAGGTATCGTCACCATAGTTTTACACCATCGCTGCTCACAATGATTGTACAGTCTACCGAATTTCTGTGATTCCACCCAATCTTTCCTTGTTTATTCCTTAATGGTTTTTATGTATCATATAAGCACATATGTGTTTCAAGTCCTGTAATGCATAAGGAGTCTGTTTTCTTTCAAGTGCAACGCTTAGAACTGGAATGTGCCTCAGTGGTAGAGCACTTATGATTTTGCCCAAGGCTTGGGTTTAATCCCCTACTGTGTCCTCCTGCACCCTTTACACATACCCCACATGCCCAGCATGCCAAGAAGGAAAGCCCCTAATGTGGTAGCTAGGAGTGGTAGCAAGTAGTCTACCAACACACTGAGCTATAATGGGTGGTAGAGAATCTGGCCTCTTTTAGATAGTCAATACCAAACAGAAGAACTATTCAAATCCTTAGTATTTATTAGTGAATTATTACAGACCAATCACACTGTATTTGACTAACACTGTAGCAAATTTACTTACCATTTGAAAGTTCAAACTCCATTAATTCATGAACCAAAATGAACCAGAAGTTACATTGTTTTTAACCAGAGTTTCAGGGTTATTCTGTAGCCATACATTAACTATTGAACTGATTTCTTTTTATTATGTTTACCTACAAAGCCGATGAAAGCCAGTCAAAATAAAATGAAAACTAGCCTTGCCTTCTGTTTCCCTCCCTCTGCGAAGACTCTTCTGCATACAGCACGCTGTGCAACTATGTGCCCTGTATACACCGATTTCAAACTTCCTTAGCATCATACGTGGAGTGCTGGGCTTCTCTCTACTTGATAAGCATCTGTACTAGCTACTCCTACGGCTGTTCTAATAAAAGACACAGCTGAGCAGCCGTCATTTGCCGCACATGGCATGAAGAAGTCCTTACTGGCCACTTCTCCTGTAGCTGTCTGGGGCTGTTAAGTGTTTCAATTACACGTGGTCGCACAAAATGTCTTCTCCCAAACACCCTAGAGAACCAGTATTCAATTCAGTTCTAGAAGTTGCCTTCTGAATACTTCAGCATCAATGAGACAATGTAGGGTTTTGCTGCTCTGAATCACGTTACATTTTTATGTTACTTCAGAATACTGCTAACCATATCCTGCCATGGGAGCACTTTGTTTTCAACTTATTGGTCTTCTCTTTTGGTATTTTTTATTCTTTCCATATGTTATCTATCAAGTGGTAAAATTTTATATTTCCAAACCCACACCTAATTATATTATGGGAATTAGGGGTGTGCTTTTAAAAATAGTAAGTTAGTCTCAATCGGAAAGCAAAGGTGATAAGATTCATTAAAGCCAGAGGCCTGTCTTACTGGGCACTAGAACCTTTGGAAGCTTTTACCCCCCAGAGCAGAGGAGGGCTCTCTTGAACATGAAGAACACCTTGTGGAGATTCACACACACCTTGTCCTTCTCTGCCTCTCTGTGCTAAGGAATCTGTCCGGTCTCATTCCTTTCTTTGAAGACACGTCTGAAGAATGTTAAATTGGTCTGACTGCACGTAGGCATGTGTAAGATTGTGGATGCCTTCAAGAAAAAGAGACATATTCTGAAAAGAGTGCAATTTAAGGGTTATCAAAAGGAAATGTTTTGGCTTTCTATGACTGGATTATTGTGCACTTTCACGCAGTTCTTATAAAAGTCTACAAGTTCTTTTTTAACTTGAAATGTGTTTATTAGAGTCCAAATATTTTTCTCAATGCAATATTCTTTGAACTCTAGTAGAACAATATCAATGCCTTTCTGTTCCCAGAATGCCTTGCACACGACAGTAACATCTTCATAGTATAGGGCATTCAGTTGTTGTCTTAGGTCATACTTATCTCTGTGTTTTGATGCCTAGATTAGTAAATAGTTGCTGAATGAATTGATCCACAAATTGTATATACATTGTGCTAAATTAATATTTTATTTAAAGCTCATTCCGACATATAGTACATACAATTATAATGTGTAAATTTAAAAATTTAAATAATAGCTTGTGAAATAAAAATGTAAAATGCTGAAGGTTGTTCCACATGAACACTCTTGGATCTGCATCCATTGGTTCTCAGGGCAAGTTCAGCAGAATGTGTGAGAAGCAAGGCATCTACTTACAGAAATTTTTTGCTATTCATGTAAAATTAAAAATAGTTAGCCCTTTTGGTTTATAAGAGCACCTGTAGAAAAAGAATATTTCCAGAGAATTCTAACAGAATTCTCCAGAAACAGAAGAAATTCCATTACGGCTGAGGATTGGCCACAGGCTAATGTAAGAAATATATCTGCCAGTCGAACCAGGTCAGTAAAATGGTAGGTGCTATTTTGAGCAAAGGTTTGCTAATAATGAGAAACTGGCATTGCCTGTGGCAGAAAGAAAAAGAAGAATTTAGGTTAAATGAAGGTCAAATCAAATCCAATTCCCAGTGAGAAAATGGCAGCAAAGGAAATAAACTAATCCGCAGGTTCTTTCTTAATGCAGCATTCAAGAAACACACTAGATTATTTCGTGAAATGGAGTTTTCAAGAACAGGAAAGACTATGACATCTAGGAAATGCTTATTTGTATTTCTAAATAATAAATGAAGTTTAATCTCTATAAATTATTTTTCTTTCTCTATGGAAAGTCACCATTAACTAAAAAACTTATATTTAAAATATTTTCTTATAATTATTCACTTATTAATTACATAGACATTATGAGATAACCTTCTAGAGTTGATGAATACCTGTATAGCTCCATGTACCATGTTCTCACTGAGGGTTTGTAGGAAGTAATGAGATATAGTCATAAAATGTCTGAGATGTAAGTATATTACTGTTGGTGTTAGTTGCTATGATCTTTGAATAAAATATATTTGTTACTTATCAAAAGTAGTGAGTTCAGATCCTTTGAAAGGACTCCATGTATTGGAAAGTTCCCATACTTAAATTCCAGCCTTAGAGCTATGGTGAAGAAAAAAACTACCCCTGGAAAGTAGCCTTCTACTTACACACTCATGCCATGGTGCACACACCCCTTGCACACCTTCATATCCATCACACACACATACACGTCTTATACACATTAATAGACATCATATAAACATCCACATCGCATGAACACACATACACCTTACACACCTTCATACCCATTGCACATACACACACATACCTCACACACATTAATAAACATCATAAATACATCCATATCACATGCACACAGACACATACCTTACACACCTTCATACCCATCACACACATACACATCTTACACACATAAATACACATCACAATACATCCATACCACATTCACACACACACTTTATACACATTCATACCCATTACATACATTTGTACCCCTCACACACACACACACACATACACACACACACACATACACACACACACACACACCTATCACATATACACATCTTACACACATTAATACAAATCAAACATACAACACACATACGTATGCATCACATGCACACACATCATATTCACATACGGTGATATGGGATTCCCCTCTGTATGTTGTGAATGTGTTTTATTACTATTGGTTAATGAACAAAGATGTTTTGGCCTATGGCAGGGCAGAATAGAGCAAAGACAGAATTCTAAGCAGAGATAGAGGAGAAAAGAAGGCAGAGTCAGAGAGATGCCATGTAACTGTTGAAGGAGACAGATGCCAGAAGTTTACCAGTAGGCCACAGTCATGTGGCAATACAAAAATGAATAAAAATGGCTTAATTTGAGATGTAAGAGTTAGATAGAAATATGCATAAGCTATTGACTGAACAGTGTTGTAATTAATAAAGTTTCAGTGTAACTATTTCAGGTCTGGGCAGCTGGGAAACGAATGAGCAGCCTCTGTCTACAAACTGGCGTGACAATGTGGGTGGACTATATAAAACACATAAAAACCCAAGAGAGCTTAAAAAAAAACTCTAGACACACACAAAAAACAGAGTTTAATGAGCTTCTTGATAACCACAATTTTTTTTCAGGTGGGCTCTGTTTACTGACAGCCAGCAGGGACTCCATGGCTCCTTTAAGAGAGGTCTTTAACTAAGAAATAGCAGCAAAGGCTGCACGGCTCTTTAGAGGAGGACATCCTGGTTCATGCTACTCACACGAACAGCTCTGGCTCTTTCAGGAGGCCAAGCACTTAAATAGGGTCTGTTAGTGTGTTACAAATTACTTAATGGTGACATAGACCTGCTGTAACCCTGGAGATGGGGAGCTGTGCATGACTTTCAGAGGCCATGAATATGCCTCCACCATGTTGGACTGGGTGGAGACAACATCAGGGCTGTGTAGTTGGTCCTACACTTGTTTAGCATTTAAAAAAACAAAAGTCTTCCTGGTCAGAAAATAATTACAGATATGCATGCAATAAAGAAAAATTCAGATGGAAAAGACTTCTAAATGGATCACAATGTTGGATAAATGTACATAGGCTTGAGAGAAAGAGAAGAAAAAGAGTAGACAGTTATAATATAAAATAATACAGACAATCATAGATTAAAGGAGTGAAGATAATAAAATAAATGTTAAACTTGTAGAAAAAGTAATAGAGTAAGAAAAATAAGCCAAGTAAACCTGGAGAATACACAGAGAGTCTTGATTATGCTTACTATAAGCTAACCTAACATATATGTTTTAAAGATACCTTGACTTTAAAATTTGGGTCTATGAATATGTTGCTTTGAAAAAGAGATTCTGCTTTTGTTTTCACAGAGGATAGAAAGCTGTGGATTCCTTACTGGCTAGTATGCTTTGATAAAACAAGATCCCCCGGAAGCAATGACCCAGATGGTCCAACATCCATGACTGCTTCAGAGCTGCTGGCTGAGATGGACCTATCACACAGGATACCCTATAAAAGACCTGATTAACAGTGCCCCCAATCAGCAGGAAGTAGTTGAGAAAACAATGCCCAAATTCCCTAAATAACTGTTTATAAACGTTTGTTTTTGTTTAAAGGGGGATATGCTATAGAGATAAATACTTTCCATCGGTATGGATCTTGGTTTACTGATAGAAACTTAAGGTCAATTTTGTTACATGTTTATTTCTGCTCTTGAATAAAGTATTGTGTTTGTGCAGCTCATTAAAAGTGTAATGTATAATTAAGAAAGACAGGTAAATAGATAGTCATCTATAATAATCAAGTTTTAGGTTTTCTAGATGTACAGAGATATATTTCAGATGGATAAATATTCTTCAAACATTTCAAAGACTTACAAAATATGGCATCTAAATGCTTAAAAACTTAGAATTTTTCACGACAGATACATCTACTCCTAGCAGCACCAATCTACTTCAAGAGGATAAAGGGTATCAAAGAGACTCCTTATGGAGTTTTTTAGCCATTTGGGCAAGAAACTGCTCTTGCCTGGACTGCATAAACTATACATGCAGGACACACGAAAAATGACTGCTGTAGTTGCCTACAAAAGGTTAGACAGTCCTTCAGAGTTCCTGCTTCAAAAAAGAGTCTGTCAGACATTCTACAGGACTCACACATACACACACAAAAGTGACTGACAAACTGCCAGTATATGTAAAACTGTCTTTAAAATTTCCTGCTTCATGAAAAAGTCTGCCAGATACCATGAGCCTATAGGCTAAAGATGGATGCCCCAATGTTACAAAAGAACTTTGGGTGAATGTACAGGCAGCAAGATGTCTTTGTTAATTCTAGAGTTTTGGAAGTTGCTTACAATGTACTTCCTGTTTACTTAAGTAATATATCCTTCTAGAATCTTTGATGAAGTTAAATAAAGGTAGTTATAATTATAAAAGATAGATTAGATATAAAACTTTAGACTCACAAAAATAGGATAGATGATAGAGTATTTTTCTTAATTTGCCAAATGTAAATGGACTAAATATTGTAACTATAATTCTTTCTTACTAGTTGTTTTGATATATGTAATTTTACTATACTAAAGTTAAAATTTTCCTTTTTATTGAGACAGAAAATGGGAGGTGATGTGGGATTCATCTTTGTATGCTGTGAATGTGTTGTGTTACTGTTGGTTAATGAATAAAGCTGCTTTGGCCTATTATGGGGCAGAATAAAGTAAAGACAGAATTCCAATCAGAGATAGAAGAGAAAGGAAGGTGGAGTCAGAGAGATGGAAGGAGACAGATGCTAGAACCTTATCAGTAGGCCACAGCCATGTGGCAATACATAGATTAATAGAAATGGGTTAATTTAAGATGTAATAGTTAGCTAGAAATATGCATAAGCTATTAAGTCAAACAGTGTTGTAATTAATATAGTTTTAGTGTGATTATTTCGGTACTTGGTGGCTGGGAAATGAATGAGAAGCCTCTGTCTACAACATATCACATATACACACACATCATATGCACACATACATCACATGAACACACATCACATGCACACATACATCACAGGCACACACATCACATGCACACACATTACATGTGCACACACCACACATACAGATTAATGGTAGAGTTTTGACAAAGCAAAGTCTTAGGTTGGCATTTAGTATCATCAAAAACTAAATCATTTATAATTATTTAAAGACTTATGAGAATCAGCAATTAAAGATTAAGTATTCTCTGAGTCATTAAAATTAATTGGAGATTTTTATGGGCCATGCTCAGTTTAGAAACATTGAGGAAATTCTGTGAAACAATGTGATGTCACTTTTGGAATAAGTAATCTAAAGGCCAACATGTGTAAATCTATTTAAAATCTTTGATGAAAGAAAATAGCACAGACACATATAAACCTGTTAGCTTTTGTAGAATCAGGAGTTACATTAGACAATCTTCCTAATGTTCCACTAGTATTTTGCTGTTGTTTTTGTTTGGTTTGGATTGGTTCTTACATGCCTATTCCAAAACTGTAAATGCAGAAAAAACTACATTCTCTGTATGATTCCACCTAGCAAGATTCAGATAAGAAAAATTTTAAACTATAATTTGGACCTTAAAACTTAAAACTTTCATTCTCAAGAGTACTTCTATTTTTATGTGATGAAGTTTTACCCAGTTCTGGAATTGACAATAAATCTAGCTAAAATCATTTCAATTTTTTCTATTCTTTTTTTTAAAATTTCAATGGATTTGTTCATCACTATCCTAAGCTCTTCCACCACATCCACAAATGTTATTCCTAATGATCTAGAGAAGTCAAATATAAATATATTGATTGTGAATGATAAATACAGAGAAATTCTGTAGTGATATCTGTAAAAACTAGTCACTCTGGGGATAGCCATCACGAAGATTGAATGAAAGGGCAAAGCCGAAGGTATTCAAGTAAGTCAAGGAGGAAACTGGACCAGAAAGACAGCAAAGACTTTAGAGTAAGACTGGATTTCACATCAGTTCCATGTTTCTGGGGGTGTAGAGCAAGAGGAAGTGTGATTAGGAGCACTGCACGGTATGCAGAATTTCACCAGAAGAATAAACTCCTGTATAAGCCAAGTGACACCGCAGATACAACACATTTGAAGCATGGCATGAAAGAAAAAAGATAAAAACTTAGGATCATCTGGATAGGAGATGGGAAAAGAAGGACTGGGGTCTGCAGAAATGGCTTCCAGGAGAAAATGATTTAGTAGATAGCGGGCAATGACTTCTGGGAATTTCTTTTCATAAATCAATGATCAGGACATGAATAAGGATAGAGATGGGTAGATGTTAAAATGTTACAAAATGGGTCAAATGAAAAGAATGACTTAGGGTTCATCAAAAGAAGTTAATGAGTATCACTAAGTAATAACCTCTATGAGATCATACTGATGCCCTGAAGCCCAGGAGTCTGAAAACAAAGCCCAGGACACGCTGCAGGACCTGACAAGCTTTCTAAAGTGATTATAGGATGCCAGAGGCTCAAGATCAGATTCAGAGGACGGCAAAGCTGTAAAGAAGCCTGGAGACAGGGAATGCAGCAGAAAATAAACGAAAATTATCATACACATTAGTATCAGAGCTGATGTGGATTGAGAAATCACTGTATAAAATCACCATTTATTGTAAACTCAGAGAGGGAAGAATTTCTTAAGTGTATTTCACTTTTGCCTGTATGTTAAAAACAACACACTGAAAAAACTTTGGTTTTGAAGATGTTGGTGACTTTGCAAACATTGATTATTCTTTGCTAAAATGGTGATTTTATGGGTGGTTAATTGTACATTTTTTCCATATTTGAATTTCTCTCTCTCACTCCGTGTGTGTGTGTGTGTGTGTGTGTGTGTGTGTGTGTGTGTGTGTTTCTGTTGTGTGTAACAAAATTAACGTAATTTAGCAGGGACACCTCTGGAAACCTGTTCTATAGTTTTATACATCTTTGTATGTGGCTCTTTGAGGATCTATATTGACTGTTTAATGCTCTCTTCTTGAGACAAAGGTGGGAAGAGCTGACTTTACAGACTTTTATACAGTGACCATTGTGACATTACCTATCTCAGATCTTCAGATAAATGTATTTGAAATTTACAGTCATCACTGTGTCAGATATAAAAAGGAGCCACAATGGAGTCACATATACTTGAAAAACAGTCTTGATAGAACTTGAAATGACAATTGTGTTAAATCATAGAAATCTGTTCTTTTGGTTGTTTTCATTTGTTTTGTCAATGCTAGAGATCAAGCCTGGGTCTTGTGCAGGTCACTGTGGGCCTCTACCTCTAACTCCATTATCTGTCCAGAATGTGTCCTTTTGATGGTAGTTGTGTGTCCAAAGCCCTTTCTTTGAATGACACACAGAGTGTACATGCATGGTCTTTCCTGTAGCAGAATCTTTGGATTCATAGTTAAGCCAATCATACTCTTTTTTGAGTTACCCCACATGATTTCAAAGAGAAATGGGGCAATAAATACCAGGTTATGCTTACAAATTCAGCACCAAATGGGAGAAAATATGAGAGAGGCCTGAAACTATCCTGGGAATCTTACGGACCAGAATATGGAATGCTAAGAGCAAGGAATACAAGGGAAAATGGGAAAAGATTGAAGACACTAATAAAAACATAAGCATTTCTTACTAATGAAAATACTGCCTTCACTGAAGTCCCTAGAAAGCCGTGTAAAAGATTAATTCCTAAATGTTGGCAACATAAATTAAAAAATTGCTTGTTTTATAGGCAATCGAGTTCTCTTTTTTTAATGATTTTTTTTTTTTGCTACATTAACTCATTCCAAAATCTCATGAGATAGGAGGCGTTGATACTTGAGGAGGAAACAACACTCAGCGTAAGTCTAGTTTTAGGACTAAGGAGCTATCCAGTGTTTTGTGAGTACTGCAATGTGTAACTACCAGTAATCATTCTGGGGGGAAAAAGGTGTCAATAGGTAGTTCCATCATTGCGTGAAAAGCGTAATGGGTACCTGCACAAAGAAGTGGCACCATCTAAGTGGCACAGGACAGTCATTCATGGTGGCATCTTGATGCCCTTGGAGACACTAAATACAAGATTATGAAGCATACCAGCATAACACAGCAGACTAACTTACAGTATATATGTATATACTCACATATGTGAGCGTGTTATGAAATAATGGTACATGGTATATAAACACATAAATCAGGAGCAGGGCCATTTTATTATCAAATATTAAATATGGTACATAATTTTATGCTCTATTCTTTAATATGACTGATAGCACAGTAGGTTCATTTATTAAAAACACACGAGTAATACATTGTGCTGCAACACTAAGGTAGCTATTGCGTCAGGAATAGGTATATTTCTATTGAGGAACAGCAATTTTTCAGGTTCACTATAATACTCTGGAACCACCTTCATTGGTGAGACTACCACTGATTGAGCCAATATTCTGTAGCATGTGCCTATTTTAACCCAGACTTTTGTGTTTTTTTCAGTTATGAAATTATTTAGAGGAGATTATTTCTAATAATCTTCCAACACAAAAATTCAATGATTTGCTGAGGAGCAAATTTCAATCTATCGGTTTAGAATTTGTATAGTCAACTGATGTCAAAATCAAGGTGTCTTCTTTTCATGCTTTGCCCTTCTTTTGACTGCTCTCATAGTTTTCAAATCCGCTATTTTCTCACAGGAGAAACAGTCACGTTCTCCATTGTAATAAAAGCAACTCTAAACAGCTTCCTGTGCAGGATACACACTCGTCTCTCACCAATGGGATGTTTGTGTTTGTCTTGTTTGTTCGTTTTGTCTAGGAAAGGCTCAAGAACAATCACGTCCTTGGCAATCCTTATCAAGTGACTTGATATCAACTGAAAACATAAATAATATTGTATAGGTTGGGCCAGGAAACAGTGCTAGAATGGAGACTGAACAAGCTCTGCTAACATTCTAAGATGTTAGTTCCAAAAAGCGCATGAGGCCTTTGTTCGGGGACTCTTTTCCCATATCCTACAGGAGAACTCAACTATTCAATTTCAGTGGCATATAACTCTAGGAAGTATTTAAGTTGTCATGGTTCCCAAATCACTCCTGTTTCTACTGAATCTGTCAATAAGATTTTAAAGTAAGTAAATTGGGCTTGGTTTTTGTACTAGAGATATGCAGAAAATGTGAGTGACCTCCCTGGACTTTTCAGTTTTAACCTAACTGGGAGCCTATAGGTGTTTCTCTAAATTGGACATTTACTCTCACTGATGATTAGGGGAAAAAAAGGAGAACATGGGAGAGATGAGAGGAAGGAAAAGGAGCAGGGGAGAGTAATACAAAAGAAGGGATGAGGAAGGTAAAATAACACTGTGTCTAAAATATACCTAAAATAAATACATATACCTAAATAAAATAAATATACCTAAAATAGCCTATAATACACAGAAATTGGTATAAACACACACACATAGTTTAAGCATTTTGCCATCTTGACTGCTAGTGTTCTAACAAAACACCTGTAGAAAAGAGGAGCTGCAGGCCACTTCCCACCCAGCTCCCATCTGCCCAGTTACCTTAGCCCCATGTTGGGCACCAAGAACCCACAAAGAGAGGACTGCTAAACTTGCCTAAAGGCAAGATGATCCTTTGGGGTTCCTGATTCATGAAAGAGTCTGTGAGACATTCTGCAGGATACAGGGAAAAAAAGTGACTGAACAGTCCTTGAAATTCCCTGCTTCATGAAAAAGTCTGCTGGATACTATGGCCCTGTAGGCCGAAGATAAATGCCCCAATGGTACAGAAAAACTTTGGGTGACTATACAGGCAGTGAGATGTCTCTATCATTTCTAGAGTTTGGAAGTTGCTTATTTCTTGTTTACTTAGGTAATATTATATCCTTCTGGATTCTTTGATACAGTTGAAGAATTTATAGTTATAGTTGTTTCCTTTAGTTATGATAAAAGATAAAGTAGATATAAATATTGTAACTGTATTTCTTGCTTGATAACTGTTTTGTTATATGTAATTTTACAATGTTAAAGTTAAAGCCTTTCTTTTTTGTTTAAACAGAAAAGGGGGAAATGGCGTAGGACGGTCTTCTTTCTATGTGTTGCTTTTAAATAAAGAGACTGCCTTGGCCTTTTGATAGGGCAAAACTTAGATAGGTGGGAAAAAAAATTGGATGCTGGGAGGAAGATCGCAGAGTCAGAGAGAACCACTTGCCATGAAGCTGCCAGGTCAGACAGGCTGAATCTTTTCTGGTAAGCCATGAGCTCGTGGTGACATACAGCTTATTAGAAATGGGTTGAATCAAGATGTGAGAGTTACCAATAAGGGGCTAGAACTAATGGGCCCGGCAGTGTTTAAATGAATACAGTTTCTGTGTAATTATTTTGGGGGCTAAGCTAGCCGGGCAGACAGGAACTGGGCAGAACACAGCCTGCCACTCCCTCATACTATAAACACCAACACCAGGGATGAGAAACCCTCTTTTAATTTGTTGGTCAGGGTAGTCCAAGATACTCCCCAAACATTATAGGCTATTGTTATTGCCTTTTGTTTCCCTGCAAAAGGTGGAAGGTAAGTACCTCTTTCTGAGCTGGAATAGATCTGAAAGCTTCCTCTCTGAGGACAAGTTTTCATGCTACCAGAAAGTGCCACCTAAGCTTCCAAAGAAACAACACAACCAACAGTGTGACCCAGCTATGACACCTATGAGCCACTGCAAGAACCAGCATGGCATGATAACCTCATTGGTGCAAGGATATGGACATGCTCAGCAGTAATCAACAGCTCAATAACTGGACTCAAGATGCAAAACATACCTGGTGGAAATCAAGGCAGCTACTCAGTGCCAGTAAAGTCATGAATCCTGGAGAAGAGCCTACAGCCTCCAGTTTACTAAACTAGCGTAATACGTAGCTACAATCAAAATATACCTTTATATATATATATATCTTTATACCCACAGATGAGTGCAGACAGACAGAGACCATTACAGAAAGCCACAGCCCACTAAAATGCAGAGTTGTGGAGCCCAGTCCAGAGCATGCACCTACAAAACAACTTCCCTAACTGAAGCCCAGGGATCCTTGTAGAAGAAGGGGCAAAGACTGTAAAAGTCAGAGGGCCGTGGAGTTTGCTGTGAGACTGTGTCTCCTAGAAAGGTCAGAAGCTACACCCATAAGTCTCATCAGCCTGACTGCTAAACATGAGTTAAACAAGGATGACAGCAGCATATGTGGGACCACCCAAGAGGCCTCGACCCTATACAGAAACATCGACCATGAGGGAAAACTGGGAGGCAAAAAAATAGTCTTCTCCAGGGAAGAACACAGCAATTGATTCTCCCATATAAAGCTATCATTCCTGAAAACATACAAGTAATATTATATATACTGAGCGCATTCTACTTATGACAATGTATATATCCATATGCATTCAATAACAAATACTGAAAAAAGGAAACCATGAATCTGAAAGCTAGTAAGAAACCATGAATCTGAAAGCTAGTATGGGGAGACTTTGGAGGGAGGAAAGAGAAGTGGGAGATGATGCTATTATAATCTCAGTAAAATAAAGTAAATAATTGAAAGTTTCAAAAAGAAATAGTCTTCCCCGGGGAAGACTGTATCAATTGGTTATTCAATACCAAATGGTCAGCCCTAAAATATACATACACTGTCCTGATGCATGAGCTGACTCTTAGGAACCTGTTCCTTATGGTGGGTTTGCCTCCCCCAGCCTTGATGTAAGGGGGAGGAGCTTGGTCCTGCCTCAACTTGATATGCCATGCTTTTTTGACTTCCATGGGAGGCCTTACCCCTTCTGAATGGAGACTAAGGAGGAGTGGATAGGGTGAGGGAAGGGTAGAAGGAAGGTGGGGGGGGGAATGGGAGGAGAGAAGGGAAGGGAAACTGTGGTTGGGATGTAAAATAAACTAAAACATAAACCCACACAAGTTGCATATATAAATTGAGCATTATATGTATATGTGGATACAAGCATATCAGTTTGAGAATCAGTAGGGTAAAGAGAGTAGAAAAATTATCCTTACAGATTACTTTAACCCAGGCTTTAAATTCTGTCTTTACCCTCCTTCTCTCCAATGTTTCCATGATCTCTTTGAGAATTTATACCAATTCTTTTTCAAAAACTATTGTCCCCAGAAGTTCATATCACTTAAGTTTGAAAATAATTTTCTTTGATTATTAACTAGATATTATCCCAGCAGCCCAAAAGAGGTCCTAAATCTATGTGGAGCAATGCTGGAGGATTTGCCTGTGTCCATATGGCTTAGAGAGTGTGAGCTTTATTCAGTACCTTTAGTAGATAGAGGGTGCCTTAAATTTGCTTTTCTTCCCAAATGTAGTACCACTGACCTTTAACCCTATTGCTCACTCAGAAAGCAGAGGCAGCAGGTCTCTGCTAGCTTTGAGGCACCCTGGTCTCCATACTGAGTTCTAGAGTCTACATAAAAGTCAGTGGCTCTCAACCTTCCTAATGCTGCAACCCATTAATACGCTTCCTCATGTAGCGATTCCCACACCAGAAAACTATTTTCATAGCTACTTCATAACTGTAATTTTGCTACTGTTATATATCACAATGTAAATATTGGTGTTTTCTGGTGGTCTTAGACAACCCCTGTGAAAGGATGGTTTGACCCCCAAAGGGGTCATGACCCACAAGTTGAGAATCGCTGTAGTAAGTTCTGGAGTTGTTGGACAGTCAGGGATACAGAGACCCTTTTCTCTCACTATGAGAAAAAAATTTTTTTCTCAAAATTTCAAATAACTGTTCAACTCTAAGTAATATCTAAGTATAAATATGTTTATTAGAACTTATGGGAGTTTAATCCTAAATAATTTAAATATCTTTCTTAGAAGATTACTCATCCTATTTGGATTTTTTTTTCCATTTTATCCAACTAAGAAATAATAAATCCCATAAAGGGCTACATAACACATACACACATACTACTTATGAATATATACATATATAGATATTTACCGATATTTATAGATATATAATTAATAATGTGAATATACACAGTTGTATGTGTTAGGAATACTAAAATCTGCAAAAGATCAAGTCATTCATGTACAATGTCACAGAATTTGCATATGATGTATATTCATCCTTCTGTCTACTGGTTTAAGTTATTTCTAAATTATTTAATATTCCATATACAATGTAAATATTATATAAATGATTGCTATGCACCCTGTAAAGGAGGAAGACAAGTGAAATCTACAAGATTAGTACAGATGCAATAAAATCAGTTTTGATATTTATTTATTTTACTGTGTCGGGGGGGTGTGAGTAGGAAAGGGCCATGGAATGTGTGGAGTCAGAGGACAGTCTTGGAGATTTAGTTCTTGCTCTTCTATCATGTAGATTCCAAGGATAAAGCTCAAGTTGCCAATTTTGGCAGTGTTTGCCTTTACACTCTCAAGCATTTGGCTGGCCCATGGATGAACTTTTTTTTTTTTACTAGCTTTTTTAAATTATAATATAATCACATAATTTCCCATTTCTTTCTTCCCTCCAAACCCTGCCATATAGCTCTCCTTGCCCTCTTTCAAATTCCAAGCCTCTTTTTCATAAACACGCACACACATACATACATACATACTTACATACATACATATTCAAAGCTCTGAAGATTAATGATTACAAAGTCTGGCTCAGACAGCAGGTCTCTGTGAGACGCCTTGAGAAGGTTCCTGTGCAGGACTGATGTAGAAACATCTTTTTATGTTTTAATGATTCTTTGCTTACTTCCCGGGCATAGTGGACCTTCAGCTGTAACACCAATACCATTCACAAGCCATATTTTCTATATCTTAACTGATGTCTATGTTATTTAACACCCCCCCCCCCCCCACATACACACACACACTGAGAACTCAGTATGTAGACCAGGTTGTCTTTGAACTAGCCACCATCCTCCTGCCTCTGCCTGCCACATGCTAGAATTACAGTGATACACTGCTAAGCCGGGCCGGGCCTCCCTTTTCCTACAGCAGGAATGCTAGTTAAGTGCAAAGGAAAAGCACAGTTGTAAATTCAGTTACAAACAAATTTTGTTTCAGGCATGAACCATAAATTAAAGTAATGATCACTTCAAGATGGAACTTCTTTTCCCCCTGTCTCTTAAAATCAGAATGAAAGTAGGTCAATGAATTTTAGGATCTCTTAGAGTATGTACAGTATTGTATTGTTTGCCAGTCCCTAATTTACAATTACAGAACTCCATGAATATTGAAATGATTCAGCTTCCCATTACAAATGTATGTGGCAGTTTGGTTGTTGATCAGTTTATGAAGTTAATGCAAATGGAACTGTCTTCCTGTCAGCATTTGAAATCTATAATGCAGTCGTGTTGTATATTCAAGGACAGGCCATTGACAGTCAATTAACAAGTTTGATTGGTATGTCAACTCATTCTTTTGAATTGTTAATAGTATGTTAATAGCATTCGGCTCTTTGTGCCGTCCCATTTGCGGCTTCGCAGTTACAGCTATTTTTTATAATTCTCGGTAACCTAAAATAGTGCCTTAATAATAGATTATTAAACACCTGTCTAGCATAGCTTAGGGAGGTTTTTCCAGACTGGGAGTTTGCAGTGGATCTCTTTGATATTCAAATCAACAAATGATAGCCTTTTTATTCAAAACGCAAATTCTTTTGATGGTTAGCTTGTTAAGAAATATTCAGCTCTAGTCTGACCTGATCTGGTTTCTCATGGAAAAGATCTGATGCCGTTTGAAGGTTCATAAACGGAATGCCAATGACAATTTGTTGTCGATGCTCCGCCGCCTTAGCCCTCAGAAGCTCCTGGAGGAAGCGCCTCTTTAGCCTCACCAAATAAACCTTGCAGGTAAATGGTCTGGAGATTGATCTGATGCTTTCAACGCCACAAGGGCTCTTCTATGGCCTGGATGTGTGTGCATGGAGGGGGGACTTAAAAAGCTGCCTCAGAACTGACGGATGAATACGAAGACACAGTGCGGTGGGGGAAGAGGAGAACAGGGGGAATATTTTTAAGTGGCTAGCATATTACTTAGAGTTTTGAAAACCTTCAACTGTCGATCGGATCTGTTTCCCATAGCAGATTTATTTCCACCTTGGTTTTTGTTATGGTTGTTTTGTCTGTGTGCACAGGTTTACTCTGACTTTTCTGGGCAAGTTGATGAGACATTAAATGTATTATTCCCGAATGGTGCTTTGGAAGAAGGTACTGACTGCATTTGCAGAGCAATGTTTTATTCATGTGGCTCCCGTACACCAGAATATAAGGATCTGCCATTTCTCTAGCCTAAAAAAAAAATTGTCTATACCAAGGAAGCAGTAAAATTTTTATTCCCTTTCCCCCATCCTTCACTTCCCTTGATGATGCTTTCCACGACCCACTGTTTATATTTTGTCTCATTGGCAGATGTTTCTTTATAATAAAGGGGGAGGGGGAGAACCCGTAATGTAGTTTAGAAATTTACTTAATACTTTTCTGTTCTGTGGCTTCAGTGAATACGGGAAAAGTAATTTGCATGTATTTGAATTTTAAGATTAGACTGCTCTTGAAAGATTGCTTTCCAAACACACCAAAAAGGAAACTGAGGCAAATAGTAAGACCTCTTATACAGCTCCAGACCTGCTCTCTTTCCTCCTAACTCTGGACACACCCGGCTGTTGCCTTCTACAAGAGCTCTTTTGAAGGACAAAATTCTAATGCGCATTTCTCAACTGCATTAAAAAAAATGTTGAGGTTCACCAGTATTATAGCAGAAGAACCTAATGCTGCCATTTATAACCAAGAACTATACTAGATAGCAGTAAGAGAAAGTTATAGAGAATATGTATTTCTTAATGTGTTGTGTAGCAAAAAGAAATTAATAAATCAAAGGAAGAAAAAAAGAAAAGAAATTGTCACCTTCTGTAGCTCAGTTTTTCACAGTGTGCCCCTAGGTAAGGCCATAGCACTCATGACCTAGGTCCAGATGGGAGAGGAGGTGGCAAGCAGTAGGCATGCCAGCATTAATTGATAATGGCTTTTACCTTGTCACTTTAACCTCTGGCAGTGTGCCTTGGTTTGTTTTACAGATCATTCATCCTTAAAGATGCTTGGCTGCCGAGGGTTAATTTCTTCATCTCTTAAGTGGCAACCCAAAGAGTACCACTTGTATGAAGAATAAATGAGCTTATGTCTGTAAAACACTTGGAATGGTGTTAATCACATTGTTTTACGTGTTTACTTTTAGTATTATTTATCAAAAGTAATATTGTCAGTGGAGTTATTATTTTATATGGGCAGCACCATTTATTTGGGTTAATTGGATATGCAGGCAGAGTAAATTTTATACTCTACAGGGCCTCAGAGTGGAACTTGAGAGTTTATTAGTTAATGAGATAAGGCGTGAGTGAGGGAAAGCATAGATGTAAATTGACCAATCACAAAGCAGTAAGGGCAGTTTCATTGATGAGAATCAAAGGACTATGGGAGCGGTGAGGACAAAGTCTACTGCCAATCCTGGAGACCTGAAAAGTTTCACTTAGGAACTGACAGTGTTGGGGAAAGTGCCTGGAAAAGAAGTAGGAAAATTCCGGGGAAAGAGAATGACCTTACGTTTGTGAAAGGGATTAGTGTCCCTAGGGAATAGGACAAGTGAGGACAGAGTATAAGGCAGAAGATGTGGTATGCTGGCAAGGTGACTGGCCAAAGCAAAGCCCTTATTTTGAAGATCTGAAGATTAAAGTTCATCCCTCAGGGAACAAAGTGGATAATGGAAGTTTTATGCATAAGAATGAAATGAACAAGTAATACTGTAAAAAGAAAACTTGACTGCAGAGCTAGTGGAACAAGAGAATGTCGGGTAGAGGAGGCAGGAAGCACAGTGGGAACACAAATTGAGGCTCTGGCAGGGGTGATGAAAAGGTATAGAAGTTAAGGGACCATTTCTGAGTGGGATGGACAAGAATTCATAGTCAATTATTATAGTTGCAGGATCTTGGGGCTAAAAAATGTATTATCAAGGTAAGATTGGCTTATTAAGTTTGGGAGCTTGTATAAGTCAATTCAGCCTAGCTTCACAAGTTAGCATGCTGAATTTTTTTAAGAAGAGAACTTGTCCCATGACGTATAGCCTGATAAAAATATAATGATGACTTTCTTTGCAAGAGGGACTAATTGAATGGATATTGCTTGGCACTCATGAATCCTACTGATGATATGAACCAGAAAGTATTATCTCAGTGGTTGACTAAGATCATATTTTAAAATTAAATTTAAAATGCTATACATACTGCTAAAAGTCTTAGTAAAAATTGTTGCCTTGTTGGCATACATCAAAAAACTTTCTGTATGTCCCGTGTTGGAGCAGAGGGAACAATCCCTCTACCTCTTAAGACTTCATAGTTTGAATATGTGAATGAAGGATAATAGACACCAAGGCACTTGGCATTGTGATACTCATGAGGGCATCATAGGAAATTGAACACCCAATCACCCAGTAATATTTCTAAGCTTAAGTAGTCTGAGGCTGGAAATGTAGCTCAGGGGTAGAGCCCTTACCCCGTACACATGTGCAAGGCTTTGGTTTCATCCCCAGCAATGCAAGAAGCTTAAACATCTTCTTAGAGATCAAAGTGGGGATGTGACCAGCTGCAAATGAACAGTAAGTGACTTTTTAGGGGAAAAGATGAGAAAGAAGAAGAGATGATAATTAGTGACAATGTCTGTCTAAGCTTAGAGTCAACTTCCATCTCCTTATGAAAATATTAAGTCTGTTCCTCTAAGGATTGATGGGCTATCTGGAAAGGAGACATTAAATATCTTCCGGATGCTGGAACTTCAACAGTCAATAAAGTAACTTCAGAGAAAGCTATGGCCCTGTGGTTTGCAACTTCCTAAGCCCCTTTAATTTTAGGATAGCAGCAAACCAAAGAATGATTCCTTTGTTATATTAATTTCTGATTCATGATATTTCTAACATGTGCATTACATTTATTGTTCCTCATGTCTTTCTCCTCCCTCTTTGTTCTTTTCCCATTTGAATTTGGGAGATCATGAATCTTTATCTTTTAATCTTCAGATGCATCCACAATTGTTACAGAATATGTGTGCTTAATAGAAGGACTCATTTGTAAAAAGTCATTCCATTGATTTCACTTTGGAATCAACAAATTAGTTACAAAATACCATATAAGAACTTTTGTACAATACTTTTTTTTTTTACCTTTCAAACCTTGAGATTAAAATTGAGATTGATTTTTATTTGTGTGTGTGTGTGTGTGTGTGTGTGTGTGTGTGTGTGTATGTGTAGGTGCTTGAGGAAGCCGAGGGTGCAATAATTCCATAGAGCTGGAGTTGTGAGCCACCTGACCTGTGTGCTGAGAATCAAACTGATATCCTCTGGAAGAGCAGCAAGTTTTTAACTGCTGGGCCATGTTGCACAGCCCAGAAACCATGACATTTTACTGCTGTGCGTCACACACTTCATCTGTCATGTGATGTGAGCAATAATGACAAACATTTAACCAAACTCTTCTTTTGATGTTTATTAAATGACAGTGTCTCTTAGTGATGCAGGGATAACTTTAATCATTTATTTTAATAATCAACCTCTCCTCTTTTCCCCGTGGTGGGACTCGGCTTTGGCATGGCCTTCTCTTTGAACACAGGAGGCGCTGGTTTCAGGGGATGGCAAGCTATTAGGTTGTATCTTAGACAATTTTATCAAATGTTGATTGACTGCTCCCTTTGTGACCTCATGCTGTGCTTCTAAGTATTTAAATTTACTTTTATGTTCTCTCAGTTTTCCTGCCCTGCACATATCACACAGGCATAAGTGATAACAGAAAAGACATTATTCACTCCAAATTCATAATTAATATGCTATTTTTAAAGTTCTTTTTTAACTCTCAAATTGGAGCAGATTATTATTTTCTGGCATCCATTCTATTTAAGCAATTCAGAGATTATAAATCTCACCTGAAAAGAGACAAGAAATAAAATAGCAACCAGAAATTAGAAAGTCTTAAAAGTTTTAATAATTATTCATCTCACCATAAATAAATTTTACCTAAAATAATTTATCCATGCCCTGTTACCTCTGGGAATATAGAATTATAGTGTGTATCTTCTTCAGTATCTCTCAAACTAAAATTTCTTTTATTCTCATAAAATAAGGCTTTTATGCTTTGATAAAATAGTAATCCTAAAAATTCTCTCCACATATAACCTGTTTTTTATTTAACCACTTGACTGTTCACTCTAAATATTTTCCTCTAATCACAAATCTGTACTAATTCTCAGTAATGTATGAGAAATTAATAGTGATTTAATAATTTTATTCACACACAAATGAGGCTTTTAAGAACGTGTTTTTGAAGGTCAGGCTAAGGAGTATAACCCCAGAAGCTATGAACTCCATCCTACACTTCAGAAACAGGAACGGGGGTTGCCTAACATCTTACAAATTCTCTACAAATAACCACAAAACAGTCTAAGAGCCTGCTGCTTTAGCTCTAGGTTCCTCTACTCCTATAATGTCTCCGTCTTTGTTCATTGCTAATTTTGATATCTTAGGCATACTTCCATTGTAGAGAATGATTTTTACCTTATTCTTATTTCTTCTTCAAAGTTTTCCCCATCATTAAAAACTCATGTTATTATCTTTAGACTAGCATAGTAAAATCAATTGTAACTACAAAAAAACAACAACAAAAGAAGATATTCAGGTAGGTGAAGAGATACAGGAAAGACTGAAAACTTGTATGTGTACATCTTTGTGTGTACGAGTAGCTAGGTCTCCACTGAGGAGCTGACCCTCCCGCCCCTGTTGAAGCAGACCTTACTGCGTTCGAAGGTTCTCTTTCACTGCTCAAATCTAAGAAGAGTCATCCCACCTAAGATAAGGACTCCAGATTTACCTCGCGACTTGGCAGAAGTTGCTCGGTGGCAAGAGACTGAGTCTCCCTAATGAAAGCTGGCAGACAGGACTCTCACCACACTCGGTCAGCATTTGAAATTGCAGCACATTGTTCAAACAAAATCAATAATCCAACTTTTATGTCCTCCGCTAGCCACGGTGCAGTTTCATTATTCTCTGATCATTTGGGTCCTGCTGGATTAGGCAGGAAGAAGGAGCTCAGATAGGAAGACTGTGCAAGATCTGACATTCTCTATTTACCAACCAGTGATCCTAATACTCAGGGAGAGATGCTGTAAAAGTTAGAGTCTGATGGCCAGAGCCATTACCATCCTGAATAATATTTGAAAGTTCTATTGACAGAATTGACAAATTAAATTTATAAACTGTAGTGTCCCTTAGTTGAGGCACACAGAATCAGCAAGAGGCAGCTTATTTCAATTTAAAGCTGGGAGGAGCAGGAGAGAAGCGCCCTGAGCACCTCTTGCTCTTTTGCCTTAGTTTTCCTGCTTCATCCATTCCAGAGTATTTTTACAGAAGTGAGGAATGGTTCTTAGGGAAGGTCTGCACAGCCATAAAAGCCGGGCATTGCGTTTACTTTTAAGCTTGGGCTCCTGAAGTGTGTTTGCACAGGGAAGCATGGGCCAGGCCAAAATCCAGGCTTAACCATTCTCTCCTTGTTATCACCTCGTTAAGCTCCCCAAGTCAAAGCTGTGCCTCCTACAGTCCCAGGTATGGGGCCACTAATTAAGAAGAAGGAGCTCATTACCAATTCTCATTAACATCAATTGGAGTTTTAAAGCCAAATCCCTGGGCTGAAAATTTACCCCCTTAATGTTCAACACAGGTGAACGAATAAAATCATTTAAATGCCTGTATCATGGGGGAGTGCAAATGTGCTCTCCAAGGATGAACAAATCGCCCGCTGAAGTCTGGCGCTAATCCTATTGCTCAGTAAAAGGCAGGCAGAGCTTTGAAGAAAAATATACAATTGGAAAGGGCAATAAAGGTGGAGAAGGGGAGTCACTGACAGGAAAAGGGTGGTGTGGATGGGGTAAAGGAGTGGGGAGGGGGTAGCTGAATGTGCAGGTTATTATCCGAAGAGACACCATTTCCAATAGCAATATTTGGGAGAGCAAAAGCGTAGCTGGAAATTAAGTGCTCAGTAAATATTTGACTTGATTAGTGAAGACATAAATGTCTACTCATGTATTTTAATAAATGTTAACCTGCTGATGAATGCTTGATTCTCAGCCTTGGAGCTTAAGAATTTTCTTGGTCACGTTCCTTGGTTGACTCCTGTAATTATGAGAGCCGGATACCACTTTTAGTGCAGAAGAATGCTACATTAACATTCTTCAAAGTGCTTGAGTTTCTGACAAGGTTTAAGTATGTTCTGTTGGTTGATGTGGGAGAGCAGCTTTCCTGCTGCTCACTGATGGGTAAACCACAGCAAATAATCCTTGGGAAAGGCCAACAACTTTACAAACAATAGCATTTCCTCTCCTTTGCAATTGCAGATGGCTATCGGTTTTTCTTTCCTGACTTCAGTCTGAACAAGCCCCAAATAATAAGTCTAGTGTTTGCTCCCAAATGGTATTCACATGAGAAAACTGCTTCTGCTTTCACAGGATGATGAGCTGTATGACAAATTATTTTATAAATTGTCCATATTTAAATCATACTAATAATGTGAACCGTGACTAGCCTTCTGGCAAAGTATAAGGACTTGAATTTTTCATGAGTGTCAGATTCCTTCATGTTACTGCCAACAGTAGGTACAAGATCATAGAGCGCTATATAGCAGGAGGGAGACTGCGAAGTCATCTAGTTAAATGTTACACTTTACTTTCGAATTCCAAAAATTTCAATTTTCCAAAGCTCTTAGGACCCTACTTGGAATTTCAGTCTCCTGACCCCTACTACGTTCTTGGGATTAATAGCTGATTCGAGATAGTTCTATACTTTTATTCTGTCATCCCAAACTACCTTGGTTCAGATTCCAAAGATGTTTCTAATTTGTTATTAATGAGAGTAAAAGATACCCTAGGAGAAACAATACATATTTGGATATATATATATATATATATATATATATATATATATATATATATATATATAGGCAGGTATGAGTGCTCACTTCTTTTCTTTAAGACTGGCTTGCCTTGCTTCCATGTAGGCATTAACTTTTTATCTTTTCACCTGCTTAAAGATTGAGAGACAGTGATAATAGATGTATAAATGCATCATGGGATGAATAAATTGTGTGAGTTAGAGAAGAGAAAATGAATGTGTTCGTGAAAGAGCGAGCACATCAATCAGTGGCTGCATGGCGTTTGCACCAGTGTGTCCAGGGGACACCTTGCCAATCAATCATTCAGAAAGCTTTTCTCTCCCTTTCAGAAAGGAAAAAAGACTCAACGCAAAAATGTGACAGAGAAAGTCTAGCTTTTAAAGAGGTCGTTCAAGGGACTCTGCTGACTTCCAGAAAGGAGCTAAGAGGAACGTACCAAATGTCTCTGAGAAAGCTGTAACTTAGCATTGCAAAATAATGCATGGTTATGAATTATTACTATCTTATATTGATTCAAAAACATTAATTAATATCACTTGGTATATCCCAGTCTTACATGAGTATAAAATATTTGCATTTGTATTTAGCTTCTCTCTTCAAGGAGCTTAAAAGCTAAAAGTATTTATGGTTTCAAAGCTTTGCCACCGTGTTGACTTATAACCCAACGCTGTTGTGTTTCTTGAGCATTAAACATCCAAGCATTTACTGAAAATATTTTAGTTTTATGAATCATCCATCAAATAATTATTGGTCTCTTGAAAGATAATACATTAGTTACTGTCTTGAAGTAGTTCATATACTGTTAAGGCAAATAAAAATAGCTTATAAATAATTATAATATAAATTAAATAGAGTGAAGTGACAGCGTTGCTTAGGAAACATTGTCTAGTCTAGCACTTCGAAGGAGATAAAGACAGAGAAACATTAAAATAAAAAAATTTTTCCAAACGATATGAGTGCTAGGTGGCCAGATCTGAGAGCTGACTCCACCAGGCATCCTGCTCTTGGTGGCACTGACTATGTAAAGGGTATAACATCTGCATAGTTAAGTAAAGCAAGAGGGCTATTGAAGTGCCATAATAAAATGTTACACAGTGAAGAAAAGCAACTACAACCAGTAAAGTCATTTTGTAAGCAAGGCTAACTATGCAAGGGAAGTTACAGAGGAAAGTTCAAACAACCAGCTCATACTCATGGGTACCCTTTCCAACTCAGTAACAGCAGCATCACTCATGGCATAAGTCTGTGGCACTGACAGGGTGAGGCGTTTGGCTCTGAAGTTAAAATCATGAGTTTGAGAGCTGGACAGAGAATGTTTCACTTCTGTTTTTGCTACTCTGTAAAACTAATCCAATGTCGCAATAAAAGATGATGACAATGTTTACTTCCTTTCATTATATTCCTTTACTACTCTTGAGATTGAAAACAATCATTTCTTTAAAAATCAGATTTCTTGCAATTTGTCCCAAACTTGACTGTGTTTATAAACCATTTTGGAGCATAAATCTTTTAAATTTTCTTAATGCCTAAACAGTGTCATGTACACATTTCAAATGACTTGATTTGAATTTTGTGGATTATCTTAGACACTATTCTATCGCTGGGAAGAGACACCATGAACAAGGCAATGCTTAAAAAGGAAACTTTTTAATTGGAGACTAGTTTACAGTCTCACAGGATTAGTCCACTATCGTCATGGTGGGAAGCACGACAGCATGTAGGCAGGCATGGTGCTGGAGAAGTAGTTGAGAGCTACATTCTGATATGGTGGCAGAGAGAAAGAGGGAAAGGAGGAAGGAAGAGAGAGAGAGAGAGAGAGAGAGAGAGAGAGAGAGAGAGAGAGAAGACACTTGGCTTAACATGAGTTTTTGAAACCTCAAAGTCAACCACCAGTGTCTTAATCAATGTTACTCAGCTGTAAAAAAAAAATGGCCTTGGGAACTCTGATAAAGGAAAGTATTTAATTGGGGTTTTCTTACAGTTCAGAGGTTTAGTCCAGTATCATCATGGGGGAGGGGATGGCAGACATGGTAAGGGAGAAGGAGCAGAGTGTTCTACATCCTGATTTGCAAGCAGCAGGAACAGAGAGAGATTCACTGGACTACTAAAACCCTGAATCCTACCCCCAGTGACACAATCCCTCCAACAAAGCTATACCTTCTAATCTCACTCAAGTGGCACAGCTCCCTAATTACCAAGCACTAAAATATTTGAGCCAATGAAGGTCATTTCCATTCGAACCACTACATGACACTCCCTGCCCCCGTGGGCTTGTCAGCATACCATAATGCAAAATGCATTCAGTTCATCAAAAGTCCCCATAATCTACAACAGTCTCAACACTGTTTAAAAGTCCAAAGTTGAAAGCCTCTTCTGAGACTCATGACAATCTCTTAACAGTAAGCTCCTGTAAAAACAAAATAAAACAAAAAGATCATGTATTTCCAACATATAATGGTACAGGATATACATGTATACATTACCACTCCAAAACACAGAAAAGGGAGCGTAATAAGAAAATGCTAGACAGAAACAAGACCAGAAACCAGCAGAAAAACTCCAAACTCTGCATCTTCATGCTTGATGTCAAAGTGTTCTTCAGATCTCCAACTCCTTTCAGTTTTGTTGACTACAACACACTTCTCTCTCTTGAGCTGGACTCACACCCAGTCTTCAGCTCTCCTTGGCAGGCATCCCACAGCTCTGGCATCGCTAACATCTTGGGGTCTCCAAGGTAATCTAGTCTTCACCTTCAGAGCTTTACTCAATGGCCTCTCTGGGACTCCATACACCCTGACACATGCCTTGCCTCAGCGTCTTTCCTTAGCCATGGAAGGGGATTTCGCAGCCCTTTCTTGTATCCTTGATTCTAAAGTCAGAACCATGTGGTAAAAGCTGCCAAGATCTTCTGCTTGATAGGGCTGGAACATAGTCCCCTAATTTAAATACATTTCTATCAGTTTTCCGTTTTTTTTATGGTTTCCTTCACTACCTAAGCTTGGCCAACTTCAAACTCATTCTGTAGACCAGGCTGGCCTCAAACTCATAGATCGACCTGACTCTCACTCCAGAGTGCAGGATTAAAGGCTTGTACACCCACACCCACCCATAAGCTTTTCTTTAAATTCTTTGCATAAATTGGAAGCTTATCAAAGCGGAGTCTTTCCCTGAGCTCAACACTTCCAGTCTTTTCTTTAAACTTTTTAACTCCTTAAGCACTGAACTTAGTTCTCTTATTCTTCCTGGCGCTCCTTTCTCCTCAAACTGTACATCTAGCATTTTTCCTTGCTCAGCTTGCTCTTTTTCATTTTAGGTCTGCATAAGAGTAACCACCAATAGTCACACAACAAAGACAATACTAGGCTGTCTTGAAATCTCTTCTGCCAAGGCCATTAATGCTTCAACTTAGCCCTAGGCAGACTTTTTCGTCAAAGACAGAAAGCAGACACATTCTTCACCAAAATATTTTAATAAGCTCTAGGCCACTTAATAAAATTCTTCTCCTCTGAAACCTCTTGAGCTGGCCTGTCATAATCTACATTGCCCTTAGACCCAATGTCTTTTCTGCTCCTAATAGTAGGGCCCATTAAGCCCCACTTCAAGCATTCAACTGTTTTCCTAATTCAAAGTCCCCAAATCCACATTCTGCCAACAAGAAACACGGTCAGGTCTGTTTCAGCAATACTACAATCTCATATTCCACTCCGTAAATCAACTTCTGTCTTTGTCAATGCTCTACTGCTGTGAAGAGACACAATGACCTTGGCAACTCCTATAAAAAGAAAAACATTCCATTGGGGCTGGCTTACAATTTCAGAGGTTTAGTTCATTATCACCGTAGAGGCATGGTGGTATACAGACAGATATGGTACTCAAGAGGTTGCTGAAATTTCTACATCTGGATCTGCAGGCAGCAGACACACAGAGAGAGACACTGGGCCTGGCTTGAATGTTTGAAAGACCAAAGTCCACCCCTAGTGGCACACTTCCTCCAATAAAGTCACATCTTCTTCCACAAGTCTACACCTCCTAATCATTGTCAAGCAAAGCCACTCCCTAATGATCAAGCATTCTGATATATGAACCTATAGGATTCATTTTTATTGAAACCACAATGCTGTATACCATGAAAATGTTACACAAAGGTATTAGCCAGATAGATGAACCAATGTTGCATTGCTTCCAAGTGGAAAATATCTGTATCTTAACTCAAGTCTTACCTTAAGGACCCATATACTTTTTGATTCAAGCTATCTTTGAAACATTATAGGCTTATATTCAATACTCTCAGAACTGTATGTTATCAGAACAATAGCATCTTATGGTGAATTCCAGAAATGGTTAAAATATCACATTCCTCTGAATTTCCTTCAGGCTTTGTTGGCCTCTTAAATATTAGTTTTGTAATGCTCTGACTTGTAGTCAAAGGCCGCTTGTTTGTTCCCGGCTCCCCAGACCATGAAATAATCACTCAGAAACTATATTATCTGTAATACTGTTTGGCCAGTATCTTAAGCATATTGCTAGATAGCTCTTACATCTAGAATTAACCCATTTACATTATTTTATATTTTAGCATGAGGTTTGTGGCCTACCAGCAAGGTTCTGGCACATTTGTCTCTGGCGGTGACTACATGGCTTCTCTCTGACTACATCTTCTTTCTTCCAGTATTCAGTTTAGTTTTCCCAAGCTAGCTCTATTCTGTCCTATCACAGGCCAAAAGTAGCTTCCTTAATCATTAACCAATAAAAGCAACACATATACAGAAGGACTTCCTACACCACTGGTTCAGATCCTTTAACAACTAACAAATGATATAGTTTGGGTGAGTAGTTGAATATCTACCCATTAATTTTGTTCACAATAAACTATACATAGTGGGTTTTATTTTCGACAGGACACATCAAAGGTATCATAAAAAGTAGTGCATAATTATTCCAACCTTGAAGACAATAAGTAAATGAATATCTTTCAGAGAATGCTGTTGAAGTCTAGCATCTACTCCTATGAGAAGTTAACCAAATTCATAATTGGTTTTTAAACATAAAGCAATGAAAACCAGCCTACAAATCACAATCCCAGAGAACCTAGACAACAATGAAGACCCTATAAGAGACATACATGGATCTAATCTGCATGGGAAGTAGAAAAAGACAAGATCTCCTGAGTAAATTGGGAGCTTGGGGACCATGGGAGAGGGTTGAAGGGGAGGGGAGAGGCAGGAAAGGGAGCAGAGAAAAATGTAGAGCTCAATAAAATCAATAAAAAAGAAGTTAACCAAACTCATCAAATTACACTACCTCACTCGCCTTCAGATTCAGATAGGATATCAAAGTCATAGATAAGTTCCTTCTGTAGAATTAGTACCTACCTATAACACTTAGGTTTCCTAAAATATAATCAAAATGTGGGATTCCAGGACCAACATTGCAATCTACTCCCGTGTGACAAATGTCAGCAAAATACAGTGCCAAACTTGACACTTTTACTCCACTTACATTTGCCTAGATACTAACATTATAAAATAAATTATGTTTCAATGAGCATCATGATGCTGACTTGATATGTGGCATAGCATTATATACACACTGAGATCAAGAACAGAAGTAGTCTGGGGAACCAAAATTGAAATAGTCGGTGAGAAAGTACTTACTCAACATTTTTATTTATTAAGTTATAAAATTATATATATCAAATTATAATTTGTTATATTCTAATTATATGATTCTCCCTTCCCTTTTCTCCCTCCGAATCCTTCCATGTTACTCCACCTTTTAAATTTATTTCCCCTTTTTATTTAATTATTGTTTTGTGTGCGTGCGCGCGTGCGTGCGCGCACGCACACACACACACACAAACATTCCTAACTGCATAAATACAACCTATTCATTCAGTACACAGTTTCTTGTATGTATGTGTTTTCAAAGCTGCACTCAATGTCCAGGAATCACTGTGGTAGAGGCAGTGGAAATATTTGAGAACCAAAGGAACAGGCAATTTGTTGAGAGATTTCAAGGAATCTCAGAAGCTACACCCATAAAATCTTACCAGCATAACTGTCTAACCATGAGCTAAAGAAGTACACTAACAAACATGCTAAAGTGGCAAGGAAAAGCTCACAAGGCCCCAACCCCACAGAAAGAACTTTAGCCAACTAGGAAGTGCTGAGAGTTGGGGAAATAGCCTTCCCCAAAGAAGAACTCAACAATTGGACATCCAGCACTTCTTTAAATTTCTTTCATCGCATGCTAAACTAAGCACATGTGGCGGTGCTATTTCAGCACACAATTAGTTGTGGCTTCTTAACTGAGAAAATACACCACAGACTACTGTGAAGGCATAACCAGTAGTTCCTAGATTGAATACCCCACAAAACAGTTTATTTTCTTGTGACCCAGAAAGCAAATCTGCCAGTGTGTACAGCACACTTTAGGAAAATAGTAATTTGTAAGTGGACGCCTGGTGTGTATGAATTCAAGTATTTAAGAAAGAATTCCCCATTTTTAAAAAAAGTTAAAATCTGATGACAGTAAGTTTTTGTAATTTTGAGGTTCTAAAACATTGAATATTTTAGGGCACATTCACAGGCTCAGAACTGAATTTTTTATAGGAAGAGTCTGCAAAATTGCAGTGCAGTCTGTTTTCTCTGGAGCTAACTCAAATTAGGCAAAGAAGAAACTTCTAGGTCTACTGCTTATTTGGACCTTTTTCTGTTAATTGGCTGGCCCTTGTAACTAGATGAAGAAGGCAGCGGCTTAGAATCAGACTCCGAGATGCAGATTTGTATGTAAATGTCATGAGGGATGTTCAGGACTAGAGAGGGAAGGGAGCAGAAATCATCCCACGGAAGGTGGGAGGGACTCAAAAAGATGCTGTACTGAAAAGTACCCCAGCCAAGGCAAAGGAACTGGACTTTCCTATCTACAGAGCAAGGAATCTACCAGGCTGTCGGTCATCTATAAGCCAATGGCATGTTTTGTATTCTAAAGGGAGGCAAGAGCACAGAAATTGTAGGAGTGGTACCGGGACCCAGATGTGAGGACTCATGACAATAAGCCAAGCACTTGTGAGTGAGAGAGAGGCAGGAGAGTCACAAGGGCAAGGCTAGCCAGAGCTGTGCAGTACATATAAGGCTGATCTGGGCTTTATAACAAGACAGTGTCAATAACAAGAGCAACTGAACAAACAAAAACCTGCTCCTGAGAAAGAACTTGCTCTGCCCACTCCACATTGCCTTCTGGAGTCTAGAGAAAGAACTTGGCTTATGATTGAGATTTTTTCCTTCATATAGTTTGAGAATATTTTGATTTCAGGATAAAGAAGCCGACTGAGTCTCTCATTTAATGTAGCTTGATTTAGTCTTCACACAGTTCCATCAGGTTCCAGCTCTCTGTTTTGGTGTCAGGTTTAGCCCATCCTGATAGGACATTTCAGCTGCTGCAGTCTCCCCCTTCATGTCCACAGCAGTCCAAACTTTATATGTGTGCACCAGCAAACCCAAGCCGAAAAGAACAAATCCACATCCAAATTCTCCCAACAAAAGTACTCAGCTACCTGCACAGATCCAGTTGAGATCACACGACAGATGCTATTCCAATTGGTGGGATCATGGAAAGGCAATGTGTTCATTGGCTTGAGCTTAAGCCTATTATATGCTGATTGCCAAATCTTGCTCCAGTCTGTGAATAATTAACACTATTCACATATCATTGTTGAAATTATGAATAGTGTCATAAAGAGAGAAAAAAGAGATGCTAGGATGCTAGAAATCAGTTGCTTGTCTCTCATTCTTATATTCTGAACACAATTCACTTTAGACTACAAATATGGCAGCCTCCAAATTGAGCAAAGCTGTTAGCCCAATTAGACTTATAGTGGAAAGAGGAGTAAGAAATTCCTAAAATTTACTTCATTTTTGCTGACTTAATAAAAATAATATGAACACTTCTCTATGCCAATATGTGTGACACCCCCTTAATTTTTTTAATGATTGCATGATGTTTGTGGATGTGTGATAATTCATCCATTGTCAACTGATATATATATATATATATATATATATATATATATATATATATTCTTTAGTATTTTAAGCATTTCTCTAGCATTCCACGTATATCCTTCCTTCCCTCCTTCATCTCACTAACGACCCAAACCCCAACAGTTCCAGTTAGAAACAAATGCCTTTGGAATCCTGTTCAACAATTTATGTAGGATGAATTTTCCATTATGGAACTACTGTGAGGAAGTATGAGAGTTAGGATAAATATTGCTAACTGCCTATGAAAATGTTGTACCATCCTCCTCCCACACTTGGCCAATGCTGAAACCTGTCAATCTTCTTTGATATTTGCAAATATGATAGAGAGAGAAAGAAAACCAGAAGTTCTTATTTTATTCATCCCCAGACTTGGATTATTCTTCCTTATTCTTTGAATGTTTTATCTCCAGGTTCTTTGCCAATTCTTGGTGATTACAATATTCTCATAAGGTAGACAGGATCATCTTTCAAAGTCATGCCCTAACTTCTCTTCATTACAGGACACCAGCTCTATGTTCATATACTACTTGTTGTCTTAGCCAATCCCAGTGAGTCCCTGCAGCCTCCTTTCAAGCATCACACTCTGGTTGCCACTTTGTTTTATTTCCTGAATGGTACACACTGAAGACTAGGGTCACAACTCCTTCTTCAAGTTCCCAGATTGGGAGTTCAAGAGTAACACTGAGCAAGACTTTGCCAGTAAGGAATTTATTTGCTGAGTTAATGTCCTGGAAAGATAACATGGCATGGGGCTAAGAGGAGGGTTTAGACCCATGTGGCAGAGTGAGGCTCCCTCTTATAGGTTTGAGGGGGAGGTTCCGTGCCATGTAGTTGACAAGTATGCCATTGGCCATGATTGCACTGAGCTTGTCTCTGATTCTGCAGTGTCGTTGGGGGAGGCTTGGTACTTCTCTCCTGACTCAGCCACTCAATGTGTGTTGCCATGATCGCTCCATGCACATCTTCCCTTCTCCCTCTATCCTTCACACTCACTAACAAAATCCTAACCCCAATTACACCAATTCACTGTCCACTCTTCCTCTGTGTCAGAATATCTAGAAATGGCAAAAGGCAAGGCTAGCAAACAAAACATCCCTGCCATGCTAACTGGCCTCACATTGTCTTTGTAAGCGCTAAACTTAGATAACGTCCTTGTACGTTATCTAAGACTCAAATCTTACTGTTTGCCCTGCTCCCTTCACCCTATGACCTTCCTTCATGACTAGTTTCTGGTTTCTCTTCCTCCACGATTCCCAGTGCTTTCTTTTCTTTTCAGTATGTGAGGATGACCCGATTCACTAAAATAATAGAAAGAGCAGAGGGAAACTTTTGCTACCCACATTTAATATCCCCTGTGTCTTCCTCCTGTCACCACAGATGAACTGTCTCTATGCTGATCCAAGGCCAATTTTCAGTCAAGGGAACTTGGAGTCATAAATAGAGAGACTGACTTGGGTGTAACTCAGCCTTGCACATGGGCTGGGTGGAGTATGGGGTGACAGATCTGCCATCGGTTCTCTGACACATTGACATCAACGGGATCTAAGGCCTCATGTCATCTTGGGAATGTGGAGGACCCATAGTTCACATTACAAGCTGAGACCTTAAAATGTAAAATGGCTTTCCAAAAGACAAGCAGAGTCTTTAAAGAAAGAAACAATGACAACCAGAGAAAAGATGCAAGCAATGCAACAGTAGCTTCACAAAACTTGGTTTTCTTTTTCTCCCACGGAATTAACCAAAAATTATTTAAAAAAAAAACAAGTTTGAGTTTTTGAAAATTAACTTATCTTTATTTCTGACAGTTTCATGCTTATATACAATGAATTTTACTTCATCTTATCCTGTAGTAGCCTGTCTCATCACCCCTCCCTTTCCAGTGAAATCCTTTGTTCATAACAAATCCCCCTCTTACTTCCATGCCTTTGTTCTGTGTGTGACCCACTGATTTTAATGGGGTTGTCTGGCTGAACAAGACGGGAGGTTAGTTACTGGGCATAGGCAACTTATTGTTAACACAGTGAAGAAAGTGACGCCCCCTTCCCTGGCCAACATTATTTGTCAATAGTCCTTTGGAGAGGGGTGGGGTTTCATGTGCCCTTTCCTGTACATGATAAACTGCTGAAGGTTTCAAGTCTATGCAGGTCCTGTTCATGTAACCACATTCACTGTGGGTCCACGAGTTCATCAGCTATGGCAAGTACAGAAGACAGTGTTTTGCAGCTATGCTTCTCAACCTCTGTCTCTTACACTCTTTCTCCTTCTTCACCAACTTTCCTGAGTCTTGTGTAGGGAGCGTGACAGCAAGTATTCTGTTTAGGGCCAAGCACTCCATAAGCACTGACTTAAACTAGTTTTGGATTTATATATTAACTGACATTCATGGAACAAAACTTCTCTGATAAGGGTTGTTACTCATTTACAGGTATAAATGAAAGCATTTAGATGGTGACTTAATACTATGTACATTTAGAAAACAGTAAGTTTTCTCCTAGCGTATGTAAACTCCCAAGTCAAGAGTTCCTCACCAGGTGGTTTACAACACGAGTTCCCGTCTATGGAGTGGGCCTCAAAACTAACTGGAAATCATTGGGTCGTTCCTATAACATCCCTGCCACTATTATACCAATGAGCATTTCCTACCAGGCTGGCCATTATTGTAGCTCACAGAGCTCACGGCTGTGAGCTCATACTGTCATTGACTTTTCTCCTTCAGCAGCCTACATAGAACCTTCTGGCACTGTGAATACCAGGGAGAAGAATGTCCAGGTCAAATCTATCTTAATTTAGTCATGTACTTTGACCAAAGAGAGTGATGCCTTCACTAATAAGATCTTACTATCAAGTTTCTGGTGGACAACCAAGTGAAATGGTAATAGTCTGTATTGCCTGGGGGGGGGGGGGTCTCTACAGAGAAGCTCCCCAGACAACCGCTCAAAAGAAAGCAGCTCCTAGCTCTCCATGGGATTTTATTTAATATCCTTTGGATTCTGAAAAGAACATTGTCTGTGATATAATATTAGTTGAAGATATGTTATATCTATTTAGGGTGTGGAACATTTGTTTAATGATGCAATGATTGTTGCGTTCTTTTATATTGTATTTGTTTAATGTTGTGAAGCTGGGTTACTCTGCTTGTCTAAAACACCTGATGGTCTAATAAAGAGCTGAATGGCCAATAGTGAAGCAGGAGAAGGGATGGTAGGGGCTTGCAGGAAGGGAGAACAAATAGGAGGAGAAATCTGGACAAAGAGGTTAGTAGCAAGAAGAGGAAGAGAGGAGGATGCTGGGAGCAAGCCACCCAGCTACACAGCCAGACACAGAGGAAGAAAGAAAGAAAAGACATACAAAAATAAGGAAAGGTAAAAGCCCAGAGGCAAAAGGTGGGCAGAATATTTTAAGTTAAGCAAAGCTGGCTAGAAACAAGCCACACTAAGGTCGGGCATTCATAAGAAAGATTAAGCCACTGTATTTATTTAGAGACTGGGTGGCTGGCCCCCCAAAAGGGTAAAGACCAAAGGGTTTAAAAACACACACACAAAACAAATTACAATTATCCTCATGTAAGGTATCTTCATTCAAACTCTTTTTTTAAAAATTATATGTTTTTAGTAGGTTTATAAAGTAGTAGGTCTCCATATGCTTAAAAAAACTATCCCCCATAATTCCCTTTATCTCTTTTATACCGCATATGTTTCATAATCCTCCATCCTTAAAGATCTTCCTTCCTACCCCCAATAGTCTCTTACTATTTCCTTGCTTCTACAGATACTCAGGGTTAAACATACAAATCTAAGTTTTCAAATCTAGGATCCATATATGAAAGAGGATATACAGCATATGTCTTTCTGGGTCCATGTAACTTCAATCGTTATAATTTTTCAGTTGAATCCATTTAACTGCAAGTTTCATAAGTTTAATTTTTTTTGCAGCTGAAAAAAAATCACTGTACATCTGAACCACGTTTTATTATCCACTCAGGGGTTGATCGACAACTGACCTACTCATATCTTGGTTATTGTGAAACAATAATGACTGCTGATGAGCAAGTATCTCTGTAATTGGATATAATGTCCTTTAGGTATATGCCTAGGAGTACTATAGCTGGATCATATGGTCATTCTATCTTAAGTACAAAAAGACATTTTTGAAGACTGTGACCAGTACTATAATGAGAGAATAAAAAATATTATCTAAATATGTAATAACTTAAATTGAAATAGAGCTCTACATAAAATTTCTCATTCAGAAAATAATGCAATAAGAAGAATATTTTTCAAAAGTTTTTTGTAAAATATTTTAAAATTTGTTGATATTATCTCAATTTTTTGTTCAATTTGGAGATTAAGAAATTATGACACCGGATTTTGATTCTACTGCATGTACTGGCTTTTTGGGAGCCTAGTCTGTTTGGATGCACACCTTACTAGACCTGGATGGAGTGGGGGGGGCTTGGACTTTCCACAGGGCAGGGCACCCTGACTTCTCTTAGGACTGGAGAGGGCGGGGGGAGTGGGAGTGGGGGGAGGAGGAGGGAAATGGGAGGATGGGAGGAGGTAAAAATTTTTAATAAATAAATAAATAAATAAATATTAAAAAAGAAATTAGGATAAAAATAAAACAAGAAAAATAAGTTGGTTATTCCTTTTAGGAGCACTTGTCCCTTATTGTTTAATATATTAACTCAAAGCCCCAGTTTAAAGACCTATCAATCTCAGTCATTTCCATTCCGGGCTCCGTAGGGGTGAAGAAGAGAAACAGAGAACAGTCTGTGTGCACAACTGACTTGACAATAAGCAGCAAGCAGCAGCCAGCAAAGTCAGTGGCACACATATCGGTGCAAACCACAAAGACCAGGAAGGAAAACATCTGTGGTCCTCCAAAATAGACCAACAGATTCAAGCCCAAAGAAAGCTTCTCACAAACACTGTAATAAGGCAGGTGAGTTCAGGAGGCATTAATAGCAAAAGTAGAAATCAGGTGTCCCTCTGATAGGGCTATCAGGGGAAAAAAGCCTAAAAAGAATATAGATACATTAAAGTGGAGCTAGGTTAGTTTGGAAATGCTGGCTCTGTTTCGAAATAAAATCTACCAAATGCATGTTGCTTTTGCCAAAAGCAGAAAAATAGAACATGAAATTCAAAGACTGAAGAGATGTCTCAGTTCTTAAGAACATTGGCTGCTCTTCCAGTGGACCCTGGTACAACTCCCAGCACCCACATGGCAGCTCACTAACTCTGGTTTCATGGGATTCAACACTCTCTTTCGGTCTCCACAGATACCAGGCACAGAAAGTGCCCAGACATATATGAAGATGAAAACCTCATACAATGAAAAAATATTTAAAACAAAAATACAAAAATCCCAATGCAGAAGATGCTTTGGATTAAAATATACTTTGAGAGAGGAATGAAACATTTGCCACTGATGCTCCAGCAGAGTGAAGAAAGTTAGATTTTATAAAATAATTGATGAAATATAAGCCAATGAATAAAAAGTAAAGAAAGAAACTATAGGAAAATAATAACCACAAAAAGAAATTAAATGTGTTATAAGGAACACAAAAGAAACTCATCATTGTAAAAATGCCAGGCTACAGGACTATATAAAGCCAGACAAAACTAAAAGGCCAAGAAGATTCTGGAATTTAAAAATACAAAAGTATATGAGCACAATGAAAAAATTAATGTATTTGCTTTATATGCTAAAGGTGGGAATTGAGGAACAGAATGATGGCCTCACAAAAATTTACAGAATAACCTCAAAAAGTGAAGAACACTTGAATAAAATTTCTGCTCATTCTAAGAAAATTTTAGAAATAACTTGAATAGAATTGTATCTTTAAGCTATTAAACTGCAAGGGTAAAAAAGGAATTTAGAAGATCAGTGAAGACAGGTCAGTTACAGCCTGGGAGTGCCTGCCTGTAATTCCAAGACTGGGAAGGCAAGAGCAGGAGGCTCCCTGGGACTTGCTGGGCAGTTATAGTGTCATCAAAGAGCTCCAAGCTCAGTGCGAAGCTTGTGCTTCCTAAAGCACTCTCCCAAAAAACATGGGGGAGAGTGCTTTAGGAAGACAACTGATGTCAACTTCACCTCTGTTGTTCAATACAAACAAATGCACATACACGTTCACACACACACACACACACACACACACACACACACACACACATGAGAGAGAGAAAGAGAGAGAGAGAGAGAGAGAGAGACTACAGACAGGCATTTAAGAGTTGATATTTTTCCCCACATTATAGTTGTAAAAACAAGTGAGCATTTTCTATAGAATGTTTAGTTAAAACTGTAGATCTATATATATTAGGTGAATTAATATCTTGAAGAAAAATAAAACTCTACAAATGTAAATAAATCATTAGCATCTAATTACATAAAATTTAACTTATTCATATGTTATTTTCATTTTCAAAAATAAATATGAGATCTTATGGCTACCGGATAACACATTAAAAAAGGATCCAGTTCAATTAAAAATTAAGATAAATATTCAATAATCTTTTAATAAATATAAATTTAGTTGTTGCTGTTTTTTTTAACTCTTTACTCTGCAGGGCCCTCCACCCAACTCCCCAGTAACCAGATGAGTGACTTATTCTTATGAATACCAGCCTTAGCTTGGCTTGTTTCTAGCCAGCTTTTCTTAACTAAGATTATCTCAACTATCTTTTGCCTCTGGGCTTTTATCTTTCTCTGTTTTATATACCATTCTTTCCTTCTTACTCTATGTCTGACTGTGGCTGGATTGCTGGCCTCGGGTGTCCTCTCTCCTTCTTCTCTTGCTCCTCGAACTTCCCTCCCCAGATTTTTCCTCCTATTTATTCTCTCTGCCTGCTAGTCCTATCTGCCTTTTCTCCTGCCTAACTATTGATCATTCCACTCTTTATTCGATCAATCAGGTGTTTTAGGCAGGCAAAATAACACAACTTCACAGAGTTAAGCAAATGCAACCTAAAAGAACTCAACACGTTTTTGCATCATTAAACAAATGTTCCACAACATAAACAAATGTAACAGCTCTTCAACTAATATTCCACAATAACTATTTGGAATAAACCCACACTAAAAAAGAGTATTTCTTTTCTAAGAAACACAAAACTAGACTCTTGTATTTACTGAAACCATATGAAGCAGGTGAAATATTCTACAACATAAAATTATAAAACACTTTTTATAAAAGAAATATGTGCCCTTTAAAATGTACCACTGGTCTCAGTGCTGTGACGAAATCCATTTAAGAATGAAAGGGCTTATTTTGGCTCATGGTTTGCTGGTGCAGTCCATCATTCCAGAGAGGTATGGTCACATCAGATCTGCAGACAGTCGTGTGTTTGAACGGTCACTTAAGTGCAGAAAGCAAATCTGTGCAGTTCACTGTAATAGACAGTAGGAGTGGAGATGTCTCCATAAGCCAGCACTCTTGAAGGACCGTTCTGTACATGAAAAAATGGGCTAATAAAACACATTCACCATGTTCACAAAAGGAGATGAAACTTGTCTTTCCTGGTTCAAGCCCTGAGTAAAATCAAAAGAAAACAATTTTTCTGGGGTACAGTAATTCACGAGCTTTCCCCTCAACCAATTTGGACTTCCGATTCTGGAGAGCAAAAGATGACAAATTAAAGTCGCTCTAAATTAGTAAATTGACAGTATGAAACAGCCGGAAGAGACAAACATAAATTCCCTCCCAAGAAATGTGCAGAGAGAACCTTGCCAGCCATTAGCTCACCCCCCACAATGACAGACTGCGTGGGGAAGCATCCTTCAGTCATAAAATAGTTAATGAACACATGAGGATATTGCCAGAGTGTAGAGCTGCAATATTAGAAACTCAGGAATTTCTTTTTTGAGTTTAAAAATTTTAAACATTATGTATCTGGTGTGAATAGTGAAGGACTTCATAAACACGTTCTCCTCCAAGTCTATTGTGAACATTGAACCTGTTCACTGTTTCCAGACTCCTCGTTCTTTCTCCCTTGCTCCTGGTCTGTCCATCCGCTTCTCCTGGGCAACCTCCCTTATAGTTTCATCTCATGTATAAAAATTATTTTATATATTTATATAAAATCTAGACTCCACAAATGAGGGAAAATGTGGTATCTTGCCTCTCTGAGTTTGAGTTGTTTTGTTTAATAGCAACAATTACAACCATCTTCCTGAAAAATGCTTTAACTTCTTAAAAGAAAGTTATTTTAGAAATTAGGTAATAAAGCTATCTTAAAGATGCTTTTAGGCATGCAACCAATATTTTAACCAGAGGATAAAGTTAGAAATACAGTAAAAATCCTAAGAATGGCTGGGTAAAATGGTATATGCCTGTAATCCCTGATACTTGAGAGGCTGAGCCAAGTGTATCACAAATTTGAGGTCAATCTTCAAGACTGGGCAGAGAAATAGACACTGTTAAAAGAGAGAATCAGCAAACAGGAATGCCGAGTTAAAGAAGTTATCCAAAGTGAAGTACAATAAGAGAAAGTTGTGGAAAATAGAAGAAATGGGGATCTCTGCTAAATGCCCCACAGTGCTGTGGAAGGAAAGGCTAAACAGCATGAAACCAAAGCAGAACTTAGTGAGATCGTCCTGGAACTGAGTACAGTAATTCTCATGGAGAACAAATAAGTCCATATTTATACATATCATGTTTTAATCATCCCTGAAAGATAACACAACTTTAAAACAAGACCTTCAGGTAAGACCATATTGATCAAGCTTTCCAATTGACAATTTTGCCACATTTATCCTAATGTAGATGTTCATATCCTTTTACCTTGCGATTCTACTGTTATTCTTAGAAGATAATCTGATAGCAAAGGCTTTGAGCTCTGTATAACTTACAACAGTATTTTGAATACAGTCTAACTAGAAGTGGTAGGAACAAAATAAAAATCATAACGCATAACTTAATAGTGCCTCAGGGTATTATGTAGCAACGGAAGCTGTGGTGTGTATAGATCCGTGTTTATTGACAAGGACAGCTCCAGAACTAGTTCATTAATGAAAAACATTCATTTTTTAGCAGTAAAACATACTTCATATAGTTCTACTCATGTGCTTATATGTAGGTATGTGTGTATTTTCTCTCTCTCTCTCTCTCTCTCTCTTTCTCTCTCTCTCTCATATATATGTATGCATACATGATTATCTCTGGGTATTGGGGTTTCAGAGAATTTCTTCCCAACACGTGTAAAAAGTCGTTGCCGTAACTGTCCTGGTTTTATTTATGTTGCTGTGATAAAATAGCTTGACCGAAAGCAACATGGGGAGTGGAGTTTAACAGTTTCAGTTTAGAGTCTGTTACTTCAGGAAGTCAAAGGAGGATCTTAAAGCATCCTATCTGCTGTCAAGAGCTAAAAGAAGATAAACACTTGGACCCTACTTACTTGCCTATACTCACCTAGCTTCCCTTTCTTTTGTACTGTTCTGGACACCCTGCCAAGAGAGAATTGTGCTGCCCACAATGAGCTGAGCCTTCCGATATCAATGAACAATCAGGACAATTGCCTATAGACTTACCCACAGACCAACCTGACACAGATAATGTCTCATGAAGATTCTCTTCCCAGGGCCTCTAGAGATAGCTCTCTGGCTGAGAGTGACTACTGCTCGTCCAGAGGATCCAACTTTGGTTTCCAGTCCCCATATATAGTGATTCACAGCTGTCTGGAACTCCTGTGTCAGAACAACATCTTGATGTCTTCTTCGGGCCTCTCCAGGCTCTCCCATACACGTGGCCAACACACAAATAATAATAAATATTAAAAGAACTTACCCTTTTCACTGGTTCTTGATGACGTCAAGTTGACAGTGCAGAATTAACAACAGAAAAGTAGATCACAGAAAGGTCCAAGAATCAATAACGCTTAATTTTAGCCTCACTGTGGAGTTCCCGCAAGATTCTGTAAAAGACTATGCAAATTGCTGAAGTGCCTTGATTGTTAATTTAGATGATGAGATCCAGTTGGTCTTATCTTCAAGACTCAAAGATCTCAATGCAGTGACCTGACTGTTCCAGCAAAGCAATGGATAGAAACTGATTTCTCACCAGCAGACTGGTGTCACGAGAACACCTCCAGCTCTGGAATCCATCGGAGTTCTTGCTATGATTCAGAACTGTTTTATTTACCATTCCCAAACATATTTTTTTAATTACTTACTGCAACATGGTGATAATTCCAGTTTTGAATGGTGCATATTTCTCATTATGAGTCTAAATACACAGAATGTTTGCTCTGTTTTCAGTCAGCACACTGTGAAATGGTGCATTAAAAATAGTATGACATATTTGCATATTTATCAGTATTAAAAGCCTCACGAAACAGTTATTGCAGATACACAGCTGTTACGTTTCAAGTATTTTTAAAGGAGCTGTGTCTCCTTTCCGATGTAAAATATACGCATGTTCAGTCTGACACAGAGGAGTTGCAGAGTTCTCAAAGATGAGTCGCTTTGTCCAAATGGCAATTTTTTAAGCCTAGAGTGATAAACTTGTTTCTTCTCTAAGTCAGATATTATACATTGTAAACAAAAAGTGACTCTGGAAGTACCTACAAACTATGGTTGCATTTCTTCATAGAGAGCATTTACCTACACTGCAGAGCACATAAAAAACACTGTTATGTATCAATCACCATACAGAACAGCTTGCTCTAACTTCACATGGCAGTTCCTCTTGTAATAAACCTTTAGTTTATGCTTGCATATGTGTGAACGATGTGTGTGTGTGTGTGTGTGTGTGTATGTATGTTTGCACGTACATGGATATGCGCTCATGCACACGTGTGAATGGTGGCCAAAGGGTGAGGTTAGGTGTCTTCCTCTATTGCTCTCTTTATTATAGTTAGGGTTTCTAGCTGATCCCAGAGTTCACGACTCTGCTAGGAAGAATCAGGGGATCCTCTGGAAATTCCTGTTTTCTAGAGCTGGGATTATAGGCATCCCGTGGCTCAGCATTTGTGTAGATGTGGGCATCTGTACTCTTCTTGCCCTAATGAATGCTATATCCACTGAGCCATCTCCCCTGGCTGAAACATTTCCTGTCTTCATTACTACCAATAGAATCATCTTTATTTTCATTCATCAAGGAAACACTGTATCGCCACAATGTTAGCTGCTCTATCTTTGCAGTTGCAAGAAGAGAGACTAAAAACTTTAAAAACAATTGTATTAAATTTCATTTTATCTAGAATTTTAATGTTTTTTTTGGTTTTTAGAAAGATACGTTCTTTTTAAATCGGTAATCATAATTGCTTGCAGCTGACTACCATGCAATTCAAATGACCCCAATTTCTCATTTTCATCTTGTGGTCCCTCTGCCTGCTCACTTTTCGCATTTCTATTACACAGAATCATCATGTACAGTATTGTACCACAAAAGGACACTTTCGTGCATGTATACTGTATGTTGAGAATATGCCCCTGTACCCTATACTCCATCCCTTCTCCTTTTAAAAGCTTATAAACACAGTTGAAGTACATGTCTAACATTTATTTTGTAGTTCAATTTCACAATGTTAAATAAATAGGAGAAGATTATCATCCATTAAATTAAAAGTTTGCCACTTTGTAGCATTAATCCTATTAGAAAAAGATGATTCCTGTCTAACTCAATCAGCAAGAGGTCTTTATTGCTTGAAGTCCTAATTGATTAGGTTCCCATTAAGGTCAAAAGTACACTTGGCTGACCAGAGGCAGCCAATTAGTAAATTGTCAGCCATGCTTATTTACATCGGCTGAACATAGTGGTGGTTATAGGACTGTCAAGTCAGAAGGTCACTGAATCTGTCATGCACTCTGCCCTCCAAAAGGGCAGCAGTCACTCGGGCACCAGAAGGCATTTATTACACAGATTTAGCTTAGAACGGACTTAAATCACCCTTGAAAAACAGGTGTTTCATTTTCTTTTGATAAATATATCATTTCTTTGTAAAATCCTGGAGGTTCAGTTGAAATCCTGGAGTTAATTGTGTCCTGGGATGTTTGTTCAAGGAGCAGTCTATACTTGAAACTCTTAAGTAGCTGCTTAAAGATGATGTTGATCCAGTAAGAACCTTTGTTAAAAACCATGTCCTCCTGCTGCGGCTCCGCGGCCATTGCAGTAAGTTGGGCCTCAGTGGATGGTTAGGAGCAGATTTGAGTCAGGTCATTGTGATGCTTTCTGAATTCTGAGCCTGATGTAGAAAATTGCAAATTTGCTCTAGAACCAAACAGGGTGCGATTCAGTCACTCATAGGGAAGTCATGTAAAATGTCTACCTCTTCCCTGAGTCTTTTGTGATCACGAAGCACCAAACCCAATATAAATGGTAGTCATTTAACTAGTGTCTATCAGCATGTGTTTCTTTTTTCTGAGTTCTCTTCTACAGAGATCTAACATTACTTTCTCTTTAATTTTTTCATTATTATTTAGCTGCTACTGGTGATTGCACGGATTAGATTTTTATGAGAAAATACTTTTCCTGAGCACATTGTTTTTATAAGTTGTGAATATAGATCAAACTAGAAAGCAATCTGGTGAGCGCAGAGCCTTCGTTGGCCATTCTGCCTTGCTAAAAATGGGAGCCTATCAAAGACACCGTTCTTTGGTTCTACTGATGAATGTCACGGGTAGACACCGGATCCTCCAGTTCAGTTCAGTGACTGGCACACATAAGCACTTGGTAAAAAAAATTCTGAATACATAAGTACATGACCATAACTAGGTTCATGCTACATCTAACTACAGTTTTTGATAGAATAGTAATTTGTTATGATTGGAGAACTGGTTGAAATAACTTTTTCACTGTTTTTAAATTATGAATTAATATTTTCTCAGACTTAGAAGAAGTAATGTTTTAATTCAGCAGTGTAGCTAAGACAACCTCACTAAAAATTAAAATAGAACAAGAGTTGTAGGAAAAATACTTTTAATTATTGATTTTGAGTAATTAAGCAACCAACTGTGCAAAAAACCCAAATCCTTATAGTAATAAAACATTTGCTTTATTTGGGGAATATGTGATATTCAGATGATTCAACATTGCAGTTTAATAGTTAATATCTGTAGATTATCTTTCGAGTATAATATATTATAGATACATTACCTACAGCCCTCCTGAGAAATAAATAATGCAAGTGTCATAATTATGATTTTATATATTAACAAACTGGTTTAGGATAAGCAAAACACTATATATTTTCCTGTGTATGCAGAGTGCACATTTAAGTAAATCTCCCTCTGTGTGTGCACGTGTGTGTGTGTGTGTGTGTGTGTGTTGTGTGTGTGTGATGAAATTTAAAAGGAGACTAAAGGGAGTAAAAGGGCTTAATGGAGTTGGAAAAGGGATAAAATAAGAGATTGTGATTGAATACATGTGTCTTGAAATCAAAAGAGGTGGCAATTTGGGGACAGGAAGGGTACCAACAAGACCAGGAGTGCAGAAATGGAGGAGAATAGTTGGGGGGGGGGAGAATAAGTATAAAGCATAGTGACACATATGTATGAAACTTTTCATAATGAAACCCATTACTTTGTATGCTAGTTTAAAATTATCAATTTACTTTTACAAAAACTTTTTGTGACAGTATATATATATGTGTGTGTGTGTGTGTGTGTGTGTGTGTGTGTGTAGGTTGCATTGTGTGTGTCTGTATGCTGTATGCACATGTATGTGCTAGTGGACTTTTCTACCCATGCACTTGTAGAAGCCTGAGATCAACAATGGGTGTCATTTTCTGTTGCTTTTCTTTTTTTATTTTAAATGCTGTATCCTGTGGAACCTGGCCCTTGCGGCTTCAGCTGGACTGGCAGACAATGAGACCCTGGCGTCCTCATGTTTCTACCACTCCCAGTGCTGAGGTTACAGGCACGCTCAACCACAAGCTGCTTCTACATGGATGCTGGACATATCAACAACTCAGCAAGCACTCTGCTCACTACTTCTTCCACAAAACCTTTAAAAAGTAGCTTCACAGTAAAACGTGGCCAAAAGTGCAGGACACAGATCTTGTTCGCTTCAAACTGCAAGCTCTAGCTGCCATCCTAACCTGAATTTGTGTTCTTCTTTAAAGTCTTGTTAAAACTGTTTTGAATGATTTTGAAGCTTGACTAAATTTATGCAGATGTTTTGTCACTGAGATTAGACTTGGGATGGGAAAAAACAAGTGCCACCAACAATGAAAAGACAACAGGGAAATGCAAGGTAATGTGATTTGGTAAAGACCGCACCCACTGTAGTACCATGTTGCCTTGCGCTCATGTCCCAGGTCTGCTATGTGCTCCCTGTGTAACTGCGTTAAGTCACTTGGTGACTTTAAGTCCCAAAGTCTTCACACTGAAGATTTATATGATAGCAGATTCTAGTAGTGGAACATTGATGGTTGAGTTTACATGGGATACCTAATAGAAGAATGGACGCATCACTGAGACCCAGGAAATGTTGGTGGTTGTACCTAATACACATTCTCCACCAAGATAAACGGTTTGGGTTGTTTGTACTGACAACTTCTCCAGTCTGGATACTCTGAAATGGCAGGAAAGCGTCATAAGAATCCTATGTTACTCTGACACCTAGGCAATCATAGGTTGTTCAAAGATATTTAAATACTTAAGTTCATTAGGGAATCATTAGTTTTAAAGAGTCTCTATCTAGTTAGCAAATGGCATAGCTTGTCACATACAGAGAACCTTTTCTGTGCCTCGTAATGCTTCTCAAATACAGCACCAGTGCCATCAACCCCTTCGATCAATCACAATATATGCTGGTGTGATGATAACTCATAAGTTCAATTTGTAGGCCTTGTCTGATTAACCACCAAGCTCCGTGAAGAGTTTTCATTTTGTTTTAACAGAATATGAGAAGTTTAGTCTAGTGTTGAAGAAATCCCTTGAAAGAAAACCCTTTGACATGCATCTGGAGAGATGGCTCAGCAACTAAGAGATCATGATGTTCTTCCAGAGGACCAGAGTCTGGACCCTACCATTCACATACAGCAGTTCACAGCTGCCTGCAACTCCAGCTAAGGTGGACTCAGGGTCCTCTTCTGGCTACTTTGAGAGTTCATAACCTTGTCATACTTAAGTTTGCGCTCTCTGCTTCCTGCTTACGGTTGAAGATGTTTGAATTCAGCTTCCTGCTTCAGTTGCCACGCCTGCTGCTTGCTGCTGTGCCTCCATGCCATGATGAGTATGTACCCCTGGAAACATCAGTTCAGAGTAAATGCTTTCTTCCTTCATCTATCTTTGCTTATGGTGTTTAATCACAGAAGCATAAACATCACACACAAAGTGTGGGGTATGGGCAATACAAAAACATAGGATGAGAATTCTTTCCTATATCCTGTGTACTTCTAATGATTCTGTCAAATCTGCTAAGCATACTGCTTTAAGCAGTATATCGTCCCGCAGAGCTGCTGAGATCAAACCTGGTCTAACACTTTGCTTGCTCTTGGTAAATTCAGAACACTAAGTCATATGCCATAGTAGTTGTCACTTCTGAGAGCAGTGCCATCTCTCTGGGCCTCTCAGTCCCTTTCTCTGAGTCTCTCCCAGAGACTCTATCTCTCCTTATACCTTATACCCTCTATCTCTGATTCTCAGTTTCTTTCTCTCCCTCTCACCACTCCCTCCCTCCTTTCCTATTTCCCTGTGTCTGAATTTGTCTCCCTTCTTTTTTGGGTCTCTGTTGGTACAGTTCTCTGAAATTAAGCAAACTCTTTATCAAAGCAAAACTGAATCAAAGAGAATATTTTTCCATTTCTGAGAACTCAAACTCAGAACCTATACACCCTAGAAAAGCCTCCAACCTAGGACCCCTCTCTTTAAATCACCATTCACATGAATCATGCATCAGAAATCCCTAGTCAACTTAGGCACATAACATCCATTAGCTATAACCCTTCGACCTCAGAGAAAAGACATAATTCTGAACAAAAATCATCAGATTCTGTATCCTCCATATCTTCGAGTTGACCCCTAACATAATCCTGGCCACTTTCCTCATCACTCGCGTATGAAAAGAGCTTTAGTTTAAAACCCTTCTGATTTAACACAGGAAAAGGTTAGAATGAATGTCAACGTTCTCTAAAGAAAACGAGTAAAAGTGATCGCAACTTCCCAGTGAAATGGAGCCAAAAACTCTGCCTGCTCTGCTCTCATGCCTCGGAGCTGGATCCTGACCCTTTGGCCGACCAATGGATGCTGTTACACAAGATGGATCCAGGCTCTTCTTAAAACTGCTATTTTGTCCCTATTTCAAAACACTCAGTGATAGTTTATCATTAATTAGTATTCATATTATGTCTCAAACAATCTGTTCAAGAATAGGGGAAGTGAACTAGCGGGACAGCTTTTCTGTTTGTTTAGTAATTAACATGGATGATGCGCGTGGAACTGCGGGGACTCACAAGGGGAAGAGGCGGTCAAGTGTTGGGCGGGCAGCGCCCACAACATTTAAATGCTTACCTATTTTGACAGGCTAAGCATGTCTAAAAAAATTACACTTGGCAAACAGGATGGGGAGACACAGACCTCTGTAAAAATAGACCCATGCCTCTTTGATTCGCAGCATCCTGGCTTTCCGTCATGTTAACATGCCACTTGGGAGCTGGCTGGACTCCCTTGTTCAGTGACATAGATTTCGTAGTGTTTTTTAAAAAGCATTTGTTCTATCAACTACAACATGCTTTGAATTTCTCTTTAAAATTGAGAGTGTATATATAGATTGATCAAAACAATATTTTTAACATTCCAAACAATTTCGGAATATAGTGGATGGGTGTCACTTAATCTATTATGTTCCTGTCTTCCTCCCTCCCCCTTTCAGCTGCTAATCTTAGAACTTGTGTGCCAAATTGTCTAAAATATTCTTCCAATAGCTACATGTGTGATTCCTTTGTGAGCCCCACAGACAGCTATGGGGACAGATTTGGAGTTGCATATGGGACTGTCACATGGTCTCAGTGCCTTGTCTTCCAGGCACTGCGATTTCTTTTCACGTTGCTTGAATAGTGAGGAATTTTCAGTTGTGATGAAGGCTCAACCAAGTGCCTATTAAAGAATTTGCGCATGCTGGTAAGGAAAGAAGATTGCCGTGCCCATCAACCTCCAGTTGCTATCGGGACAGTTCAGATGTTTACATAAAAGTCATGCCGCTATCACAGAGTATGAAAATCAAGATCTGTAAGCATGTATTACTCTTTTTACTCATTTTTTTCTGCAATATTTAACAATTGGATCAACAGAAGAGAGAAACAAGTGCTTTATCAAAAGGTCCCATCACTTCAGTGCAATTACAGAAAGCATTTTCAGGAAAATGTGATCTATATATGTCCTTAGAGGCCTAAATCTCTGCCATAGAAGGTATAGGCCATTTCCAACTTTGAATAAATATCTGAAATAACTGTCTGGCTGTATAATGTCACACAGTTCCTCATTCCATAACTATAACCCTTCAGGAATACAAAGCCTGTGATTGATGAATACAAATAAGTCACTGTGTGGTCTTCATGCCCTGATCCTAAAATCCTAGAGACAATGCTTAGAAGTGTCAGACTTTAACTGCCCATGGACCCTGATACGCAGCAAACAACAAATTCATTGCCACTGCTCTGTAGGCCTGACAGAATAACTGAACAAATAAGAAGTTACCTACACCGTGTGTGTATGTGTGTGTGTGCGTGTGCATATGTGTGTGTTATTTCTCACCTACTAAAGAACAATTTACGAAAAGATTTTCCTCAGGAAATACCAAGTTATTTCTAGTACTGTTCACACAGGTTTTAACTAAATCTGGTATAATAAGTTTCGATTGAGCTGTTACGTTCTGCCTTGTTAAGTGTGGCTGTGTACGATTGCAAATGAAAATCGTGTGCTAGGAACTTATGCTCATTACTAACTTCATCTTGATTCTCCAAAGCAGTTAAGTTCAGAGTTCTCTAGAAACAGGAAACGCTTGAAAACCCTCTTTACGGAATGGAGAGAGAGTTGCAACTTTTGTTGATTTTTTTGTATTTGTGAATTTATTTTATTTCTCCAAGGATATTTCAAAAAGGGCCATGTTCTTACCTCCTCTAAAATATCCAATAGGAATTGTGGGATTGGGGAGTTTTGTTTGTTTGCGTTCTGTTGTTTTGTTAGCATAATTTTTACCTAAATTTGAGAAAGAAACTTTTGGCTATTTCATAAACATTCAAACTTGTTGTTGAAATGTATTGAATTTAAATTGTGCTGTTATTTATATTGTTAGAGTATAAGAAAGAACAAGTATTTTTTAATAAAGACTAAAGTAAAGTAATGCTGGGAATATATTCCAGCAATAAAAAGAATGTGTGTTGCTGATGTTCAGTTATATTGATGGAGCTGGGGAAACAGTTGGAAGCTCTTACTGCTTGTGCAAAGGACCTGAGTTCAGTTCCCAGCAGACACACAGTGGCTCACAAACTGGGGTCTGTCACTCCAGTTTAGGGGATCCAGGACCCTCTTCTGGCCTCTGCAGCCACGACACACACATGGAGTACTTACACAAAAGCAGGAAAAATATACAAGTAAAATAAAAGTAAATAACTCTTTTAAAAATCTCATTGCTAAAAAATAATTTAGATATTACTACCTAGTGATCCCATGAGATGAGACAGGAACAATTAGAAAAATTAATTTTACTTAGACTGCTAAATATGTGTGTGTGTGTGTGTGTGTGTTAAGTTCCATGTATAACAGTAACCAGTTCTAAAAGATAATGGGAAGGGGGCTAGAGAGATGACTCAGCAGTTTAGAAGACTGCTATTTCAGAGGACCAGAGTTTGATTCCTAGTGCCCACATCATGACTCACAATATCTGTTAGCTCACAATGTGGTACACAGACATATATGCAGACAAAAGAAATACACATAAATAAAGTTTTTAAAGTATTTTTTAAAAGGATAATCAATGGGAAAAGCGCTCACAGTATCATCATAACTGTAATAATTTTTTCTTCTGCTAGAAAGACAACCCCTACATTCTTTTGTCTGTGTAGCTCAAACTGGTATCAAAAGTGTGGCTTTTTTCTTGCCTCCCCTCACCCAAGCTCTGGGCAAACAAGTAAAAGCCACCATATAGAGCAAGAAAAGACTTAATATAGATTAATGTGACAGAGGGAGGAGAAAAGGGAAGAAGGGAAGGACAGCTGGGGGAGATGTAGAGGTGATAGGGAAGTGAAGAGAGAGTGAGAGAGGAAAAGAGGAAAGAAGGCAGAGAGGGCAGAAAGGAATAGAGAAGGGTGGGAAGAGGGAAGGAGACACTGAGAGAAGGGACATGAAGAGAAGAAACACAGGAAGAAGAGACATGGAGAGAAGAGACACAGAGAGAAGGAACTCAGAAAGAAGGGACACAGAGAGAAGGGACACGGAGAGAAGAGAAAGACGTCACAAATCTTATGGCAGAATGGTTCAATTACAAAATGGAAAGTTATGCCATGCATAGTGGTGCAAACCTTTAATCCCAGCACTTGAGAGGCAGAGGCAGGTGTATCTCTGTGAGTTCAAGGCCAGCCTGGTCTACATAGTGAGGTCCAGGACAGCCAGGGTTATAGATAATCAGACCCTGCCTAGAAAAAAAGGAAACATGACATGTTCCTGATTAAAACTGATCATTTTCTTTCAGGCTGCTGAGAAGCCAACCCAGATCCCCTCTGGCACTGAACCACAGCTCCAGCCATATAGTCTTTGATTTTCTTTGAGGGAATGACTCAACTAGTTTACTCATACTGACCTATTCTGCACCCCAGTTAGGCTGTGAACTAGCAATTCCCCTGCCTCCAGGGAGTCAAGGTTATAGGTCTACATCAACAGACTTGGCTTCCTGAATAGAAATGATCTCGAAATAAGCTGTTTTCTACAAATTTCTTTAAAAAGTCAATTGCCTTTGTTAGAAACAAACTTTCTGGATGGACTTTAGAGAGCAATGCCAGAGGTGACATGGAAGGGACAGGGTAGGCAAACACTAGCCTAAAAGCTCGGGAGAAGAGTCAGAACATAAGAAAAGCTGAATGTCTTGTACTCTCAGATCTGAAAATGTATCATAATAATATAATTAAAATCAGCTATAATCAGACAAAGAACCTGTAAATGGAGACTGTGCTCTAGTTTCTTGGTTACCCCGAAACAAATAATCACACAAAACAATATTAATTATAACACTGTTTGGCCAACAGCTCAGGCATATTCCTAGCTATCTCACATCTGAAATTAACAAATTTCTATTGTTTCATATTTTACCATGAGACTCGCATTTGTTACCTCTTTCTTCTTGGGCAGCTACATGGTAGCTGCATGACTCTGCCTTCTTTCTCCCAGCATTAAGTTTAGTTTTCCCACCTAACTATATTCTACCCTGCCATAGGCCAAAGCAGTTTCTTTGTTAACCAATGCTAATTAAACATATTCATAATATCCAGAGGGGAATCTCACATTAAGAACCTATAGGAATCTGTGATTCAATCAAACTTTCTCATGAAATCCATAAGTTCATGTAAGTACAGATGTTAGTGTTTCTTTGGATCAAACAGGACATGAGGCCTCACCGCCTGGACTGAGCTGGCAAGGCACACTTGGAGATCCCTGTTTCTCAGGAATGAGCTCAGCTGAAGTTGCACCTGCTAGTTGGGGCAGAAATAGTCTCTTCTCCTTCTACGAACCTGGTCATTGTTGTGACTATCAGGATATCTGACTCTTTCTTCTCTCCACATGGCTCCTGATGTTACTTTCTGTAGCTGGTGGGGAAAAAGAGTTCCTGAATTTGTCCTTTACTTAAATTTACTTCTGTTGTGGCTAGCGCATTTGGGTCCAAGCTTATTTGCAGTTCTATACCTGCTGATAGCTTTATTTAGTATTCACTAGAAGCTAGAAGTAAAAATAAAATGATATAAAAAGTAAAATTATTTAAGCTATATTAAAGTTTTAATATAGAGTATACATATCTATTCGTGGTGTGTTTCTTTCCTCTTATCCACAAATATTGATCCCAATTTAAAAAAAAAAATTTCAAGGAAACCATTCATAGAACGTTCCCGGTAAAGGTCGTAGGCAAAGTAAGTGCCATTCATCTTAACAGAGCTAGGAAAGTAGAGGTAAAACTTAGGCACGCCAGCCATACCTACCTCAGAACTGAATGCATTGCATATGATCACATCAAACAACAAATTTGGGAATTTTGGTTAGTGGTATTTAGTTTCCTACTTTGTTAATGTCAGTGTGGACGATTTTAAATGTAATTTTCTGTAGAAATACTATGTCATTATTTTTAATTATTTTTATTATTAAGAAAACATACTTATACAGAAGAAGAAAATAGATTTAGAAACATCATTTTGCCATGTTTCCCTTTATAACTTGCATCTTTGTACAAGGAGTTTATTTTCTTATAAAATGATTTACTATCAAAAGTTAAATGATCATTTTATTAATTTTATATCAAGCAAAGAAATGTACTTTTAATTTAATTACTCCTTCTGAAATGATAGTTGAGTGTATTCTTACTGTGATAATTAGTAGCCAGAGTATACCATAATAAGCTATTGTTCTATTTCCACGAATTTCTCCCTTCTGCATTTTTCTCTGAAAGTGTTAATGGAGCCCAGGGCTGACACAATATTATTCAACAGGCTGATGCGTTTTAGTATCACAATGTTGGTTGTTAAAACTTTTCTAAATTGAGTTGACAATTTCAAATTAAGTATCATCTTGTGTTTTCCTTTCTCCATATCTTTCTAATGACACTGTCATATAATATGATGGCTTTATGAGTGGTTTTGCTAACCCATTCATCAGAGTAATCAATGGGGAAGGGAGCCATATGGGTTGTAGTCCATTTGTATTGGAGAGGACAGATGGCATTATTGATAAATGGATATATTCCAAATATTTATTGTATAATTATATCACAGGGACTCTGACTTCTGAATTTTAATTTTACTATGAACTTCCAGGAACTGGCAAATTAGGCAGTGTATTCAGTTGCCATGTATTCATTTAATCATGGTAATTTGTGAGATGCAGTGCTAATCACTTTCAGTTAATGTTTTATTTTACAGGATGGGCACTCCCCTTTCAAAGGCATTGCTTTTACTTATCTGATTTCTTGCCAAGCTATTCTTCTAGTCTTCGGGGCTTGAAAGCTCAAACAGTATTTGGAGTAGGCAGCATGTTGAGGATAGAATCCCAGAAGAGAAAGAAGCGAAGATTTCCTGACACTTCTCCCCATTATCACTTCCTGTGGGAGACAGAAGGGGGAGGGGGGAGCCGAACAGACTCTTGACATTTTCCTGTTGCTTCACTGTCTATGCTCAGTAGAATTCCTAAAATTATGTTCCAATATAATTGTGGACTTAAGGACATAATGATACGGTTCAGGTTCTAATTGCATTTCATTTTCTCAAGTTGAAATGAAGTCTTCTGAGGAAGGGTTACTGCTGGCATAGTATTCTCAATGCGATGGCCTCCCAAATGTTTGGCAACATTCCAAAACTATGTTCACACTACAAGAAATCAGCAGCATCCATAGAAGACTTAAATAAATATACTTTATGGTGTTTAAATGCTTATTTAGAGAAGTTTCATTTAATTGAGGCCCGAATCTTTTGGGATAAAATTTAAAATGTACTGAGTATTTTCATGTATCCTATAGACACTCAGCACCTCTGAAGTGCTCTTAAAATATCAAGGTGAAAATTTGATGTTATTCAAATCTTATTAAATTCCTAAGAGATGCTTTTAATACCTTTCTTTAGTTTGTCTTCAAAATGTTGGGATGGTATGAAATTCCTGAGGCTCAAGTTAACTGTTAAGTGAAGTAACATATTTGAGGGCTTGTGTTGTCCTATTTTTAGGAATTTATGGTTCTTTGGGATGAGCAAGAGGTAAGTCATATACAAAACTAGAAATAAAATGAAACAAATGAAACAAAACCCCCAACAGGGACAAAAACATGAAGCAGGAAACAATGACAAGAGCTGAGGGTTCTCTGTGACTGTAGCCAAGCTGCTCAACTTCAGAGACCTCTTTCTGCCACAAGATGGAATGATATTGCAAAATTCAACCAGAAAAAAATTCCCAAACCTTTCTTAATTTTTGAAGATGAGATGCAAATCGTTAGTCAAATCAGAGAACAAAGGAATAAACTTTGACATCCTAAAGCAACACATACGCCCAAGCTGGAGAAGCAGAGGTGCCTGTCAGAGGCCGAGCATCCGGTACAGGAAAGATTGATATTTGTCAAGTGTGCAGCTATGTTTTCAAGCTTTGGAGGTTGTCAAACAATGAAAGAGAAAATAAATAAAAACTTCAGTGCACAATATTGCTATACCTTGTCAAAGAAATGTTAATTAAAATCAAGCTTCCTTTTTAAAAACAGTGTTAGATTTCCAGGCAAAAGACTGCTCAAGAAGGTACAATTAATACAAACATTGGTTTTCCAAGGTACAAACTGGAGGCTGGCATGGGAACAGAGGGCTGACATGTTACCAAAATGCTATTCCCCAGATCTCAATGGCTGTGATCTCCTACTGATTACTTAATATAATCAATTACATTTCAAAAGGAAAGCTAAGTTTTGAAAAAATATTGACACAAGCTATGTACAGCTCACTCATAAATGCAAGAGCTGAAACACACAGGTTTCTATTTACTTCCTATGCATTATCAGGTTTATGACATTTATTTGATAGCTATATATTGTTTTGAATGTGCAATGACTTGAGTTATTAAAATATAGTTCACTTATGATCCACACGAAGAACAAGCATTGCATTCGAATGAGGGAGTAACACAGCCTTTAATTCTAAAGCAGCAGATTTCATTTCCCCAGGGTCAGGATTAAATTGAGGTTTTGTATTCATCTCAAGTAATTGTAATGAGAATATTTAACGTGGGTCAAATGGAGAATAGTGGCACCCTGGAAAGGCTTAGAACTGATTTGCTTTTTTTATACATTGTTCCACGTTGGGATTAGAAAAGATCAACTTGCCTGATTTAAGGGTGCTATATTGTTCTATTTGTGAATCTAATGAAATCTTTGGCAAAAGAGAACATCAAGTGAATAAATGAGTTTTAGAAAATAAGACATTTGAATCAAATTAATTATACATTTGAAATTCACAAGATTATCTTAACAGACTTTATCTAGAGAAAATTAGAGATATATATATTTTAAAAAGAAAAAAATCTTTATGTTTCCTTTTTATCACCATAGTGGAAAGAGGAGAGATTATACATATTTTTCCATTAGACGCAGGAAAGAATTGTTTAGCAGGGCTGTGTCTGTACAAGAGATTTTTCTAGATTCCTTTTTCCCCTGAAGCGGTCTTTTTTATTTGAGAAGCATAAGTGATTTTTTCCATTTTCTCACCAAAGTGCTCTGGTATATTGTCTCCAGTCTCCCTCTCAGGACACTGACTCTGTAACAGCCAAGAGAAGATAAATCATTTCTTTGTGTTGGTTGTTAGTATTTCTCTCTCTTGTGTTTATATTAGCAATCACAACAGCCCCAACAACAACAACAATAATATAATAATAATTTGTAAGAGCTTGTGTATTAAATCTGACCTGCTGCTGAGTGACCAGAAACTCACAACCCACTTAAATTTGTTTCAAACTGTATGACATCACCTATCCGAGAGATTCTGTAAAAAATAATAAAAAAAGAATCAATAAATGTCTTTGGGTTCTAAATGATATTCAGGAGGTATTTTATAGCTAAAACTTACCCAGTGACTGCTTGGGGCTAGGTTACAGTGCCTCAGTAGAATATAAGTTGGCTCAATATAACAGACTAAAATAATACATTTTCTAATAGGTTTCTGCCCTAAGTGGAAATATATTTATGTTGAACATATTCTAGCAAGAAAGGTTGGTTAGAATGTTCCAGTAAATTCTGCAATTGCTTTTAAAAAGATGGAAGAGTTTCTTGCCCCGAGAACTACAAAGGAAGGGAAACCTTCTCCTGAGTAGATTCCCAGTAGCTACAAGGGACTTCGGTTGGGCCACTTCATTCCTTGTTCTTCCCAGCCCTGTGGGGGAATGTAGCAACCACTATTTCTTCTTTATATTCCAGGAGGACTTTTCTCCTGTGCTTCAAAACAGGCACTGCACGTAAATATCAAAGGCAGTCCCCATCAGCACGTGGAACAAGAGTGCCTCGCAATTGCGCTGCAAATTAAGTTTATCTGAGAGTCTTCAACAATTCGGTAATTCATGAACTCATAAAAGGTGCATCTTCAACACAAAAAGGAAGTTCTCATTTGCATGAGATATAGAGTGTCACGTGACACAATCTAAGTCAAACATACCTAAAATTTTCTAGGGATTTTAGAAGAATATAGTAAGATGAAGTCATGAAAATGGGCTTATATACTAGACTTCTTAAACTATTTCAGACTTATGCATTAAATAAATGTGTATTTACTGTCTCAAGAAACATACATACATACATACATACATAAATGTGTATTTGTGATGAGTACCTTATAATATGAAAAAAATTAACAACAACAAAAACATCACACTGCAACTAAAGAAAAGTTAATATGGAAGGATGTAACATATATATTTTAAATTTAACACTCCTGAACAGCATCTTGATTTGGGGATAGGAAGTTAAATTCATAGAAAGGGTCCCAATTTTGAAATCATTTTTAATGTGCCAAGTGAGACTTGTACAAAATCCTTATCTAGAAGATTTAAAAACTTTTCTTAGACTATATAAGAACATGAATACCTGTCATGAACAACTCTTCTGAAAGACAAATTAAAAGATGGCAATTAATGTATAACTTAACAATTCGGTATAATTTTAAGATATCAGTCAAAATTCTAATGAGATTATTTTAGGAACATGAATTTATTTTCAAAATGACAGTGTTCAAGAGCAGAAATATAGCTTAGTGGTAGAGTGTCGGCTTAGCATGTGCAAAGCATTGAACTGAATCCTAGGACCACTATAAACAAGCAAGAGCATAAGTCAATAAATGGTACAATGGTTCAGAAAGGCAAAACATAGTTTTTAAATACTGAACAAAGGAATAGTTCATATTCAACATGGAATATATTCTACACTCAAATACTAAAATTGTCATAGAACTCTTATAGCCAGAATCCTATGCATAAATCAATAGAATGGGACAGATAAATATTAAAATTACATCTTGCTTTTCTATGAACCAGACATGACAAAGAGAAGATGCCAGTAACATAGACCAAGTGGACTACTCACTGAAAGATATATAAAATTTAGATAGCACCTAAGAAATAGTGGTAGAAGGGAAGGGGACTAATTGTCTAAATTTTGAACAATTTATTACAAACAAATAGTCAAACAATAATAACAATAAAACCATGACTGAGCAATGGACAAGAACTACTCAAAATGACAGATGTCTAAGAGGAGAAAATTCCTCAACCACTTGAAAATAATGTTAGCTTTCTTCTTCAAATGAAAGGAGAAAGGAAGAAAAAGGGAGGAAAGGGGCAAAAAAGGAGAGAGGGAGGAGAGAGCGAGGGAGGGAGGAAAGGAGAGAGGGACGGAGGGATGGAGGGAGGGAAATGTGGAGAGTGTGAAGGGAGGAAAGGAATGGATGGATAGAAAGACCTAGTGTTTTTCTTCAATCTCTGGGCATAGGTTCTTCATTTGGGGGTGCAGATTATCTCTTTTTTGGAGACCATGACTTCTGAGAGAAAACCAGCTTTTCTACTTTCCAGTTTTTCATGAGGAGCTCCATTTTTATTTTGTATTGTGTGACTGTGCTGGAGTCTATACAGCGCTACTGTCACAATGCCGGGGTACCCCTTTCCAGAGTTCTACTCCTGCCTTGAGAGGTGTATGTGTTCTCCTCTTCTCCATCTTGTTTTCCTGATAATTTCTGTTTCTTCACCCCAGCCAGTTTGATTATGCACCCAGCACCCTATTCTTTTTTATCAGATGAGTCTGGTATCTTGTCATCTATAATTTACACAGAAAATAGAACAATGAAGTGGAAAGAATTGGTGTAGAAGTGGAGAAATTTGGCTTGTACTCCTTACTGTTTTTCTCTCAGTAAGAAATGAGAATGAATGACAGTCAAATCAACTGCATCTTCAGAACTTTCTTAAGAATTAACCAAATATCTTTTATTCCTGACAGCCTTTGGTTATTTCATTTATTTAGTTTTTTGACCAAGTGCTATTCATTGAATTCTCATTTATTTTGTGAAGCTATTTAATGTTCTTATTTAATATAAAGGAACTATTATGAGGCCCTTTGCTTCCATGATACAGCATGCACTAATTTCTTATGAAATGGAAAAAAATGGTTATTCTAAAAATGAGACGTTTAATCTTGATATTCAGTTGAGTTTCCTAGGCAGAAACCTTTAAAGGCAAAGCATTCAAAAATGCTGACACATCATTTAGTTAGGAAGGAGACAAAGTATGCTTAGAATTATTTCTGTACTGAAGAATACTCTCAGGGCCTAGAAAGATGGGACAGTGTGTGAGATTGCTTGCTACACACAAATGCATACCTGAGTTTAGATCCTGGGAACCTTAGATGATGTACCTGTAGCATCAGCCCCATGGGGACAGAAACAGGAGAATTGTTGGGGGTTTTGATGGGCATCAGCCTCATGCCAAGTTCTGTGACGAACTCTGACTCAAAGAAATAAGGCAGAGTGAAGAGCTAGGCACGTCTTCGTCTGGCCTTCATGAATGCACACAGGAATACAGGCACACAGGTATGTACACACAGACGTACCCACCTACATGTGAATATATCACACATACAAGCATACATAATCAGTACACATATAAGTTAAATGTGCACATACATAAATTAAGTACACACAAAAATTAAGTAGAGTGTTCCACTTCTATTCTTATAGTCACATCCTAGTTGTCTTGATTTGCTGTGAGGTATCACCTACATTCAACTACAAAGCTTCCTGGTATTGTTGTCAACTTGGCGCAGGCTAGGATTATTTGGGAAGAGGATGCTCAACTAAGAAAAGGCCCCCAATCGTATTGCCTGCTGGCAGGTCTGTAAGGCATCTTCCTGCCTAATGATTGATGTGAGAGGCCCTGGCCTATTGAGCCAGGAGCCACCATTGGACAGGTGGTTGCGTAAGAAAGCAAACGGAGCAATCCATGAGGAGCAAGTCTGTAAGCAGCATTCCTTTCAGGCCCCTGCTTCAAGTTCCTGCATTGCATTCCTGCCCTGAATTTCCTGGACAATGGACCCTTAGCTATAAAATGAGTAAAGGTAACAGAAGCCTTAAAGTTCCAGCCTCTAAGATTTCCTCTCTCAGGGTTCAAAACAGTGGACAAAGTGAACTAGTTGCTTTTGTTCGTAGTGTTTATCACAGCAGTAGAAACCCAACTAGGACACAAAGTGTGGCTTTCCATCAGGGCAGCTTTCTCCAATGATGATTTCCCAGGTAAAGCTGTCTGGGCCTGTTATACACCTTTGTTTCTTTTAGAAAGAGCTCAACACACTTCTATCGGTTCGTGCAATGAAGTTGGTTTCCACAGAGAATTGCCACTTAGCTTTCAGAGATGAATAGTGGTATCATGCTCTTCATGCAAAGGGTAGAATAAACGAGTAATTTCGTATGCAAGTTTCTTGATTTACTTACAACTTTCTGCTAAGACTTTGAAGCAAAGGATTTCACCAATTACATTTGTTGTGTGTGTGTGTGTACATTTTTCAGAAAACATATGTTAGTAGGGCTATTAAGCAATTAGTTTCATGCATATAGATAGTTCATTTTGCACCAAACCATATGATGTGATTGGAATTTATAGAAAACCATCTTTCTTGCCAGAAATGAAGCAAGTTAATTCTCTAGTTTGGAGAAATATGGCTGCAATCTGTAGCCTTAAAAATTAGGAGCCTAGAATTCGTGTTCAATAGCTTAGAAAAGTGAATAATATAAAAAAGTTCTGTGTGGTGAAATTGAAAGCATAGTACCTGGTTCATATTACATGATCACTAAATATTTGTTAGCTTGCAATAAATGATGCCAACCTATATTGTATGTAAACCATACATATATGAAGTCTCTGTCCTTGTCAGCTTTGGCCAGAAGATTGTTTAGTAGTCTATGCAAAAGGGAAACATTTCGAGACAGAGTTGGCAATGTCCATGGGATCAAAGCAAGCCAGCTGCTCAGGAGAAGTCCATCTATTTCTAGAAACTTAATAACTGTCCTTGTATGGAGGCAGCAAGGCTGAAATGAGAGGAAAACTGGAAGCCACCTCAGATCTTCACCCTATTCTTCCTACATCAGAATGGCATGCGGATGTCTCCCACAGGAACATCCACAAGTGGTTCAGAAGAAACAACTTCTATGATGCTAAAGTACCCCAACTACAGGATAGCCTCTTATTTGAAACGTTGGGAGAAATATCCTAAAACAGCTAGAAATCCTAAAGCAAGATTTCCACGTCTTCAGATATGAAAACATGAATTGCTGGCATCTTCTGAAGTGCTCCACAAAAGGACTGGCAATCTTTATTCAGCTTTGGAGCACTCATTTCCCCAGCCGTAGGCATCAATCCAGTCTGTTGTCTTTACTATGGGAAAAGAAAGGGTACACTCAAAGTCCATGTAACATACACTACACTATGGAAAATTCTACATAACTGATCTTTTGTAAATATTAAGTAAAACCAGTAAATCAGAAGGTAAGATTAGCACATTTTAGCACAGCCCCAGATGAGAACAAATATTGTTATTATTTATGAAAGTCCCCTCCATCCCATTCCGCATCACTGCTGCCATTTTCACCCTGGATTTCTCTGTTCAGCACTTAGTTCCAATTCTAAAATGATCCATTGCACACTAGACAGAAATGTCCTTCCATAATCAGAGCCTGTGCTTGAATTTTATTGCATTTAAGATGGCAGAGTCTGTTGTGAATTACAGCCAGGTCATTTCTTAGATTTTAGACTTCTGATCATAGACATAAGAAGGTGGTGGTTGTTTGGGCTTTTGAAGTGAAAATTCTACCCAGGTCAACCTGTCCCACTACAAGGCTCTAGGTTTGTGGTATAATTAGGGTGCTGGTGAAGGGGGCATCCAAATTTGAGTACAGAGACAATGGAGAAGTCATTCAAGAATTCCAGAGAGATGTTTCATTTAAAGAGGAGGCATCTGCTTGCATAGACACATTCAAGCAAATGTAGCTTCCTGGAACTACTTTGCTTGTTATGTAGTTGGACTGAACTCAAAAGTCAATTGGTAGATGGTGGGAGGGAGGGGCAATTTTCTTCAGGGAGACTTCCCCTGATAGGCTGCCCATGTTCCAGCAGATGGCCTAACAGTCATGCACACTCTGGTAGCTCTAAGCGAGTTTCAAAAAGAACACATGAAGGTGGGAGGGAAAAGTGGTGGGAATATGGGAAGAATTAGAAGGGACGGGGTAGATTTGATCTAAATCCCTTATGTGAAACTCCCAACGGTTAAAAAAAATGATAAAATTGGACCTGTTTTCCTTTTATTAGTTCAAAGATTTGTGTAACGTGTTTTGATCCAAATTATTTAATTAGATTTTAAAAATCTTTTAATAATTTGCATATGTACATGTGTGCACATGCATGCATGTGTGCACATGTGCACACACACACACATGCACACACACAGGAAGGAACACAGCTGCCCTTAGGGAAGCCAGAGGGCATCGGGATCTCCTGTGGCTGTAGTTGTAGGTGGTTGTGAGTCACTGTCCAAAGTGGCTTCTGGGAACTGAATTCAGATACTCTAGAAGAACAGCTAGTGCTTTTCACCGCTGAGGTATCTCTCCAGCTCCCTGCCTCAGACAACTTAAACATGCTACAAATTCAAATGCCTCCATGTCAATGCTATCTTTATCGTAAGTATCTTAATTGGTGATATGGAAAAAATATATAACAGCATCAAGACTTCGGCAAACTTCCTTTTAGTCTATGGTCAAGTACGTTGAGAGTAAGGCATTGTTGAATTTCAGAATCTATCTATCTATGCATCAAGGTTCGGCTATTCAAAATTTGCAAGGCTTATGCTAATATTGCTCTCTCGGACTCTTGTCTTCAGACTTCTTCCAGAACTTCTCTGCTGCTCTACCCACTTCCTCTCAGAGCACCAGGAAGTGGACAGAATCAGGGAGAGTTTTAGCAAATAGTTTTCTGGGTTTAATCTTCGACAAGGAAGAGCTTCTCTCTTGCTTTTGCTTGTTCTCGCTTTAGAATAAGGGATAGATTTTGCGTCAGTCTCGGGGCTCCCTGTGCCTTCATAGCCCTTTATTATTAAGCTCACAATCTCCAGCAAGGGTTCTCTTATCACTGAAATAAACGATTAATAGCGACTCAAAAATAGCACATCGCCAACACTTAAGATATTTAAAAGAAGATAAGTAGATTAGGTGTTTCAATGTCTGTCACGTGATCATTTTTTTTTTCTGTGATCTGTTTAACAAGGTGAAATATTCTAGTGAGTATTTGGAGAACCATGTTTACTCCTTAGCCTTAAATAGCAAGCTCGCACTTAGACACCAGCTTTTCTTCTGCCGGCGACTCTCATTACATGACTAAACAACCTACTCTACTAACTGGGGAATACTCTTTTTTTATCAAGACTTTCTTGACCTCATCATCCTAAATGTTACTGTTACCTGCTGCAGCACTCACCTGTGACCTGTCAGTCAGCCCACACTTGGAGGTGGGTCTTCTGCCTTCCCTTGAGCCCCGAAATTACCAAATTACCGAGGGAGCTGAAGTTCCTGCAGGACAAGACCAGCTGCTCCAAGAAGATTCCGGTAAGGGCCACAGGCAGTGCTCAGAAACATGCCTCTAAGAAGCTGACCTGCTCAGTGTTAACCAGTCAATCAGAGCAAGTTCTAGAAAGCTAGCTATTAACCCTTAAGTGACTGCTCCATGGGAATTCTGGATCAGAAAACAACATGCCCTGTGCATTTTTACCAACTGGTATGATACTTTTAAAGTATCTTAAGCAATTTGTGGAGGCTTACTCATAAATCCCAGCTGGCTGCCAGATCTGCTTATAAGCCACTTTAAGAATCCTGCTCCACACATCCCAGGCAGCTATATGGATAATTTAATAATAATAAAAAAAAAACAAGCACCATGCCCTCTTCCTTGCCCTTGTTCTTGAATATGACCTCCACTGGATATATGTTGCATACCTTCAACTCTGTTGCTCGCAGTTTACCTAAATGTTTGATTTTATCCTTCAAAACATCATTTTCCTCTTATGTAAAGTGATTATATTGTAATGGTTCAAGACAGCTGTGTGGCTGGTCGAAGTGCAGTAGAGGAAGTGGACTCCAGGATACAATGTATGGGACACAGTTAGTTACTTCTGGATTTAGATAATTTCAACAGAATATGAAAAAAATGGATTTTGTAATCCTGTAAGTAATAATGCAGCCAACCGGTTGTATCTGATTCTACAAAATGCATACCATGCACTATATCTAAAGAAAAAAATCACAACCAAAAAAATAGCCCATTGTTAGGTATGGTGTGTTTTTGTTGTTCTCTATTTTCTTTTTCTTTGTATGCAACAGGGCTATTGTGTACTCTGATGAGTTGAAGACACCTGGGTTTCCAGGAGCCAATGTCAGCTAGTGGCTTCTGGGCTTTTATTTTTAATGAGAAAGGGGTATTCTCTCTTTCTCTGGAAAAGGGAAGCTGCTCTATCAAGCTTCGGGTCTCCTTGTGCTCATCTATTATCTTTTCCTTTGACTTTGGCAAAAAAACGGGAAAGAGAGCATATCTTAAAAAGAGCCAGCGTTAGAAAACCGCGGGCTCTTTTGTCTCTGGGCAACATGAATAAGAGGACTCTCATAACAATACAGAACTTCGGGAGGAAATAAAAATGAATCCTAGAGGGCAGCATTAAAAGTATATAGGGAAGCACTGTTGAGAAGGAAATAAGTCTTTTTAACAAGGTTATCTTGTCCTTCTCTTTGATTGGCATCAGAGTCTTCACCCGAACCTTGTCATATTAGATGCTCTGAGCAAAAGTCAATTATAATAGACTCTCAATGAAGACTCCACATCAAAACAGGAGCATGACAGAAGCACTGCGGCACAGCATTTTCTGAGAGCTTCTATGAACTGTTTCTATGTGCTTCCTTCCCCCCTTGGGTAGCTCATCGTGTTCCCAACTTGTTTCCCTGTGATCTCTCATCCCCCTTTGACGGTCCCAGGCAAGTGGGTGCCACCGTCCATATGCTGGCTTAGGGTTGACTAATTAGTCAACTCTCCCAGACATCTTCTCCATCACTTATGGGGCAAAATAAATTCTGTAGGTACATTTAAGAACTCCTTGGCTAACTCTTTCTCTGTGATTTCTAAAGTCAGACTGCTCACGTAGTATTTTAACCCGGATCTTTCTTCACCTATTAAAGGCAGAACACGAGCGATGCCAGCATCCTGCTGAATATACTTCCGATTCTGTTCCCCGACAATTACATTTCTTTCTGGGAAAGGAGAATTTCCATGGCTATTTAGATGAATATGCGGAAGGAAAGAATGAAATGATAGAAAACACAAGGAGAGATGGAGAGGACCAATAGATTACATGCAATGTGAAAGCAGATGGGGCAGGATGCTGAGAGTGGAAAGGACAGGTACAACCAGGGACTGAGGGCAGAGAGAAGAGCACTGGGGGACCAACCCAAAGTATGTTTGAAAATGCCATAAGGGAACATCACCTTGTATGACAATTTTGAAAAACAAGAAGCATAAAGTTGAATTAATATACAAGAACTTGTTAAATGAATATTAGTTAAATGCGCAAAATCTTATCAATTCATCTTTGATTTGTATGAATGAATGTTATTTTCTTTATTAAGTAAAAAAAAATCTGTTTTTTTTCCAAAAAGTTGGCATAACTCAGAAAAGCCACCTGAAGTGAAGGTCCAATGTTTTTATCTTGTTTTATTTTATTTTATTTTATTTTAGCTATGTCAAATTAGAGGCTCTGGTGAAAGTCAAACATAATGGACTATGTAGCCCAGGCTGTCCTTAGCCTTTTGGTGCTCCTCCTGCCTTCACCTCCCGAGTACTAAGATAACAGGAGTCCACCACTCTAAATATCTTGCTCAGTCTTGATTATATTTTATTTAGTTATATCATTTGTGTATATGTGTTTTTGACTGCCTTGTGGTATATGAGTGGAGGTCAAATGGCAATCTGAAGTAGTCAATCCTCTCCCTCTATCATGCGGGTCCTGGGGTTTGAATTCCAATCATCAGCCTCAGCAGCAAGCATCTTTAAGCACTAAACCATAGGATGAACATGTCCAAAGATGTAAAAGCCAATGGGCTACTAATTTGGGTCACTCTAAGTTAGGCAATTTATCTTCCAGAAGCAAACAGGTGTGAGAAAGATGGGGGAATTGGGAAGCATAAAAATAATCTGTGGCTCCAATCACAGAATAGAAATTCCGAAAATCAACACAACGGACAAGGATGAGGATGCTGAAATATTGAATAAGGAGGCATTTAAAGGCAACTTTTGATATGCATGTTTGAACCAAGAGACCTTAATTTCACTGCTTAGAAAACATACCATAAAACTAAACATCGTTCCAGATGCAACCTAAACATAGTTCCAGGTCATGTATCTAACATATTTTCCAGCAGGGTTTGTACCTTATCCTCCCCCAGATTTCCTAAAAGGAGATAGGTATGAATGGGTTGTCCTGCACCACTGTTTTTAAAATGCTGGGTGCTTCCTATTAGGCATCCTGGTAGATTATCCAACTGCAGACTGAGACGTGAAGTGCTTTTAACTGGCGAACAAAGCAAAAGCTTCCTGTTTACCTCCTATGAAAGATGAGCGGCTCTCACAGGCGATGCTTACATTTTTGTCCAGTCCTCTATCTTTATGATCCCATGGTTCTTTGGTACCTAGTACTTTGAGGGTTCAAATTTTCATATGAAAATTGTCATTGGTTTGATAGCAGCCACGACATGAAACCTTCACCCCTGTCTTCAGCTCTACCTTCTAGGAACGGGTAGCACGGCTTTGTTTTTCTATTTACTGAAGAACAACAGCCCTGTGTCTTGTGTCTGCAGGTTAGGCTGCTGCACGACTCACCTGAAGCCATTATGCACAGTTAATTACACATGGATCTAGGCTACGACTCAGGAGGAATTTAAACCATTTCTCTGCTCTTCCTCTTTGGAAACATTACGCCCAGAACACTGTCCTTCAGTTCTGTCAGCACCCAGATGTTGCCTCTGCCTTGGACCTGCTCTGTCAATGGACCTGAGTTTTGATGAGCGTATCTTCAACCCTGGTGGCCAGGCTACTTTCACTGACTTTGCAGTCATTCTTCTCTCCTTGTCATTTTCATGATTTTCAGGAAAGAAGACAAGCCTGGGAGCCATTATTCACAAAGGTGGGCATAATGTCAGAAGTTTTACATACCTGTAGAAAACCAGAGAGCACACTTTTCCTACCATTACGTGACTTTTCCCACCACATTGGAGTTATGTTTCCAGTCAGCTTACCTGTACACCTTTCTTCATTTTAATTCAATTATCTTCTTCCTATTCAAGTGCTAGCTTTACTGAAAAGCAGGAGTCACTCGAGGCTTTAGATTGCATATTTGCAGTAGAAAATCATTGGGAAAATCCTTACAGACACGGGATCTCTGCAGGAAACAGTTTGGGGAGGGCAAATGTTCCAACATGTGACTGAACAGTGAAGTGCTAGCATCTTAACAAGACCTGCCACCCAGTGAGCACTCAAGGGTATATCAGTCCCAGATTACTATTGACTCCCAATGGTACCTGCCAGCGACTACATTGGAAGACTGGATGCTGCTCTTCAAAGACATGATCTAGATGATATACATTATGGTACCCGGTTACAGCTCAGTGTACACACAGTGCCTGTTTTAGAGAGACTGTAAAGCTTTTTTTCCCTCTTGTTACATTGAACTATAGGTTGAACAATTCAGAGTAATGAAATGACCTTATATATAGGTGAGCATTTATAGGTCAGTTTCTTAATGGAATGACAATTTTGACTTTGGCATTTGAATTTTAATGAAGAATTTAACCTCTACTTGAGGTTTATCTCAACATTTATTTCTGCTTTAGGATTTAAGGCTCCTATTACTTTTCTCAGGATTTTGAAGTTTGGTTAGAAACCGAGAACATTCAGAATAGACCTCCCAACCCTCCCTGTAACTGTACTTCTAAAAGTCTTCTTTTCGTCTTTCTGAGCCCTTTAGAGTAGTTTACCTGGAGCACTGCTAATGTCGCTTGTCCGAATGTGTCCTGTCCATCAGACACGGCCGAAGGAATCTACTGCCACACCTAAACCTACAGACTCAGCAAATATTGAGCATCAGTTTGCAGAGTAATGTGCTGAGTTTTAAGAATAAGCAGATACATTCACCAATTGTTCTGTTTATGTTGGTTGCAGTCTGATTTGTAGGCAACCCCACGAATTGGTTCTGTAGTATGTATTCACTTCTGCAAATAAATTAGGGCCTCTCAATGTATCCTGGATACCCAGTCTAGGCGAATACACGCAGAGGATAATCTCTCCAACAATATTTTGATACATGTGAGGAGTACTTCTAGTTTCAAGAAAGTATTGTAACAGCTAGGGAAATTTCAATAAGATGTTGCCAATATGCACCACTTTATGTATCTGAGTTTGGTTGAAATATGTACATTTCTTCAAATAAACCACAATGTTAAAACTACACTAAGTATGTAGTTCTAGCCTGATAATTTAAAATTGGATTCTTGAATAACAGACCCCATTGGCTTTTAGTTTATACCATAATCAGTGTGTTACTATGATCTTCACACAATAATCTTTTATCTGTTATGTAACATTTATCCTACTGAACATTAAATATTGTATGGCATACCAAGCAAGTCTGAGTGGAGACATTTCTAGTTTTATCCAGGGTCTGGGGTCTCTATTTGTCAAAAGTTAATATTTTTAAAGATAAAATGACTTTACAATCTACAATTACTTTCTTATCAGTTTATACATACATGCATGTGAGCCCGCGCGCGCATGTGTGTATGTGTGTGTGTGTGCGTGCGTGTGTGTATGTGTGTGTGTGTGCGTGTGTGTGTGTGTGTGTGTGTGCGTGTGTGTGTGTGTGTGTGTAAATAGTCTCCTGATTAGCTGGAAGTCAGTGTCAGCTTTTGATTTTAGCTCTGCAGGGTCTTTGTAGATGTTGTTGTTGCAGAGAAAAATCAAAAATCAAAGTGAATTCTTAGTGTCACTCTTGAAGAAATAGCGGTGCGATTGCTGAACTAGCAGCCAAGCATTGTGCTATACAACTAACTCACAGCTTGGCGCAAAGTCCCCACTGAGAGGGAAATGTAGGGGAACTGCCAGAGTTTTACGACATCTGCTCCCTGCTGCTAATGAGCTTTAACCTGTTTCACTCTTAGGATGCTTCCTGTTTAGATATTTTGCTTGCAAAATGAATTCTATGGCTGGGAGAACACATGAAAGAGGCTATGATTTGTAAAATAGGTCTGTTTAAAAATTAAAAGGTATCAGCAAGGGAGATGAAAGGCTATAATGAGGGAGGTGTTACTTAATATCAATTCAAGGGCGTAAGCTCAGGCGGCGCAGCTGATGCCATCTCTCAGTTTTCTGTCCTCCTGAGACGTGGGCTGTTGCTGTAGAAGATATTGTCTTTGTTCTGCATTCCACATCTGTACTGGTGTGTGTGTGTGTGTGTGTGTGTGTGCTGTCTGTCTGTCTGTCTGTCTCTGTGTGTGTGAGTGTCTGTGTTTAAAAGTACGTTCTGCTTTGAAGTTTTCAGTGAGCCCCTAAATAAAGTCAAAGTCTTGGAGGTATGCAAATCCAAATATCTGTTGTTCCTGTCATAGTATTTTATTATAAGCAAGGATCAATGGAGTTCTTTTGTATGTATGTAAAACTTTTATTAATCTTTGTTCTTTAACAATTTCATACTCGTGTATAATGCATTCTTGTTTCTTTTAACCCTGTCCTCTTGTGTCTCTCTTCCATCCCTGTCAATCCCCTGTCTCCTTGTCAAGTCCTTTGCTCAGCTTTGTGTTTTGTCTTTCAGTTCTCTAAATACAACCAAGTCTATCTGAATGAACATGAGTTTTGACTCTTCTTTAGATGCACAAGTGTCAATGATTGTCTTGTCTCAGAATCTACCAGTAGCTAACAGTTTGGTGGGTGGGCTATAATCCAGTGGGCCCCTTCCTATCTACGGTTGTCTGATTACCATTCTGGTTTTGAGCAGAACCTGTGTAACTTCTGTTGCATTGTTGGTAGTTACTAACTGTAGCTACTGTCAGATCACAAGTGCAATGGCAGTGTCATGCCCAGAACATAGAATTTTGCAATCCTTACCATCTAGCTCTTAACATTATTTCCACTCCCTCTGAATGATGTTTTCTGTGCCTTAGAGAGGGTGGGAGAAGTATTCTGTGTGGGGCTGAGCACTCAATTGTCTCTTATTCTCAGTAGCTTGAGTAGCAGATTATTGCAAAGGGTAATGCAGCTATAGCATTTGCCTATCGGTATAACATAAAGATTTAGCTCCCAAGGTCCAGTTGAAGAGCAAAAGGATGGAGAGTGTAAGCAAGGAAGTCAAGACCATGAGGCGTTCACCCACTGAGACAATGTGCCTGAGCTAATGGGAGCTCACCAACTCCAGCTGGACTGGGAATAAATGAGCATGGGATCAAAGAAGTCTCTCTGAATGCGATTGACAGTTGGGGCAGACTGAAGGGCCAATGACAGTGGCACTGGTCTTTGTCTCTACTGCATGTACTGGCTTTTTGGAATCCTATTCTCTTCGGATGTATTTTTTACTCAACCTGGATGCAGTGGGGAGGGTCTTGGACTTTCCACTGGGCAGGGTGCCCTGCCCTCTCAAGATTGGAGGGGGGGGGAGGGAGGATAGGTGAAGGGAGTGGGAGGGGTGTGCGAGGAGGGGAGTAAGTGGGAATTTGGATTGGTAATTTTTTAAAGTAATAAAATAAAGTAAAGATTTAGATGATGGTTTGTTTTCACATCTCCTTAGGTAAACAACAGTGGTAGGTTCATTTGCAGAGCCCTTGGGCGTTTGAATGGGGTTATAGTACCAGGCAAGAATTTCCTCCTGGGGAGTGGTCCTCACATCCAGTTAGGAAGTAGATGGCTATCACCACAACCATTGTGTTGTTATATAGCGCTTGCTTGTTGCCTAAAGGTTTAGTATTTTAATTCACAGTGTTCATCAGTGAGATCACTGATATCTTTTCTTCCCAGCAGTCTATATAACAACTTTCAGAGCAGTAAAATCAGCTAGCTGAGAGACAGTTTCCATTTCTATTTCAGCTTGGTTTGCTTATATCTTGTATCAAATCTGTGTAGGAACAACTCCTGCACCTACAGCTCTGGGATCATTGTGGAAGAAGGGGTGGGAAGACTGAGAGACAGAGGAACAAGAAGTTTGCTGTGAGATCGTGTCTCCTAGAAATGTCATAATGAAGTCTCGAAAACATAAAACTACCAAAACAATGGTGAAAAAAATAATCACTCAAGGGAAGAAACTCACAGGTTGCAACTCTAAACAAAGGAATGTACAGTGCAATGAAAACAATAAAAGGGGGGAGGGGAGACACTGCAAGGTTTTCAGGGCAGCTGTAAGATTTAATACTCTCAGCATCCAGGTGCTACATCTCCATCAATGGTGAACACTGTCACGTACGAGGAATTCTGTGGTAGTGTCTGACAGTAGCACTTAAGAGACTGTACATGACGGGCTTTGTGGGAGCCTTGTCTGTTTGGATGCTCACCTTCCTGGACCTGGGAGGAGCTGGGAGGACCTTGGACTTCCCATAGGGTAGGGAACCCTGACTGCTCTTTGGCCTGGAGAAGGAGGAGAAGGGAGAGTGGGGGGAGGGGAGGGGAGGAGGTGGAAATTTTTAATTAAAAAAAAAGAGAGAAAATGTTCATGAAGACTAACAATAATGAATGAGCATGTTGTCCAGTGGATTGAGTGGTTGAGTCCATTTATGGATTCTTCTATAAAGAGTTGACATTTTTAATGCAATTCTTCTTGGGTGTTTATCTTGATATTGTTATAAGATTTCTAATTATAAATTGAACATAACACTTTCATTTTCTTAAATAAATTATTTTTACTACTTAAAAAAAAGAACTACAGGCAACTAAAGAATGCCAAGAGCAGAAGAAATAGCCTTCCCCAGGGCAGAAGCCCCCCAATAGTAATCCCATTCCAAGTGATCAGCTCTGAAATCATTTCCATACAAGTAATATTACATGGACTGGGCACATTGCAGTTAGATATGTAAGACTCTGTGCATGTGTTTCTCGTGTTTCTCTCTCTCTCTCTCTTTCTCTCTGTCTGTCTGTGTGTGTGTGTGTGTGTGTGTGTGAACGATTAAAGAAAGAGAGACCATGAAGTTGAGAGAAAGAATTTGAGAGAGAGAGAGAGAGAGAGCATGTAAAATAGGAAAAAAGGAAATGGTATACTATAATTTCAAAAATAAAAAGCTATTATAAATATAAAAACTATGTGGTATCCTTAGTAGTACTGTCTTGCTGAGATATTCCAAAGAGCAACCAAGAGGAATGGCATGGACCTTTATTGTTCTGGAGGCTTCCGGGGCTACTCTGACTAACAAATCATCACGATTTGTTTGTCTCACACCTAGAAATGACTTCCAATGAATTTCTTATTTCTGAGTTCTCATACCATAGGCCTCACCAACTATGTAAATGTATTACCCAAATATATGGTAATCATCTAGACAGAAACTTCTACTTAAATTTTATTTTCCGCTTGTTCCGGCATTTCTCATTCAGACTCTCTAGCCTAATTTAATACATGCTTTCTGTTTTGTGGAGTAGAAATGACAAATTGCAAAGTTGTATTATTTATCACAATTGGACAGAAATAATCAACAGGTCAATAGAAATTCAGGCAGGTCCCACTGATGGGAGTAAGAACATCATTTTGAGTTTTGCAGAATCATCTTCACCATTATCGTCACCACATCTGTCAATAACAACTAAGCCTACAAAATGCATTCTTAACTAGAAACTAAACGTATTAAAATTTCAGCTGAGCTTTCACATTACCTTTGGAAAGAGCATAGTTTGACTCTCAGGAATGTAAAACAGCTTACACCAATGCAATATTTCTCAATATTTCATACTCTTGAGAGCAAGAAAGAAATTAGTACAGCTGACCGATTTTGATCTACATTATTCTTCCTGAAATTTCACATTTACATGAGAGACCACAGACCATCAGTATCTTTACCTATAACTCACAACTTATGGTAAAGTAACCCAAATATATGGCAGGTTAAATTTTAAAAACCAACTGAGCCAGCAACCTGGGCCAGAGTGGGCCTGGGACAGCAAAGTCCACAGGAGCAGGACTGAGCCAGCGACCTAGGCCGGAGCAGGCCTGAGACAGTGAACTTCACAGGAGCAGGACAGAGCCATGAACCTAGGCTGGAGCAGGCCTGGAATGATGAACTACATGGGAACAGGAGCAGATCCAGACCAGGGACATTTGCAGAGGCAGAACTGAGCCAGCGATCTGGGCAGGAGCAGGCATAGGAATGCTGAATGCCATAGTAAAAAGGACTGAATCAGTGACATAGGCCAGAACAGGCCTGAGACAGCAAACTCCACCTGAGTGGAAGCGTATCCAGACCAGGGACATTTATGGAAACAGGACTGTGACCTTGGCCAGAGCAGACCTGAGACAGCAAACTCCACAAGAGTTCATACAGGGAAGCAACCACTGAGGGAGTAGGCCAGAACCAAAGACCTCTGTAGGTCCAGGCATGAGTCTGGGACCTACAAGAGTGTAAGCAGAAATCAGAGACCTCTGCGGGTCCCAGCATGGGTGTGGGACCTCTGCAGGAGTAGGCCTGAGCCAGGACCTATTCAGGCCTAAGCACATTTGAGTCTGGGACCTACAAGGGAGTAGATAAGAGCCAGAGACCTTTGTGGAACCAACCCCAAGCCTGGAACCTCCAAGGAGCAAATCCAGACCACGGACATTTACATAAACAGGTTTGAGCCAGCATCCTAGGCCAGAGCAGGCCTGAGACAGTGAACTCCACAGGAGTGGAGAAACCCCTGGGGAATTCTGAGCAATCTCCAGGAACATGGAGTGATCAACAGAGTGACTGAAACCTTGGCACTGACTGCACCACGAGGAGCAACTATCTGAGTTTTGGATCCTCTGGCAGCAGAGTCACAGACAGCCCCAACTACACCAATTAGATGAAAAGATGGGTAGACAAGGTAAGATAACATGCAGCACCACAAAGGGCAACACGACATGAGAGATATCTAGAGACCCTACAACAGCGAGACTTGAACAAACAAATGTAGATGAAGCAGAAGTAAATGACCTAAAAAATAACTTCAGGAGAATGTTTGAGGCACTTAAAGAGGAACTGAGAAATTCCCTCATGGCAGTGGAAGAAAAGACAAACAAAAAAATTGGAAGACATCAGCAAATCCCTTAAAGAAAACCAAGAAAAAGCAATCAAACACATGAAAGGAACTACTCAAGACTTGAAAACTGAAATAGAGACAATAAAGAAAACATAAGCCAAGAGAATTATGCGAACATAAATCATGAGGAAATGATCAGGAACCACAAATGAAAGCATAAACATCAGAATACAAGAGATGGAAGAGGGAATCTCAAGCGCCGAAGATACAATAGAGGAAATGAACTCATCCGTCAAAGAAACATTAAATCTAACAAAAGCTTAACACAACATACCCAGGAAATATGGGACACCATGAAAAGACAAAAGACAAAGAATAATAGGCATAGAAGAAGTTTAACTCAAATGAACAGAAAATAGATTTAACAAAATGATAAAATAAAACTTCCCCAACCTAAAGAAAGATATGCCTATGAAGATACAAGAAGCATACAGAACACCAAACAGATTGGATCAAAAAGAAAAAAAAGTCCCCTAATCAAATAATAAAACAGTAAGCATACAGAATATAGAAAGAATGTTAAGAACTGCAAAGGACAAAGGCAAAGTAACATATAAAGGCAGACCTATCAGAATTACACCTGCATCTCAATGGAGACAATAAAAGTCAAACGGTCCAAGTCAAGCGTTATGCAGACATTAAGAGACCATGGATGCCAGCCCAAACTACTATACCCAGCAAAACTTTTAATCAGCATAAACAGACAAAACAATATAGTCCATGACAAAACAAGATTTAACCAATAGCCACAAACCCAGTGCTATACAAACTACTAGAAGGAAAATTCCAATTCAAGGAAGTTGGTTACATCAAAAAAAAAAATACAGAAAACTGATGATGTCACAACAGCAAACCCCCCAAAAAGGGAAAAACACACAAATTAACATTACCACACCAAAACTAAATTAACAGGAGATAGCAACCACTGGTCATTAATATTCCTTAAAATAAATTGACTCAACTCACCAATAAAAAGACACAGGCTAACAGATTGAATACAAAAACAGAATCCATCTTTCTGCTGGATACAAGAAACAAACCTTACCCTCAAACACAGACATCACCTCAGAGTAAAGGATTGGGAAAAAATTTTCCAATCAAATGGACCTAAGAAACAAGCTGGTGTAGCTATCCTAAATCTAACAAAATAGACTTCAAACTAAAATCAATCAAAAAAGATGAAGAAGGACATTTCATACTAGTCACACACACAAAAAAAAATCCATCAAGATAAAATCTCAATACTGAACATTTATGTCACAAATACAAGGGCACCCTCATATGTAAAAGATTAAATCATACATTAAATCACACACACTAATAATGGGAGACTTCAATACTCCACTCTCACTACTAGACAGGTCAGTAGGGCAAAAATTTAACAGAGAATAAGGAAACTAATAAATGTTATTGCTCAAATGGACTTAACAGACATCTGTAGAATATTCCATCCAAACATAAAAGAATATACCTTCTTCTCAGCACCTCATGGAGCCATCTCAAAAATTGAACACATACTTGGTAACAAACCTTAAAAGATACAAAAAAATTGGAATAACCCCATGTATCTTAGATCACTATGGCTTAAAACTAGAATCCATCAGCAACACTAATTCCAGATAGCCCACAAACAGATGGAAATTATCAATGCTCATCTGAATCAACAACGGGTCAAGGAAAAAATAGAAGGAGAAATCAAAGACTTACTAAAATTCAAAGAAAATGATCACATAACATACCGAAATTTATGGGACACAATAAAAGCAGTATTAAGAGGAATATTTACAACATTAAATGTCTACATATAGAAGCTGGAAAAATCTCACACTAGTGACTTAAGAGAACATTTTAAGACTTTAGAACAAAAGGAAGCAAACTCACCTAAGAGAATGGCAGAAAATAATCAAATTGAGAGCTAAAATCAACAAAATAGAAACAAAGAAAACAATAGAAAGAATCAATGAGACAAAGAGTTAGTTCTTTGAGAAAATCAGAAAAATAGACAAACCTTTATCCAAACTAACCAAAAGGCAGAGAGAGAATATCCAAATTAACAAAATCAGAAATGAAAAGGGGATATAACAATAGATATGGAAGAAATACAGAAAATCATCAGATCATATTTAAAAAATCAGTACTCAACAAACTTGAAACACTTAAAGGAAATGGACAACTGTCTAGATAAATATAGTTTATCAAAATTAAATCAAGACCAGATAAACAAATTAAATATGTCTATAACTACTAAAGAAATAGAAACAGTCATCAAAAGTCTCCCAACCAAAAAATCCCAGCACACAATGAGGTTTTGGCTCAGAATTCTACAAGATTTTCAAAGAAGAACTAAAACCAATACTTCTCAAATTGTTCCACACAATAGAAACAGAAGGAACATTGCCAAACTATTGAACAAATTCCCTAATACCCAAACCACATAAAAACATTAATTACTAAGAAAGAGAATCACAGACCAATCACACTCACGAACACTGACTCAAAAATACTTAATAAAATATTGGCAAATCAAATCCAAGAACTATCATCCACCATTATTAAGTGGATTTCATCCCAGAGATGCAGGCATGGTTCAATATACGAAAATCTGTCAACATAATCCACCATATAAACAAAATAAAAAATTAAAACCATCTCATTAGATGCTGAAAAATCTTTCAACAAAATACACCATCCCTTCATGATAAAGGTCTTGGAGAGAGCAGGGATACAAGGAACATAACTAAACATAATAAAGGCAATATACAGCAAGCCAACAGCCAACATCAAACTAAATGGAGAGAAACTCCCAACAATCCCACTGCAATCAGGAACAAAACATGCTTGTCCACACTCTCTCCATATCTAATCAATATAGTTCTTGAGGTCCTATCTAGAGCAATAAGATGACAAAAGGAGGTCAAGGGGATATAAATCTGAAAAAAGAAGTCAAATTCTCACTATTTGCTGATGACATGACAGTTTACATAAGCAATCCCAAAAATTCTACCAAGGAATGAATATGACTCATAAACACATTCAGTAATGTAGCAGGATACAATATTAACTCAAAAAAATCAGTAGCCCTTCTGTACACAGATGATAAATGGGCTGAGAAAGAAATCAGAGAAACATCCCCCTTCACAATAGCCAAAAATAGCATAAAATATCTTGAAGTAACTCTAACCAAATAAATGGAAGACTTGTATGACAAGAACTACTTTAAATCTTTGAAAAAAAAATTAAAGAAGACACCAGAAAGTGGAAAGATATCCCATGCTTTTGGGTAGGTAGAATTAACAGAGTAAAAGTAGCAATCTTACCAAAAGCAGTCTACTGATTCAATGCAATGCCCATCAAAATTCCAGCAATATTCTTCACAGACCTTGAATGAATGGTACTCAACTTCATATGGAAAAACAAACAACCCAGGATAGCCAAAACAATCCCGTGCAATAAAAGAATTTCTGGAGGTATCACAATCCCTGACTTCAAACTCTACTATAGAGATACAGTACTGTAACCAGCCTGATATTGGCATAAAAACAGACAGGAGGACCAATGGAACCAAATCAAAGACCCGGATATCAATCCACACATTTTAGAACACATGATTTTTGACAAAGAAGCAAGAAAATATCAAATGGGAAAAAAAAGCATATTTAACAAATGGTGCTGGCATAACTGAATACCAACATGCAGAAGAATGAAAATAAATCCATATCTATCCCATGCACAAAACTCAAGTCCAAATGGATCAAAGACCTCAACATAAAGCCAGCCACACTGAACCTTATAGAAGAGAAAGTGGGAAGTACACTTGAAAACATAAAAAAAATTAAACCCTACAAAATCAAAACACTATAATAAACAGTGTGATTGTTTGGTGATGATATAATTAATTTGGATATAGTCACAAATGTATTTCTCTTTACTTAGAATAGTAATTATTTTATAATATTTATGTTCACTAATAAATATCAATAAGCAAAAATATTTTACATTTGCTTCTTTAGATTGCTATTGATAGACTGCAAATTAGTACCTTGCAAATTAATAATTTAATTGCAAATTAAAAAATACAACCTAGATGACACATCTTCTTATCAGATAAATGATGACTCTGTTGATCCAACTTATTTTCTGGTTGGTAGAGTTATACCATAGTATAAAATGACTCATTTCTGTATCATTTTATTGAATATTGAAAAATCTTTTGCATAGTGTGTGAGGTTGTTTGGCTTCTGCTTGACACAGATCATGATTTATCTGTGAAGAATGTGTAAGTTTTCTTCCCACCACTGTGAGAGGATTAAAGTGGTGTGTCATTCCACTGCCAAACTATTTCTCCCTCTTAAGTCATTATCTCAATTTATTAAATTTGTTAGGGAATCTGAATTACTTTTATTGAGAAGTTAATCCTTAAAACAAATATTTTGTGAATGACAGATGACTGTGAGGATACTAATATCGACTACAGTAAGTATTAACGTTTATTGCCCACCTTTGCCTGTGCTGGTGCCAGATTAGCACCTTAACCAAGAACAATGACATTTTTTGTTGAAGTTCTCAGGGATCAGTCAAGTAGAAAGCCATTTAATAATGTTTAAGAATCACAGGAATGTAAGTACACGTACCTAAACAAAAGCTGACCATCCAGACAGTTCAGAAAACTTGTTGCCATCTAACAATGTTAAGAAGGGAATTATGCCATCCTTAGGTTACAGGCAAAGGAATCAAACTCAATGACTATCTTGGGATCATACAGCCAGGGTGTATTCAACTCTAAATCATCAGGTTGGGGATTTAATAGTTAGAGATAAAACACAACCAGGTGAATCAGCAAGTACACTCACTCGTGTGTGTGTGTGTGTGTGTGTGTGTGTGTGTGCATGCGCAAGCGAATTTGTGTGTGTGTTATTTTTTGAGAATTTCATCCATGAATTGTATTTACATCATTTTCATCTCATTCTCTTCTGTTTCCACCTCCTCCTATGTCTCACTGCTCCCTTTGAAATTAATAACCCTTCTTTTACTATTGTTGAGTGATCTATCTGTCTTCCTGTCTGTCTTTACAGACTGAAAGTATATGCATACACACACACACACACACACACATGAGTGAGTTTACTTGCTGATTATATAATATATATATTTGGAGAGAGAGCGAGAGTCTATGCTTACATCAATCTAATGAGTTCATTTAGTGTTGTTCATAAATGCCATGTAATTAGACTGACCATTTGGGATTGGATAACCTGATACAAGTCTTGTTCTGAAAGAAAACTGATTCTTTCTCTCTCACCAGTCCAGGATTATCTACAGCACCTCACCTAGGCATGAGGCTTTGTGACAATTTCCACTTCTGTGTTGGCATGGCAACTGATGTTGTCATTATTTGTGTTTAAACATATTGTTGACCTTAAGTTGGGGAGCAAGAATTAGCGATAATGTTGAGAGAGAGAGGGAAGCAGTGTGAGAAATAACACAGGCATTTAAAAAACCATAGAGAAACATATTTTTTAAGTTTGCTAAAAGTAGTGCACAGTATCTGTGTGTGTATGTGTGTGTGTGTGTGCGTGTGTGTGTAGGTGGGGTTAAATCTATTTATGCTACATGAGGTTATAATATTACCCAATAGACGACCAAAATCTCCAGTGCTAGGTATCAGCAGTCTCCCTTCAAGTGAGAAGTGTTCAGAGAGACCTAAAACAATATAGGCCTTTGCTGTTGCCCTTAGCAGCTACCCAGAACTTGAATGTAAGATCTATTTCTGAAGACATGCCATGCTTTGAACATAGGATTTGAGGAACTGAGCTAGAACTCACCAGCAAGCCTCCCCTTGAGGACTCACTCTTTAATATCTGAAGACACTGTGCAAGCTGCCAACAGAATAATTAAATCAGTAGTCCTATCCATCTGTAAGGCCTCCAAATGGCAATGACCAACCAGCAAGAGAGCCCCATTGGTACTATAGCGACACTTTTATCATAGGAGTAACCAACAGTTGTCTCTTTGGACTGAAGGTCTACTGAGCAGAAGGGAACTCGTGCCTGGCAACTAGTCCCCTATGGCTGGAGAGATCCTATGCATCACAGACCCTAGAGGAAAACCTACTATGTCTATTTTTCTAAACACATATCATTTCTATCTATATTCCAAATACTAATAATCACAGACAACTGTAGCTCTCGCCCCTCCTTAAATTAATGTCTTTCTGTGGCAGCTGACACTGTTACAGAGATACACAACCGATCCAAATGAAGCAAACAAGCGACTATGGAAGTCTTAGTTCCGATGGATACATGTAAAATGCATCCGCTATATATCAGGTTCAAGAGAAATGACAAAGGAGGCGTGGGAAGATTGTGAAAGCCTCCTCCGAGAGAGTGCCTTCTAGACATGACAAGGGAGCCTCACTCAAGTGCGCATTTTCCTTTCGTAACGCTTTCTCAAAGGGAATATGTATAAAAGAACAGAACTTTAAATATTACATGCAATGCCTATTTCACTGCAGGCATGAGTAAGACACATTACATTTTTATTAAATTGATATCTCTAATTGATTTAAAAGGATAAGATACAGCTCTTTCAGGATAGTAGGCAAATTTGTTATTTGACCAAGGAAGGACTGTAAAGGTCACTAGACGCACAGATACAGATGTGCCCATTCATGCTTGTGTATTCTAAATCATGCCTTTTTTTAAAAAAGGCAACCAAAGATGGAAGAAGGCCTTGAGATAATATTTTTAGACTCAGTATAAATTAAGGTCTTGCCATTTAACAATTTATTTAAGTTTTTCTCAGTTTTACTATTTTAATTCATTACTTTATTAAATTGTTAATACATTTGGCAGTAATATTTTTCTAATTATTATAATATTACTCATAACATAAATTTGGGAAATCCATTATGATATAAAGAAACAAAAACTATCTCTCTCTACCCAAAGTCAATGACAATTAAACATGTAGGTACATATTCTTGCCAGTATTTCATTATGTAATATAAGAATACATTTTTAATATTTCTGTTATCTGGGATAAATAGTTTCTAAATTTCTAGTTATTTTCTTGTGAATATTTACAATCATTTTCCTAGAATAGATTTCTAAACTTGAATTTAGGGGAATAAACTGAATGAATATTTGAAAATTTGAGGTAAATTATTCTGAGAAAAATGTTAGCTTAAAACTTATATTGAATAACCATCAGAAAGCAAGCCTGTACTAAATTATCAGGGATTCAAACTATGTCAGATATATTCTTTGTTAGCCTGGAGTTTATGCTTGAGTAATTGTGTTATTTAAATGATAGACTCTAACTATAGACTGATTTTTAATCACTTGTTTGGGATTTTGTTTGGTCTGAGACAAGCTTTCATTGACTGGCAATGAACTCACTATGTAGCCCAGGCTGGCCTCATAGTCACAGCGATTCACTTTCCTCTGCTTCCTGAATATTTGGATTAAAGATGTGTGTTACCGCACCAGGTACCCAGTCACTGATATTACAAAAATAACTTCCTAGTTTTTGGAACTAATCAAAATTTTCTTAGATAATAAAGAAATTTTTATGTTATTATCAAAGTTGCTTTTTGTAAAAAGAATTAGTTACACATTGAAAATTAGTTTAATGTGGTTTTCAAATGTAAATGATTTTTTTATTCGACTACAGGCTTGGTTTATTCTGACCTGTTGCTAACACTGAACCATTGCTTCTAAAGTCCTTGCTTACCTGTGTTTTATATCTTTTTCTCTAAGTATGGCCACTGTCAGCAAGTACATGCCACTCTAAGAATTATCAAACTGCAAGAGACATAAGGAAGGGTGGATAGAAATGGACAATCTTTCTGGGCAAAGATGAATGACAGAGAGTTTCCACTGACATTTGATAACAGCCATAACTGACAATATATATATGCATGCAATTGTATGAAAGAAATGATAATCTAGGAAATCCTTCATCAAAACCTTTAGCTAGAATTGGGCACCATTCTCTGTTGTTTCTAATAGTGTATTAGAAACATAGAAGGGCATTATTCATGTGAATATTCCATGTACATATTACCTTGATGCTTCCCCCACTAAACTTACCTTAAAAGTTTTTAGTTGCTTGATTTTCAAGTCCTCTTGACATATCCTTTTTCAAAGCTGAAAGTTTTCTGAGTTCTTTCTTAGAGGAAAGCCTTTCTTCCTGAAGCCTAATTCTCCAGCCTAAATTCGGGGGTTAAAACAAACTATTTTGTGCAGCTACACATGCTAAGAACCAGAAAGAACAATAGAATTATTGGTTAAGGAACCAGAAAAAAGACATCAGATGACAAAGTCAGGGCAAGTCATGGCCAACGCTTATCTTCTCCCCTTTTTTTCTCACACTTTTGACTAAACGTTTCATCTTCCAAAGCATCATAATGGTTTTTGTAGCCCAACAGTGGAAGACATTAAGTTTTCCGAGTGAAGAATAAAGGGAGGAGAGTAAGGATAACCACATATCTATCTTGAACAGCTCCTCCGTAAAACGTATAAAATGCCTTACGTTTTTAGAGGACCATTATCAGACTACAAGCTAAATTTGGTGGGTACCTGTGGGCACAGCGATTTGCACAGAATAATAATCATCTGCTCTATGAAAGTGAACTCTACTTTAGACCTAGCATTTCTTCTGCATAGTTTCTGGAGATGTACAAAAATGTAAACTTTACTGCTAAAGCAATCTCAGCCAATGGGAAAGTTTGTCTCAATGTTTGACTTGAACTAACAGAGTTTCTCTTGGGTTGATAGCCTCAACAGAACCCTAGAACCTTGGCTAACAAGATGACCTTTAGGCTTGAATGAACAGGCATTTCTTTTCTTCCACTTCAAAGCTTCACCATTTCATCTTTTCAAACTCTTTTATGGCATGCAGCGCAGAATTCTATTGACAAGGGTGGAATTTATCTCCAAGAGGAGACAGCCATGCTTCTGTTAAGTGCTAATATAACATTTATGTGTTGGTGCCCTAATAACAGCCCAGCTTACCTAATGAAAGTTGAAAGCAAACAGTACTCTCGGAGATTTTATTATGACTGAAGTGACTGCAATTTGAGGCAAATTATCCCCATTTTTGTTCCCATATCAAAAACAGAGCCACTAAAGCAATTGCCACATGTTTGGCATGGAATTAGGCTCCACTCTCATTAATCTACAAGGAAGAGCATTTTTCATGTAAACAGCTCACAAGGGTCAGAGAGAAGAGCTGTTTCTCTGAAAAATGCTTGTCAATAACTTTGTGAGTGAATTTTGAAATAAAGTGCCCGTAGCCTGTCATTATTCCTTCCTCTCGGAGTCGAGCGGGAGTGGATGAAAATTGAGCCTGTGAATTGAAAACGGGGTGAGTGTTATGGCCTTATCGACTCCAGGTAAAACGACTGCTTTAACTTGTTATTATTTTTCCATTCAGAGGTCAGGCCGTGTACAGTATTACCAGCATGGACTGCAGTGTAAGCAAATTGGTATACAAAAAGGCTATTACCCACACTCCTGGGGTAGAAGAAAGCATAAGTCCCCAGGATCCAGGAGACGTGTGATCTCTTCAGAAATGAAACAATCAACAGGGCTTTGCAAAAGAATGGTGTGGGTGTGTAAGAATGAAGCTCCAAGGAGACTGAAAATTATAAACCTGGGTAAACACACAATCACATGTGTAGAAGGCAGGTAGAAATTATGCATCCTAAGGTCCATTTTAAAGCACACTCTAATTATTTTTGTTTGTAGAGAAATTGTGGGGTCACACCGAATTTTAGAAATCCCTACCATACATATTACCTTGATGCTTCCCCCACTAAACTTACCTTAAAAGTTTTTAGTTGCTTGATTTTCAAGTCCTCTTGACATATCCTTTTTCAAAGCTGAAAGTTTTCTGAGTTCTTTCTTAGAGGAAAGAGAGATTTTCAAATCCTTCTTTTGACTTGAAAATTATTTTTATCCATGTTGAAGAACATTTTAGAAATTTTAGTATGGTCATGTTAAATTGGACAGCTCTTCCTTCTCTCTCTCTCTCTCTCTCTTTCTCTCTCTCTCTCTCTCTCTTTCTCTCTCATCAGTTATATTCATAGAAGTATGTGTCTATTCCTGGCATTCAAATTCTTATTTTTTTCTATTTCAGAAGGCCATGTATTGTTTCTATTCTTTGATATTGATTGATTTTCTCTATAGACTCTGGTGGTAAGAAAATAGTCAAAGACACCTGCAAACTAAAGATCTCTCTATGATTAAAAAGTGTGTTTAGGTGAAGAACAGTTATGTATACTTATGATTCCTAGATAATATAAATTCAAATTCCAGAATAATCCAAAAATATTTATTGTTTTATTTTTACAAAGACTTATTTTGCTTTTAATTATATGTGTATTAGAAGGGATGTGTACAAACACGCATACAGGTGTCCACAGAATCCTTAAGAAGGTAGCAGATCACCTGGAGCTGAATTGAGAGGTCTTTGTGAGATGCCTGTGTGGATGCTGTGAACCAAATTTGGTTCTTCTGCAAGAGCAAGACACACTATTAACAACTGGCCCATCCCTCCAGCATTCCATGTTTCCTTATTCTAAAAAATATTTCCATAACCTCAAAAGAATTATAATGATCTCCAATAAAAAAATATGTCATCCTATTTCCTCACTTTTTATTGGCTCAATTCACTCATTCTTTCAATGACTGGGTATTACCTGAACATCATGTCAAACAAAACACAATGATAACAGGAGAACTTCTGCTTTCATTAAGGAAGGACGAGACCTGGTATAACAGAAAGATAAATATGAAAAGAATGCAATATTCATTAAGGTAAGCGCTTTTGATTTTGTCTAATAACATATCCTAACTACTCAAATTAGTATCAGGAATATAGGAGCAGACATGACATCTCTCCAAACTCTAGTGAATGCTAGCTGTATATGATAGGTATATTGAGGAGACTCTGGGATACCAACAAAACACCAGTAAATAAAGTAAATACACTTTTGACTTATTAAGTTGGCATGGTTAGAAACACTGGTGTAGAACCTTCAATTTTAAGTTAACAAGATCTCAAAAGCCAGGCTTAGAAAGAACAGAGAATTCGGCTGCAGCAATTAAGTAAAGGGTGAGTATGTAGTTGTTTGAAGTAACTAGTAGCCACACATTAAAAATTGTTGGCAGTCATGTTAAGTTTGAAATTTAGATGAAATCTATCGAGAGATTTTAAGGCCATAAGAGCATAAGGAATGAACGCATGTAGACGAGTTTTTGGAAAGGATGACGGAGGATGTGATGTGACAAGCAATGGGGAATGGGTGGGGCCGAGCAGACCTTCACAGCAAGCTTCATAGAAATCCAAGCAGTATATCAATTGCCATAGTCTAAACCAAGGCAAGTGTAAAAGGATGTAGGGAATTGGGCATATTTTTGCAAGATTTCCTTGACTATTTGGAATAGGGGAAGCAGGAAAGGAGTTAAGAAGACAGAAGAGAGAAAGACTGGACTCATGTTTCTTTTTTTTATCTTTTTTGTTTTGTTTTATTTTTCTTTTCTTTTTTTGCGGGGGGGGGACTCATCTTTCTAATCCTGGCCAATGAAGCATAGAGAAGATACCTCCCAAAGTAAGGAGACACATTTGGAGGAAAATTCACAACAAAGTTGAGTTATCAGCCTGTGAGCTATTGTAGATTAAAGTTCTGTAGTTATCTCAATCTTCCTACAAGCCTGGGCTAGATTTTGAGGGATCCATCACAATTGGGTAAAACACACTTGGGCACCTATTATCTAGTACTTATAAGCTGAGTTTGCTTGCATGGACTTAAGTTACATTTACGCAATAAAGTAGTTTTCTTGAGTTGAGGAGAGAGCCTCGTGGCCAAGAGTGCTTGCTGTGTTCAAGCATTAGGGCCTGAGTTCAGATCCAGGTATCTATCTAAAAAGCCAGGCATGGCATCACGCACCCCTTTAACCTCAGAACTGTGGTGTGTGGGCAGAGATAGGAAGGCGGTTGTGAGTTACCCCTGACTCCGAGGAGTCATCTCTCTCATCCTCATAAAGGACAAAAACACATCAGCACACCCTTCATTTCCCTCCCAGTAGCTTCTTAAACAAGGGATTTAAACCAAAGGTCAAACAGGCTTAAGAATTGAACATTTTAGCTGACTCATGAGTCAGTTTCCAATATGAACGGTAGAGGAGAGTTCTCTTTGCCTCAACAAACATTTTGATTGTCTTTGGAGAGCCTCATGTAAATTGTGCTGATGGTTCATTTCAGTTTATCATATTATCCTAAATTACACGTGAAGACTCTCAGTGATTTCAGAGTTGCAGCTCAGGCCTTCCTGTAGGGGTATCCAAAAACAATATTTTCAAATTGACTTGTACTTTTATAAAAGTTAGCTTTTAAAATGCATTATTTCTTTGACTTGGTATTTCTATAATGAATAACTACCCACTCACTTTTCTCTAAATATAAATTTCAACATGCTGAATCTTCCTAATGCAAGACAGTTTTTGTAATCTTTGAGTCCCTTGGCGATTGCTCCTCTGAAGACTAAATGGCATAGCAACAAGTGTGTTGTGCAGATGCAGTGGGGGTTATTTCCTTTATGTTTGGGAAAGAGAACAAATCACAGGTGTCTCGTCACCTGGCTCCTTCACAGACAGTTAGGTACAGAATTCCTTTTGTGTGTGTCCTAGATCAATGGCCCTTTCAATACCCCACTATCTAAAAGTAGCAAAGAAAGGGAAGCAGTGTAGAGGAAAAAGGTGAAATGGCTGTTTAGCGTGCACATCCTTACCTACCTCCTGCTCTGAAATCATCTCATATTGGGAAAGACAGACACTATTCTCACAACCACAGTCAAATAGTTTGAGAAACTGTATGCACCATGAGAGTTTATATTACACCATCTTGTATCAACGTCTGTTCCAGGGGAATGCTTTATGTCTTTTATGAAAATAATTGTGGGCATATTTCTTTATACCTGTATGCCAGGAGTCAAGAGCAAAGTTTATACATTCACATTTTATGAGCATGAAAATTAAGTATTTATTGATCTATATTAATTTAACTAATGTAGTACTCTGAAATTCAGAATGCTGTTTTCACCTATTTAACCTAGAGCAATATTAGAAGGGAATCTAACCGGACATTCTTTAGTAGATTTCCAGCATAAAACAAAGAAATCAATGAAAATGTGGCAACGAACAAGCCCTGCTTGCTTGAGGAGGAGGAGTGAGCATGGAGCCTGCCAGAAACTGGTTGTCACTCCACTAGACTAATTTTAGAGAGAAAAGAAGTCAGTGTGGTGAAATGAATTTCCTTTCTGTAGCTTGCCTGATTGCTGACATTCTGAAATCTCATAATATTCTCTGAATAAATTATCCTCATTTTGTTTAAAAAGAAATTTAACATACATTTAAATAGCGCCGTTGTGCTGAGGCGGAGCAGTGCTGAGCTGTGCATTCCGCTAATGGCATCGGGTGCAGAGTGAGTCATCATGGTTTTTATTTATTCATTCATCCTTGGATCCTTTTAAAAGTCTCCAAGGTCCTAATGACCATCATCATTATTATCAGTAAGAACCACTTTCTGGTGCAAAGGCAATAGGCATTAAATTTAGAGGCAGCATTAAATTATCAGTAAAGAGGGCTTAGAACAGTGCTACACTCATATTCCTGGATACGATACATGGGAAGTTCATAGAGCAGCAGGCAGGCAGATTTCTGTCTAAAGTCTATGGTTAAGGTCCTCTCTTTACAAGGCAATGTCTTTGGCTCAGGAGAGGATGCAGGTCAGGTCTGTACTGTATTGCAAATCACTGGGAGAATAAGTGGCCAAAAATAAATGATTCCTAATTATTTGGTTTTTTAATATATATATATATATATATTTAAATATATGTATATATATATATAATTTTAAAAAATATCGGCATGAGAAATTTATTTCAAGGTTTTCTCCCATCCAGCAATCTTCCTTGGCTATCTAAAAAAATAAGATTTTTTTTTTAAATGTGGAAAGTTTTTGAACTAATTGCTAAGTCCTTTCCATCTCACGATTGTTTTAAACATCCCAGTGTCATCTGGTGAGCAGGACAGAAGCCTGGTTTTTCTGTGTTATGTCCAGCAAAAGAATTAGAACTGCACTTGTAGGTCCAAACTTCACTCGTGTTGGAATAAATTTATTGTCACTTCTGAATGTATGGGCAAGTTATACATAGAGATAAGTGTTAACACTCAAGGCAGTCCCCAGTTCCTTCTCTCACTCACACTTCCTCCAGACTTTGGGCAGCTGAGAGAGTTCAGAAGTTATCAGAAGGGAGGCAATGCAGAAATGGTCTTACAAACCCCTGGAAATGCTGGTGGTTACACAAAGGTCTCAGAACTTAAAGCAAGGTAAATGGGAAACTATTGTAAAAGGGCTCATTCCCGTACACTAGCTAAACCTAGAACTGCTAGTTGCTTGGTTTTGAAGTGGTTAGGAATTTGAAATAATTAATCTTTTAAAAATTGCTGAGTCTTATTTTAAAAAAAACCACACATCTCTGCACAGAACTGGAAAAGGAATACAATGGAATGCACAACAAAATGTTTAGTACAGAAAACTGCTGGCAAACTTCAAATTTGATCAGAATTTTTTTTTTAATGTAAAGTGGCAAACATCTTTGTAAGGACAACTGATCATGTTTCAATGCTTCTGTGTTCTTTTCTGTAAAATATAAGAGCTTGCTAGCCTAGCCCAAGTTTAAGGTAGCCACAACTACCACTTGAGAGAATGTGTATGAAGCTCCTTTTGTTCATTGATAAATGTTCTTCCCATGGGAATTGCTGCTGTTTTTCTGGAACATGCACTGGTTTGTAAAACAGTGTGCATGTGGTTTCATGTCTCACCCCTTTTCTTAATAAAGAGTCTCATGTTTGCCCCTGAACATTAACATTTAAAAGATGTTGCTTTTACTCCGTGTGGTTAGAGTAGATTTTCCTAATCTAGGCAGATTCTAAGAAGGAGCTGTGTAAGACTCACTTCCATGGAACACTCAACCCCTTGGGTTATTTGCTAAAGCAAAAGCAGTGGAGCATTCTTTCTCATGCCGAGCCTTCCCTTCGAAGGGGATACCCATTAGCTACATTCCCGAGAATTTTCTCAGCTTCTGAACCCCCTTGCCACCACAGGCAGACCTGGGATCTCATATCGCTTAAAAGTTTATGGTGCTCCACAATTCGTGGTTCTCCAGGTTTGCTTCTTTTAGAACTCTTTCCACTCTAATTCTCAACATCATAACTGCTCGTATTTTAAAGACTTTTGAAGAAAATAGTTTTCTGTTTACATCCCACCTTTGTTCCAATACCTACATTATTGCTGTTTTTTTATGTGTCTCTACAATGTTCACAGAGACCAATGGAGAATCTTACACTTGTGTGGCTAAGGTTTATAGCTGTGAAATTCATTCTCATCCTTGCATTTGTGGAGGAGGGAAAATACTTTCCCTCTATCATTACATGTTTAACTTAATAAAACCCATTCTTTCAGATTTGACTTAAGATCTTCTGTATTCTGTCTTAGAATGATCTTTTCTTCTAGGTATAAGAAGGACATTTTTCATGTGACAGTTACCTTATATAAGGGTAATATATCCCGAATTCCATTTGTTTCAAAAGAGATATGAAAAGTTAGAGATATTCTCATTAGTGTAGAGCTTGACTGTTGATCATAGTGATATAGACCACTTGCAATAAGAAAACAGGGATAGATGTAGGGAGTGAGAGGGAGGAAGTAGATACTGAGGAAGAGAGGGAAGGAAAGAGGGAAGAAGGTTCAGAGGGAAAGAGGGGTAAAAAGTGAAGGAATGCATTGTCATCAATTTTTGCATGCATATAGGCAAAATCAGTATATAGAAATACCCCTTTGATTTTATGTTTGTTTGTTCCAGTGTGAATAGGTACATATGAGGATGTATGCACATGCATGTGGAAGGCAGAGAAAAACTGCAAAAACAGCAAGCAATTCTGTTGAGACAGGGTTACTCATTGGCCATTAACATTTATAGATATACGAACTGTTCTATAGATAAACTAATTTTACTAGTGCCTTGGAATTTTTAGATTAATTCAAAGCTTTAGAAATCTTTATTAGTGTATGTGTGCTATACATAGTTATAGTATATTTCATACAAGCATATCATGTACTTTGAATATATTCACCAATCCGTCTCCTGATTTCCCCATTCTCCCTTCACAAAACCTTGCTTCTACTTCAGTGTCATGTGTGTATAAATAAATTTGTGAATCTATATAAAATCTAAGATGCACAAATGAAAGAAAACATATATTTGTTTCCCTCAATCTGACTCATGTCACTTACTGTGATGCTCTCTAGTCCTGCCCATTTTTTTTGCAAGGACATAATCTCATCCTTCTTACAGGTGAATTAAACTCTGCTATATATAATGTATAATATTTTATTTTTAAATGATATGTTTATCATTTTGAGAATTCCATACAATGAGTTTTGATTAACCATATTCACCCCCTCTCCCCATTCTTTGCATGTCCACCCAACATGCAGTTTTCTTTCTTTAAAACCCAATGAGTCCAGTTTATGTTTCCTGTCTACTCTTGAGGGTGGGGTCTGCCCTGGAGTATAATCAGCCTACCAGAGGCCACACCATTAAAACAAAACAAAGTAAAGTTTGACATTGCCTTCCCTGGACGCTATCTAATGTCAGTATTTTCTCATTTAGTGGTAGGAACTACATGCTCACCTCCCTGTCTCTGTATCTGTTAGAGTTTGAACAAGTTTCATGCATCTGTCATAATTGCTCAGGGTTCATTTGTTAACCTCCTTTTTAGAGCTGACTTCCTGGGAGTTATCCACCCACTTCTGGCTTTTACAATCTTTTTGTCCCTTCTTCCATGAACATTCAGGGTCTTAGAGGAAGGGTGTAGCGCACCATGCCTGTCTGCGCTCTATTCACTACCATACAGTTCCTGAGCTTCAGGCAAGGGGCTGGAGGTTGAACCACACAAACACACACACACAGAGAGACAGAGACATGGACTTCTAGTCACTGGTAAGTGTAACATGGGGCCTGCTCGTTGGGGTTTCTGTCCCGTCCGGTACCCCACAACCGGTAAGCCCCAAAGAAAATCTCACAGAGTCTACATTAGGTTATAAACTGATTGGCCCATTAGTTCAGTCTTCTTACTTGTTCTTGTAGCTTATATTAACCCATTATTCTTACTTATGTTAGCCACATGGCTCCATACCTTTCACAGTCAGGCAGATTACATCCTGTTTCTTTGGTGGTCTGTGCAGGAGTGGGGGAATGGGCTTCCTTCTTTGCAGAATATTCCTGTTCTCCTTGCCCCACCTCTACTTCCTGTCTGGTTAACCCACCTATACTTCCTGCCTAGCTAATCAGCGTTTATTTAAAATATGATTAATAGAATACAGACATTTCTCCTGCACCAGGTAAGAAGCCCCTTATTCAATACCACCATGGAGGCTTATATACCCAACAGTCAGGTGGACCAACAGGTGAAAACCTTATCCTCTGATCCTCTAGGCCAAGGCAACACGTGCTCGTGAAGTAGAGCTGGTAAACAACTTTGATACAGCTTTCAGTAACTCAAATCAGAAGGAAAGTAAAGATCTCTAGCAGGGAAGAACAGCTGGAGGCCAGGACTCCAAATGGTCCCAACAGAAGGGATATGATATGTATTTCTCACTTGTGGTTGAGAACCCCACAGTTTCTTTTTCTCTTCACATTGAACAGATGATGGTCTTTTATCTTCTGTAGGAAGTTTCTCTGAAGACAGTTGATCACTGCACTGATCTATGGCTAGTGTAGCAATAGATGATTAGAGTCATTCCAATAATCTATCCATTTAGCAGAATAACAGCATTAGGTTCTCCTAATGCTAGGTTCTCTGGCCTATCTGTCCATAGAATCTTTCCCCCATTAACTGTGCTGGGTATGGATTCTACCTCATGAACCTGGTCTTAAATTCAATCTGATAGCAGCTGGGCTACTATTGCAGCCATGTGCCTATCTTGTCAGTACAGTCATTATTATAGCTTTCAGGGTTTACAGTTGGGTGAGAATGGCAATAACCTTTCTCTCCTCTGGTAGCACGTATAGCACCTTCCAGCACTATGAAAGCTACTGATAGGAATGAGGAATGAAGCTTCTTGTCCAGGTCCAGCTTCATTTCTCCATGCTCAATAACTCAAGTATGTGGTATCTTCAGCAATCGGGTTTTACCATCATGCGTTAGAAAATAGCTAAGAGCCATGATAATAGCCTTTAATACTTATGTAACTCCACCTATTCCAAAAGAGGTAACCTATTTCTGCTTCTGGAGTTCTTAGTTGCTAGCCTGTACTATCTAATTCGGGTATTCCCACCTCATCACAGGGTAACTCCATTAAAACTCTTTGGGTATATCTCTATATTTTAGGAATTTTCTACAGCCATAGGTTTTCATTTAAAAAAAAAAAAACCTTTGGTGTTAGTTTTCCTTCCCCGTAGTTCCTCATCTACACTGCCCTCCTAATCTCCACCTAATTAAATCCTTCCTGTTCCATATCAGGAAGGATTCCCCTCTCCCTCTTCATATCACTTTATTCTCTGATCTGTCAACTGACATGTTGTCTGAGTTTTCTGTCCTGCCTGATTTCCACAATCATTAAGTCCCTAAGAAATCACATAGAGGTCTACATTAACTATAAACTGATTGGCCCATTAGTTCAGGCTTCTTATTAACTCTTATAACTTATATTAGCCCATTTTTCTAGTATATGTTAGCCACATGGCTTGGTACCTTTTTCAACGAAGTAGTCAGACCTTGCTTCTTCTGTGGTGAGGTCACAACTGCAGAGGAATGGACTTCTTTCTTTCCAGAATTCTCCTGTTCTCATTGACCTGCCTCTACTTCCTGTCTAATTGTTCCACCTATGCTTCCTGCCTGGCTCTGGCCAATCAGCATGCTTTTAAAATATAATTGACAGAATACAGACCATGATCCCACACCACTTTCCCTTTCAAAAAAAAAAACAAGAACATTCATAGTCCATTTTTTTGAGAATGAGGGCATAGTAGTCCAGACCACTTCCTGATGGTTGGGGGTGCTGATAATCTTATGGGGATCTAAAGAAAATTTAGAATTACGATTATGTCCTAACTGGAGTATCCTGTGAGGCTTGATCATCTCAGGCAGCAGTCTTGAATCTGTTCTGAATGTAGAACTCAGACATCTGGGTCATCTGTTCCTACCAGAGATTTCTCAGGTGGTCTTCCTCGATCAAACATAATTTTTCTTAACTCAGAATAAATTCACAGCTTTTCGTTTCCTGTGGAAACAAAAACAAAACCTCTTCTCCAAAGTAACATACATTTTGACTTCAATTTTAAAGTCAAAGTGTTTTCAAAATACCTATCTTGGATTAATTCAGCAGCATTTATAAACAAATATCTTTTAGCAGCTGTTGCTCCTTCCTCACCCATCAAACATTTCAAAGAGAACATAATAACATACAGTATCCAGACTCTCTGTGTATTTTCCATCTTTACATGGCTTTATTTTAATCTCTATTTCTTTTATTTTTACTTTTAATTTTTGGCTTTTGAGACAAGTTCTCTGTGTATTTTTGGCTGTCCTGGAACTCCCTCTGTAGACCAGGCTATCTTTGAACTCACAGAGATCCACCTGCCTCTGCCTCCCAAGTGCTGGGATTAAAGGTGTGTGCCACCACACCTTGAATTCACAAAGGTCTGCCTGCTTCTGTCTCCCAAGTGTTGAAATTAAAGGCATGTGCCACCACACCTTGAATTCACAGAGGTCAATCTACCTCTGCTTCCCAAGTGTTGGGATTAAAGGTGTATGCCACCATACCCAACTACTCTCTTTTTTCTCTTTTATTTTAAGGACTTTAACCTTTTTCTTTTCTCTCACAAGCCTGCATATATTTTTTTAACACATTGTAAACCATTTAGAGGTTTTCTTCATCTTTGAATCTTTCTTTACTATATATCTCTCTTTTTCTGACCATGTGAGTCTTTAATTTGCTAAGCAATATGGAAAGGATTAAAGCCATGGCTTAGATGGCTGGATCCAGCCCAATTTTAGCTTTCTGAGAATCCAGCCTCATGACAGAGGTATGGGCTGTAGCCATGTTTATTGCCACAACTCTGTGGAGTTTCAAGGTCTCTGCCAGCAAACAAGCTGCAGCAATCTGCTCACAAACCACACTCAAATGCTCTGTAGCTGAACCTCCTGCCTGAAAGAGTCAGAGACTGTACTGGCAGGAAGGCACAGAAAGCCAGCATTTTAAAATAGTGTGGCTTTTTTTTTTTTGCTACGACTGAAAACCAAAAAGCATGTGATCAGGTTTCATCAACACCATTTAAGTGTTTTGTGGCAGGGCCTCTCAAAAGAGCTGCAAGGTTTTGCAGCTAAAGCTGAGTCAAGAAGCCTCTCTTAAATGAGACACATTTGCCCCTAGCAAACAGAGCCCACCTGAGAAAATTCTGGTATCAATAAACTGTGCTTAACTCTATTCTTTTTTGTCTAGAATTACTTCCCAAGCTCTGTCAGGCTTTATGTGGATGTAGTCATCCACATGTTGGACACCATTTGTTGTCTGAGTTTTCTGTCCTACCTGGTTCCCACAATTGTTAAGTCCCAAAGAAATCATGCAGAAGTCTACATTAACTATAAACTGATTAGCCCATTAGCTCAGGCTTCTTATTAACTCTTATAACTTATATTAGCCCATTATTCTAGTATATGTTAGCCACACTGACAGATCCCCTTCTCATACACTGTTTCTTTCTGTTTTCCTAGCCCTCATAATATTACAGATGAAGCACACAGATCTAAGAATTTCAATATAACATGTATGCTTATGTTACTGATTCTGAGTTGTTCTCACTCAGCATGGCTGTTTCCAGTTATTTCATAATTTCAACTTTAAAAGCTGAATGATATTCTATTATATAAACGAGAAACATTTTCATTCCCATTTTGCAGTTGATGGACATCTTGGCTGTTTCCATTTCCTAGCTACTGTGAATAGAGCAGAAGCAGGTATGGACAAGCATGCATCTCTGTGGTATGAAGATATGAAGCTTCTGTGCATATGCCCAAATACGGGCTAGCTTGATCTTGCATTAAATCTTTTGCCAGAGTTTTAAGAAGTGGACACATTGATTTACCCATTTGTACTCCCATCAGTAAAAAAGTCATCCCCTCCTTTCCCACAGCCATGCCAGAACCTGCTGTCATTATTTTTAATGTTGACACTTTCAATAGTAGAAGTTGTTAAAAACTCAAAATAGCTTCAGTTTGCATTTCCCTGGTGGCTAAAGATGCTGAAATTTAAAAAAAAAAATATTTCTTAGTTCTGTATATTTCACCTTTTGAGAACTTTTGTTTTGGTTCCATGCCCTGATTTTAAATTGGATTAATTGTTTTCTTGATGTTTAGCATTTTAGTCCTTTGTATATTCCAAAAACTAACCTTCTGTCAGATATAAAGCTGGTAAAGACTTTATTTTTTACCATTCTGTAGTCTGTATCTTCACTTTAGAAGCAATGTTCTTTGCTGTACAGAAGCTATTTCATGTGGTACCATTTATCAATTGTTAGTCTTAACAACTGCAGTATTAATTCCCAGGAGAAAGGTCTTTCCTGTATCTTTAAGTTCAAGCATATTTCCTATGGTCTACTCTCTCAGATTCAGGGTATAATGTTTTGTGCGGGTGCATTGATCAATTTGGAGTTGAGTTTTTATACAGGATGAGAGATGGGAGTCTAGTTTCATTCCTCCACATGCAGCTGTGTAGTTTTACCCACACCACTTGTTGAAGATGTATGCATTTCTGGCATTTCTGTAAAAAAAATTAAGGAACTGTAAGTATGTGGATATATATTTGTATCTTGTCTTGTAGTTGTATCATGTAACTTGTGGAGTCTAAATTTGGGTGACGCAGCTGACATCTTCCTCCCTTCCTCCATTCCACCCCTTGTTGTGAGATATTTGAGCAAACTGTGTAAATATGTATCCTTGTTTTACCTTCCCTATCTAAGGCACTTGATTGGTTTAATAAAGACCTTAATAACCAATAGCTGGGCAGGAGAGGGTAGGTGGGATTCAGAGCAAAAATAGGAACTCTTGGAAAAAGAAAGACAGATTTGCCAGTGAGATACATAAGAAGTTAGATATATATTATGGAGGAGAGGAAAAGAGCCAGATGGCGGAACACAGATTAATATAAATAGTTTAATGTAAGTTATAAGAGTTATTTGGGAAAAAGCCTTAGATAAGGACAAGCTTTCCTAATTAATAAATCTCTGTGTCATTATTTGGGGGCTGGTGGTCCAAAGAAAGTTTGACAAGAAGACCTCCTACATCTCCCCCTCCCTTATTTCCCCCTCACCATCTCCCTTTCTCCCTGCCTCCCAAAACAGTGGCATCCACTGGCATTCTGAAAGCTAGAGAGCAGTGCAAAAGCTTCTACCTCAGTCCCAGTTTGATTTCTTTATGTCCCACAACCAAGGCATGAGTTATCTTCAGCAATGGGAACTTGTCAGCTAGTTATAGCAGGCAACCAAACCTATTACAAAGTAATAGATTTCATGTAACTTTTTCATATAGCCTTACTTTTGATAAACTCTTCCCCATCTCTTCCTCTTCCCATCTCTGTCTCCTCCTTACTTAAGCTTTTCTATCCCCAGTATTTCCCTCTCTACTTGCACATCACATGTATTCTAGTGTTTCTCTTCCACTTTAGCTCGACTAGCTCCCCTGTGATCCTTCTCTGGGTTCCTAGCTTCTACAAATCTTCTTTCCAGCTTAAAGTCACAAATCTAAAAGCAAAATTCCATTGTCTATATACACCCCTCCCATAGGCTGTTCACCATCCTCTACCTTGGTTAGTGACTGGGGTCTTCTAATCACTGACCCTGATGATATAAGAAAGCATCCATAAGCTAATTAAGAGCTGAAGCTGTGTTTCCGGTTGAAATAACCTGCAGGCTCAGTATTTGCTCTGCATCTACAGACTAGCTGAAAACATTGTAATCCTTAACCTGCATTAACTTGGGCACAAACAAGCCCAATTTCACGAAACATCTGTAAATGTATGTCTATAGAACTGAAATTAAGTATGTAGCATGTTTTGAGTATCAATGGCTGTAGTTATAAAACTCATAACTACAAAGCACAAGAGAGTGTCTACTGCTATTGGTGTACTGAGGAGCATCACCATGAAGCATCATCCTACTATTTACCATGTTTTATGTGGTTTTAGAAAGTCCTTCCCCACGAAAATAGTTTCATTTGCCATAAGTAAATTAGAGGCATTCAGATACAGCACCTCTTATAATAAGATGAGGAATTGCTTCAACTGCATAAAACTGAAAATCCAATTGATAAACTTCCGGGGCATACATAGATTGGTAGAATGAAGTACGCATGCCTGCAGCTTTAGACAGAGAATAAAGGAGACTACATGCTGAAAGCATGAACCCAAGGGCTCAGCTTATGTGTGTGCCTACTGGATTTGTTCCTACCTTTTACACTGGCCCTAATAATTAATTAGGAAGATCCATAGAACATTTCTTTGCATTCTAACCCTTTGCCTATAGTTGGAATGAACTATGCTTTGAATAAAATGTTGTATCTGGAAACACACTCTGCAGATAAAACTACTTAGAAAACAGGGAAGGAGGTCTCTTTTCCAAAAGATTCATTGCTAAGGTCATTTAACAAGCAAACACCTGTAGTGACATTAACATAGAATCAATTTTGCAAAATTCAATTTATGTTCAATTTTCCAAAGGTGACAGCCCATGAGACCAAAACCTAGAATGGTGATGATTATAGAGTGAGAATTTTATAATAAGAAGACATTTTTCAAAAGTTGACTATTTGGTTGACATTAACTGTTAAATTGACAGTATATCTGATCACCCTAGCCAAGGCCAAAGGCATAGGGGAAAACACACGGCACATAATGCTTCTAAAAACTGCATTTCCGCTCTACCCACAAAAACGCTATGTTGTCATTAAAATAAAAATACAGACAATAAACTCATTTCCTGCCACATTATTAATTTAAGATGAAAATAATTTTTAAAAGCCACCAAACAGTTGCCAGGAACATAAAGGAAACTTTTGAGGTGCTACATGCAGGATTTTGTTGTTGTTGTTGTTGTTGTTGTTAAGAAATCAATGGTCTTGCCAAATTTTAAACTTCAGGCATTAGAAATTTGCAGCTGTTACAAAAAATGAAAATAAACAAAGACTTAAATTAGTGTTTGCAGAAGTGTGTTAGATTTAATGCGTGAAAGCAATTAAGCAACACTGACTTGATTCACTGTGGTGTCTAAACTGGCATTTTAAAAAATGAAAGTAGCTAAATTTGTCCCTGATAAAATATATAGCGGCAATGGGCTAGGAATTTTGCAGTTTCACCCAAAGAGTCCAATCAAACAACCCATATATTAGGTGGCCGTTAGCATGCTGGCAGCTGCATTTTTTACATCGGTTTCCAAGGCTGCGCAGTAATTACATCTACAGTGAGTCATTTTTGTGGCATATTTTATAAAACTTTTACAGGTTTTCTGGGAAAGGATTATTCAAAGTCACCTTTTATAGATTCCGCCATGAATATTAGACAATTCTTTGAAAATATTAGTGTTTACTGCTCACATCGCTCCTGCCTTCCCTGCAGTCAGCAGTGGAGGGTTTTCTATAGTAGATCAGGAAAGCACCAATTCCTTCCCGGACCTTCTGTTCCCAAGCATTGCTAGTTTATGTTCCCACCAAGCTGCTGCCAGAACAAAATAAATCCAGTTGCCTTTTGCTGCTCAAGGCCAGTCTGGGAACCAAGGAAAAATTAGTTGCCCCGAGCATTTCTCCTAGGATAGCATTTGAGGGGCTGCTGTGCAATATTGTGAATGATCCAGCCACAGGGGATTTGTTCATTTGAATGGCTAATTCATTTAGTCTTAGTGGCATGGTGTGCTTTTTTTATCCTGGTTCCTAGTAGTATCCAATCAGTACTCAGAGATATATTTGCGGTGGTTGATAGATGAGCTACCTGGTGTAACTTATAGTGCCCCTGCTTATTAGACCAAATTGTCTCAATTTACTCTTTTGTTTGTTTTTGGTTTTTCAAGAAAGGGTTTCTCTGCTTACTGGTTCTGGATGACCTGGAACTTGCTCTGTAGACCAGGCTGGCCTCAAACTCACAAGAATCCACCTGTCTCTGCTCCCAGAGTGCTGAGTTTAAAGATGTCTGCCCACACTGGTCTGGCAATCTATTCTACTTTCATCAGAATGTTTTTATTTCTTAATGAGAAGTCCTGACTGTTGTCAATTTCTTGGTGACTTTTCCCAGAATTCCTCATTCCAGTCAGTCGAAATAAATTTTCTTGAATATATCTTTTATCCTACTTTATATTGACATGTTTAATGGCTTCTTCGTTGTTTGATATAACTTGATACAGTTGTATTACGTGAAAAACTACTTTTGTTCAGAAAATACTCTCTCCTTGTTCATGAAATAAACATAGAAAATAGGGGGAAAGATTGTAAACACATGTCACAGAGTCACAAGAGGGGTAGCCTTGTATTTATTTTAGACTATGTAGGGCAGGTAAGATCTGTGAGGAGAGGTTGCACTAGGGTTGGGTATCCTTAACTTAGGAGAAGATTGGGGATCTTGCTCAGTGTAGAATGTCAGCACAGGGATTAAGAGTGGAGGAAGACAGATGGTAGTAAAGCTTGGGTTTGACAGGCAGTTAAAAGAGGACTCTGGCTTGGTAGAAGAGCCAACTTCTTTTATTTACTTCTCACCAAGATTCCAAAACAGAAAAAGAATACAAATTTTGCATTCAGGTGGATAAAAGTTCATCAGTCAATCAACATAGATACCATAGTTAAGAATAAAATGAGTCAATTGAGAAAGAAACACCGGATCATGGCACATAAAAAATGCTCCAAAATGACTTTTGTTAGGAGACAACCTTTGAACAGAGATTTAAATGAAGTGAAAAGTAAAACCTGAGGAATTCTGATTTTTTTAAAAGCTGTTGCCTTATCCCAGGGCTCCACTCTCAATATCTCATACCATTTAACTCCCCAAAACCCTCTACCCAAAGATCATCACACTGGGGATTAGTGTTAATTTACAGATTTGGGGACACAGAGCTTTTTGACATTGTCAGATATGCGGTTTTGGCCTTTCTTGATTTTCTTCTGTCTGCCCAAGTGTTGTGAATACTCATCTAAACACAGGAGTGTGGAGTTCAGGACAAGTCTTAATCTAGAGATGATTTTGAAAATCGTCAGTATTTAAATTGAAAAGCAAAAATAAAGATCTAAAGGAAAAGGAACAATGTTAAGGGAGGAGGGGCCTCTGAAAGTGAAAGAGCTAGAAATGGAGATGTCTAAGGCAGGCCTCTGTTAGAAAAGGAGAACCACACCAACAGGACATCCCTAAAATCTAAGACTGAAGAATGAGTTTGAAGAGAGATGACCTGTTTCAAATGCTGTTGGTTGGTCAAAAAGGATACAAGCTAGGAACAGACCACATATTGAGATGGTAGGAAAGCTCAGGGAGTCTCTCAAAAATGGCTTCTGTGTAACCAGGGAAGACAACCTGAATGGAGTCAATTGAACAGAGAAGTCAGTGATGAGGTGGAGGTGGAGAATCTGGACACAGAAGCGTTTGAGGAATTTAGTATAAGATAGAACAAAGAACGTAGACCAACATTATGATGTGAGGGTCTAGAAAAGAATGTTTTTTAATTGGAGATTAACCATCATGATCTTGACCCCCACACATACACTCATATAATCCTGCCTTCCTCTCCTCAACTGGACTTCCATAGCTCGACCTGGTGCTTGGATGTGGATCTCTGCATCTGCCTCCATCAGACATTTATGTTTTATTGATACTCATAGGAGACCCACCCTTTCTTGGATGGAAATGGAAGAGGAGGGGATTGAGGGGTGGAAGTGGAGGATGCGGGGAGGCTGCAACTGGGATGTAAAATAAAAAGATGAATTAAAGATAAAAGAAAATAGAAGCACTGGTCTTATGTTGGAATCCAGTACTGTGGGTTGTGTGTGAAATTGTTCCCATAAGCTCACATGTTTCAACAATTGATCTCCAGCTAGTGACACTATTTTAGAAGGTTGTGGAACCTTTAGGAGGTGGAGCCTCACTGGAGGAAGTGGGTCACTGGGGTTAGGCCTGGAGACTATAAAGCCCAGCTTGTTTCCTGTACATGATGTTTTCTGAGTGCAGCTACAATGTGACCACCTGGCCTCCTTTTCTTCGCACCATGCCTTCCCAGCCTGCTGCCATGTTTTCTCCACCATGATGGACTATATCCCCCCTGAAACTATAAGCCACAATACACTCCCTTTCCCCTTCAGTGGATTTTGTCAGAATATTATATTATGGAGACAGAAAAAGAACTTAAGCACCCAGTGTAAAAGAACACAAGACAGAGTGCATAGAATTAGCTTTGGTAGCCAAGAGTTTCTTTTCTCGTTTCTCAGTCTTGTGTTGAAATGAGAAGAAAAAGCATTAGCTTGAGGGGAGGAGAGAGAGGTGTTGGAGAAGAAAGAAAGTTGTTGGGAAACCTTCTAAAATGAAAGGTGACCAGTTAAATGTGTGACTGAAACCCACCTGCAACAAATGACTACAACTTTACCCGAGGATGGTAATCAGGTCTCTGGGTGTCTTGTACTTTGCTTCAAGGTGTGGGCAGGAAAAAGTGAGCACTGAGTTTTAAAAGAATTTGAATTTTGTTACATAAGAAAAAGATAAGAGCCTAGAGTAAGGAGAGGTTTTTTTTTTTCATTCCTTTTTAAAAACTATTTTTCAACTTTCTTCTGATAAGCTGCAATTCCTCTAAATAAAATTCATTGTGTATGCAAATCTGTAGGCGTGCAATTTTTTTTCTCAGTCATGCCATATGAAAAATTCAAAAGCTGGAAAGTAGTATTTCCAACATAAATACTATAATTTAGTCTATCTCTCACCTATTAGCTCAAGTTGAGGACTCTTTTTTTTCTCCTTTTGAACCATTTTCCTTACATAACACATAACAACAGCATAAGCTGTAGAAGAATAATTACGGGCATGTTATTAACATTAGTACTTTTGAGTTTCAAAACAGCTTGTGACAAGACTGTTAAGAAAAATAAACTATTCTTTTTTCCAGTCCAGTCTTCCTCTTTATTTGTTTATTTTATTTTTTAAAAAGAATACAAACTATCTTTTTTCATTATATATACCAATCCCAGTTCCCACTCCCTCCATTCCTCCCATTTCCTCACCTTCCTTCCCACCCTACCCCCACATCCACTCCTTAGAGAGGGTGAGGCACATTGTTTGGGGAAGGTCCAAGGCGCTCCTTACTATATCCATGCTGAGCAAATTATCCATTCAAAGAGAAGATAGAGACAGAGATCCACATTGGAACACTGGACTTAACTCCCTAGGTCCAAACGAGAAGCAGAAGGAAAGAGAACATGAGCAAAGAAGGCAAGACCAGAGGGAACCTTCACCCGTTGATGGATGGAGATTGAGACAGAGACCCACATTGGAGCACTGGACTGAGCCCCCAAGGTCGAAATGAGGAGCAGAAGAAGGGAGAACATGAACAAGAAAGGCAGGACCGTGAGGAGTGCATTCACCCACTGATACAAGGGGACTGATCTAATGAGAGTTCACCAAGGCCAGTTGGACTGGGTCTGAACGAGCATGTAATCCAACCAGATTCTCTGAATGTGGCCAGATTCTCCGAATGTGGCTGGCACGGGGTCTTTCTGAAAAGCCATTGACAATGACACTGGGACTTGTTTCCTCTGCATATACTGGATTTTTGGGATCCAGTCTGTTTGGAGGCTCACCTTCCTTAACCTGGAGGGAGGGGGGAGGAACTTCCCACAGGGCAGGAAATCCTGACTGCTCTTAGGGATGGAGAGGGAGGAGGAGAGGGAGTGGGGGGAGTTGGAGGGTGTTGGGAGGAGGGGCGGAAATGGAAACTTTTATAAATTAATAAACTTTTATAAATTAAAAAAAAATAAAACAAAGAGAATTGAGTTTCCAAAGAGCCAGTACAAGCAGTAGGGATAGATCCTGGTGCCACTGCCAGTGGCCCTGCAGTCTCTCCCGGCCATAAAACTGTCACTTATATTCAGAGGGTGTAGATCCACCTGGAAAGGAAAAATAGACAAGATCGCCTGACAAAACTGGGAGCATGGGGGTGGGGAGTAGAAAGGAAAAGGGGAAAAAGGGGAGAGGGAAGAAAAACTTGAGGAAACAAGATAGTCAAGATATAAGGACAGAGATGAGAGCAAGGAAAGAGATGTTTTTATTGAGGGAGCCATTATGAGGCTAGCAAGAAACCTGATACTAGAGAAATTCCCAGGAATTCACAATAATGATCTCAGCTAAGACCCTAAGCAATAGAGGACAGGGTGCCCAAACTGGCCTTGCTCTGAATCTAAGATATTCAGATTGATGAATATCTTAAATGTCACATAGAACCTTCATCCAGCAAGTGATAGAAACAGAGGTAGAGACCAGCAGTGGAGCACTGGGCTGGCTCCCAAAGTTCAGCTGAAGAGTGGGAGGAGTAAAAATATGACCAAAGAGGCCAAGAAAATGATGGGGACACCCACTGAAAGAGTCTACTTGAGCTAATGGGAGCTCACCAACTCCAGCTGGACAGGGAAGGAACCAGCATAGGACCAAAAATAAACTACAACACCTCCTCAGTGCCGTAGGTAGTGCATGAAAGGAAAAATCTCATGAAAGGAAATTTCATGTCTCATGAAGCGAAAATCGACACTTCGACACATGTAATTCTCACCAGAAGTAAAGAGGATGTAATTACACCAGGGTCACCAGGAGAGGAGACCTCAGACAGACACCACATTTACTCCATTATCTCTGCAAAGTATGTCACCGTATAAAACAGTAACAATCAAAATGAAGCTTATTAAAGGCCGCAAACTATGCATACAAAATACATATAAAATCAGCTTATTTTCAGTGAAACAAATACAATGTGATTTAAAGTTAATGTCTCATAAAATAGATCCCTTCCCAGGGACGAGCACATGATTTAAATAAGATTGAACTGCACCAGTAGTTACCTTTTTCATGAATGTGACCCAGGCCCCCTCAAGCCTAGTGTCACTTTTACATGCACATCCAACATGATAAATGTCATCAGAGCATGTGTTTCATGTAAGGATGACCATGCCTGTGGCTAGCTCAGTTCAGGCCTGGAGATTTGTTCATAGGCTGCCTTTGCCCATATCTCTCTGCTCTTTACCCTTTGCCCTGGAGGCTCATGGATAAAGAGAGCATCCTTCAGTGGGAAGAGCGGTGGACAAAGAGCTGGAATCCCTAGTTGTATCTCTAATATATTTTATCCATGTGGACTTGGAAGGAATCGTTCCAATTTCAATTTAAATGTGTTTCTCTCTAAATGGGAGGGGGTATGCCTGTCTGCCTCCCTCAGAGTTGTTAGTCTTGCAAGTGAGCATGCTTCAAAGCTGTAATACACACACACGGTAAAAGAAAAAAGAAAAATCTAGTTTCTAACTTTTATGGTTCTCTGTCTCTTGTTTGAGCTATGAGGAGTTTCATAAATCCAATCCTTTTTACGGTTAGCGCTAATGCTTCATAATGATGTTAAAAAAAAAAGAAGAAGAAGAAAAAGGGCTGGGAAATGTGCACTATAATCGAGCAGGGAAAGATTTGCTACTTTTTCTTTTCTATCTCAATTAACCTCTGAGGAAGGTCATGGACAGGCCAGAGCTAAAGGTTCGATTTCCTTTTTGAGTCTGTCAGGTCTTTAAATGTAGAGGGAAGACACAGCCAGTTACAGAAGCCTACATTTTCTGAGAGGCTTAGAGAAAAAGAACTTTTCTCAGCAGGTGACATTCTTTGGGAAATGCGTAGATTTTTCTCCTTCTGTCTTCTTTGCCTTTTTAATCTCCATCAAAGTTGTGTCTGATGGTAATCACCAATGGACTGTGCTCTTTCTGTGTAATATCTTACAACAGGGCAAGGCTGATGTGTCTCCAGGGCTTCCTGGGCTTGATAATGTTAAGGCTACTGTGAGTAAAAGGAACGTACTTTCGCAATAATCTTGGTTCATAGCAGTGCAGGCTATTTGTCTTATTGGTTTTCCGTTCAGGGCACGTTTCAGATGGTGCACGTTGTTTGATATGGGGTTAACACTAATTGTTCGGAGACTTTTTCTATTATAAAGTCAACACACCCTATTTGAATAGCTCTTGTCTGCTTGACAGTATCCTTTAAAGGATGAAAGAGAAGTAATGGTAACAGGCCAGACATTGCGAACCATGATTTTATTCTTAGCACTCAGGAGGTAGAGACATGAATCTTTGTGAATTTGGGGCCATCCTGGTCTATATAGTGAATTCCAGACCAGCCAGGGTCGCATACTTAGCCATTAGCCAAGGCCCTGTGACGTGCTAGTTACAAACACAGAAATGCAACTTTAACTGCAACACTGAGGAGTAGGTATTCTGGCCCCACAAGGCTTCAATTCCTAAAGGTGCCCAAATCTCTTCAAACAGAAGCACCTACAGGAGACTAAGTATTCAAACAGATGAGCCTGTGAAGGATATTTCTCATGCATCCCACAGCATTGACTGACTTATGCAAGCTTACCACCATTTGACAAGTATTTGTTGGTTATATAGCATACATCAGCTGTTCCTTTTTCTTGCTGGAGATCTGGAAAGGAAAACCTTAGACCTCTTATTGATGCTGCTTTGAAATCATAGTGCCTTTCTTAGCATTTTCTACCAATTTCTTCAGATTCAAGCTGTGATTCATCCTAAATGTGAAATTGCCGTTTCTAGATTTCTCCAACATCAATAATTCATGTCATTTGTTTATGTCATTTACTAACTCTTAGAAGATCTTAAAACTTCCCCCTTAAAGGTTCTCACCCTAAGCCGCTTACTATCCCATTCCTTCTTCTTTCCTCCTGATATTCCTCCTCTCCTTCTTGTTCCCTTCCTCTCCTCCTTCTTCCCTTCCTCTCCCCCCTCTTTCCCTTCCTTCTCCCTTTCCTCCTCTCCTTCCTGGTCCTTCCTTCTCCTCCCCTCACCCTTCTCTCCTTCTCCCCTTCTCTCTTTCCCTCTCTCTGCTCTCTGTCCTCTTCTCTCTCCTCTCCTCTACCCTCCCTCTCCTCCACTCCCTCTCCTCGTCTTAATTTCCCTTCTCCATATTTTCACTCCTTTCTATTCAGTCCTCATGTAATTACTAGATTCATTTTGAGTCTTTCCAAATCTAAAGGTATTTCATTTTACATGCCCAAGTTTCTCATGATCATGTCACAATACACCAGGGTTCCCGGTGTCTAAGGTCCTACTGGGCTTGAAAAAAATAATTATATACAAATTCCTCTTAAGTCTCTTCTTAGAGAGAGATTTAGTATCACGAAACAAAATGTAAGTACTAATCTGATGCTTAGTCAATAAATGAACTGTGGGAAAGATAATTTGCATATTATACCACACACTACTTTTGACATTTTATTATGGAAGAGACTGGCAGATTCTTTCTGTGGCTGAATAGTAAATATTTTCTCTTTATGGGCCATGCAAAGTCTCTGCTATGGATATTTGTCTTTCTGTTGAAAAGTGTCAGCAGCCAAATATAACACTCAAATGAGTAAAGAATGTTGTGTTTCAATAAAACTTTATTTCTAAGCACAGAAGTTTGAATTCCACATAACCTTAATGGAATAATGTCATTTTCTTAGATTCTTTCCAATCATTTAGAAATAACAACAACAAAACATACTTAATTACATGACAAACCTAGCCATAGAGCCTATGGTTTGCCAAACCTTAGATTGGCTTTACATTTGAGAAAAATGACATTCTTCTCACTGGGTATATGTGAGGTCATTATTGCATAACTCAGAAACGTAGTAAGATTTGGGGGGAAAGTGCAACGTAATTATTTTTGACAGGAATAGATTTTGGTGTGATGGGCTAATGAAGTTGTGTTATATTTGACGCAGTGTCTCTACTAGCATAGACCACCGCACAAATCCTCACCTCTAACGTCTTAACTGTGTTATAAAAAGTAGAAGGCACAAGACTACGAGATATACCATATAGGAAGGCAAATGCTGCAACAGAGAAAGAGGAAATGTCCTTTCTACCCAATCTTGACTTTTTCTGAGACATCTAATACTATTTCAGTTACTCCATGGCTGTAGTTTATAGGATTCTCCACCAGCATTCACACATAAGCTATGGTACTTGCTTTCCCGAAGCATCTCAAGGAAGTGTGTTCACACTCCAGGAGCCCGGTGTTCAATGTGTGTTCCAGCAGCAGCAGCAACACCCACAAATCTGTACTGAGGCCCCAGACCAGAGCTACTGAGCCTGAGCCTTCAGGTTAGTGTAATTCCACAGGATGTTCTGAATAAGCATTAAATTTTATTAGTTTCTGTTGCCGAGTTCAATATCAATCACCAAGCTTCATACATGTGAGGCCAGCATTCTACCACTGAACTACACACCCCAGCTCTAAATTCAAATACAATTTTAAAGCAATGATATAGACCATAGTTTTATTAAAAAATGCTTTAACCTAAAAAAATGAACACAGATCTGAGGGCTAAATTAAAAGATAACACTAATTATTGGAAATTTTGTTCCCTATGAAGGCAAAGCCCATCTTTGAGGTCTACCCAAATGAGTCACCTACATTCTCTTAAACTTGTTCCCTTCTAATTACATTCAGACATCTTCTTTTATTTCTGCTTTTTTGATGAGATTCAGAGATCAGGAAAAAGACAAGATAAATTAAAAATAAAGTTATAAAATATGTAACCAATGACTCCATGTTCAGAAAGTCTTTAAAGTCTTGTGGAAAAATCATTTTGGCATAAATGTAAACCAGGAAAGTGTGTGTTTTCAGCTTAGATACTTAATAGAAACTCTGACTTTCACTGTTAGCACCTTTAAATACTCACAATCACCAAGGACAATGTAAATGCTTGCTTATACACTTTACTTCCCTAAATTATGGTGATTCCCAGTAAGAGCCGGCATGCTTCTTCACCCCAACCATAGTATTAATACAGCAGCAACAGCTAAGTCTGTGTTTTGTACTGAGCGGATTTCTGAGTTTTGCATCAAATTCATTAGCAGAAGCTCTGCAACCCGGAAACATACTTGTATGACATGTCCATGACCCACGACCACACCATCCTATTAGATTTCCTAGGGTTGCATGTATATGACTGCTGTACAGTAGTTTAACTCTTCTTGATTGGCCGGCATCATTTGGGAAATGAGTTAAGTCCTTCAGTGGATTCAGGAAGCTTTGCACTGGGTACCACAAGTTCAGAAGACTGAGCAGCATCTGTACCACAGGCCTTGATGCCCTTTATTGTTACTGCTGTTAGACTGTACCGCCCAACTGTAAGGAAAAATGATCTTGGTTTTATTTCTCATCTGCGGTGCTCATCCCTGTTCTCTCCTTCCCCCACCCATTTCCCCTCCCTACCTCCTTCTAAAAGGATTCTCTGATTGTAAAACGTGCACATGGAAATGGAGACACAGTTGAAAACAACATCCACAACATTCTTATTCACAAGTCTTTCCAGCGGTAAAGGAGTTGAAAATTTAAGATTAAAAAGTAGAGAGAGTTTAGCGCCAGACATTCATTCTCCATAGAGAAAGTCAGTGAGATTTTGGAGTCAAAGAGATATGTGGGCCTAAAACATATCAAACATCTGGACCACATGCATTGTTAATGTAGATGGATGTACGTAATAAAAGTGTCTCTGTCCTCACTGCTATATGAGAACGCCTTACACCCAGCAATGACTCTTAGAAGAAACCCCTGGGTATTGACTGCATGTGAACCCTTGACCCTAGTTGTGGTCTACAGCAGAATACTGAAGTGGTGCAAGCTTTTCTTTACACCCCCTCCCCTGTTCTTGTTCAAGGTACACACTAGTAAACTCATCCACCAAAATATTTCAGCCTAAGTGTTCATAAAACTGATAATTGATCACACTAAAATAAGCAGTAATGAAGTAGTCAGCATCAGTGAATGAGCCCAATTATAGCTCAGTTTCTGTAAGGGTTGACACGTGATCCGTGTCATTGAAGTAGGACTTACAGTGTGTTTGGCCCATTACTGCTCAACTTCCTTCTTTCAAATTCTACTTTTGCCAATGAACCATTTTTACTGATCCAATCAAATAGCTGTTCCATGTTGAATCTCTAAATTCCATTCTATCTACCTTCCTCAATGCACCCAAAATTATGCATTTATTGTGCTAATATCCACAGGAAAAAAACAGTAATGCTGACTTCATATGGCTATTTAAATATCCAACAAGTAGTTATCCGCAGAGTTCTAAATCAATGTCTGGCATAGAGTATGTGCAATGTGATTGGAAGATGCTCACCTGGTCACTGTGTGCAATATTTGGAAGGATTTCCACACTTTAACTTTTTAAAAGTAGTTTTGTGAGTTTCTTTTGAGAAATTTTACAGGTCATTGTTTTAATATTTTTGCCTTTTCAAAGCCTTACATAGTTGATTGACAAAAAATATATGTACTAGTGGCTGGAGTGATGGCTCAGCAGTTAAGAAAACTGACTGCTCTCCACAGGACTAGGTTTGATTCTGAGCACCAATATGATGTCTTAAAGTCACTTATAATGCAGGTCCGGAGAACCTGACACCCTCTTCTGACCTCCACAGACACTGCATGCCTGTGGTGTACAGACATGTATGTAGGCAGAACCCATACATGCAAAAAAAAATAGATAGGTAGATAGATAGATAGATAGATAGATAGATAGATAGATAGATAGATAGATAGATGATAGATAGACAATGTGATTAATGATTTGGCATATGTATGTATTATACACTGGTCACTGAAGTCAAAATAATAAATTCATCACTATATACAATTGAACATGGTACACATGTGGTCAGTATACTTAAAATATGATTATGGTATTGTTAACTATACTTATTATGCTAAGATCCAGAATTTATTCACAGTATGGATTAAAGTTTGTACCCTTTCAAATTCACCCAGTTTGTCAGCTGCAGTCCCAAGTAATTATTCTACCCTGTGTTCCTGAATCTGACCCTTTTAGGTTCTTCATCTAAGTGAAGCCAAACATTGGTCCTTCATTTAGTATTTCACCGCAGCTCCTTTCATGTTGGCATATATGGCAGAATTGTCTTCATTTTTCTGGCTGAATATTACACTGATGTGTACACATTTTATACCACACTTTCTGTATTTGTCCATGAGTTGATGGAGACTCAGTTTCTTTTTGCATCTTGCCCATAGTAAGATAGAACAGAGAGGCAGAGATTTCATTGGGATACCCTCTTTGATAAGGGATGAGACATTCACTTACTGAATTTATATGTCATTAGAGCGAAGGTGGCAATTATCCTAGCTTGGAAAGTAACTGTAGTAGGATCTCTTCCAGGTTCCATGTCCTCGCCAGCCATCGGCAGTTAGCTAAGTTTACAGCACCACTCATGAACTCCCTCCTACGGAGCAGGCCTTAAGTTTAATTAGACAACAGTTGGTTACCCTCAAGAAAAAAAGTGCCCCTTTGTACCCCTAGTGCACTGTTTTGCATACTTTGCCTTTCTAGTCAATGGTCTACACAGTCATCACAGCTATATAGGACTGTTGACTGCTTTTCTCCCTTGACATCCTTTCTACTATTATGAAAGCTAGTCAGCAGGGAGAAGGCCTTCCAGTGAGATGCAGCTCGATTTTCCAAATTCTGTGTCCAAAGTGTGTGGTGTCTTCAGCAATAGAGACTTTACCTCTAAATTATGGGAGGCAACAAAGGGCCTCAGTACTAGCCTGTATCCTTTTGAGGGTTCTCTTTGGTTCCCCTGACCAACAACTCAAAAGTAAGTTTCTAAAAATATTTTATCTTATTTCTTCTCACTTAATAACCATTTTATTCAACATAAAAGATTTTTCCTGATAAATATTAATGTAACACAACCACTTTTTCAAAACCATCTATTTTAGTTAATATTAATTTCAGCTGATTTTCTTGAGTTTTCTGGGTACATTATCATATAATCTGCATAAGTCTTACTTCTGCATCTTGTATATATGTAATCACATTCTCTTTTATTATTATTCTGCATACTATCCCAGGTCAGTGTTTAGTACTATTATGATGGTGAATTTCTTTGTTCTGGTTCCAACTATAGGGAATATCTCTAGCGTTTCCTCCATTAACATAAACATTATCTTTGGGTCTAAATTATATTTTATTTTATTTTATTATACTAATTAATTTTCTCCCAATTCCTTTGGTATTATGTCTTATTTTGAAAATAGGCATACAATTTTGTTCAGTGCATTTTCAGGATCGTTAAAGGAAATTTCATGACTTTTGTTCTTCGGTTTATAACATGATGAATGATATTATCTTGTGTATTAATATTCACCTATTTTCTAATTTATGATATAAATTACTTAATTCATCTGTAACAAATAATGAACTTTTTGTTAATATTTATATGTGTGTATAAATATGTGTGTGCTATGTATGGAGGCTAGATGCCAATGTCAGATGTCATCTTCAATTGCTCTCCTCTTTATTTCTTGAGACAAGGTCTCTCACCGAACCTGAGCTCACCAACTTAGCTAGGCTGACAGAGCAGCAAGACCCAGGCATGCCCTTGCTTCTGCTTCCTCAGCCCTTGGATTATAGGCGTGCTTCACTCAGCCTTTGCTGTTAGCTCTGGAGAACCAATATTAGATTCTCAAGGTGACGCAGCAAACGCTTTACTGACAGAGCCACCTCCCCAGTCCCTGCTCACTAATATTTTTCAGAGTTTTTGTAGTGGTATTTACAAGTGAACTGGTTCTGTGTATCTGTTTACATGTCTGCCAGAAAACTGCGCTGTTGTAGAAGTCTGTAGCTTTCCATTCTCCCAACAACTGCTTTTCCTGTACACTTAGAACAAAGATGGCGGCCATGATGGCAACCAGGTCAGCCGCTGAGGCTTTGAGGAGTAGACGTGGGCAGGCAATGACAGAAGTTCTGTTCTGAGCATTCTGACTAAAGGAACTCTCCGTGGTATCTAGAAACAGGGAAAAAGAAATGCTTTAGTTCAGTTTAAGAATTCTGTAGTTGGTTTTTAAAAAATACAAGTTTGTTTTTTTCTTATGTAAGAAATTATGGACAAATAGCGCAAGAAATCAAGGAGGAGGAGAAAAGAAAGAATTGCTAAAGCAATACTTCTAGGGAGGTAATGACAGTGACCCTTACCATGGGTCAAGAACACGTATACTCGGTGAGGTTCTTCACTAAAATCAGAAGAACCTTGGTTGCAGAGCCAGTTCTCACAGCTGACAGTAAGAGTGCTTTGCACATGCGAATGTGGGTTGTGATTACCATACCATGCTCCTAACTTTTGCAATGAGCTGTGACTCTTTTATTATGTAATTATTTACTGTGAAAAGAAAAATCAGAATTTTAAAAAAGAAACCTTCTTATTCTGAATGTATTATAGATCAGAGAAATTACTGAAACAGGAATCAGAACACTAAAGTTTAGTCCCAAAAGGAATATACTTGTCCCTGCGACCATAGAAATTAGACTTCATGAACTATACACATTTATGAGATTTTTGAATGTTAGAACTAAGATTATACACATTTAGATGTGACAGAAAAGAAAGAATCCCGGTTCTCTAGGATTGAATAACTAAGAAGGTATAAAGGCCTCTATCAGGATTCACTATATATATCAATTAAACAAAATATATGAAATGCATTAATGTTAAGTAATTGATGCTGCCTACAAACATGAAATTTATAGAGTAAACTATAATTAGATTAAAAATGGTGGTCAGGGTGCAAACTATAGTTTAGTCATACAGTATGTAAGATAAGGGGAAGAAAAAAATCCAGTAACTTCTTAACTTAAAAGAGACGGTAAAGATAAATATATGGGGTTTTAACAATGTAAAATTACCCATATCCTTATTTATCCTGCGGTGCCATTGGTTGTGTTATTTAACTTACCCATTATTTCTTCTGAAACAATAGCATTACAGTAAAAGAAGAGAAATAGAACCCTGGAGTACACTAGATCACTGAAGTGTTGGTTGCTTTAAACAAAGAGAAGTATCAAATCAAGTCAGTTTCTGGATGCTGTTCTCCTGGGCACAGGCTCATCGTTCAGAGCTGTCAAAGGGTGTTGTCACTCACAAGCTTCTGTGACACGCAGGACTAATTGTTTGCAGCCCAGGGCGTTCCATGTCCCACTTTTGAAGGCATCGAGACAGCATCTTCTGAATTATCCGCTCACTCTAATTCTTTTGTTTATGGCACAATAATGGCAGTTTTGAATCTCTTTGTTTTGTGTTATGGATTCTCATTCACCTGCTGAGGGTTAAGCAAGTGCTCACTGTGCCCACAGATGATTCAAATTATTTCAGACCATCTGTCTGAGTCAGTTTGAGATTCATTTTTAAGCTATCCATATTTCAGATGACTATTACAGAGCATAAAAAGCATCTTGATCTTTGGGCCAAATGTCTAAAAAAATCAAGATACGTGAACTCTTTCCAAATTCTCACTGCTATTAAGACCAGGGTATATTAAAATGTCTAGAGAATTCATCTGAATGACTTATATTTCAGAAAGCCTAGTGTTGTTTCCAATGCTATACAGTCCTCTTTCTAACTTAGGGGTCCTGAAACCAGGAACTGTCTTATACATGTCTTCATAATCCCTGTTTACAAGACATTTTGATCTATGTGTAAAAAGTGATCAAATATACATTGGCTATGCTGTGCCCAGGAAGAGCTCATGCAGGTAAAGTGCTGATCAAATCCCAACTTCGTGACTCAAGAGTTGTACGACATTTATCAAGTTCCATGACCTCCCTTCTACTCTGTTTTCTCATCAGTACCATGAATCCGTATCTGATAATACTGTGCCCATTCAGATGTTTGCTAGAGGAATAGGTAGATTAATATAGGTCAAGGGTTTATATCATCCTCCTATGTGTTAGATCATCCTCTTCCTATTAAAAGTTTCCATGTATGCTTCTTCTAGGGTAAAAAGGGCTGTGTTTAGCACTTTAGAGTTTTATTTAATTGTTAAATGCAACACCACTATATTTGTTGTTTATTATTCCTCCAGAGGAAAAAATGAGATTGTTACTCCCACCTTGATTTTTCTTTTTTTTTATTATATTGATCTATACATTTTTCTTTGCTCCACTCCCTGCCTCTCCATTCCCCTTCAACCCCATGCTCCCAGTTTACTCAGGAGATCTTGTCTTTTTCTACTTCCCATGCAGATTAGATGAATGTATTTCTTTCTTAGGGTCCTCATTGTTGTCTAGGTTCTCTGGATTATGATTTGTAGGCTGGTTTTCTTTGATTTATGTTAAAGCCACTTATGGGTGAGTACATGTGGTAATTGTCTTTCTGGGTCTGGGTTATCTCACTCAATATGATGTTTTCTAGCTCCATCCATTTGCCTGCAAAATTCAAGATATTATTTTTTATGCTGTGTAGTACTCCACTGTGTAAATGTACCATATTTTCCATATCCATTCTTTGATTGAAGGGTATTTAGGTTGTTTCCAGGTCCTGGATATTATAAGCAATGCTATGAACATAGTTGAGCACATGTCCTTGTGGCACGATTGAGCATCCTTTGGATATATACCCAAAAGTGATATTACTGGGTCTTGAGGAAGGTTGTTTCCTAATTTTCCGAGAAATCACCAAACTGACATACAAATGGGCTGTACCAGCTTGCACTCCCACCAGCAATGCAGGAGTGTTCCCTTTTCCCCACAACCTCTCCAGCATAAGTTGTCATCAGTGTTTTTGATCATGGCCATGCTTACAAGTGTTAGATGGAATCTCAGAGTTGTTTTGATTCTCATTTCTCTGATGACCAAGGATGTTGAGCATTTCCTTAAGTGTCTTTCAGCCATTTTAGAGTCTTCTGTTGAGAGTTCTTTGTTTAGGCTTCATTTTTTTTTGTATTATTTGTTCTTGTGATGACCAATTCCTTGAGTTATTTGTGTATTTTGGAGATCAGCCCTCTGTCGGATATCTGTTTGGTGAAGATCTTTTCTCATTCTGTAGACTGTCATTTTGTCTTGTTGACCATGTCCTTTGCTTTATAGAAGCTTTTCAATTTCAGGAGGTCCCATTTATTGTTTCTCTCAGTGTCTGTGCTACTATGGTTATATTTAAGAAGTAGTCTCCATTGCCAATGCGTTCAAGTATGCTTCCCACTTTCTCTTCTATGAGTTTCAGTGTGACTGACTTTATGTTGTGGTCTTTGATCCATTTGGACTTGAGTTTTGTACATGATGATAGATATGGATCTATTTTCATTCTTCTGCATATTGGTATACAGTTATATCAGCACCATTTGTTAAACATGTTTTCCTTTTACATTTGATATTTTTTGCTTCTTTCTCAAAAATCAGGTATTGGAATGTGGATTGATATCCGGGTCTTCAGTTAAGTTCCATTGATCCTCCTGTCTGTTTTTATTGCAATACCAGGCTGTTTTCAGCACTGTAGCTCTGTAGTAAAGTTTGAAGGCAGGTATTGTGATGCCTCCAGAAGTTCTTTTATTGTAAAGGATTGTTTTGGCGATCCTGGGTTCTTTGCTTTTCCACATGAAGTTGAATACCATTCTTTCAAGGACTGTGAAGAATTTTGCTGGGATTTTGATAGGCATTGCATTGAGTCTGAGATTGCTTTTGGTAAGACTGCCACTTTTACTATGTTAATTCTACCACCCTGGAGCATGGAAGATCTTTCCACTTTCTAGTGTCTTCTTCAATTTCTTTGTTCAAAGATTTAAAGTTTTTGTCATACAAGTCTTCTACTTATTTAGTTAGAGTTACTCCGAGATATTTTATGCTATTTGTGGCTATTGTAAAGGGTGATGTTTCTCTGATTTCTCTCTCAGACCATTGATCATCTGTGTACAAGAGGGCTACTGAATTTTTTTGAGTTAATATTGTATCCTGCTACATTACTGAATGTGTTTATGAGTTGTAGAAGTTCCTTGGTAGAATTTTTGGGGTCACTTATGTAAACTATCATATTATCAGCAAATAGTGAAAGTTTGACTTCTCTTCTGATTTATATCCCTTTGATCTCCTATTGTTGCCTTATTGGTCTAGATAGGACCTCAAGAACAATATAGAATAGATATGGAGAGAATGAAAAACCTTATCTTATTTCTAATTTCAGTGGGATTGCTGGGAGTTTCTCTCCTTTTAGTTTGATGTTGGCTGTTGGCTTGCTGTACATTGCCTTTATTATGTTTAGGTATGTTCCTTGTATCCCTGCTCTCTCCAAGGCCTTTATTATGAAGGGATATTGTATTTTGTCGAAAGCTTTTTCAGCATCTAATGAGATGACCATGTGGTTTTTATTTTTTCAGCTTGTTTGTATGGTGGATTACATTGACAGATTTTCATATGTTGAATCATCCCTGCATCTCTGGGATAAAGCCGACTTGATTATGGTAGATGATGGTTCTGATGTGTTCTTGAATTCGATTCGCCAGTATTTTATTGTTTACTTTTGAATAATATTCATGAGTGAGATTGATCTGTAATTCTCTTTCTTAGTAATGTCTTTGTGTGGATTAGGTATCAGGATAACTATAGCCTCATAAAAAGAGTTTGGCAATGTTCATTCTGTTTCTATTGTGTGGAACAATTTGAGGAGTATTGGTATTAGGTATTTTTTTTTTGAAAATCTTGTAGAATTCTGAGCTGAAACCATCTGATCCTGGGCTTTCTTTGTTGGGAAACTTTTGATGATTGTTTCTATTACTTCAGCACTTGTGGGCCTATTTAATTTGCTTATCTGGTCTTTATTAATTTTGGTAAGTGATATTTATCCAGAAAGTTGTCCCTTTCCTTTAAGTTTTCTAATTTTGTGGAGTATAGGTTTTTATTTTTTTTTTTGTAATTTTATTAAATTATAAAAGTTTCCATTTCCGCCCCTCCTCCCACCACCCTCCCACTCCCCCCACTCCCTCTCCTCCTCCCTCTCCATCCCTAAGAGCAGTCAGGGTTTCCTGCCCAGTGGGAAGTTCAAGTTCCTCCCGCCTCCCTCCAGGTCCAGGAAGGTGAGTGTCCATACGGACTGGATCCGCAAAATCCAGTATATGCAGAGGAAACAAGTCCCAATGCCATTGTCAATGGCTTTTCAGAAAGACTCCGGCCAGCCACATTCAGAGAATCCGGCCACATTCAGAGAATCTGGTTGGATTGCGTCCTCGTTCAGTCCCAGTCCAACTGGCCTTGGTAAACTCTCATTAGATCCGTCCCCTTGTATCAGTGGGTGATCACATCCCTCGCAGTCCTTATTTCCTTTTTCATTTTCTTCCTCCTTCTGCTCCTCATTTGGACCTTGGGGGACTCAGTCCGGTGCTCCAATGTGGGTCTCCATCTGTATCGCCATCCATCGTGGAATGAAGGTTCTCACTGATCTTGCCGTCTTTGCTCACGATCTCTTTCCTTCTGCTTCTCGTTTGGACCTAGGGAGTTAAGTCCAGTGTTACGATGTGGGTCTCTGTCTCTATCTCCATCCATCGCCAGATGAAGGTTCTATGGTGACAAGCAAAATATTCATCAGTATGGTTATGGGCCTAGGCCGTTTCAGGCACCCTCTCTTCTGTCCAGAGAACAATCTGGGGATCTCCTTGGACCTGTGATCCCATGTATAATCAAGTCTCCTGTAGACCCTAAGATGACTCCCTTAGTTGAAATATATTCTTCCCTGATCTCATATCCATCCTTCCTCCCTTCCCCCCCATCCAAGTCCACCTAGCTTTCCCCATTCCTCCCCTACTCCCTTCTCTCTAACCCTCTCCCCTTCCAACAACCATCCCACCCCCCCCATGCACCCGAGGTTACCTGGGACTCTTGTCTATTTCCAATCTCCAGGCAGATAGCTACATGATTTTCATCAGGTTCACCTTCTTATTTAGCTTCTCTAGGATCACGAATAATAGGCTCAAAGACCTTTAATTATGGTTAGAATCCACATATGAGTGAATAAATACCATATTCCTCTTTTTGGGACTGGTATACCTCACTCAGTAAAGCGTTTTCTATGTCCATCCATTTGCATGCAAAAGTCAAGATGTCATTGTTTTTTACCGCTGAGTAGAACTCTAATGTGTATATGTTCCACACCTTTATTAACCATTCTTCTATTGAGGGGCACCTAGGTTGTTTCCAGGTTCTGGCTATTACAAATAGTGCTGCTATGAACATAGTTGAACAAATGCTTTTGTGGTATGATAGGGCATCTATTGGGTATATTCCCAAGAGGGGAATTGCTGGGTCCTGAGGGAGGTTAACTCCCAGTTTCCTGAAAAAACGCCACACTGATTTCCACAGTGGCTGCACAAGTTTACATTCCCACCAACAATGGATGAGTGTTCCCCTCATTTCACATCCTCTCCAGCATAGGCTATCATTGTTGTTTTTGAGTTTGGCTATTCTGACAGGTGTAAGATGATATCTCAAAGTTGTTTTGATTTGCATTTCCCTGATCGCTAAGGAGGTTGAGCATGACCTTAAGTGCCTTTTGGCCATTAGGAGTTCATCTGTTGTGAATTCTCTGCTCAGTTCAGTACCCCATTTTTTAATTGGGTTAATTAGAGTTTTAGTGTCTAGTTTCTTGAGTTCTTTGTATATTTTGGAGATCAGACCTTTGTCTGATGAGGGGTTTGTGAAGATCTTCTCCCAGTTGGAAGGTAGCCTTTTGGTCTTACTGACAGTGTCCTTTGCTTTACAGAAGCTTCTCAGTTTCAGGAGGTCCCATTTATTCATTGCTTCTCTTATTGTCTGAGCTCCTGGGGTTCTGCTAAGGAACTGGTCTCCTGTGCCTATGTCTTGTAGACTACTTCCCACTTTCTCTTCTATCAGGTTCAAAGTGGTCAGATTAATGTTGGTGTCTTTAATCCATTTGGACCTGAGTTTTGTGCATGGTGATAGATATGGATCTATTTTTATTCTTCTACAGGTTGACATCCAGTTATGCCAGCACCATTTGTTAAAGATGCTTTCCTTCTTCCATTGTTTGCCTTTAGCTCCCTTGTCAAATATCAGGTGTTCATACGTTTGTGGGTTAATACCCGGGTCTTCTATTCGATTCCATAGGTCGACTTCTCTGTTGTTATGCCAATACCAAGCTGTTTTCAATACTGTTGCTCTGTAATAGAGCTTGAAGTCAGGGATGGTAATGCCTCCAGAAGTTCCTTTATTGTATAAGATTGTATTGGCTATCCTGGGTTTTTTGTTTTGCCATATAAACTTGATTATTGTTCTCTCAAGGTCTGTGAAGAAGTTTGATGGAATTTTGATGGGAATTGCATTGAATCTATAGATTGCTTTTGGTAGAATTGCCATTTTTACTATGTTGATTCTCTCAATCCAAGAACAGGGGAGGTCTTTCCATTTTCTGGTATCTTCCTCAAATTCTTTCTTCAAGGACTTAAAGTTCTTGTCAAATAGGTCTTTCACTTCCTTGGTTAGAGTTACCCCAAGATATTTTATGCTATTTGTGGCTATCATGAAAGGTGATGTTTCTCTGATTTCCCTCTCTGCTTCTTTATCCTTTGTGTATAGGAGGGCAACCGATTTTTTGGAGTTGATCTTGTATCCCGCCACATTACTAAAGGTGTTTAACAATTGTAGAAGTTCTTTGGTAGAGTTTTTGGGGTCGCTTATGTACACTATCATATTGTCTGCAAATAACGAAAGTTTAACTTCATCCTTTCCAATTCGAATCCCCTTGATCCCCTTATGTTGTCTTATTGCTATTGCTAGAACTTCAAGCACTATATTGAAGAGGTATGTAGAGAGTGGATAGCCTTGTCGTGTTCCTGATTTTAGTGGAATGGCTTTGAGTTTCTCTCCGTTCAATTTGATGTTAGCTGTCGGCTTACTATATATTGCTTTTATTATATTTAGGTATGATCCTCGTATACCCAATCTCTCCAACACCTTTATCATAAAGGGGTGTTGAATTTTGTCAAATGCTTTTTCAGCATCCAATGAAATGATCATATGGTTTTTTTCTTTCAGTTTATTTATATGATGGATTACAATGATAGATTTGCGTATTTTGAACCAGCCCTGCATCTCTGGGATGAAGCCCACTTGATCATAATGGATAATTTTTCTAATGTATTCTTGGATTCGGATTGCCAGTATATTATTGAGTATTTTAGCGTCAATGTTCATGAGTGAGATTGGTCTGTAATTCTCTTTCTTGGTTGTGTCTTTGTGTGGTTTTGGTAGCAGAGTAACTGTAGCTTCATAAAAAGAGTTTGGCAATGATTCTTCTGTTTCTATATTGTGAAATACATTAAGGAGTATAGGTATTAGCTCTTCCTGGAAGTTCTGGTAGAATTCTGCATTGAAACCATCTGGTCCTGGGCTTTTTTTGGTAGGGAGGTTTTTGATAACAGCTTCTAATTCTTCACGACTAACAGGTCTATTTAGATTGTTCACTTGGTCTTGATTTAACTTTGGTAAATGGTATTTATCTAAAAACCAATCCATTTCTTGTACATTTTCCAACTTTGTGGCATATAAACTCTCGTAGTAAGATCTAATGATTCTCTGAATTTCCACTGTGTCTGTTGTTATGTCCCCCTTTTCATTTCTGATCTTATTAA